>NC_140707.1:39026250-39658214 GCF_050655825.1 Lonchura striata | reverse complement strand
ATACTAGGCATGACATGTAAAACACCAAACACAAGATCCAGAAGGAGAAGTAAAGTACTCGTAAAAGCAGTCATTACAAGGTGAGGGGAAAAAGCCCCACAAAAGCCCATAAAAATGAAATTAAGTCAAAATATACAGCAATAGGCATGGAGAATGTTGTAACCTAGTGCAAATCTGAAAATCTGCATTACTACACACACAGCGCAATATACTTATTTTAGGTGTGCAATAAAAATCATCAAATGAACCATAGACTATATTTTCTTTCTGTTAGAATGTCACTTCAGATACTCAGAACATAATTTTTTTCCTTGTAACATACTGACAGAACTGGAACTGCATCTATACATTCATTTTACAGTTTAGAGAGTTTGAAAAATCCTTGCCTAGAATCAGGTGGAGACACAAACACAAAGGTAAGTCTTGGGAAGTGCTGTGAGCATATGAAACAATAGGGGGGTTTTTAATATGTTTTACATTTGTTACTACTTTGTAATTTTGAAATCCAAACTTGTTTCCTTAATGATATTAAGTCATCATTTAAACCTGTTGGAAAGAAATAACTTCCAGTAGACTTCAAATATTCCAACTGTACCACAGAGGTGACCTCACATGTTCTGTGTCCCATAAGGGATGCACCAGCAGCAAGCCAAGGAGCCTTCCCCTCTCAGGATCTTACAGAAGCTTCACTGCAGCAATATGACATTGACAGACACATCCCTTTGCTCAGGTAGAATTGGTTGTGGAATATAAAGTAGTAGAAACTGAAGCTCCCCTTTTATAATAGAACCATGATTGCTGAAAACTTGTAAGTTAAGCTTTATGTAATTAGGAAAGAGTTCCCATAATCAAAATAGCAAACAGAGATGTCAATATAGGTGACAAAGATTTTCAAGTTACCACAGGGGGGGCACAGCCTCTACTGCAACAGCAAATTTCAGACACACCTGTAAGGTTGCTGGGGTTCATCCCAGCAATATAAACAGATGTTACCATTTTCAGAAATGCTTCGGGACTACCCACTTGATCGCATCCCAGCCGTCGAGACATTCCATACCAGGTTACATCACTATCTCCTGCAAGCTTACTGTTTATGCCACACAGATACTGTATCTGCAAAGTTTACAAAGTTACTGAAAATTCACACATCAAGGTCTCCTGCAAGTTTAAGTCCTCACCCCTATAGTTTGATTGGCGCTCACAAAGAAACACTTTTTTCAGCAGAGAAAGTATGACTGAAAAGTGCCATTTACACATCTTACTCTGAAAGCTGTTGTCAGGATGAGGTTTAAAGATCAACCAAGAAAATTCTTTCTCCACTGAAATATTCTAAGAGTCCTAAGACCAAATGAACAAATAAAAATCTACCAGTATAACTTACACTAAAAAGTAAGAAATATTTTACAGATGTATTTTGTGGGGTGAGGGGTGTAATGAGTCAGCCATTTTCTTTAAATTAGGATCTCTTTAACCTTGGAACCTTAGCAATTTTGGCACAGGAATTTTTCATTCAAATATGCAGCATAAAAAGGCAAGATATGAAAGCCATTTCATTATTTTCTTGCCAAAAAAAGCAAACATGGTACTGATGAAACGTTCAGCAGTACTGAAGAATAGTCCTGCATCAGTCTAGAGAGAAAGCAATTATGTACAGAATGTAAGAATCCAACAGAAACCTTTGGTTTCAGTATTAGTAACAAATTCAGCAGAATTTAAAGGATTGCAAAGGCATTGCTCCTTCTGATTCTTTGCCCAGATTTACTGCCATTTTTGCTGTAATTGATCTTTTAGCACAATTCTGTTCAGCTTCAGAGCTGCCTTCAGAGTTCAATAGACAGCAGGGTAACTAACAATTGCATGAATTTTTCTTACTCCCTGGGAAGCCTTTGGGCAGCAAGTCAGAAACATTCTGAAGTATTCATGAAGGAGAATAATTTTAAGGCAGGGAGACATGAAACCCTGGAAAGAAATATAATAGAATATTTCTCTATATAATATTTTGTCTGGCAGAAAGAGCTCTGTCACAACAGGAACAGAATGAAATTAGGCAAAGTCAAAGAAACAAGTCTTTAAAAATCCTGCTATGACCCATGGAAAAATCTTGCAAAAACACTGGGGGATGGCCAAAGGACACACAGCACCATGGCAGAACAGCACCACAGACCTAAAAAAGTTACTCCCTCTGAGGACTGAGTACACAGGACGAAATCTACTTCATGTTTTACTCTACTTTTGACAAGTTCTTCCATCTTGTAATTACATTTCTGTTTTTTCACAATAATACAGCCCACATTATTTCTACAGGACGTACCTTACCTCCAAAAATACCTTTTATCAAAATAAGAATCTTATGTATCAGTTGAATCTCCTCACCTACTACACCAGTTAATCTGATATACTTATTATTAAAAAGCAGAGGTGATGTTTTTTCTCCACTAGGTCACCATCTCTAAGTATCTCTTATTTAATCACACGGTATTTTCCCCAGGCCTTCCACAGAGTTAAAATTGTGCCAGAGAATACTAAACTGCCTGATCTTCCCTGATTCTGGAAGAAAAGTAACAAGCCTCAAATAATTACATAAACAAAAGCACTGTAAGCTAAAACTAAATCCTGCCTTTAATATCTAAGCAAGGTGTAATTAAACTGAAAAATATTGTCAGAGCACTCATACATGAAAAATCCAAAACCAAAATAAATTTGGTCTAAGCATGAAAGCAGCACCATTCTGGACAGCCTCTCAGGTACACATGCATGCAAGCAGGGTATCTGACAAGCTGTAACACTGTGCATGATCACTTCAAGAAAGGTGTTATAGGCAGAGTTTGTGTGCAACAGCAAGGAACAGAGCTGCTGATGCAAACAATTTCATGTAGTTGTGGTATTATCACACTGTTTTGTTGGTCTGTTTGGTTTAACTGTTTCCATTTCTTACAAATACCTTCATCACTATTTCAAGAAAAGATATTTCATTAATAACATCATTGAATGCCTTTACTCTGGAACATTGGTAATATCCTTTAAAATAATGGCCTTAAACTTTTTTTAACTCTAACAAGTGTCAATGTCCTTCTTTGGTCCACTCCATTTTTCCAAGGCATGCTGCTGAACATTTGAGGATGACGACACTGATTTCTCTAGTAGCTTTATAAAAGTGTTGGAATTATCCTTTGCTTTATTCTTTATCCACCTTGAAATTTGTTTATTTTTTGCAAACTAACTGTATAGATGGATAAGGAGTCATGAATTGCACAAACAGAAACCACACTGGCCTTGGTGCTGCTTTTGTCTTCCTTCCTGAATTTTTATCTGTAAGTGCATCTGAGTTTTTTCATTTTCCCCCTATTGAACACAGTTACTTAGGACAGAGAAGTGCAAGCTAATGCTGCACTATCTACAAAGGTAATGTGTATAATAGAGTCTTATAATTTTGTTTTAATCCTTTGACATTATCGAGCTCTCCTAAGCTCAACTATAAAAAGTTATGCCTCAACACTTTGAGCACAGCTGCTAGCTATAACTTCAACTCACTTCACTCAAAATATTTCCACTTATTTAGATATACAAATTATCAGACCAACAGTGCCAACGAAAAGCTAAAGAAAGACAAGAAACACAAGTGGTGTTCCACAGGAGGAAAAAAAAAATCAAACCACCAGCAAAATCCATTTTCCTCAGCTTCCAGTGAGGCATATCTTCAGCTGAGCTCCGGGCAGCGCACGCTCCCGCCGCCCCCGCCCCGCCGCCGAGGAGGGCACGGCGGAGCGCCAGCCCGCCCGGCCCCCGGCACCGCCTCGGCCCCGCCGCGCCGCTCACCAGCAGCGGCACCCCGAAGGTCATCGTGCGGCCCCTCCACAGCCGCCGCAGCTTCTCCATGCCCCGCTCCCGCCCCACGGCCCGGCCCCACCTCCCGCCTCCGCCGCGGCGCTTCCGGCGGGCCGCGGCTCCGCCCCGCAGCGGCCCCTCCGCCGCGGCGGTGCCGGTTCCGCCGCGGCTCCGCCCCGCAGCGGCCCCTCCGCCGCGGCGGCGCGGGCCCGGGCACGCCGGTTCCGCCGCGGCGTGGCCCGGGCACGGCGGTTCCGTGCACGGCGTGGCCCCCTTCCGTGCACACACTCCGTGCGACACTCGCAGCCCCCTCACACCCCCTCACACCCGCCTTCATAGCTCGTTGAGCAGGCCTAGTCAGGAGCTGCATCTTTTCATTCTGTAGCCTGCTTTCCTAAGGAACGAAAATTGCCGCCCGTGATCATCTGTTTTTCTGCATTGTTATCCCTTGTCCCAGCCAAAATGAACAAAAAAACCCCCACCTTTTCAAAACAAAGCTGGCTACAACAGTGCTAGTGAACAGCCTTACACTGATATTTAGAGCCAATAGTCCTTCCTGGGTGCTAGGAATTAAATGTGCCTGCCCTCCACCGCAGCGCAGTGCCGGAGCGCTGACCTGTTACAGACAAGAGCGCCCGTTCCCCGGCACAGGCGGCAATGTTTTCACAAGCGACTGCAGCCAGAGGTTCTGCCCTGTTCTGGAAGCCTGTGGCAATTGCCAAGCGGAGATAGGAGCCTGTCAGGTCCTCTTTTACATACTTCTGAATCACTACACAGCCTTTTCATACACAGCGATGGCATGCAGGGCAGGGATGAAGTAGAACAGGGCACCTGCTGCCTCAACTCAAAGAGTGATTTAAAAACATTTGAAAATAGAACATTGATGATCCCTTCCTTTGGTTTTCTCCATTAATCAAGGAAGTGGTGGAGGTACTTAATAAAGTGTTCTGACCATGTTAATTAGAGAGCACATATACACAAACTAAAAAAATAATAAAATCAAACCCATATAGTAAGATAAGCTAATATTATTGCAATCCAATATCCACTGACTTGTTCTGAGAGCCCTACCAGTCTAGAGAGAAAGAAACAAAACTGAATAATAATAATAATAAAAAAAAAAAACCAATATAGCAGGAAATGGCTATTTCTTGAGTACCTCAGTAAAACAAGGGCAACATGGGTCTGAATTCCAGAGATGCAAACTCTCAGCTGGGAGTAGTGAGAGCAAGAGCACAGGTCTGTCAGTGTCCATCCCCATGCTGTGCTGAGCCTGGGATGAACTCATCACAGAGCACAGGCTCCGTGCTGGGAAACTGGCACACCCAGGGCCTCTGAAAGCACGAGTGTCCCTTCTACAGAATTTGAGAAAAATAGGCCTCAAATCACAGATTGGTGAAGAGGAAGGCAACTGACCAGAAAGAAAACAGAAAGAATGTCATTAAATTAAGGGAATTGCTACTATAGATAAAAACATGCTGAGAAAAGAGGTTGCTAGTTGCTTCTCTCCTTTTATGCCTTCCCTAGCAACAGTTTGTTTTGCACCTTTAATATTCCAGTGTTAGGCTAACCTTACCTCCAGTCTTAGAGTCCCACCTGAATACTGTTAGGTCACTGCTAGAGATGTAACCCACAGCTGCTGAGGCCCATTTGCAGAATTGGTGGCCTATCATCCCAGCTTTTCAATGGACACCAAAATTCCTGGCTGAAAGAAGAAGGGTTAAATTTGTTCATCTGCTATGGGGTGCTCTGTTAAGATTCATATGGTGTTCTTTTGTTTTCATTGGTAACTGCTGTTGGTATTTAAAATTTTCCACATGGTGTTATGCAGAGAAAGCAGCAAGAGAAAGTAAACGTGTAACTAAATACAAATATTATATAATTATGTAATAACAACAATTTTGTAATAATTGGAAGGATAATAAAAATGCCTGAGACAAACACACTGTAACACAGCTGAACAATAAATTAGGATGTTAAAATGCCTTAATGTTTAATAATCTAAAATGCTGTTAAATTACAGAGGTAAAGCCATCATCAATATATATTTTATTTCCACAGTGTCGTTTTGTTCTTTTCATTATTGGTTGATCAGTCACCTTGAACAGAGAGGGGTAGGGAGAAACAGTTTTGAAGATTGGAGTATATTCCAGGTTTGATTTACAGAAGAGGTTTGATGCCTCCTTGATGTGACCCATACTGTCATAAACAGACAAACATAAAAGCAGGTAAACAAACATCTGGGGGTTTTATGACATTCACAGCTTGCCCCAAATGTTGTTCCAAATATTTCAAGCATATATTTATATTCCCAAGTAGGCTAAATGTGGTTTTCTTGTCCAGGTTTTCATCCAGCTAAGCGTTTTTTACTTTGTGAAGTACTGTGAGAGGGTTTTCTGTGTGAAATGTGCCTCTGGAGCCCATCTCCTAGATGTATACATGATGCTTCATCTGAAGGTGCAGAGCAGAAACACAAGGGTGATGGCTGGCTGGCTTTTGTCACAGCAAAGGGGATGAGGTGTTTCTGATTGTAGTTGCCCTGGCCTGGACAAATGGTCTGGGAAAGCCTCTTCTTACTTTCCCCCTGAGAAGGACCTTTAAAATTCATTGCACATAATGTGCTGCTGGCTGTTGGCAGAAACCCTGGGAACTTCAGACAAATGAAGCTTGCAATGCTGCAATGGTTTAGGCTGCAATGACCATGACTGCAGGGAATACAGAATGAAACAGTGCATTGTGCAATATGGTTTCTGGGCAGCGGCATGGAGACCATGATGGAAATCGTATTAAACATCCCTGGACAAGCCATACTAATCAAGATTGGTATTGGACTGGTTACTGAGAGCTGCAGAATGGCTCACAATGCAACACTGGCTGTAGGTAGCCAAGGTTAATAAGGAACATGACTTTAGTTCAGTACAGAGCTTGCAGCAGTTTGTACAGAGGATGAAAATGAGAGGCATGTTGTAAAGGTTTTGTTGGCTGAACACACATCACTTTAGGAGGCAATGGAGCAAGGCCATCCTGTGAGTTACATTTCCATCCAGTAGGTCTCTCCAGAGCCTTCTGCTTCACTAAAGGCATGCACATATAACAAATCATTACACATTGTCTGTGCAGACATGCTGTACATCATAGCTGAGACTTTCAGCCCTGAAAGCACACACTCCTGTATACCTGAGCTAAAGAAACAGCTGGTTGGACTTTGCATCCATTTGTGACCAAAAAAAGGAAACAACCAACATCTTAAGGGCTTGTAGTAACCTCTGGGTCCAGGGTGGAAGTCCTGGTTTAGTAATAGCTGTTGAGAACACCATTTCTAAAATGACAACTCCCTTTCAGCACACTACCTGTTCCTTTGTCATCCTCCTTTGTGTAGCCAAGAGAGTTGCAAGGCAGGGAGGGGACCTGGATTTCCCCTTTCATTGTTTCCTACACCTTCTGACTAGAATTCCTAGTGAGGTAATTGAGTGGAAGAGTTAGTGTACTTGTCCCTTCCTCATTCTGTGCTTTCTCATCAGCTGTCGGAATTAGCAAAAAAAACATCCAATGACCTGATTCTTGTCAGGAGCCAACTTGGAGAGGCCAGTGAGCCAGCTGTGCCCATGTTTGATTCCACTGAAATAGTGCACACAGAGGAAGGCACCATGGTTGCCCATGCATTGGAAGGGTCATTTGTGCTTTCCAGATGTGGCCCAGTTTCTCCCTCCACCTCCAAAAAGGGAGGAGAAAAGAACAGGTTGACATTCTTTGTGTTCACCATTCTGTTTTTATCTTCTTGGGTTGGCTTGAAAATAGGCCAGGGAAGTATGGCTCTGAAGCCATGTTTAATGTCTGTGAGTGCAGGAGGAAAATCTGAAGGAAATGCTGACCTTCCAAACAGATTCACTCTCCTCTTCCTTGTGCTCAGGAAGACCATTTCCCCAAATACAGCCAGCAAATGTCAGCTAGGAGAGAGATTCCAAGGGAATCTGGGGATCTGGGGTGGGGGGAAAGGAAACCAGGAATAGTGCCTAGGATTAGGAAAACTGAGAAAGTTCTGTGCCAAAAAGCACCAATATGGTCAAGTCATCTCTGCATCTACTTAGTAGCTGCTCTAATCACCACAGCCCCGTGCTCTTTATGACCCCAAAGAAAAGCCACAGTAACACATTCATTTTCTAGGTTCTTTGTTATTATTTTCAAGAGCAGGACAATAATTTAAGCTCTTAAATTTGAGTACTGAAAACAGGTGGTTGTAGAACAGGAGCACCTTTCATTTGTCCTTCACATGAGTTAGAAACCTGATAATTACAAAAGGGATGGATCTGAGTGGAGTTTGTTGCTGGTCTAAGAAATAAGAAGGTTGAGTTCTGGCTCTGGTTCCTTCACTGGGTTTGGGCAGGTGATTTGTCAGTGGGGACGGGAAAACCCAGCCAAAACAGAGAAGAGACTGCTGGGCTTAAATGGGAGAGGAAAAGATAAAAAGATAAAACAGTTCCAGAGTAGGAACATCACAGTATGTGCACTCTGCCCATACACATGCTTTCATGCCTGAGAGAGTCAGCAGTTCTCTGTAGATCAAGGATCATGGAGGCCCCTGGAGGAGAATACAGTTTAGTCACCACAATCCTCAGTTCTGTGTCGGGGTTCACAGTCATTTTGCTGAGCAACTGTAGTGGCAGTCCTTGGAAAAAGGACTGAAGTGGAAAGGTCTTGTCCCCTGTGTTGTCTGTTGAAGAGAGAACCCAATGTGTGTGAAAGGGTGTGAGAAATAAATAGAACAAGAGAGCAGGGATGTTACTTGAGGGCAAACTGGGCAGTTTAGACCCGTGTATGTCTACAGGTTCGTGATGTGCCTGAGGCAGAGGGGGCTGCAGAGGTGGAGGGGGACTCCTCATCCGTTGTGTCCCCTTGTTCCTCCTTGTGGAGGCCAAGGCTGATGTGGCTCTGCAGGGCTGCTGGGGTCAGCCATTCCTTAGGGAGGCAGCTCTGAAGGAAGGGGATGCACGAGCTGAAGTAGGCCAGGCGGTTCACCCAGCGAGGGATCTCTTTCCCACATAGTATCTGTGGAGTAAACCAAAGAGAAGCATGGTTAATAGTATCAAAACAAGTGTAGAGGCAATGTCATCCCCATCCACACCACCAACCACCTCAACAGGGCGAATTCCCTGTTGCTCAGAACAGACAGGAGCATCTCCTGCAGTCAGAAACAGCAGCAACTGCCAACATCCACACAACTGCCTGACATGCACAGGGACCCCTGCCTGCTGTAGGTCTTGCCAGCATCATAACAGAGACCAGGAAAAACAGTTTACGGCCCTCAATGGCTTTGATGACTGTTCTCTAGGCAGTCCATGGATAAAAGAACAGGCCTGCTAGGGCTTCTCAACCAAGGCAATAACATTCCTTTAGCACGTAGCTCAAAAAGTCTGGGAAAAATATTTAAGCTGTTGCTAGTGAGACCTTAAGGAACCCAGAAGCTGAGTATGACTAGGTAGATGGGGATGCCTGGGAAGTTGTTCTTGTTCTTCCCTTTTGTTCCTTGGGCTGACATAGTGGTTCAGTCCAATTACAGTATCTGGGAGTTTTTTTCCTATTCTACCATACCACCCTCTAATTTCTCTTCATATGGTATTTCCTAATATGAGGGGAAAAGCAAAAAAAATAAAAACAAAAAACAAACAAACAAACAAAAAACCAAAACAAACCAAAACAAAAAAAAAAAACAACCCAGCCTAGGTTATAAGTATCTCTGTTCCATCATACATCATAGATGCTCCTGGCACTGATTTGGATTACACTCTGCTAGCACAGATACTGGTTTCAAAGGTCATATCAAATTCAGCGCAATGAAACAACTTGCTTCATACTGCAGACCCATTCTTCTGGAGCATTTAGCCACACAGACATAGAGGTGCCAGATTTTAATAGCTGTATCTGGCTTAGACCACATAAAATATGTTTCCCTTTATGTTTTACTGTATCCCTTACCAGGCACAGAAGAGACACAGGGAACTGATCAGCAGGCATGCCTCAAGAGCCAGTCTTTAGTAAATTTACTGCCTGTGTGTAGGGCCCTACACCAATATACTAGAGTCTAAAGTCTGCAGCAGGTTCAGGAGTCATAATACCTGAATTCTCCTTCCCTCCCTGTATTGTTTCCCATGGAACAAGAGAAACAAAGAAGAAACCCCACCTCACAGACCTTGTCCCACAATTTACATGACTTAGTGTTTCCAAGGTTCATATTGTACCTTTTGCCAATACTAAATTCCTCTGCTCTTCCTCCCACCCTCTTTCTGATTAAAACCACACTTAATTTAATACTAAGTACTGCAAAAACTCAAAGGGTGTTTGTCTGGAGTCCACTAAGAAGATGATTTGGTGAGAAGTCTCTTATTGGTTGCTTATGTAGAGCTTAGATGTTTCAAGATGTTTTCAGGGAGAATGGAACAATTTCTAGAGGATGGGCTGTGCTGTGCTACAGCTGTTATGGCTGACGAGCAGCTGGTCCTTCCTGCATATGGCCTGGGCAGAACGCTGCAAGCTCCACTCCAACAGTCACCTTGAGCATAAGGGAATTAGTTTGCTCCAAAAATGTGGTGTTTCCAATGAGGTGTGGAGAAGGCAGCAAACCTGTGACTGTGCTAATTTGATTACAGAACTCACTTTATTTTGACACGCATTGTTTAAAAATCAATGTGTGAAATTGGAGACATTATCATTAGGTATCAGAGAATGAGCAGAGCCATTTAGCTGCTAAAATTACTTGCAAGCATAGACTGTTCTTTACCTAATACACTCCAAGGACTTCTATTTCAGTTCTTACCAATGCTGCATTCCACTTAACCTTAGACACAGCTAAATTAATCTGTATTTTTTAAATTTTTAATCTGGGGACACTTATTTAATTAACAATTTTTTATCTCCATCTAGATTCCCTGATTTTCATTGCTAGAGATAACTGCCTGAACCTTTAAGTGGATAACCTCTCCATATATGCTTGAGACTCATTCATAGAAAATTTGCTGATCCATTTGATTTTCTTACCAGACATAGGCAATTTTCACAAGAATACTGTTGAAGTTTAAGACTCTATTTGATGTGTTCTACACAAACAATTTTACGTATAGTGCAGTATTTGACCTAAGACAATCACAAGTCACACTACAATTTCCCTCAGATTATGTAGCATTCCTCATTATTCCTCTTCAGGAACTTAGGCAACATATTGCCATAGAAAATTACTCAGTTTAGGCTCCTTGTGATGTATGCATGCATGTGAGTTTAGTTCTCAAGCAGTTTAAAGTTTTAATTAACACTTCCTCACAGATATTAATAGATAGAACAACTAAACCAAGGTATGATTCTTTTGAAAATTAGCTGAAACAACAGAACAGTGTAAGGTAAGATGGCCTGAAATGGAAATACTGTTTTTAAGAGATAGGTTCATTTTCTAAGCACATTCCCTAGCAACTGAAATAGCACTTCATGATGTAGAAGCAATGCTGAGATGTTTGCCTTTTTTATAGGAGCTTCTTCGCCCAGAATGAATCAATAAGGCAAGGAAAAGCCAAAAAAAGAATGAAGATGTGTGGGCATCGGGCCACCAAGCAACAAAGGGCAGTCTGTGGAGCTCAAGGATAATGATAAAGTCAAAGTGGTTTCCCTTACCTCAGTCTTGATTGTCATGTCACCTCTTCTCAGTGTAGCCTCATTACTATTCCATGGCAGAACACAATATTCAATAGGAACAAAAGGGCAATGGCAGGGAATGCTACCAACACTACAATCTGCTTCTGTGTTTTTCACTCCTTGACATAAAGCATATTGTGCTGAAGCATCCAGCAGTACTTAGCTAATGGAAAAATATTAAATGAACCTGGCTGCCGTGGGATTAAGCCAATTGAGTTTAAATAAAACAGCACAAGCAAGATGAAGCGGGTGTTTTCCAACTGCATATGAAGTCGCAGAAAGATCTACCTACTGCAGCTCTTCTGAGAAATTCTACATGGAAAACCTCTCACTGGAATGATAAAATTACTGAATGCTGTTACCACCCATTTTTTCCATCAGCAGAACCCTTTTTCAGATGTTTTTAGAGTTGAAGATTTCACATGGGGTTTTTTTTTGTCAAAGAAATGGGGTTTTCTCTGTTGAAGGGGATGAGTTTCTCTGTGCTACGTCATGTACTAACTCTGACAGGAGATGTAAATAAATAATAAACTGTTCCAGGTCAGAACTTGCAGCAAGCACAACCTCTGATTGCCTGAGACCAGTTGTCCCTTCAGGCACTTGGGCAAGGACTGCATGTACTTGCAGCTTCCACTGAGGAGCACCTGCTGACAGAAAGCCAAGTCTCCCATAGCTGCAGCTTCTTCTGGGGACTCTGTGTAAGAACTGTGAGTGACCCAGCTGGCACCTGCAGAGTCAAGTGGAAACAGCCATTCAGCCACCCATGGCAGAAGCCAAATGGGCAGAAGAAATGAGACCTGACAGTTTGTGTGCTTTTTCCAGGCAACTGTCAAATCCACAGCAAGATTTCAACTCATTAAGAAACAACTAATTTGGGATATGGAAATATCCTCCAACCATCTTAAGCTGTATCATTTTGCACTGAACAGACACCGGTTAAAAATGTACAAACTGCCCTGCACCCTCTCCCCTCCCCTAAGTGTCCTAGGAGTTACCTGCTCCTGCTGGCAAGGTTTTAACACTTCCCTATGAAGCCCTGTGGTGGGCAGGGGAACAGCCTAGCAGCTGGGCAACATGGGCTGAAATGCCATCCAGCAATGGAAAATGCTGAATCTCCTGCCTTCTAGAAGACAATGTTAGCAATGCTCGGCATTTTGAGAGGGCTTTGGTTCTGTGGACACATGCTAGACATTATCTGAGATAGTCTAACAGGCTGAGCTCCTTTCAAAACATAGAGAAGAGCTGATCACTTGTAGATCCTAAGAAAAACTCTCAAATGTAATAGGTTCTGTGCTGTGCTGGATGCAACTGGGGCAATTCAAGCCATGCATGGAAGTATAACTCAAGGCACTAAGGATATTTTTTTGTAAGTGAGCCCTCTCAGGGACACCATGTAGTGCTTCGATCCATGAAAATCAAGATGAACAGAGGCAACATAACATTCCTCAAACAATACAAGCTAACTACTTCAATTCTTGTCTTCAAACTGAGGCTTGGAAAGTTCAGTGCTGAACATCTGTTGAACCACCCACTGTCTCTTCCACTTAGTAGCCTTGCTACAGATGAGGTGGTGTCCACATGGGACATGTATTCATTTGAGCTACTGTAAAGAATTTCCCTTGGTGTCTCTTAAAGAATCCAGAGGGGTTTTATTGGCATCTGAGGAGTCTAACACACCTCAGAGCAATTTAAGAGCAAAGGCTTTAGAACTCCAGGGGAATCATTACAGTATCTGCATAAAATGGCTCCTACAAGGTCTACACAATACAGCATAGGTTATCCTCATCAGAATTTCAGAATAAGGCCATTAAATACAAACAAGCATATCTGCCCAGGCAAGGCCTGCAGGCTATGCTAGAGCAGCCAAAACACATATGTACAAAGAGAAAATGGCAATTCATTCCATGTACTTCTTTGACACATGCAAAATAAACCAGTATCCTAATGCACAGGGAGATCTTTTTTGCCACCTCACAAAAATTAACCTGGCAGCATAACTGCCCAGTGCTGGCACAGCTAAGGGAGTTTGAGTGCATCGACAAGGAACATACATATCTACAGATCTGTACCCCAGTCAGCTGCTCCACATAGTGTGTACACGGAAAATAAAATTTCTGAGAGAGAATAGACATAAGCACCTTCACAACACACCTGAGGGTACAGACTCACCTTGGTGGAATTGGCATGCTAGGATCAATTGCTTGAAACAGATTTATAGTATACTTACTATGTAAAAATTACAATTTCTACTCTGGGGAATTTAAGTAGCCTGTGGGAATCAACAGAATAGATTAAGTGCCACTGGGCTGTAAAGCTGCCTGCAGCACATGTTCAGCAGAGCCAGGAATGGCCTGTGACTTAGAGGAAAGGCTATAGCTGAGAAAATGTAGATGAGGATAAATGAGCTCAGTAATGAAGCTGTGTTCTGTGAGGTAGAAACCAAGTCAGGAAGGTAGCAGGCAAGTCAAAGGAATTTTAAATTATTTTAAGCAACTGCCTGAAATGCCCCCATTCTCCTATGTGATCCTTTTTTGTTCTGCAACTCCTACAGGTCTTCTCTAGGACCGTGGGTGTTGTAAAGTAGAGGTAGCATCTGCACCATCTATCTGAGACTAGCCAGGAATGAGGAAAAAAGGAAAGCATTGAAAGGAAGAACTAATACCCATGGTCTTGCTCTTGCTCCCTTTGTGAAGCTAGTTGGAAGCATGTCAGTCACCTCAGTGGACATGTGGAGGAAGGGCAGAGTTGCCTTTCTGCAGCAGACTGCATGCACAGATGATGGGGTAGGTAGCTCTGGGTCAAATGAGACAGCTGGCTCATAGCACCTCAGCACTCACTGCACTGTTTCAGCTTCACTGCCAGGCCACCAGTGGAGAGACACAGTGGCTGCAGTTGTGATATCCCGTTGAACCACATTCAGAGCTGAATTCTGAGTGGCATCACTGATTAGTCGTGCCAACACTGGAGCATGGCAGTGCCCTTTTGAATGTGAAGGGCTTTATAAGGAGCACTCATAAGTACAGCCAATAGCTGCAGGGTGATAGGGTAGGTAGCAAGTGGCCTCATAACAGATGACCATTTGGGGAAAACTGAGTACAATTGAGTCTGGGCTTGTTAATGGCATTTAAAATAAAGAATCTCCCATCAAATGTATGAACAACTGCAATTCATTCCTATGATCATGATGGCATGAAGAGTAATTGCTTTCTCCAAGCAGATGCTGTTTCAAGACCACTGGCTGAGAACAGCTGTTGCTTTAATAAGGTCATCCTTTCCAGTGTTGTGGACATACTGAGCTTGACCAGGCCAACTCATATGCATAGAGGGACAGACATTTAGAGTACCTATTTTTTCTGCATAGCTAACCAGAAAAATCTTGTGTTTCAGTCTCAAGCTTTGTTTTCTAACATTAGTAAGAAGCAGGTTGCTGCAGATGGAGCTGCAAGGAGGAGGGAGAATACAGGAACTTGGAGAAACGGAGAATGATCAGGACTCCTAAGCAAAATGTTCCAGTCTCAAAAGCCTTTTAACATATTCAAACAGTTTATTACACTCCTCACACTTCTAATTTATCATCAGGCAGTGGTCAAAGGACAGGGGTATTTTTTTACCATCTTCATTCATGGAAAGGAGGCACTGTTCTCAGGCATTTGCACACACACAGACTCAAAGGCTCCATGAGGGTGTGACTAGGAATGAATTCCCCAGACAGTGTGTACTAACTTAGGCCCAAGGTATTATGCTCATTTATAACAGATAAGGAAACAGGGGTTTCAGTTTGGTAAGACAGATGGCAAAAAGTAGATAAAACAAAATAGGTGAATAAACCCACCACATTTACACCAGCCCCCGAAAGCTCAAGTTATTTTTCTTTTGTTAAATTTCATCTTAAAATATCCTCACTTTTATGGATCACATTATAGGGAAAACCTAAAATAGCTGCAGAGGTATAAACTATGACAAAATCAGACCTTTTTCCAAAAATTGAAATGATGTGCTAAAATCTTGCCATTTAGGGGGGTTGATTTCAGTTTCAAATTACCTGCCAACTCATATTATTCTCCTGCACAAATAGATAAATGGGGAAAGAAGATGGACTGAGAACTGAAAAGTGCATGTAAAAAGTTATCCCAGTAGTAATTTTTGTTGGACTATTCAGGATAGCAAGGCTAGAGAGGTTAACGGGGGGGGGGGAAATATTTTTATAGAAGCCCTCATTCTAAGGAATTCCCAAAGACTTCATAAATTTCAACTTATACACAATCTACACCTAGAAATGTTGTTTTACTGCTGCAGAGACACCACATCAGGAATACAATACAGCAATTTATTAACTGTATGCAGTCAAAACTGTGCATGCATACAGGCAGAAGCAAGATGAAAAATCACATCCATCTGAAACTATGAGTATAAATTTATGAGTGCAGGGCATCTTTATAAATAAGCTTCTTTTAAACATATGTGGCAGCTAAAAACCAGAAAACAAACACAGCCTGTTCTCCATGGAGCTAACAATATTCAAAGGCTGCTGCATGAAGGAATCTTTCCATCAGCTTCACTGAGGGCTGGCTCAGGCACTAGGAAATAAAGCTTTCCTAATGTTCTTTTATGCCCTGTAGCTGTTTAATTTTTTGTTTCTTCATTTTTTTCTGTCTTTTATGTCTGTTTGGAGCATTGTCTCCCCTGCCATTAACAGAATTGCACATAGGTTTTCACTCAACAAAACACCTACCTCCTCTGCAACAGAGGCAACTGAAAAGCAATTATTGACTAAGGAAGACATCAGCATTATTTGTCTGCTTAGGATTTACTAAAGATTGGTTTATAAAAGCTTTTGCTGCTTTTGACTGTGACTCAAATGCCACCTGAACCTTCTTTCTCTGCCACCTGAATCCTTTCTCTGTGATAGCTTTCAGGCTAAGGAGAGCTTCCTAGATTTGAATAACTTTATGATAAGAAGTCACATGTGCCTGGGGATGGACCTGAAAAACTTTAGTCTTGAATTATTCACTGATGATTAAAAAACTGCTGTCATTTGATCCTTGATTCAGCAAACCTGCCTTATTTCAGAAAATTTGCTGAAAGTCAAGCTTCTCTGAAGAAAGCAGGATTCTGATGTAGGTTTGTTATGTGCTGTCAGTTTTGCTGTGACTGAAAAAGGACAGGTGAATATTCAAAGAGAAAATAATATGTACTGACTACCATCTCCTGCCACTTCAGCACAGCTCCACACTCTCCACAAGTAAAGTACAATCCCTCTGTTCTACCAAAACTCCAGCCACATTGACAAAGGACAGCTGGGACAGCCACACCATCAGGGAAGTATACACCAGACATAGTTGTACAGCTAACCACAGAGATATCTTCTGCTGCACTGCAGTTACGAGAGATACATATTTCCTGTGATCAACTGACATGCAATGACAATGTCTCCCTTTGCTATTATCAATAGGACAGACCTCTACCATACAAAGGAAGAGGTAAAGAAGCCTGAGCACCCATCCTAGACACAGTGATCCACCTGCAAGCAAACTTGATTGCACCAGGACATCCCCTGACTCTCAGGGAGATTCAGGTGTGTGGCTTTACCAAGCACTTCCATCCAGCATTCAGGTTTAATAATATCCCATCAATCAGGGTATGCCAGATGCCTGCTGCAGTCCTCAGTAACCACCAGGATCCACTGTGCAGACTCCATCTGTTAATCTTCAGGGTATTTCCTGTTGGAGACCATCCTTTTAGGCTGATTTGAGAGAGCCCTGGTGACTTCAGGAGACTGGAAGCTATTGACATCCCAGGCTGAGCATTGTAGTGCTGCAGCTCTAGGACTCTAGCTGCAAAATATGTTACCAAAAGGCCCCATAAGATCCACTGACTTCATTGCTGTCCCACCTCTAGTAAGGCTTTTGGGCACTAACAGGGGCTGCCTTCCCTGATGCTCAGAAGCCACACTTCTTTGATAATGATGTGCTATATGTTCTATAGCAAGGTACTGGAGGGTTTCCTTAAATAGGGATAGTTGCTTGGCAGTAGTCACATTAATGAAAGGAGAAGGAGTGATTTCCTTGAGTCATTTCACTTATCTTCCAGTTATGGTGCTGATTCAGAGGTGTTTTTCTCCCTTGCCATGGCGGTTTGTCCTTTTCTGAGATGTGTTGTAGCAACTGTCGTCACTCTGGTAAGAACACAGCTCCACAGCTTATTTAGAAAACTGCAGAAGCATAGAAAATTGCTGGTGAGAAGTCAAATGAGTTATCTTCAGTTTGTGAATGGGCTAAGAAGTAAAAGCTTTTTCAGAGTCTTTAAGATTCAGTGACATGTGTGACCCTTACACTCACACTGAGGAATATCACCAGACTGGAGAAGAACCTCAAAGCAGCAAACCTCCATTCTCCCTCTGATCCTCTAGTTGCTGCCATCTCCTGTGCAGAAGCTGTCCTCAGGCACGGTACACTCAGCATATGCCCACCCATCCAAAGGGCTCAGATTCTTATATTCCCAAACGGAACCCTGTCAACCTTCCACCTTAACGTGTGTTTGGAAGTACAAGTTGTGCAGCTATGCTTTTGCCTCACCCAGGAGCTGCCTTCCACAAGTCCAAATTCTGTTGTAGGCTTGCAGGGAAATCATGAGCCATGCTCTTGTACTGAAAAGAGCCTTCTGACAGCAATTTCACAATTCCCTGTGTCTGCATGCTCCTACCCTAACTCATACCCAAAGAACAGACTTGGTGACAAAGTGTATAACTGAAAATCCTTCTTGGCACATCACATCATAGTTTCTTGTGGCCTGCTGCTGCAGTGACCAGTGCTTCTGCAAAGCAGTGACAAGGATAGGAATTAATACCTTCAGGTCCTTGCAAGGGAACTTGCAGTACAGGAATTTCTTTGAGTTTGGTTTTTCCCTGCCTTTATGTCTTCTTTAGAGCAAGTTGTAACTTCTGTCCTTTTTCTATCTCACATTTCCATGTTCTAAAAGAATCAGGAAATTCAACAGTTCACATTATGTGAAGAACAAATTATTTTAGCCTTTTCTTTTTGTTTTAAAATGTTTTTCTAATGTTCAAAAGCTGGTATTTTTTACCATCTGGCAGAGTTTAAATAGTCTTTTTCATCAGTCAGGACAACTCATAAAGAACATAAATATTTTGCAATTACTTGAAGGGCCCTTTGGACGTATGGCTGTAGGTATACATTGGGGAGGATTGCAGGGGGTTGTTTAGGAACAAAGTAACTTAAAACAGATGATCTAACAGAAGGGCTTTTTCCACTCTTGACATAGTCCTAACTGAATTCCCTACACATGCATAACTTAATCAGAATGAAACCCCACTGGAGTACTAAAGCACAGTACATAAACTCAGAACAGGATGGCAAGTTTGAGATAAGCCAATGATAGCTTCACTGATTTTTCTTTGCAGAAATTGCAAGCATAAGTCCTCCAAAGGATTGCCCATCCTCTTGGACAGTTTCTTCAGAGAATATGATATTACTTGATTTTGGGGACTGTCAGCATAAACAATGTGACAGGACTAAGCTTCTTGCAGGCAAGTTGCTAATCCCAGTTGATGGACTTCTTCATTTTAACCCACAATTTGCTGAAGAGGTTTATAAATAGAGGTATCGTGACATCATGTTGCAGGAGTCAAGTGGCTGAGGCAACCTTGACTAGATTTGAACTGCTTGACTCAAAGGCCTCTCACATTTTCACACTGATATAGACGGTGAGGGTAAATGGAGGCTGCAAAGGGGTATAAAGTGGTGTGTATAGAGTGACCTTAAATTGGAGCTGTCTGAGTTAAGGTGTGTGAGGCATATTGAATGGCTGGGACTTTTGTGTAGTGTCATACCACCAGCTATTTTTATAAGAATTTCAGCTCCCATTTTCTATATCCCTGTGCTAGAGACCATCCAGGACATTCTGCTCCTGGGCCTGCTGTCCAGCTCCTCCAGGTTTGCATTTGTAATGCATTTGAGAGGGTTGATAAACACAAGCATATGTGAAGAGCAACAGCAACAAAAAAATCCTGCTTGCCTATGAAGGGCTTATTTAAACTGACGTAATCTTGAGACAATTCTGCTCCTGGGAGGAGAAGTGTCAGAACCAGCTATTAATGCTTTTGCTTTACAATCTAGACAGGTTACAGAGCGATGAATGAGTGCTCCAAATCCACCAAGAAAGCTCTTGCAGGAAAACTTAACCCTAAACTCCACTTCTATAATGATGCCCACTGAAAGCATATTGAAAACAAAATTAAAAATATGCTACTAGTTTTTCTGTAAGGTATCTTACTTGACTTGTGTTAGGAAGGCTGGACAAGGAAAGGGCAGTGACAATACACTGATGTGTAGCAGTAGAATCAAGGAAGAATGGCTTGGAGCTTATAGCTTAGAGACAAGACAGATATTTTACCTTTCAAAGTACATAGTAAGCAGTGACTTTATTTCACTGCTGCATGTAAAGGATTTTGTTTATAATTTCCTAATAATCCCACATATTTTTATTGAGTTTCCTTCATAATTTTTAGTTACTATTTTCTGTTTTATTAATTTGATATTTTATTCCAAATTAGTAGTGTAGCTAACATTGATTTGCTCACTGTAATGCTTGGAATTTCATTCTCTGTTTCTATCAATTAAATTCCTTCCTGTTTGTTTTCATTTGCTAACATCTGTAGAAATGGCTCTATATATAATTAATAAGGATGGAACCAACAGAGAATTGGTGTTCCTAGGAGCCTAAGCAAGTCCCTTGTAAATCCATTGCTAGTTCTCAGATTCACTCAATATTTTCTTACAAAATTATACAGTACTTTTCCCACTTGGGACCTGTGATGGGCTTGTTTGGGGAGGAATGAACACTTGTGGCAAAAGAGGTTATTGGCATAGGACCCTTGCCCCATATGGTGAAGAAAGGCAAGAGATGTGTAATTAATTACAATGGGGATTCCACAGTGAGAAATTAAAGTTTCATTGATACAGCAATCCTACCCTATCATGACAAATTATGTTCTCTTCTTGAGTTTGCCATAAAGCAAATATGGAAAAGAGTTTTTATGGAAGGTCACTTCAATTTTGTGCTTTTCCCATCTTTTTCTGACAGTGGGTTAAGACCTGGAAATCAGATTTACACAAATGTTGAATATTCACACCTTAATTGAAACACACTTTAACCAGCTCATCTGGGAGTTGAAGAGGAAGGAAACTTCCCCACAGAATAATCACATCTTTGGGAATCGAAAATCAGATACTCCAAAATCAGCAGATAGATGGAAAAAAATTTATGTTTCTCTGTACTTCAGTTGTCTCAGAATAGAAATAACAGCTCTGTTATAATAATTTCTCAAAACTCACTGTAGTTTTGAGAACATGAAAGTGAATAAGCACTGAAGATGTCCATAAGAAAATAGATTATTTTAATATGTTTAGATGGTGCAGATTAAATAAAGAAAAAGAACACCCACACTTTGAATACTGCAAATTTTTGTTTCCAGAGCATTGATAAACCATTTTTATGCCTTTGTAGATCATACACTGTTATTTATGTTTGTTATAAAAATGATGCACATTTGCATGATAACCAGATCTGTCCTTTCAATTCCTGCCCAGTGCCTGTTCAGCGAACCAAATTACAAGCACTCCTTTTTTCCCCACACAGTTTAGACCAAGCACATGATAAGTCTTCCACATCTCTGCCTCCTGATCCCATCCATTTCAACAGCAAAAGCCTTCCAAAAATATTAAGGGCAGAGAGAGAATATTTGGCTATGGGCTCTGACCTGGCAGGGTGTGATGACCCCAGGTCCCTTTCTGTAAACATTACTAAATATCTGAAGCAGTAAAAACTGAATAAATAAACCCCATTTGTGCCCACCTCAGCCAGAGCAGAAGAAAAGTGATTACAGTTCTTGTGCATCAAGTGGTATGCATTTCCTTTGTATTCCTTGCCCAGCTCTTCCATAATCTTATCCACATCCTCTTCTGTGAAGTCTGTAGTGCCCAAGGCAATGGATTCTCTAGTTAAAAACAAAACATAGAGCAGGAAAAACAGAAAGAGTGATAAGTGTGATACATACCAGGGGAGAAGGAAATGATCAAATATTGGCAAGAAGGACAGGCTTAAAATATTATGGACATGCATATCTGAGGCTATCAGAAACTCTCACTAACAGAATGGCACAGTAATATCCACAGCTTTTCCACAAAGCAAGTTATCACACAGGCAACAGTCCCAAGATCTTCTTGCTCACCACCAGGGAAGTCTCAGCTCTGGGCATCTGCTCCTACTCTGCCCATCATCCCAGAAGAGAAATTTCTATTACAAGAGAGGAGATGTTTTTTCTACAATTGAGAGGGTCCCCTGGGCCAGGAAGGAGCAGACTGAAAACTTTATGCAGAAATCTATTGCTTCTCCCAATATTCACTCAGTAGCACTTGTTCTAAAATGGCCCTCAACTTAAACTGGTGGTCTGGCAAGGTCAAGCCCCTCTGCCATGGACATTTCCTTGACCCACAGTCCCACAGTCTGAGCATCCTGAACAACACAAAAATGCAGCATCCTCTCAGGCTCCTTTAACAGCCAGTCTATCCCTTGTAACAGAGCAGCAAAAAACACGCACTGTGACTTCAGGTACTCTGTGCAGTATCCACAGATAGGGGGTACTCATCAAAGGAGAAGTCTTATTTTTTTCCTCTGTCCATTTGCTCTGTGAAACAGGCAAAACTGGGAGCACAGAAGATGAATAAAATAGGAAAAGAGAACTGCACTCATTCGTAAGCATGCTTTTAATCCCTGACAAACACGGTTCATCACTGTTCCCTGTTTGCTGTACACACTCTTTTATCCACCTCCAACATCCCTGCAGGGTTGCCTTTGAATCAGGTTCATGTAAAGGATGGCAGTGAGGGCACTTATGAGGAGAGTGAAAGGAGGACCCAGAGGACAGGACTTCCCTGCTCCCCCTACGCTGATGGCTACCAGGGGCAGAAGGGAAGATGCAGAAAAGGGCCCTTACTTGAATTTAAAGGTCTCGCCAAGTTCTACCGCACTGCCAGGTGTGATCTCGAAAATCCCACTGAAAGGGTAGGGATGCCCTCCATAGGCAAACTCTGACAAGAAAAGAAACAGACTGTGAGTAATTGAATGAACGCCATGTCAGGAAAAGGTCTATGGCAGCTGTCTGCATGGCTCAACATCAGCACCAGGGGCTGAGCTATTGCCAAAATCTGTTTCAGCCAGACTCTGAAAGCTGTTTGTGCTGCCTAGTTACCTTTTGGACTGAGGATGCCCCCACAGACTCTCTCCGTACTAGCACTACTGCTTTCCCACAGCACCAGGAAAACTCTCCAAGTCTGTCTCTGTCCCCATCCAGGTGACTTTCTCTCAGTGGAAAGTTCTGCATTGAAGACATCTGGCTAAACTGTGAGAGGCTTCCAGTGGTGCTATGGAGCTGGAAGAAGCCATTTCTAGAGTAGGGAGAAATCAAATCTTCCAGAGGGATTTACAGGCAGTGAGTGGGAAGTCTTTGCAGAAAACCAGGCTGATTGTACTCTGCTGTCCCAGCACATAGAAGTCAAGCCAGGGAGCCACTCCATGTTATACAGGCCACTTTGCAGGGCTTGTGAACAGAGCCTGTGATCCTCGTGGTGTCTCACAGGGCCTGTGAAAGCCTGTGCTCAAGATGGAAATAGCACCAAAAGGGGTACTGCAAGGCACTGCATGAAAATACCATGAGTGAGTAGCCAATCATTCCCATTTAATGCTGAAAAAGGAAACAAAGCCTGTGATGCTAGTTCATCCTTCCCCACACTACAGATCCCTTGACTTTTTAAATGGGTGGCTCTAAGCAGCTTGTACCCCATCCAGGCAATTTCAAAAGTCTTACGTGAGATTTTCCTTTCTTTGTAACTCTTCTGTTTCAAATCAAGAGTTTCCAGTATCTGGAAACCCAGATCCCAAGATTTCTAGACCATATTCTAGACCATGTTCATAAAGAATAACTGGAGAAAAGATTTTTACTGACATGGAATCAGCACAAACACATCTGCAGACCTAAAGACAACCCCTGATCTACCTCTTTTCCCCCTCCCTCATTTCTCCCATTCTCTATCCCACTCCTTCACTACAGAATGGCTTTCCAGCATTGCTCCTCCCATCTGCCATCCTGCTACACACCTGCACAAGCTATACAGGCTGCAGTTACAGGCTGCATAAGAAGGACTGTGTGGTTCATAACACAACTGCATGAGTTCCTCCTAGACTCCACAATGGACACTGAAAAGAGAATTGGCTGAGGATATTCAGTTTTTATCCCTCAAAACATTCCTTGCCAAAAGCTGTAAGTTTGGGGTGCTTTTCCATATCAGACTAGCCATACAGTTGTCCCCATGTTCTGCAGGTAGCAAAAGGGAAATACTTCATACCTCTGCCGTAGATCTCAATGCCAGAGTGGAAGACACCAATCCCCAAGGTAGAGGTGTATTCGTTTATCCAGTACTACAGTAAGAGAAAAGCCACAATGGGAAGCATTAGTGGAAAAGAAACACATGGTCTTGGTATATCTCCCATTTCCCCAGCTCATGTTAAGTAGAAGAGATTTTGAAATTAACTTGAGACAAACAAATTGAGACTCTTACAGACCAACAGAAGTGGGCACTCTGTTTATCCAGCTGAATTGGATTAGCTGTCCAAAAAATGCTCGTGTAACCCTTTCCACCTAAGGTACTAACCTGCATTAAGATACAACTGGACTGCATAAACCCAACTGCTACAGAATGTGTGATTATTTATCTTCTCACCTAATACCTGACACTGAGTCAGTTTTATCAATTCACTCGCCTTATTTAAACTTCAAAATCTTCAGTAAGAAACTCCCCAGTTATTTTCCACACACCTTGTAACATCACTTCCCAGCACCCCTACTTATTATCAGTTTGGTTTCAGGCAAAGAGATCATAGAGTCGGAAGTTTGTTGCCCCAATAGGTCAGAGACCTTTTCAAAAGGAGCTGTTAAGTGACTCCTTTGTCTGGAGCCCAGCATTCCCCCGTTGCATTCGAGCAGAGAAACACTACAGTCCAGTGCATGCTTGTGACATTCTTCCGCCAAGCACTGCGCAGGGCCTGTTTCCACCACACCGTGAAGGACAGTGCAGACACCCAAACAAGTCCCAGATAAGCTAATTCTGGAGCAAGAAGCTGTACAGCCACGCCAGGGCAATGCTGCATTGGAGATAATTAGCCCTACTCAGCATCAGTGTTTATTAGGTCAGCTGCGGAGCTGCACTGCTACAGAAATTATGTTTTCAGGCACTGAGGAAACTGCCCATGACTGGTATATTTACAGTTCACTTACAGCTGCTGTGCAATGAAGATACGTCTTCTAGTAACTTAGAGCAACTAAATTCTGGTTTTAATCTACCACTGTGAGGAAAAGGAGTGCTGCTCACTTGTTCCTGTACAAGGACATGACAGGTTCATTAAACAAAAATTGTTTTCTGGGTCTGGTAGCAGCTTCTTGTGGAACCAGAATAAGCTGCACCTTCCCTGTGTCTGGTGTCACTGAGCTTCCATGGTATGAATAAAAGCCCTTCTGCTGTCAGGCAGCCAAAAGGTCTGGCATACTGCAACTACTGTGCTTGCACTACTTGCTTACGTATTTGTGATGATTGCAGTAGCTCTGTAAATCACCTGAAAATGTTTTCTGCAAAACCACTGCCAGTGGTTTTGCAGAAAAAGTACTGTGAAAGAACACAGTGCCTTTGACCCAGGCCTGACTTATTGTATGGCTAATCTTGATATCTTAAACCATGTCTCCAAAAATGCTTGCCTCTGGCAGTACAGCAGTTCCATTTCCCTCCATAAAAGGCTGCAATACTTCTTGTTCTTTGTGAGTTTGTTTTTATCACAAATGATGTATTGTTGCAGGAGGGCAGCAAACTGCCTGACCCCAGGTGGACCTCTGCCCACTGCTTTCTGCAGACCTTGTGTAATCTCCAGTTACTTCTTCACTTGAATTATGCAAACTCTTGTTTTTAGGGTCAGGTAGCTCTCAGCCTCTGCCAGTTGGAACAGCACATTAGCAGTGAATTCTGGGTTGAGCACCATGCCTGGTATTTAGGTGCCCTTGCCTTCTGCTGCCCTTCCCCACAGTTCTCTGTTGCAGTTCTCTGCAGCAGGAATATCCCTACTCTGACTGGGGAAGAAGACAGAGGTGGAGGCCAGATATGACACCATGGGACAAAAGCCTGGCTCCCCTGGACACAGAACCCTCTGTTCAGTTCCCGAATCTCCCACACCTCAGACAATTGTAGAATCTTTAGGGCTGGAAAATACCTCTAAGATAATCAAATCCAGTCACCAACCTAGCACCACCAAACCATGTCCTCAATACCATATGAATTAATTTTTAAAATACTTCCAAAGATGGTGACTCCACCACTTCCTTATACAGTCTGTTCCAATGCTTGACAACCCTTTCTGTGAGGACATTTTTCCTAATATCTTTCTGAACCTCCCTTTACACAACTTGAAGTAATTTCCATCCTGTCAGTTGTTGCCTGGGAGAAGAGACCAACCCTCATCTCACTACAGCCACCTGTCATATAGTTGTAAGGAGCATTCAGGTCCCCCCTGAGCCTCACTTTCTCCAGGCTAAGCACTCCCAGTTCCTTCAGCTGTTCCTCAGACTTGTGCTCCAGACCCTTCACCAGCTCTGTTGCCCTTCTCTGGATCTGCTCCAACACCTCACCTGCCTTTCTTGTAGTGAGGGGCCCAAAACTGGACACAAGATTTGAAGGGCTTCACCAGTGCTGAGTACAGGGGCACAATCACTGCCCTGGTCCTGCTGGCCACACTATTGCAGGATGCCACTGGCCTTTTTGGCCACCTGAGCACACTCTGGCTCATGTTCAGCTGCTGCAGACCAGCTCTCTCAGGTCCTTTCCTGCCAGACAGCTTTCCAGTCCCTCATCCCTCAGCCTAAAGCACTGCTTGGGGCTGCTGTGACCAAAGTGCAGGACCTGGCATTTCACCTTACTGCCCTTCATATGATTTGCCACAGCCCATTGATCCAACCTGTCTAGATCCCTCTGCAGAGCCTTCCTACCCTCAAGGAGATCAACACACCTGTCCAGCTCAGTGTTGTCTGCACTGAAGGGGCACTCATGGGTTAACTCCTCCAATAGTCTCAGTGAGCTTCAGAGAAACACTGGTTTCTCAAGTCCAACTGAAACAAGTCCCAGATAATATGGGAAGTATGTTGTCTTCTTCCCTCAGGCTGAGCTATTGTCTTAGGGCAACAATACAACCAAAACATGCCCGGGTCACAACAGCTGCTTTGCTTAGACAAGTAACTAATAGGAAGAGAAGGGAGACTTTTAAAATCAAAATTCTCTTACCAGATATCAAAATCAGGGCTATCTGCAGAGCCTCATCTGCATCAGGCTTTGTATTTCAAACAAGGAAGTTACACCGAAAGCCATTTGCAGCTATAATTTTTCTTCATATGAAATTTATGTTGGATCCAAACAACAAATAAGCAAACAAGCAAGAAAAAAACCCTCTCCTTGACTGACTACTTATTAATGTTCTGAGACCTGACCACCTATTACATGCAGAGCACCCTTACATCACAAGCCCGCCCTGTGCTCCAAGCACTCTTGTTTGCAGCACAGAATTTCAGACCCTGCAACACATATTGCCCAACTCCAGGAGCAGAGAGACAAGGCCACAGGACAGCTCTGAAAGTACAAGTGATGAGGAGGCTTCTCCAGATATAAAGAAGAGAGGAGCAAAAGTGTTTCTCTGGCTGATGCCAGGTGTTACAAGATTATGACCATCACATGGACATTTCTGTATTTAAATGGTGTATTTTTTCAGTATTAATTAATTTAAATTAGCTAATATGGACTGAAAAGCAACAACCTCAACCATACCTGAATTTGAACTGAACAGAAGCTATCCTGATTTAGCACTTTCAAATAATTTCAATCACAGAAGGGTGTTATTGAAGCAGGGTCTGATTTGCATCTTGGTTCAATTGATACAATACTGGTATGACCTAGTAGCAAGACCAAGGTGCAAGGCAGCTCTGAATCATGGCTGTACTGTCCTCATCTCACCCCTGTCTCCAGGGTGCTGTAGAATCTGCCTCCAGTGTGTGACTGAACTCACAGTGAATGCCTCACAGCACTTTGGCACAGCCTCCAGCTTGTCTTAAGAGGAAGCTATGCTAAGTGAACATGTCAGTCACTTGCTGAGCTGGAAAAGAGAATCCAAGCCAGATTTGAAACCAGGTTTGTACACACATGCACGAGCTGGCCTTGTTTTCTAAGGGGTTTGCAATTCTGAGCATAAGAACAGCAGCAACAGTCAGCAAATACTCATCTTTGGAATAAATTGGTTATGGCTTAGATTAAAAACAAAAATCGGCAGCCTGTTCAGTCAGATGAAGAGTCAGGGAACTGAATGCATCAGTATCTTAAAGGAAGTTGTGATTCATGCTTGCATTGCATGCTGCCGGAAAATTGTGCCCCATACCATACACAGAGGGACTTGGAGCATTCTGTCTCATTTCCATCTTCAACAAAGAACAGCTCAGATAATAACAGAGGCAGGGAGGAAGGCTAATCTGGCTATAAGCACTTCATAATAGCAGCAGATAGCCCAAAATTCAAAATTCAAACCCGGAGAGGAACCTCTGCATTTAGTTTGTAGTGTATCAGTTAACAGCTTTTAATGAAGATCCCTGCTGAAGTAGAATTTGAAAATTTTCAGGTTTTACTCAGATTTTCCCTGATTTTCCTTTGTTTGGTTCAGAGATCAGAATAACCAGTAAGATAGTTTAGATTCTGGGGGATACTCTGAGTCAGTTCTCTGTTATTCACTTCATTTATCCATCACACAGAGGTAGAAGTAAAAGTCTTACCTGTGAACCGTGCCCTAACTTTCCAGAAGAGAAAGAAAAAAAGCTTCATTATATTGACATACATCTTTTAGGTCTAGAATGGAGAAGCAGATGATGTGATATTCACAGATTATATCATCCTGGGAGTTTTCAGAGCAGGAGTTCCCAGGAATTCATGCCAGAAACATGAGTCTCCAGATAGAAGAGGCCCATCCATGTAACCACTAATTTCTGCCATCAACTAATACTGCACTATAACACTGAAGTTTCTGTCACTAACTCTCTCTTCCCTACTTCAGAACTACTTCATTACTTTCCATGGTGTGTCACCAAAATCTTTCGTTCATCAATGGGCTCAGCAGTTTAACTAAACAGCTCCTCAGACGCTGGAGACAAGACCTCTTTCATGAGTATCTCAGATATTCTGAGCACTTGATACTTCCTCTGAGCAGCCAATACACTAAGCAGTATTCCATTTATCACCACAATACTGACTAGATATTCTACTCCACCAGATCCATCCACTACTGATCAGAAGCTAAAACTTCCTTCATTATGATCTGTATAAACATACAGAAAAGAAATCCACCAGTTGTTAATTAGATTTGATTTCAATAAATAGCTGCAAACTCAGAGTACCCAGTGTGATAGACCCTTGCCAAGAGCTCTACTTTTCACCAGGTATCACACACAAGCAATGCCTGAGCCAGCATTCCAGGCGTGAGAGCTTGGCTCTGGCATCCAGGAATGACCACACACTCCTGTGACCGAGACACCTTGACCAGGAATGGGTGCAGATGATGAAACAGTAACTAACTTGTCTGTATCTCTTCTCAAAGCATCATCTGCATGTAATTCAGAAGGATAATTTCCTTTCCCCTGTAAGTTTACTGGCAGAGCTCTGCTTCTAGGAGAAAGGAAAAAAAAAACAGTAAAGAATTATATTTAGACATTTTTAGGGAGCAAGGAGCATGTTAAGAGACTCGTGTCAACACAGGTCCCATAACTCAGGCCCTACCACCTGAGCTTGATTTTAATCCTTTCCTTCTTGAGGGCCAAGTCACACACTGTACTTGGCCCTTTACAGGGATGTCTCCTCTTTATAGGATGGGAGGTCTGGCTTGCTGAAGAGACCCTTGGCTCAGCAAATCCAAGTGGAGGACACCCAGGACAGTGCTTGCCCCTGCAGTCAAGTTACCTAAGCAGCCTCATGAAGACATGCAAAGGACTGTGTGCATTAACAAATACACTGCTCAGTTGTAGCTCAAACACCAAGAGAATGCTCTGCAATGTCAAATCTTATCACAAAAGGCAGTCTTTTAAAGGCAACATCAGATTGATGCAGGAGACCAGCTAGGGAACATTAAAGTAATAGCTCAGCATTATGTCCTGAGATGCATTGATCCAGAAATTTGAGAGCACAAAGGATAAAACTGGAGGGGAAAGCTAGAGAACGGCATTTCAGGAAACCAAGCAAGTAAAATCCCAGCTGTTTACAGCATACAGCCAGCAGCTTCAGAAAAGCTTGTTTCCCCAATACATCTTTCTAAATCAACATCCAGAATCTTGGGCCCACAGAGGTGGAAGGAGAGGGAGCATAAAAGATCACAGATTATTGATTATTCTCCAAGTAATGCTTGTAGGGGTGAAGGAAGCTTTGCTTCAACTACAGACATGCAGGACAGGGGGCTTCTTACAGATCCAGGGTTCTTCAGTCATACTGCAGCAGTGCTCACTTCTGTTCCACAGCCCCAGGCATGCACACAGTCCTGCAATATGTCCCAGTCCTTCTGCTGCTCACCCCTTCTGCCCTGCAGCTCTAGTGATAAAAACTCACTATAATGGGGGGTGACATCAAATTTTACAGCATGGCTACAATTACCAAGTTTTCTTTTGCAATTGAGTGAGACTCAAGCTCATTTCATTGTGACCCATGTTTCTTACACTCCATTCTCCAGGAGTCCAAGGCTCGTATATTCATCAAGTCTAAAATGCTGTTTTCCTAATATTACTGTGAATACAGATTAAGTAGGAAAGGGTTTAAATAAATGTAAGCAGAACAGCAACTAAATAAAGCTTAACAGAGTATTGAGGAGTGATGGCACAGACCTGTCTTTGCTACTTCACACCTGGGAAAAGCTACCTGGGTGGATCCGCACTCCAGCACACACAGAACATGGTTCTTCCCAGCTGGAGGATCATCTCCTGTGTCAGGTCCTCTTCACTGTTGGCAAAAGCTATCAATCTGCATGTCAAAGACATGTGTGAAAGCCCATCAGGTCACTCCAAATCCAATCAGCCAAAAACACCTGTTTAAGTCAGGCATGTTAACTTTCAACTACAATTCCAGACAGGGTTAAAGAAACAAGATGCTGCAGTGAAGAGGTCTGTGTTTACGAACAGGTGCAGCATCCAGTTGTAGTAGGCAATAACTTTCAAATATCAAGGAAAACAATTGCCAGGGTGTAGTCACTGGCCTGCTTGCAAATAACCTGACTGGTAGAACTGATTAAAGCTCAGGAATTACAGGTTTCTTCCAGGAGAGGATTCTCAAGTACTGAGAACTCTGCAGCTTCAGTGCAGCAAGAGAGCTTGCAGCTTTGAAAAGGCAGGGATACAGGGTGACACAAGAACCCCACTCAAGCCCCTCACTTCATACTCGGGTTGGCTGAAGAACAGACTTCTGAGGAGCAGAGTCACAGAAAGAATAAAAAGACAAGGCATCCTTTGGCATGCAACTGCCTCTGCTCTGCTGCATTTTGAATGAAAGAAACTTCTACTAAAGATACTTCTTCACCCTTCAGGTTAAAACACTCTAATAGAACAGGAATTTCCTGGGAAACAACAGCCTGATACTTAAAACTGATACTGCTAAACATATTTCCTCATGCAAACCCACAGATACTAGGAGAAGGGACCCAAGGCAAGATGCTCAACTGCAGCCTTGAGAGGAATGAGAGGACAAGCCTCTGTGGGACTGCAGCAGCCAACCCTGTCTCAGCAAGTCTTCTATTTCAGTCAAGTTCTGCTCTGCAAAGGAACTTTTCTTCTCAGCTGGGCGAAATACATCCCTTGGCTGTCTCCTCAGGAAGAATTTCTTCAGAGTTTACTGTGGCTTTTCAGACATTATTATAATATGCATCTGAATTGCCTGATGCATGAGCCAACAATAAAACCTTTACAATCAAGAAGCATAAAGAGCTTATTTCAGAGGCTTCTAAAATGCTGTGTGTGGATTAAAAACTGATGCTGCTGCTGAGAGAGATTGGAAATCTACTTATGCTTCAATGTTGTGACGCAATGCAATTTTAGTGGAAGAATATGAGGACAGAAGAAAATATTAATCCTGCTGTGGAAAGAAAACAGTAAACATTTCACAAGTTAACTTTTGTGTGTATTCAGAATATTTTAATTAAAAGTCACAAGATAGATTTAGCTTTGACAATGGGATGCCTCCAGCATTTCCACTTACACCCTCATCCTATAAATGGTAGGCACAGTTCTAGCTCAGTATACTGGTATTTCTTGAAGTCTCTTACCATTTTCTACTTTCTCCATTACTGTTTACACTTTCTACCCTGTTATGCTGCTGGCAGGTGTTGTCCTGAGCAGAGCTTCCTTCCTGCAGCTACATCTGTGAGGTGTTTACAAGTTTACTGCTGTGTATCCTTGGCCTCAAGGCATGCACATCTGAAGCTGCTATTTGGAAGGCAGCTGACCCGCTGTGCTCTGCATTAAATACAGTTCTCTTGTTGAGGAGAGCCAACACTCATCCAACACACGTTTCAGTGCTTGGGTGAGAACCTGCCTTACGAACAGAGACATCCTTGCTGGCTAAAATAAACACCTATTTCTGTCCCTTCAGAATGACCATCCCTGTCTCCTCTGCTTGTAGGTTCACACAAAGCCAGCCCATGGGTTTGTCACACCAGTCATAACACTAATGGCCCATCTTGGCTGTCTGTGTATCAAACATAGTATTTATATCAGACTGTTTACAGCATACAAGAAGCAATATGCCATTTTTCCAACCTCCACCTCTTCCCCTAAACTTCATTACTGTGCCTGAAGGAGTCAGCTCAGCGAGCCAAGGTGGGACTGGGGACATCAAACAGGACTCACTGAGCGGGGGTTGCTGGAGCAGGTGCCAGTGCCAAGAGCCTGTCCCACACAATAATCTTATAAGCAGCCCTGAAGAAGGATTATCTATGCTATTGCACACCCCTTTACATGCTGTATCTCCTTAGTTTGGACAATTTTTATGAAACTCTTCAACTCAAGCATATGAAGCCAGAAAAAAAGTGCATCCATTTGCAGGATTACACTGAAATATATTCACTCATAGAAGGTGCCTGAGAAACTCACATGTGTTAGAAACTTAAGGAAGTAATAATACCTTTGCCTTAGATGCATTCACAATGACAAATTGAGAGGTATTTAAAAAGAACAGCAGCAAAATGATCAGGGAAGGGGCAAGACTGACATATAAGAATTCCTTTAGAAGCACTATTAGCTTGGCAAAGCAATGACTGCAAATGACAAATCTGCAAACATTTGAAGGGTTGACATGAATTATGGGAGAATACTTCTTAAGAATGATACAAAAGATTCAAGTAGGAGCAACATACTCAGTTTAAAAAGAAGAGACACTTTGACTAAGTGCTTAGAAGATTCCTGGCAGCAAAAAAAAGAACAAGAAAACATTTGTATGACTCAAAGCCAGATATTGAGAAAGCCTTAGTGTTCCTGTGCAAGACAGAGTATTGAATGGTCTGAACTGTTTTGCTCCACTAATGTCAAGGAGGCTGTTGATATTCTTGGCTGAGTGTATTTCAGATGCAGACACCTATCTGCATTGTGAGCCCTCAGCCCAGACTGTCAATAAGTAGGCTTCCCATCAAAGAGGATTCAGATGAGCTTAAAAAAAAAAATGCAAGGGAGATAAATACCAAACAGCTTGGACAGGAGGTCATCAGGAGCTGTTTGAAGTGCAGATGCCTTGGCTCTGGAACTAGATTGACCCTGATATATCTGGTAGGGTCAGCAATATAGCCTTAGGGCTCTCTGTCCTTCATCTTGCAGAAAGGATGTAACCCAGAACTGTAGCAACAGGTAGGGCTGTTAAATGATTTTTCAGATGTGGAGTAATGCTGCGGCCTTGCTCAGACCAAGAAACACTAACATCTCCTTTTCCTTGTTGGTAAGGATCCTTTGCTGTCTTCTGTGGACCTGTAGCAGTGTTTCTCTCCAAAGAGGCTAACTCCATGCTGATATCCAGCAGTACAGAGAGAAAACACTAATTTAGTGCATCCTTTGCAAACACACTCCACTTGACACATCAGTCCTGCCTAAGCCAAAGCATCTGCTTTGTTCAGAGTATTGGGCTGCAGTTAACATGCCCCAAGTCCCCTACAGAACAGCTGATTGACAAGCAGCTGTACCATATCCCTCAAAAATTGTGCTGAAAAGCATAGTTCATCTCTACTCTGGTAGATTATTAGCAGAAATTTGAACTTCAGTCTTTCGAATCCAAGATGAACACCCTAATCAACAGCCATAGCTTCTCCATCAAAGTGATGCATGCACATGTAAACTACCCAGGAGAAGAGAGTGAGAGATTTATGCCATCAAATAAACCAGCAGCTAAGACTTTTCTTCCAAAGGCTTGTCTAGATCCCCGCTCAGGTTCCTGAATTTCTCTTCCATGATAGCAAAATGCTAATATGACACTGATTCTTCCTTATTGACTTGCCCTCCTTTGGAATGTTCCTGCCTGGGCAAACACAAATACCTACTTTTTGGTTAATCCAGGCACACCAACAGTCCATGCCTGACCACCTGAGGCAGATTTCTTGTATCTCTTCTTGGGTTTCTGATGAGAACATGCAAAACACTAATCTATTTCAAGCTCAAGTATGGTTTCAAACACCCTTCACCATGCTGTTTCCATTCATAAGTACTTCAGGAATGAAGTATTACTCATCAGGACCCAATTCATAGCCACAGCCTTCAGAGCCTAAAGGGAGAAAATTAATACCTATGACGAAAAAGTCTGCTTGTCTGTTAACAAGGCTTGATGGCTTGGTCGACTAGGGAGCTCACTCTTTTTCCTGAATGGTGTTTTGTTTTCTGTTATCCTCTGACAGCGGCTCACACCTGTCAGGCGATCCAGACAAACATATTCAATCTTCATTTCATTTCATAAATCTTGATTATCTATCAAGATAATTCTGCCTTTTCTCCTAACCATATCTAGTCAGTGGCAGATGAAGGAAGAATCATCTCCAAAATTTCTAGGCTGTGACCAGCCTGAAAGAATGGGATGCAATGGACTAACAATAAAGCCCTTCTTGTGACACATACGGCCTTGAAAATGTTGACCAGCTGCATGCACTTAAAGCTTTTTTTTTTGTTTTCAACCTGCTGTGTAGAGACCCAAGGTAGACAGGAAACAACTTCAAAGAAATATGTAAGCTGGCAGAAGTACAATTATTAGACAAAAGCTGACATCCTCAGTAGAAAAAAAAAATTTAAAGGAAAGGCACACAAATATTAAAATAAATAAATTTATTGCCCAAAAAAAAAAAAAGAACAGAGAGAAAAAAATCTTGGGTTCAAACAGGAGGTAGAAGCATATTTGAAAATCAACAGACAAACTGTTGAAGGATAGTTCCATAGCTAGGATGCAAAACAAGAATTTGATAGGGATTGCCTGCTCTGCTATGGATATACCACAGATTTACTCCAGACCAGGTCAAAACTGAAATTTCAGCAGCATGATACTACATTCACATTCAAAACTCTGATCTTCCAAATTCTTTATCCAATTCCCAGTTATCCTGAAGTATTTAATACCATAATTATCAGCAGTCTGTATGGAAGACCTTCCCATTCCAATACAGTGTGAGCTCCAGACTCAGGTAAAGGGACTCCCCAATAAGAATTAAGATCCACAAAGTTGGACTTACCCTAGCAATTCTTAATGGCAGCATTAGCATCTCATAGCCAGGAGTTAAACCTACCCACAGGTGAATATGGATCCTTACAGGAAAGTAAAAAAAAGAATGTAAGATTCCCTAGATTTTCTCTTTGTGCAAGGATTGTATAGAATCAAAAATGTATGTTGTATAGGCATGTAGATTCTAACTCAGTCTCATTCCTATTCACTTACCAAAACCAGTTGTGCTTGTTCTGTGAGCCAAGAGATCAGAAAAGAGCAGGGTAGGGCCTATTTGCACTAAGCAATCTATACTCCATGCTGGCTTTGGTGGCACACATTCAAAATACCCCACAGTGTCCATGAGATATATTGACTGCATGCCACTAACAATAGTTTGCTATTGCAAAAGAAAAATCAATATTTGTCCCCAAGCTTCTGAGAAGAGAATCTATTCTGCAGCATAGATGGGGGAAACCCATTTCACAATGTGAGCTGAGGTTTTTTCCTGGAGAGGTTCCAGGGCCCTTGCCTGGCTGGCACGGTGCCTAACCAGCTTAGCTTAGAAAAATACTGGGAAATACAGATTCCTGCAGCTAATAACCTGTCCTTTTTCCCTACAGTGTTTGTCCTGTCTTGGATAAAAGTCTTCAAATACAGTGCCAATGTCATACAGTGTCTCATCTCTCTGCACTTCATACAAGTAAATGGATATGAGTGCATTTTTGCCTGATTGTCTGCTCTCTGCTCTTCCAGCACAGCTACTGAGGAATCGCATTGCAGTGATAGCTCCAGATTAGACTTTAAGGGATAAAACAGAAAACAAAGAACCTGCATATAGCAATGATAAAATGCTGCTTTGCCATGGAGATTCAAGCACATGTTCTCTGAAAACCTACTTCTGTTGGTCTGAAGAAGGAAAAAAAGCCAAACAGTAAAGCAAGGAAACATTTCATTGAGAAAGGAACTGGCTCAGGAAGGGGTAACTGTATAATCTAGCTCAATACCAAAATGGGTTGTTGGAATAATTATCGTTTACAAGGCACAAAACTGATACAAAAACACCAGAGAAGTTCAGACAGAAAATTATTTATAATCCATGATCCAAGAGCTTCTATGCTGAGTGATTGTAACACTATTTAAAATGACCAAAGATAGTAAACACGAATAGCTTAGGAAATGAGTAGCCTATTGTTGGCATTTACCTATTGGATGCTGACAAAGTGTTTTAAGGATACTTTTGCTCCCCCCATATGAAGATGCAACAGAGTTATTAATATGTGCAGCATGCCATGTGGCTAGGAACAAATTAAAATGCTGTGGGAGCATCTTAACAACTCTGATGTCATGTACTTTGCTTTAGTTTGGGTGGGGAGGTTTGTTTTTTGTAGTTTTTTTTTTTCCCCAAGAATTCCCTCTGTCTTTGTTTAATGAGCAGCACTGGATGTTCAGCTCCAAATACATTTAATACCCATCCCTTGCTGAAAGACAATAATGGCTGTAGGAGCAGTGCCTAGCAAAGAATCATCAGCATTTGGTCTATGAAGATACTCTTTTGTGTGCAAACAACTTCAGATTAAAGTGCAGGTGTTTGTCCCTTCAAAGGGACAGCCTCTGTGCTTGCTTCTCCCAAGGGTCACAGACACCTTTGCACAGTGAGAGGCACAAACCTGACAGTGAAGGTTCTTTGGAAGACATTAAGTTGTCCTTTCTTTCTTCTCTTAACCCCCACCTCATAAACAGCACAGCATGTGTTGGACTAGCATTCAGGCTGCCCTATATATTTCCTTTCTTCTGGGCACAATAGTGATTTTACACTTGTATTAAAGCAAATCTTCTGTGCTAGTCTGCTGTATGTTGCATACATCTAGAAACAGATCTGAAATGACCCAAGAGATTCAGACAACTGCTTCCTTCATGGATTTGCATCTTACATCTTGTATCTCCACATCTGAAATGTACCCAGGAAGATTGGGAATTGAAGGAGAAAGAAGATGATAAGGAAATATTTTAATAAGACCAAAGAGGATCATTTGCTTTATGTAACAAGTTTCTCTGGGAATATTCCTCCCTCTGTCTCCTCCTCCCCACCTCCATCAGTATTTATTTCTATAAAAATCCATTAGATACAGCAACTACATCTTGGCTCTCGTTTGCTTCAGTGAAAAGAGAAAGGGTTGTATATTTGTACCATGGAGTGCAAATGGAATTGTCTGCCAGATCCCTCAGAAAGCTGCCAAATATTTCTCCTGCATGCAGAGCAGGCATCTAATCTGAACTGTGGCCAGGCTGATGTAGGAGGAAAGAGGTAAGCACTGTGATGCCTCACCTCTAATATCAAAGAGGTGATATCAAAAATATCACCTCTAATATTAAAGACCTCTGCCTTCAGATTAAGCTGTCACCATAGACTGGCCTTTCTAAGAAGAAAGTATTCTATGATATCTGGGCCCTTCTAGATGCCTAGATACCTATTGCAGAAAAACAAAGCCTTATTTGGCCTTTGGAGGGGGTCCATTGTCAGTTTTCTCAAAAGCAGATTGCAACTTATATCTGGAGGTGAAGAACACTCCAAGCATACCCCCATTTTGATTACTATCTAAAATAAGAGCACAGTAATAGGACACTATACACAACTCCTAATCCATACTGACCCTGAAATTCTTCTCGGAGAACCAGAGAACTAAAACAGTCATCACCTTCTTTCCCGAGTGATCCATAGTGAAGAACTGTCACTACAGGACACGTGAAAGCATGAGGCGAGCCACTGCTATTGACTCCAGCATTTAAACTTTTCCAAAGGTGACAGTGGATTGGAGGGTGAATGTGCCACCTCTCCAATGACATTGGACAAACTACTAGTACATCAAATTTCTCCGCCCCATAGAGGAATGCAAAACAATAGATTGTTTACAGAAAGTTGTGTGAGAAAGTTCTCTACAAGAATGTAAACTCAGAAGGCTTTAGAAAATCTTAAGAATTAGGGCAACACAGAACAATGACAAAATCCCATGCAGTTGGTCTCAGCTTTGATACAAACATGACTATCATACGTGGTTAAGGGTATTTTACAGCACATGTGTATTTCAGTTCCCTTGAGTTGCTTTTCTGTAAGTTCACTCATGCAAGCTAAGGAATACAAATGGTCATAAAGCCATAAATTAAGCTAATTATCCAGTAAACAAAGAAGGAAAAAAAATTTTATTCCTATCTAGCAGGGAAGTAATCAGGACACTCTAGCAATGAAAGTCATGCAGGTGATGAATGGATAGGTCTGAGACCATACATTCCCACTCCATATATCTGCCTTCACCCGAGTTAGATGGATGTATGCAAGAGACAAATAGATTCCTCAAACAAATAAGATCAGCAGCCCAGCCTGATATATTTCATCTTATGTGAAAGTTCCATTTGTTCTATGAAGTATGAGTTCAGTAGTATTTTTGTAATTCTTTTTACTGTGATCCCCTTTAACACGACAATAATCTTGTTTAGCTTCTCTTACTAGAAGAGACCACAAAGGGATAAGATCTACAAAATAATAAAAACTGGGCATCGTGACCAAAAGACTGCTTGCATGACTGGGAGATCTCAGGAAGGGCTAGTGTTGCCAGATGGAGTTTATAAACCAATCTCTCTTCACATGCTTCCTATCAGATTTAGATGAGAAGTAGCTTGTAATCTCTTTGGAGCCAGAACTCTTGCTCTGGCTCCTATTTACAAATTTTCTTTGTAAAATATGATGGAATCTTGGTTCAAGGCCGAGGCTCATTATTGGTATCACAAATGAATCACCAACAGCAGGACAAGGCAAACACCAGCACATTGTAAGCAGGAGAGTATTACCTCCTTCCACAAGAGAACATCGAGAAAACTCCACAAGCAAACAGGACATATTTGCTCATGCACCACATGTGCAAACGTAAATACAGTCTGTATGTGTACAGCAAAGCCTTAGAGAACAGCAGTATTTTAACCCTCTGCTTTCCATCAGGTGGCTGGCTAGCAATATGCAAACATGCCCAAGACACTGCACAAAGCCAATAATCAGTCTCCTTTCACATATGCTACTTTAGTAATCAAGCCTAGAAACAAGCCCAGTATTGCACCTAAGGTGCAGCACTGCAGACTGGTCCTTGGCAGAACTCCTTATAGAAACAATTTTTTCCTAATCATCCTCTTGCAGAACATGGTGACTTACACAAGTGTGCTGCTGAATCCCTAGGAATGCCTTTGCTTTCTGTGGCAATAATTAACCTGCTCAGAAGGCAGCCTTCTTCAGCAAGTAAACTACAGAAGATGCAAATCTTTTACCTCTCAGCTTACTTTATCCTCCAAAGTGCATTTATACATGGTAAACAACAAGAGTAAACACACAGCTTGGTTTGCTACCCTGCAGCAGCAATGTCCAGGTAACCAAATATGAAAACAGTGCTGGATAGAGAAAAATAGCCAGCAATGCACATTTCTTCCTCTCTCTTTGTAAAAAAAAGACAACCTACTGTGACATGAGCTTCATTTCTATTTTGTGTAATTATGTAGCCATAGTTTCTACCTCACTTGAACACTAATACCATGGGGTTTGTGCACCCATGTTTGCAAATACCTTCTCTGCTCTCCCTTCTAGCTCAGTCCTAGCAAGGCACATACTCCTCATCTGTTTGATCAGATGGCACCACAGAACGGATGTGAGCAAGACCAGCCTGGTGCTGAATTGTTGTGCTGGTGCCAGTCCTAAAGAAAAACACTCGTGAAAGAAAGAATGCTAGCTAGGTTCAGCAGAGAGAGGGGATGGAGAATAACATGATTCATGTCACAAGAGAGCCTTTGGAAGATGCTTCAAGTAAACAGGAATCAGTCTTGGGTTTTAAAGCCTTAGAATAGCCAAGATTTTTGAAGCATTCAGATGCTCTGTTTCATCAGCATGTAGAACTGCTTGACATTGTGGCACTCAAGTCTTACTTCAAGTGCAGTCGTAATATTTAGACATCATGAACACACAAATTAGGAGTGGGAGAACCTGAGTGTCCAGCAGAGAGCACTGCAGACAGCACTCTTACTGGTAATTTCTCACTCGAGTTGTCTCAAGTCCTTGTCCATTCAAGGGTAGATGAAAATATTTTAACTTTTAGCGTCTAGACAGACCAAAAAAATAACCTCTCCAGTAACATTTCTTCAATCCTTCCTTTAACAGGTCAAAAGACAAGTCTTTAGGGCCAAGTGATGGCAAAGCCATAAAAGGAGAGTTCAAACCTGACAACCAAAGTTGCAGAAAAAAATAATTCAATCTTTCCAACAGAGTTTTCTTATTTCCAGAAAAAAAAAAACAAACAAACAAAAACCTGGTAAGATTCCCATGCTGGAACCTCTCACTTTTATTTTTGTAGAAGTAAGAGGAGTGAGGAAATCAGAAGAAGTCTTAGCTTTTCAGCATTAGGTAGTACACCTACAAGCTACCAGCAAGGGCTGTTGATACAGAAGGCTACATTTGCTCAGGAAAACTAAATGGAAGAAAGAGCCATTGAGGCCTAGTAAAGAAGCAGAAGTAAAGCTCAGCCCCAGAGCTAAATTTGTGTCAATGTATTAGAAGGAAGTGTCATATATGCTTGTGCTGCTCCATCTCCCAATCGTAGCCACAAGCAGGCATTGAGGGAAGAATAATGAAATTGGTTTAGATGGATCTAATGAAACAGTCTGGCCACTCTTATGTTTGTGTTTCTGTGAATAAGAGTAAAAACATGGAAAGGAAACCTTGGAAATACAAGGAGGGAAGGTGCTTCAAAGATGAGCTTTCACCTGCCTGAAAGACTGGTCAAGCCTTATGAACCTATGGGAGAGAATCTGCCTCACACTTTGGTAGTCAGAATAAAATTTAAGCAAAGATTTTGAGATTACGCTGTAATTGCCCAATTAGCTCTTGCGTGCAAAAGGGATTCTCTTCTATTTATTCATATCCAGCAGGGCAGAAATCCAAAGCTTTCTGCCCACTGTGGATTTGCTCTTCCAATTCATTAGGATTAATTTCTTCACCACCCACACAATTCTCTGAATCTTTTCCTCCCTTCCTGCCCCACTGCCACCTGTCAAAGTTATAAAGATGATTGGTGCTCCTTAAAAGCAGCAAGGAACATCTTTATCCATCTATTTATTGGCAGATGCTTTCTCCCCATCCCCCCACTCCTTTGCTAGACTAGTTCTTTCCAAAAGCCTGCAGTCTGTCAAGCTGTCCCCAGAGCATATATGTGTATGCAGTGTTGAACCACATCACCTCCTGTAAACCCAGTGTTCTTATACCCCCCAAAATCCTAGGTAGCGTTTTATTTTGTCCAGTACCAAGTTAAACAAGAATATTTTCAAATCTACTGGCCATCAAACCAAATTATAACCTGTGTAAACAGGTCAGCATAAAGACTTCAGGCTTGTCTGGAGCGATTGTTTTTATTTCTAAAGCAGAGGATAAATTTTGGTGGATTAACATAAATGTAATCCTGTTGTCAAGTCTCTGGGGAGAACTGGGACTGACTGTTTTCTTCTTTACCTCCTCCTATCTCTGTCCAAAGCTTATACAGAGTCATGGGGAAAAAGGGGGAGCACTAATTGTTCATGCTCTGGCTCATTTACCCATTTACTAAGTGACACCTTTTCAGAAAGATCCTTGAATTGTATTACCAGAGATGTTCTGTGAATTAATTGGTTTGGAAAGAACCATCTCTGATCCTGTTGGCACAGTACGACATTACATCTTAGGAGTTTTCTTTCAAATGGGAAATCATGATAACAACAGAGGGTCTGCACTTTCATTTTGAAAAGACTGAGTGCTAGAAAAGTGCTTCTGACCCACAGTTCCCTTCAGTGCTGGAAGCTATCTGAACTCTGTCAAAGGAGATCACAGGTAAACTGGGAAGCCTCAATAAAACACTTTGATTTGAAATATCTATCACAGTCCTTAAAAAGAAATCAGACCATTTTCAGCAGCCACATCTACAGAAGAATAAGAATAGTCTCACAATCCTAACTCCACATCAAAACCCAAGGAGACTGCACAACAATTTACCTAATCACAGAGTCATAGAATATCTCAGATTAGAGGGGACACATAAGGATCATGAAGTTCAAGTCCTTGCATCTCTCAGGACTACCTAAAACAAAACTATAATGACAAAAAATATTGTCCAGATGCTCTTTGAACCATGCAAGACTGGTGCTGTCACCACTTCCCTGAGGAGCTTCTTCCAGCGGCCAATCACCCTCTCAGTGAAAACTTTTTTCTTACTGTCCAGTCTGAATTTCTGACACAGCTTCATTCCATTCCTCATGTCCTATCATCAGACAAGCCAGCCTCTGCAAGCTAGTGCCTCAGCTGCAGAATGGGAATAACAGCCTTTTCCTTCTTCAGGGAAATAATGGCAAGTACACTGGAGAAGACTGAGAAAGGATCATGCCCTGGAGTGGAAAAGGCTAAGCAGATCCCTTGGGTATCCTGTTCCACCCCCTGGCACAGCAACACAGCATGGAGATACATTTGCTTTAAATTGTCAAGTACCATCTACAAGGTCCAGAGCACAGAACTGCTCAGGGGGAGCTAATGTATCCTGTCACGAAGCACAGCACACAGCCCCCTCATGCTACACTGTTTTCTTACCCACCTCTTCTGCATCTTCCATCCCTTGAACAACACCCACCATGCTGCAACCTGCGTGTTTGCAATTTACACACCATCATCTTGATTTGCCTGGGCTTTCCTGACAGAACCAAATGAATAGCAAATTGAGCTCTGTGTTTCCCTCCCCCACTCTCCCCTTCCTTTTGTACATGCTGAAGTAAAAAGCTTCCTCTGACTCAGATTTCAGCTGTCACAGATTTCAGCAGTTTTCTCCTAGGAAGTCTGGATGCTAATGACAGAAATAGCAGCTGTCTCTAAATACTTCATCTGCTGTCTGTGGTCAGAGGGCTGTAAAGGCCAGGCCAGAAGCAGGTGTGGTGGGTGACTGCTTCAGAAAATCCCCCAAGCTCACCAGGCAGGCTCTGGTAAGAAGGGATTGGGACCACCATCCCCTGGAAGGCCAGGAACAGTTGCCAGGGCAAGCAGGAGGGATGGAGCAGGAGAGCATGTTCTCACCTGACACAGGTCAGGCAGCCAGCAGGATGCAGGGCTGCTGCCCCTCAGCTCACTATCCAGAAATCCTGCTGCTGCCTCCCATTCCTATGGGAATCACATCCACCCGAGAAGCTACATCCCAGGTGCTAAAAAGCAGTCAGAGTTTTAAACACCTAAGCATCCCATAAACAGGGTATCCTACAGGTGAGATGACTCAAGGCAAAGAGATTGAAGTGGCTTGCTAGAAATGCAATTGAGATGGGAACCAGGACTAAAGTTTGGGTATTTCTCTTTCTCAACATCCAGTGTTTTACTCAAAATTAAGGTTTGGTTGTTCTTGGCTGGAGTCCAAGGACATGCTTTGTTGGCAGCATGAAACAATCTGTTTAGAGCTTTTTAATTCCCACATGTTCAAAGCACTTGTACTTTCCACAAAACATTGTAGTGTCATTGAACACAATGTTATGTTTGTCTTGAAAGGAGGAAAAAAAATTCCATCTATTATCCCATGTAAATAAGAGTTGGTCTTCTACATAGTATCTTAGAAAAGAATTAAGGAAGAGTGAGTTTGACCTTTGCTGTGCTAATTATTGATAACTTACCATTAATTTACTCAGACAAAAAAGCATCCCATCATATTATGTATAGCAGACCCACTAGAATTTCTTTCACTCTGCATGAAGACATCCTGAGACAGAAGGACGGGCAGAAGGGAACACAGAGGTATCTGAGGAGCAAATCATGTCCTAGGGATCCTAAAGAGCACAATTTAAGTCATGTATATCAATCATCCTGTCTTAATGGGTTCACTTACCTGCAACACTCAAGGATTCCCACTGCAGGATTTCAAATGGTAGCAGGAAAGTGGAATATTGCCTCAAACAGAAAAAAAGTGCTGGTGCTATTCCATTTCCACTAGAATTGTCCCAGCTAGAAGGAGTTTGGTGTCAGGTTCACATATCTGAATATTCCAAATAATAATAAGTGCCTTGAGACTAGTTCAGTGATTTTCTTTTTCCATGCCAACTCTTTGGTCTGTCTCTTCTCAGTCCCTCTTTTAGAATAGCACAGAAGCTGAATAAGAGCACAGGGAAGTCCTAGAGCTCCATACAACCTCAAGTGTGTCCCTGATACTAAGCAATGACAAGCAGCAGCATACCACAGAGAGCCCAACATCCAGCCAACAGTCACAGACAATCAGTCGTGCTACCCAGGATTTAATAGCCCAGCAGATTAGAAATATTGAGGTATGTTCCTAGTAGGTAGGTGTTCATAATGGGCAATATACCTGTAGCTGCAGTAGCATTACAGTTCTCATCCCATGCAATGGTACAGCACCAGTTCTGTTGCCAGACCCATGAAAGAAGCTTAACTTTCTCTTGTGTTTTCCCAGTTTGCACATTTGTTGCCCCTGCTAGTACCAGATCATCCAGGGTGGGCACCAGTGAGATAGCCATCACTTCTGGGTGCTTAAGCTCTTTGACAGAACAGCTTTACAATAATGAGTGGCAGAACACTAAAGCTTTCTGACTCGAGTGATAAAACAGCTCTCCATGCTTCATGGGCAGTTCAGATGCTTGACACAAGGGATATTGTGATGATTAATAATTAACTGGTTGGAGAGACTGAGAGCTCAAGGACAGATTTGCAATCTCCTGGAGCTGAGGATGCACTTTTCAGGAGGGAGGGAGGGGAGCTGGCAGGGTGAGAAGGTGACAAGGTTGGTGTGCCCCTGGAAGTCAGCAGCCTTTTCAAGATACTTTGCTAGTATCTTCCAACACAGAAGGTATTATCCTGCACTTCTCCAGGTGGCTTTCACTACCCCAGGCACTGAGGAACCAGGGCAGCAATGATCCCTGCCAGTTCCTGGTGTCAGCTTACCTAAATGAGATGCATCATTAGAAGCTGCATTCATGTATTTAATAGGCTTGAACACCAGCTTTAATGAGACACCTCTGAAATCTCAGAAGAGGTAACAGACAGTAAGAAATATGCTTCAAAGTCCTCTGGGTATGAGAGGTAAAATCCAAGTTCAGAGGTACCAAGTACAGGATTTTTAAGTACCTGATGTGTTAGAGGCTATTAACTTGTTCTTTACACTAGCTTTAAAATTTCATCTGCATAAATTTCTTTGATCCACAAATGGCTTTAACTGCATTAAAATTAGTCAGAACAGCAGCTCCAATAGACACTGAACTGTGTATCTGAGAGTAATTACACATTACAAAGGGAATCCTTGAACCATTTCAGTAACATGCCACATTACAAACAACACTTGAAAAGCCACAGATGGATGTGTGAGCTGTAGAATATCACCTTTACTCCAGCCTGCTTCCTGCTTCCTTGCCTTTCACTCAAGAGTAGAGGGCACTTCAAAGAGTATTGAAAAAGTTTAACTGATCCTGTGCAGTTAAAAACTGAAAAACAGATGTGTAAGGAGTCTCTTCCTCCCCATGCCCATTCTTTTTTACCTCCCAATTCAGCTCTCTGGTGACATGTTCCTTCCTATAAGCTCTGTCTGAATAAAAGGGACAGAAGAGTACATGCTCAGCAGTCAGGGAGATGTATAACCAATCTAATAAACACAGTGTTGGGATGAGCTCCTGTCTGTCCCTCCCTTGCCCCAGGGGTGTCCTGCCTGTTTGCCAAGGCCTCTGGCTACCATGATGTAGAACAACTCCTGCCAGCAGCACTCTGCCCAGGAGAGGAGACAGAATTTGACCCAGACAATAAAAACAACCGAATTTTTTAATGGATCCATGTGGTTTGCATTTTCCCATCCTTTCTGAGGCTTTTGCTCAGCAGAAGTCACAGCTCTTGTTTGTGAGACACATAAGGGGAAAAAAAAAGGATCTATAGTATTTCCTTTCTTCTGGTCCCAAGAACACCTGGACCCATTTAATTTGCTCCTGTTTCTCCTTGGCTTACACTGGAATTCATCCATTCTGTTTCAATTCAGTACAACCTGTTCCTCAATGTTCTGTCCCCCAGTATTCTTGCAGTAGCCAGCACACAAGGCACAGAGCTCCAGTAGTAGAAAATAAGACTATTCCACATCCAAAGAACTGCCAAAGAGAAGATAGCCAGCTGTCTTGGATAACAAGCAGCCATAAAAATTAGAGTGAATAAAAGTACAGCAAATGGCACTACAATCAAGAACAATGAATGTTAAAGCTGGAGACAGATGGTGGGTGGATTTCAGCTTGGGACATGCATTTTTAGCTCTGGCCTCCACAGATTTGGAAACCTTCAGCCCTGCCTTCCCCCCTTTCCACAATGCAGTTCCAAATGCAGAACTAGTTTTTTTACTGCCCCAGCACATAAGCAACACTCATGACAGAACCTCTGGGTATGTACCATCTCAAATGCCCTAAAATAGTCTAGATGTCTCTTCAAAATTGATAGCTATGAAAGAGGATCAATGAGGGAAAATACCTCAACCTTTCCTAAGAGAAATCCAGAGGTCAGCCAAATATCCTAAAATGTCCTTTTATATTGATGCTTCACTAGGTAGAGCCTTTCATTTTCTAGATAAGTGATTTGCTAAGAGAGCACCCAAGCCCTGCCTGAAAATACCCACAACCTAGGCCTCTTCTTATGGAACTAGAGCAAATAGCCAAGTTCTTGCCCCAAGTGCTGCACAAAAGTAGAGATTAATGACAGAGGTAATGATTTATCAGATTAATCCCATGGTTAACCTCTTGCTTTCTCTCTTTCTGCTCCCAGACAGAGCAAGAGACAGAGATGAGCCAATAACAGACGTCTAGGAGAGTACTGTGTACCTAGGGTACATGAATTACATGGCAAAGCCTGTAATTCACTCTGGAAGGCTACACTGGGCTCCTCATACACTCTAAACCCCAAGGCAGCAATCAGCATCTAGGAAGCTTATTTTCTTGCATCAGAATCCAGTATAAATCACTCACTAGAAGATATTGAAGAGAACAGCAAAGAGGTTGATAGTGCCTTGTGGATTTAAGTATGACCAGATGAAAAGCAAAGTAGCAGATTTGAAGGTTCAGCAAAGCATGTAATCAACTGAGCTTACACTGTGCCAGGTCCTCCCTTTCCCAGAAATGTGGATCTATCAGGAGCCACATGGCAATCAACTCGTATGTTGACACACAAATTGAAGGCACTAAACAGGCTGATATGCTTTCAGTATTTCTAGCATCAGACACTTGCTTCTGTAGATCAGCATTCCTACCTATTAGAGATCATTTATTTCTCCCAGATTTTCTACTTCCCTTATCATTGCTTTCCCAGACAGCTTAAGATTAATTTTTTTTAAAATTAAGTTACCAATTAAAACAATTTGCCAATCTTAGGATGCAGTCTCATATTTTCCTCTGAGATGAGAAGTCTCACAGACTCACATGCTGATAGATAAAGCTCTGAAGTGAGAAGAGTGCTTTCTCTGCTCTGGATCTTTCATACTCAAAAACACCCAGTGTTTGCCAAGAACAGTAGCAATTTTTTTTTTTCTTTCCTAAAGTTTGAGTCCACTTGTTAGAGAAAGAACCATTAGACTTGAGAACTTTGGGTTTTTTTCTTCCCCAGCAGAAATATAGATTTTTTTTTTTTAGTATTGATTGGTTTCTGTCTCCCTCCCCAGATCCAGGTACGTCATCTTGGCATAATAACAGGAACAAGAGGGACTGAAACAAACAGAGAACTAGAATAAGGGCAGCTCAGGTCACTAACATAGCTTTCTGCCCTAGGACACCTATTTAAATTCAGTTCACTGCACTAATGCACAACCATATACCTGCCAATCACCACACTTGGAAATGGATCTGACAGCTGTTCCAACTTAGTAGCACACTACTGCTCAGCTCTCCCCTACAGAAGCTCCCACTGCATGTATGACTTTGTCCCTGTGGGCTGCCTGAGTAGGAAGCTGGATGACCAGCTGAGCCATGACACCAGAGCAGCTCAACCTATACACTAGGGATGAGGCACAAGAGCCAGAAGGGTTGCTTTCCTACTGCTAGCATAAATTTATCTGTTAGGAGTATGACAGTCTCCAGTACTGTCAACACATCAGCTTTCATCAATAGTAAGGAGGGTTTATTCGGTTTAGGGGTTTATTTGTTTGTTTTAAGGAATAGCCAAGTAAAATTAGGAACCTTGACAACCTAGTGAGCCAGAAGCTAAATCTTGCTGACAGAAGTGTCATGTTCTAAAAGGAGTCTGCCTTTCTGTAAGGGGAAAGCCCAAAAAGCATCAGAGAAAAATCACTGGAAACCAACTTCCATATGGTTTCAAGAGGAAATGATCATTTCTCTCAGAGCTGCTCAGAGCCAGGCCAAGGGATTGTAATTTTGCCTGTAGACAGCTTTCAGTAGCAGCAAAAGTAAGTGTGGATCTTCTGTATCTCTGGGTTAGAGCTGACCTTACTTTAAACCCCTGAGCTTATACCTGAAATCCTGCACAGGAGTCTCCTGACTCCACAAGAGTTCAGACTGCCTTGAAATGAGTGCTTTAGAGACACCAAGTCAGACTGTCACCTGCAGGAACCAACTCAAGAGCATTGCTGTGGGAACTGTAGGCTAATGACAGGCTCTGCGAGGCTTTTGCTCCAGAAGCAAGCTCCAGAAGAGTTCACACATTTTTTAACACTGTTTTTAGCTTTCCTAGGTTCTCCTCAGGTTTCTTACATTTTCTAGTATAAAGGAGAGCATGTTGTGGAGCAGTTTTCCTAAGGCGAGCAGGACAAGCAGAAGTGAAAAATCTCATGTTGCCCTGGATGAGTCAGTTCAAGTCAGACCACTGAGCAACAGAGCACTGGTTCAGTGAGCTTGCTGATGGGATAAATGGCAGGGCTGGAGAGAGCAATGCCCTGTGTGCAGTCAAGAGACAGCTCTTTAGACATCTCATGCATAAGCATACAGTAGCCAGTGACAGGGTTGCAGTGCTGGAGATCTGCAGTAACACAGACAGGTAGCCAGCTTGTCACCTTGACAACATCCAAACAGACTGTTCCCCCGATGGATAGCACATCTCCAGGCTGTTGCTAAGACAACAAAAATTCACTTATTATACATAAATGGACACACTTCATTGCTGGGATTATTAACTTGGGCCATGCCACTTCCTCTTTTTCTTCTCAATTGATTTAAATCAGATGACATGTTTGGATTTCTTCTTGAAGGAAAGGACTCAGATGCAGCTCAGTGTAATAGTTTTCTTAATCTTTTCTTCCTCCAATTGATTTCCTTTCTCCAACGACACAAGAGGGGTGGGATGTCTAGTTGCATTTTGTCATCTTCTCACAGGCTTGAAGCAGCCACTGACTACAACACAGTACTCGGCATCACCAAACTGCTTTTCTTGTCCCTCTGCTCCTGCATTCAGGCAGGGCAAGGGAGCAATCCCACTTTACTACCCTGCCTGATGTCAGCCTGTTGTCACTCAAATGAAATGGATGCAGTCTAGGAGGAAAAGAGAAGCAGAAACAAAGCCTAGCTTTCCTCATCCACACAGACTGCCAGACCGCTCAGCCTCATTTATTTGAAACCTCTAAATGTACTGCCATCAAATTTACTGTAACACCTTTGAAACCTTTTTTTTTCCAAGTCAAGAGCATTTGCACTGGGAATTTTTGTATTCAAGAAAATTTAAGCAGTCTGGACACACCTCTCATATCTTGGGCTTAGGACTCCGCTGTTACCCAGTGAGAGCAGCTTTTTCCTTCTCTCTTCCCTCTTTCTTAGCAGAGGTCTATTTAGGCTCTCTAACCTTTAACCAAGAGTCTTCCCTTGTTGGGCCCATAACAGAAAGTATCATAGTATGACACGAGAGTGATTATGAACCCTGAATCCATTATGCAGCATATGCATAGTTGAATTATCTAAACACAGTGCTACCAAACAAAGAAGCAAACCCAACCAAACAAAACACCAGCACAGAAGGCCAACTCAAAGCTCCAGGAAGATGCATAAAACAAGCACCTGAGGGCTGCCTGATCCCTCACACTACTACCTTTGAGTAACACTATGTCTGACTACTCCTAGGAAAAAAAAAGCACTTAGCTTTTTTTAGTGGGACACACTATAGCACCGTGGGAAACCTATTTCCAGGCCCCTGTTAGCTCACCATTCTGCTTTGTTATCCAGTACCCTGTTCTTGGTATGGTTTGAAGACAGAAGAATGTATGAGAATCTGGATAAAGGAAGAGTCAGCAATCGAGTAGAATGCTAAACACAAAATCTTTGAGCTTACCTCCACAACAAACCTGTGAAAAAGATGAAAACACCCCAGATTATCTCCTAGCCAGTTTTTATTCATGGAAGAGGGAATACTTACGAGATTTGTGACTGGTCACAGAACAAATAAGAATAGGGTACACCAGCCATGCCCTTCCAAGAACATGGCAAACTTTTGAGTGAACAGTGTGTTTTGGAGAACTGAAATGATTCAGATTTGACAAACAATTTTGGCCAGAAATGACTCGCAAATATTTGAAGGAAAATCATATATATATATATATATATGTATGTATGTAAATATATTAAGAGTAAGAGTTGCCAGAATTTAATTAAAATCTCCCAAAAGCAATATTTTGCTTTTTGCTATTTGTTAAATACAAAAAAAAAAAGAAAAAGGATAAAAATCCTAGTGACTGTCCAATACTTAATCTTTCAAGACCTCAAGTTCTACTATTGACTTAGAGCAACCATTCAGCTCATCACAGCAAGAAATTTCACAGCTATCAATTTACTTGACAAAAAATTCCCCTTTCTTGCCATGTAGCCTCCTGGAATACCAAATAGAGTCAGGTAATGCTGTGCTTCTCCACACACAGCAGCTCACAAACAACTAACAAGCAGCACAGAGATGGGGCCACCACTTGCACTAGGATTTTTCACTTTTCTGACTAAGCAAGCTAAAAGCATCTGAGACTTTCACCTACAGCAAGCACAAACATGTTCACATTTTTGAGTAACTAGACTTATTCTTTCCTCCAGAGAGATAATAACATGCTCCATGATCTAGTCAATGCTTTACAACAATCACTTCACAGAATGAAGTGCTTTGTGTGCAATCATGTTGCTGTTTCTATACTAGACTCAAAGGCTCCTTAAGTACTGAAGACAGAAGGAAAAAGCATCTCCCTTCCTTCAGGCCATCTACAGTGACCTGAACATTATTTCTGTCTCCAGAGGGAATGACAAGTATTGTCAGCAGAATCAATGGAATTACTGTGGGACAAGGCTGAGTAAGAGAGCCCCCCTCTCATCCAAACAGAAGCTACATCACTGCTCCCCTGGTTCCCTGCTCACCAGGGCTTTTCATTGTCTTCTATAGCACATCTCAGGGGCTCATTTTCCCCAGGAGAAGGAGTAAACAAAAATGCCAGTAGATTAAAACAGTTTTGTATGTTATCAGCTGCAAAGACAGGGGGAATTTAGGACAACTTCAGCTGTAATAAAAGAGGGACAATAGTGATAGGAATATCTTTTCCTCTAATATGATAGCATGAATGTGCTATGCAATAAGCTGAAAATATGAGAGCCCCCAAACCTAAATCTCTGCCAAGCAAATTCTTTTTAGTGGAATATGTTTAGCTTGTTAAAGATTTAAAACCAGGAAATAATTGCAGTTACTCTTATGCCTGATTGGAGTAGGCAACATTTATTAACGTACAATGACTAAATAAACTATTCCAATATAAGTCACAAAAACTTCAAGTGAGGTGGGAACAGGATAATATCCTGACTGAAAAAAGTCAACCCTGTGCCTATGGTCCAAGTAAGATCTGTTCCACAATAAACAACTTATTGAGGCAGACTGGAGGGAAGGGAGCTGCAAGCTATGAAGGGGAATTTGATTTGTCCCTCTGAAGGCAAAGTCGTAATTTACTAATCTGAGCAAACTTTGTCACAGATTTTACAGACCTAATTATTTCTTGCAGGTCTCCAACCAGCAGATGGCTTAGATTAAGTTCATGCAAGAGCTCAATTCAGACTGGTAAAGAGATTCAGCAGTGATCAAACCCATGATCCATGTTGTTATTCTATGTTCACACTTGCACATTAAATCAGAGTTCAGCATCCTGCATACCTAATCTTTAAATTGTCCTAATTGAGCAGCAAAGTCCACCTGCCCTGTCTGTTTTGCAAGTGTCCAGGTATGTACAAGCTCTTTGGCATGAGATGGGATATAACCACCCTGTGTGCGAAAAAAGGTTGATTTTAATGACAATATTCAGAACACTGGGAATACCCAGTGACTTTTGCTCCATTATTTTATGCTGAAGGAAACAAGCCTACAAATAGATCTATCTGCTTCAGCAATTTGTGCAAAACACCTCATTAAATAGCAGCACTTTTTTCCTAAAGAAGCCTGCTTCATATACAATGCGTAAAAGGATAAATGGCTATAATCTTTGAATACACAAGACCACACAGAGTGGGTATTTCATAGCTGCACAAAGCCCATAATTGAACTTCTGCCCTAGGGATAAGTTTTCCTGCAGTGTAAGTGCTTCCAGTTGCCATACAGGGGCCATATTCTTTGTCAGGAAAGCAGAACTTTACATCCAGTTAATTGTTGTTCCCAGCTGTCTTTTTGTTGTTGTTGTTGGGTTTTTTCCACTGAGGCTAGTTTCCCAACAGTCATTCAAGCAAATGTGCTCATTTCCCAGTTCCCCCGCAATTCCCCACCACTGTGTAACAAAGTGCAGATTTTGCATGGCTACATTCCAGGCTTCGTGGTGTTAAAATCATAGCAGCAATGGAAAAGCATGTAGCAGCAATAGTCATGAGGTAGGACTTGAGCTACAGGTGACTCAGTGGTAGTCAAACAGATGCTGTAAGAAAATAGATTGGTTTCTGTGTACAGACTGGTTAATCCATGGAATTAGTACTTACACATGAAGATTTCCGTGGTTTGCTAAGCAGCAAAAACTACTAAGTGTGAAGTAAATGGGTGACCTCAATTCTGTTCACTGTGTCTGGGTGCCCATCTCAGAACACAATGAACAAGAACAGCAAGCTCCTTCTGCCTTAATTACTTAAGGCTTCATCTTTGGTGTCAATCAATCAAACATAAAATGGTAAAGACCATGTCCATCCAGTATTTGGATTTCATCAGCTCAGTGGTGAAACATTCACTGGTTTGGGATGGATCAACAAGGGCTGAGAGGAAAGCTTAGGCCATAGTCTGCTGCAGAACAAACTGAAAAAAGTGCAAGGAAGCCAGTGGATATTATAAAAGGACAACACAACTCCTTTATGTTCCTCAAAGGATTAATGATAAACTCTTGTATGTGCATTTGCAATGTGAGTCCCCTGTTAGCAGGCAGTAGCTACCACCTATTTGGGTTACCAAACATCTTGGTTGAAGAACTTCTTGGGGGAGTTCACAATTCAGGCTGCTAAGCAACCGACCAATAAACACTCAAGACCAAAGTCTTGGGAAGGATTTTACACCAAGTTGCTCAATTTGACCAATAATAGTTCTGGAAGAGGTAGTTGCAGTCCACTGTACTTGTGCTTTTTGGACTGCTCACCAATGCAGATACAGTCCTACCTAAATAACCTTTAGCACTCACTCTTCCCTCAGAAAACAACCCACCTGTTTTACTTCACAAAAGATCCCTTGAACCTTGTGATAAAAAGACATCTGACTTTTACAGCAACCCACTCCTAATCTCTTTGGTGTCTATTCTCTGGCTTTCCCCAACAGGGAAACCCACACTGTTCTGTGGGCTTCCTGGTAAAAGTTGTCACTGCCTGATGATAAAAAGCAAATGTATGCTCTAATCTTAAAGGTCTGGAGCTGGATATTTAGAGCTCAGTCAGCACCTGGGCCTTGTAAGGTCCTATTTTCCCCAGAAAGGTTTATTAAATTTGTGGAACATCTGAAAAGTACTTTTTTAAAATCATTAGTTGGTAATCAAAGAACAAAGGTGAAATCCATAATCATCAAAACAATCCTCATGTGAACATGATTCTGCTAAGATTCTGTCAGACCAGCAAGAAAATAGGCTGTGCCAAGCCACCTTCTCTTTGGGGATTTGTGCCAAGATTTGGACCTTCTGATTTGCTAGCACAGAAGACACCCACTCACAGTCCCCCTTGCAAGAAGAGGTCAAGGAACACCCCTTGCTACCCCTGTGATCATTCAGGAAATATTGCTGAGCAGCATGTGCCCATGGCCCTTTCTGTGCTGAAACTTCACCAGACAATTTCTTACTCTTGCTGTTGCAATTAACCTTCAGAGAACATTATTAACTACAATCTTATGCATATGAGGAACTGATCCAGATTATTAGAAATTATGTTCTTACATTGCAAATCTACAGCTGTTTCTCCTCCTTAGATGAAATCCTAATGGCCCCACAATCTGCTAATGCTGTGGTAATTCACTTAAAGGAAAATTATCTCTAACACATAGAGGTGATCACATTTTCTTCCTTAAGTGGGGCACTGGAAATTGAGAAGTCCATTCCTCACCCAGTGCTGCTCCTGAAAAATCCTGCAAAATATCTGGCACAATACCTGTAATCTGGCCAAATATGCTAAACACAAGGGAGAAAAAAAAAAAAAAAAAAGTCAGCATCATCTCTGACATCTCTGACATGAGAGGATGATAGGTTTGGATGAGGAGTTTGGGCCAGGGAAGAGAAGGAGGCAGAGAGAATCAGCCCCTCTGGGTATCTGTGCTTGGCTCCTCTTTGTACAGTGCCTGTCCTACAAGCATGAGCTCCCAACCCAGCCCCACTGCCTCCCAGTCAGTAGTATTTCATACTCACCATGTCATAAACATTCAGAATCACTGGTTCATTTGCCATTGTTGATTGCAGTAGAGGCTGGATTAAAACCTTTCAGTCCCTGCCAGATGTGTGTTGATGCCCCCAGGGTATGCTTTTTTACCCTGAGCCAGATAGAAGAAAATGCCTCATCCTACAGTCGCTGAAGGAAAAAGGAAAAGAAGGAATTCTCACGGTTGGGTGTGTAAAGTTGGTTGCAGGGAGGCAGGAAGGCCTGGGTTGGGTTTGCTGGTTGTATGGGGTATATTTTGGCCCTCCACACCGTGACAGATCCAAGGTTTCTTTTGAACTCTGTAGTGCACTTCGGGGTCTGTAGAATCATACACCAACTGTAACCAGGCACCGTCCAAGCTCTTAAATCCTGATCCACAGAAGACAGATTGTGAGCCCTAACACAAGCCCTCTTCTGGCACCGTGAGCAAGGTGGGTGGCAGTGCGTGCGGGGAGATCTCCCGGCAGAGCCGAGTGCCGCTACCGCAGCGGGCTGCCAGCAGTACGCAGGAGCCCGGGGCACCAAGGCGCGGAGCGGGGCCGGAGCTGACGCCGAGCTCCCTCCCTTCCTCCCACCCGGGATCTGCCCGCGGTGCTGGGGCCGGTCCGCCCGGAGCCGGGATCTGCCCGCGGTGCTGGGGCCGGTCCGCCCGGAGCCGGGATCTGTCCGCGGTGCTGGGCCGGTCCGCTGGGATCTGTCCGCGGTGCTGGGGCCGGTCCGCCCGGAGCCGGGATCTGCCCGCGGTGCTGGGGCCGGTCCGCCCGGAGCCGGGATCTGCCCGCGGTGCTGGGGCCGGTCCGCCCGGAGCCGGGATCTGCCCGCGGTGCTGGCGCCGGTCCGCCCGGAGCCGGGATCTGCCCGCGGTGCTGGCGCCGGTCCGCCCGGAGCCGGGATCTGCCCGCGGTGCTGGGGCCGGTCCGCCCGGAGCCGGGATCTGTCCGCGGCGCTGGGGCCGGTCCGCCCGGAGCCGGGATCTGCCCGCGGTGCTGGGGCCGGTCCCCCTTAGGCACTCGGTTGAGGTTTCTCCGCCGCTGGCAGGACATGGTGAAGAGGCTGTGCCAAAGGGATTCCAGCGCGGGGCTCGGCGGCGGGAGGAAGAGGAGGAGGGGGCTGGCTGCCCCCAGGGCAGAGAGGGGCTGCCGCAACCCCCATCCTGCCCACGACGTGCAGGCAGACCTGGCGTCGGCGCCGAAGTTAGAAGGCAGATCTTCGCGGGAGATGAGGCGGGATTAACCGGACTGGGGCTGGAGAAAGATGCCGAGCAGACGATGCTTCCAGGCAGGGTACGGGGCCAGGGCTGGACACTCCAGCTCTCTGTGCTGCTCTCCGTAGGGCCAGTCCTTATTTCGCGATCAGCTCGTCCCGAACCGGGCAGCTCCTCCTGACTGACAGCCGAGGGAACCTACCCCGTCCCCTGCCGGCTGGATGCATCGCTGCACGGCACACGGTGGGAGGGCGGGGAAGGGACCAAGCGACTGGGCAGGGCGAGTAGTTTCACTTCTGGCAGCAGCAGGGTCTGGAGTTTCTTCCTGGAGCTACTTTACACTCGTGTTAGGACCGTGAAGCTCTGCAATATCTTGCCAGCAAACACTCCCCTCCGACCTGGATGCGAGAATCAACTATAAAATGCACTGCAGTAAATTCATCTTCCTTTTGCTCCTCCTCTCTCTTTAAAGGGAGAGCAATCTGTGATGGTGCTGGGAAGGAGCACAGCTGGGAGAGAGACAAGGGAATTCCTACTCCCAGAGATTTGCAGTGGTGTGGAAATTGGCACTCTGACCTTAAACGCTCATACCTAACAGATTTCTGAAGCGGAAGGGGAAAAAAAAAAAAAAAAAAGCAGGGATGACCTCATCCGAATTGGAGGCGTTTCTCAGGCTGAGGCTCTCTGCCAGCTCACAGCCAACCAGATCTGAATGAAAATTGCAGAGAGCCTGTTACATCAGCAAAGCCCAGCATGCCTCAGCCCTGTGCTCAGCCACATGGGAACTATCCCGTCCGGAGAAGGGCTCACCTCCCTTTATCAGAGTGGAATGACAAGACCATGGAGCTGCAGCCTTGTAAAAGACTTGTTAAACAGTGTGCAGGACAATTTCTAGTGAAGCCAGGCAGAAGGAAAAGGAAGCGAGTCCATGTCCTGCATAGTTAAGTGCCAGCCCAAAGTCAGACAATTTTTTTCTCCAGACAATGCCAAAGGAGATCCATAAATACTTCGCTGTAGTATGCATTTTGAAAGTGCAAAGCCATAGCTCAGGTTTAGGCATGATGACATGAAACATGGCAGGGACCCCAGCACAGTAATTTCATCTGGACTAATCATTCCATGGGTGGATTAAACAACTTCACACATATGGTACAGGGACCTGCCCAGCACCCTGACTTCTCCCCAATCTCTAGCTCTCCAACCCACCAATTCAAACTGTGCCATTAACCATCCATATCAGCAGCCTGCATCTGAAGGAGCAGCTTGTGCAGGTGGGTAAAGGTGCTTCCTCCTCCTTACCATCCTTAGAGTCTAGATACTCCTCAGAGGACAGACTGAGCTCCCCCCATTTTAAAGGCTATGGAGCAATGGAGATCTTCCTCTGCAAAAGGCTACGCTGCATCATTCATGCCCTAACTTGTGAGACAAACCGCCTACTGAAACCCAGAGGCTCCTGCCAAACTGTCACAGATACCCTGAGACTGTCACTTTTGGATATGTGTCCTGCTCTAGAGATGGTGATGCTTTAAGGAGACTTGAAAGGAGAGGGAATAACTGATGTAACTGGAAAAGAAAAGCAGCACTACAAGGTCTTCCCACACTTACCCACATGCTTATTTGCCAAATTAACTCCAATGGCTGCTATGCTCAGAGTTCACTAAAATCAGAGACTTAAATCAGATATGCATTCCAGAGACAGATAACTAAATACTTAGGATCCAGGAAAGGTGACAGCTTCAATGTTTTGTCTTGTAAACACTTCAAAATTAATCACCTAGGGAAAAAAAATATGACCAGAATGCCACTTGTAAACTTTAGAGACAGAAGAAGGGGGAAATAAAACCAAAACATGCCTTTAAACTAATCATATTGCTTCAAGAGATCAAAACCAGTCTAAATGTGCATTTGTTATTTAAAGGACTTCTTCTGTAGGAGACAGTAAATGTCACTTGCACATTAAGACATGGATTCTCTCCCTCTAACTTGAAACAACTGTGAGAACTACATTACAAATGCCATTGCTTCAGGCTCCCTTTTCTGCCCCTTCACAGAAAGAAGTTTTTCCACATTGTGACTTCACCTCATCAGTGCTTCAATGATCCTTTGAAATTTCCTTTTTTTATGCCATTCTATTCTAGACAACTTATTCCAGCTCCTAATAGAAGGGATCAGTCTGAATTCAAAAACCTCATTAATATGAGGTATTTTACAGTCACAAACTCTTCACAAAGCTTGGTTTGCTTTGGGCTGTGTTGAAATGTTTCATCAACAGCTCAGGCTGATGCAAGTTGAGAAAGTGAACTGCTCTATTTCAGGAGCATGAGTACAATCCCACAGATAGCCTTGCTGCCTACAGGCACCAGAGCCCATCTCTTGTAAAAACATTACAATATAAATGAATTGCAAATACAGAGGAAAGGGAGATTCTTCTTACAACTCATCAAAGCAGCTAGAACTAGAGCTTTGGGTTGTGCTTTGAATTCTTCTTTTAAGCACTTAAGCTGGTTTTAGGAGAAAGCAGACATTTTTTTTTCCATACATACACCTAAAGCTACACAGCATCTTCATTCACATTTAAGCAGCCTATTGCAAGCCCAAACTTTCTCAGATTCTCCACATTCTTAGCACTTCCTTTAAAGGGATTCACATATTTGAGTTTATCTGGGATCATCCCCACTTACTATTATGGTATGCGTGCATCCTCAAGGACTGGTGTCTAGAGAAGACAATGTGGTCTTATGTCTGTTCTTTGACTAAGAAAGAGATGAAAAGGGTTAAAAGGAAATTAGTACTGCTACCCAGCATGGCCTACAAAAAAAAAGAATCAGGCACAACCTTAAGGAGTTACCTGGTACATTAAGCAAGGCAGACGGTAAGTAGCTGAGAATTTCAACCACCTCCTCCAGGTCTCAGTCACAAAAGTGGCATTGCTGGGCACTGTAAACAGTGCTGAGACATTCCACTAAGGCAAGAGCAAAATAACAGCAGTGCAACAGAAAAATAATGGCTACATTAGATGTGATGGTCTATCTGTGAGTTTGTCTACTTGTATTGCTATTCAGGAATTCTAGTTTAAATTAACACTTTTCCTTAATCTACCCTCATGCACTTTCAAAAGCAACCCAGCAGACAATGGGGCTTTCAAGCATGTTTCACAGCAGGACTGCCCAGTTTAAACTTCAAGACACTTAATGGTCTTCTCTCCACATCAGGCTCACCTTCCCTGGCTGTCCATTATATTTTTTGACAACTTGTCATTTTGAATTGTATAAAGTGCTTCTACGCATGTCAAGTTGTCATTATTATCCCATTCTGAGTACATTAACAAGATTATCCTCTTTAAAGAAAATATAAAATGGCCATTGAAAAACTAGAGACAGTATTTTTTCAGATCCTTGAGAATGGTGGAAAGCATGCAAGAATTAAATGGGAGTTGCAATTCCTGCCTTCCATCTACAGGAATAAATCATCACCTGGACAGGTGCTAGACCTTTTTAACCTTATTCTGGGAGTATGAGAGGAGGTATTTTGATTAAGGAGTTCGAAGGAGTTTAATCTCACTTGTAACTGAGGCACTTGCACATACCAAGGACATAACTGATCCTGGTTAGACCTGAGTATGGCCTATGGGAAAAAATGGGGAGAGAAAATCAGCACAGGATGCCAGCAATGTGCTTTTTTTGTATAAGGTAGCATGTGAAATAATTAACTTGTTATTGTACCACAAATTGGATTACTTCAATACTTTAAAAATTTCATCCAACACCGTGGGGATTCATAGCTCAAAGCTAGGTGTGTGTTAGTAGAAGGGGGAAAAAAAAGTTAATATTTTAATTTACTTCCTCATTGAGTAAATCCTGATTTTACATTTCATTTCCCTTTTCATTCACAACTTTTTAATATTAATATTTAACTCTTTGTCAGGAAGCAATGAAGGCTGACAGCTCCTAACATGACTGACAGGACAGGGTCTTTGTCCAGTCCAGGTCTCTGTCCTACAGGCCATGAGCAAGGTGTGCAGGGCAGGCCTGCAGATGGTCACCACATTCAGCCCCAAATCCAGATCATCAGGCAAGTTTATAAGAATAAGGCAGGTCTAAGGTCAAGTCAGGACATCAGCCCATGGGTCAGGCCCAGCAGAGCAGAGCTGGAGAGCAGGATCCTATCTGTGTCACAGGGGCAGGGACTTATGGCCCCAGGCTGGGCTGAAATGGTGCTCCTGGGCCGTGGAGAGGCCTCACAGGACTATCTCCTCTGTTTACATAAAGCAACACTGTCAAGTGAGACCCACACAAACTACACAGATCTTCAACCTGGAAAGCAGGACGAAAATGCCAAACATTCCTGTTCATTCTTATGCTAAGGATTAGGAAAGTAGTTGTTCTTATTTCTGCTATTAAAAATTAACAGCACAAACTATCAAAAGCAGCCAATAGGTGCAGTTAAAAGGGACACTACACAGTAATTTGTGCTGTATTTCTGGGAAGCAAAGCAGGCTTATTTTCAGAGGGTTTTTCCACAGCAACAACTTCATATTATTTATTTGCATTATGTTATAATAATGTTTAGAAGCTGTGGTGGGAGGCAGGCACCTATGCACTGGACACTATATGAATACAGAGGAGAAGAGTGCACTCAATGAAAAGAGCCAATTAAAGAGATGTGACTGACAAATGGCAAGAGAAAAGATACATCATTAACCCATGTCACAGAGGTATGTGGAAGTAAAGTGATCAGACTTCAGCCAAACAGCATAATCTGCTGTTTAGTCAGGACCAAAGAGAACTGAAGGAAGGTGCAATGCCACACTTGTAAAGACAAGAATGGATATCATAAGATGCCATCCAAAAACTCAGAGTCTGCTTAGCCCTGAACGTGTCTAAGCTGCCTCCCTCGTGGACCAGAACAATATTTGTTCTGCTGCTGAGCCTGCCCAGAGCTACCCTAACTGAGGCACTGTGGTTCTTCACTCCTGCTGCAGTCTGACAGAGACCCAGGAATCAGCATGGTGGCATGTAATATCCCCAGATTACTCAATCTGCCTGATGTGCTCTGATGCATCCTGCTGTGCTGAACACAGAATCTTGAAAAAAAAGCCATGCTCCTTCAAAAACACCCCGTTGAGGCCATTGAATGCCTTTTGTATAATCACCTGTTAGATTAGAGAACTGGAAGCCTAGTCTTACATTCTCACAACACCTTACATCTTTCTTGCCCACCACACAACAAAGGATTCAAGAGGCCTGGGCTCTATTCCCAAAGTGTTTTATGCATTTAACACTGGGTGAAGACAAGTGACAACTGAAGAAAAGGAGACAGAAGCTCCAGCATTTGTTCCTAGACATACTCTCCTGCTACTAAGTGACACTGTTCCAGCACTCTCAAGCTGTCTATGGATTAGTGTCCAGGGTCTCTTTCTCAGTCAAGCTATCATATTCTGCGGAAAAGTGATCAAAGCTTTTACAGGATATTAATTAAAGAGACACATATACTCATCACAGTATTATTCACAGAATTCAGGTGTTCCTTTTTCTATATCTAAACCTCTCTTTGCAGTCCTTTCACAGAACCTGAACTTCTATAAAGAAAATAAAATCACAAAAGTATTGAAAGGTGCTTCAAAATTGGTCCCAATTTTTAACTTTCTTATCACTTTTCTAAATTGTCTGCTAATCTCTCACAAGTCTAAATGAAGGGAGATTCTGTTTAACTGTACCAAAGCAAAAAGCTGTGTTTGTTTCTACAGAGCTACTGAAATCCAAAGCTTCAGATTAAATACATTTGTTATTTAGGAAGACAGAAGCTATCACAGATGTCATGGGTACGTATTGGTCAGAAACTGATTATTTTAATAGATCTTCCCCATCTTACATTTATCAGCAATCCTGTAACACAAGTCATATTATCATCTGAACAGCAAACAAATGTGAACCCAGCCACCCAAAAGGTGAGGAGAAACAATTCTGTCTTGCAACAGTGATGAAGAAGGTTCAATGGAGATAGGGCAGAGAGGCTGGGAGAAGCACAAAGACCTCTTGCAAAGTTGGTGGAGTTAATGGATGTAAAGGTGTTTCTTACCCCTCACTAACTTAATTCATCCTGACAGATTTTGGGATGCTGTTCCTACTCTGCATCCTTGCTACTGTCTCAGTCTCTTGCTGCAGTTCCAGGACCATGGCTTGCCATGAAACACAGCCAAATGGCTGTGCTGCAGTAGCCACTCTCCAAACCCAAGCACACCAACTTCCTTTCACCCAGTAAAGAATCAGGGAAGGATGAATGGGAAAGAAGCAGGCTCCTGAAGGCATGCATGGATAGGGTAGGCATCAGAGCCCTTTCCCAGGGCCATTTTGCTCCCAGCAGTTTGCCCCATGACCCACTCAAGGAGAGAAGCCAAATCTACATTACTTCTTCAGGTGGCAGAGATGATAATATCACCATTCTAGCAAAACTACATTTGCTACCTTCATATTTCTAACTCATGAATGCTATGAAATGCCACAAAGCACTAGTGGTATGTCACTAACCACTCCAGTTACACCAGAGAGATGGCAACTCCTGACAGGACTACTATCAATAGTCTCTGAATCATTTTGAGATGAATCAGACTGTTCAAAAATCTAATAGTCATGCACCAGCTTTCTGCTTCCTTACAAATTATGAGTAATACTTGCATTGAACAAGGAACTAACATTTTGAGGAAAAATAATCTCTAGTTCTCCCTGTTTTTTTCTGCCACTGGCTAATATCAGGGCGGGCAACAATTTTCAGATTGCTTACCAAAATCTTCTCAGGAGAAGTTATCTTTAAATGACATGGAGGGAAAATAATTACATTAATGTTTCCCAAGTAGCTTTTATCTTCCTAAATATTCCTGTCATGCTACCTGCTCCCCAGAGGATGAGGAGGCTAGGTGGCACTGCAGACTAATGGACTAGCTTTTTATTATTGGAATTGAGTTTGGTGATCTTCTCAACAAGCTCCATTTCTTCAACCCTCAGTCACAGAAGAAATCAAAAGGCCTAAGCACATAATTTCGTAAGGTCAGTGCTGGAATGAGCAGCCAATGAGAGGGAACTCACTGCTCAGTCTCATAACTTTGCTTGATGTAATGGAATAAGGATATAAAAATACTGCTTCAGTCAATATTGCTTCAGATATATATCAGAGTTTGCCTGTTCTGCAAGTTCTTCATATAAAGATCATGAGCACTGAAGAACACACACTCCCACCTACAGCCATAACCTAACAGAGAGAGTCATATTTGCTTCTTTCTGGTTAAAAATGCCTTAATAAAATAATTAAATAAAGTTAGAAAGAAAGTAATGGAGCATTTTTCTTCCTATGTTGCCTACGTTGCCTAAGTAGTATGCCAGTATCAGAGGACTATGTTCCTATTAAGAAAAAAATATTTTATCAGTAAAGGTGTTATGCACATATCCCGCTCACTATAAAAAATTCAACAGTCTATTTTCCACCAACAAAGCAAAAACCCCATAGCAGGCTTGCTTGTCCCTGTACTTTGCTCTGTCAGCTTCTTCCAACACCTTCTCCCTGTATCACCTGCTCCATAGACACACACATGTGCATCTTCAGTTCCCTACATTTTCAGACTTCCCCAGACCACATACTTCAGCCTTGTCCAAGCCCCTTCCTAGAATCTACTGCCTGTTGATTCCACCCCCTGATTCTGGTTATTTTATTCCACAGAGGTATTTCATTTATCTTTCTGCATCTTGTAACAAACACAGTATCTGCCTTGTCCTTACTGGCATCTTAGCACAGCAGTAATCACATTCACCTTCTATAACAACAATAATGCTCATGTATAAAATAACAGCAAGGAACAATCTCCAGCTCTGAACTAGAGTGAAGATCTTATTTTAAAGGACAGGTGTTTCCAGAATAGAAGCTCCTACATGATTATTACTTAGAAAATGGCTCCTTATTGAGAAGCCAAATCAGTCTTAGCATTTCCTAAAATTCTGACAGAGGTAAGTACAAGTCACAGCACTGGAGGACAATAATAGCTTGAGACAGAAAAAACCTTCCAGCTTCTCAGATTTGACACACCTAATTACACCTAGTGTAATTTTTCTTTCCTGCTTTATGACTAATATTTTGATTGTCACATGTTAAATCAAATGTTATAACATGCCTTAAAATCACACGAGGACCATACCTTTCAGTCTCCAGCAGACCTTGTCTAAAGAATCTGGGAATTTAAATTATGCCATCTGCTCTTTCATCTGCTCCAACAGGATAATGCTGTGATCCTCAAAGCACATCACACCTGCTACCTTGATTTCATATGCATTGTTGCAGTGACACCTGAATATTTAGTAAAAACTTAGTATCATTGCACTTAAAGAGATAAAACGGTTGTTTTTAAGCTAAAGTTCCAAAGATACCAGTTATACTCAGACTGCATTCATATCCTTCATATGTCTTACTGAAGCAGAAGGGTACTAACCTCCTCCTCAGCCCTCTCCCTTTCTCCTGTCAGGGGGCTGTGAATTCCCAGACCAGCACCTCTCATTTCTAGCTCCTAATGTCACCTACCAGAGGTGGGGAATGGCAGGAATAAGAAGTGTGCAAGAAGAAATAGCCTCTACATATCACCCCTAGCCCCTAAACGAGCAGCACTGTCCTTTCTCACCAATAGGATGAGAAAATAACTTCTGTTTTCTAGTCTTATCTAATTTCCCCCCAGTTTCCTGTTGCCACAGAGGACATCTTTGAGTCCAAGAGGAAATACTGGCAAAAGAGCTCATGCTGATAAAATTATTTCAACACCTCCTCTGCAGGGCCAGAGGGCAGCCCCTCTGCTTCTGCAACCCTGGAGCAGCCAGAAGAGGGAGATGACGTACAGAGAAGCTGATAGGAAAAAGGGAAGGAGAGGGGGAAAGGCAGAGGCAGCAGCTGAAAACTGACCCTTTTTGAACACTAGGGTCAGCTTATTATCTGTTCCCAGTCTCTGTTTTGATTTGCACTATGAACTCTGCTTAGTCCTTACTATCTCTTATTTGATGAAGAGTAGAGAACTAACTGGGCTGCTAGCAGAATGACTCTTTAATTTTAGACTTGATAAAAAATTGGTGGAAAAATAAATCAATTGGGTTGTAAATCAATTGAGTTTAATGGGCAGTCTAGATCCAGTTGATCTAGAAACTAAATATGTCAAAGTAGCCATGGAAATAGCAACTGCTTCCAATACTCTTCAACAGCTACAAAGCTCAGTTATAGCACTGCAGCAACACCACTTGTGTTCTTTGTGGAACAGAACCAAATGGTGTGTCCTATGCAGTCTCTGCTCACCATTAAATAGGAAAGATGAAAATGGCTGGCAGGAAGCAGCAGCCCAGCACAAACACTTTTTTGGCTTGGATGTTCCAAGGGAGCAAATGAGAACAACACCGCATTGGCACCACCATCAGAGCACCCTGGCTGGCAGGCACACCAGCCTGCTCGTGTCTGGGACACAATTCTAAGTGGGAACCAACAAAGACAGCAATTAATCTATTTGTACCAAAGGGAAACTTTACTATCTGAGGGAAAAAGAAGAGACAGTTCTCCCAGTGCCAAAGCAGCAGAACTAAGCTATGCTAAGCTCTGCTCTAACACAAGGGCGTGCTTCTGACATAGAAAGAAGTATGGAGTGACTAAGCCAAGGGTATGGCCTCAAAAAAAGGAAAACAAAAGAAAAATAATTTTAAAAGACACAATGTGAAGATATGCTGAAATGAGTAGGTAAAGGGTAATGAAGGAGAAACATGTGATTAAGATTCATCAGGCCTCCCCCATACTGCCCTGAAATTACCATCTGAAATGCTCTGGAGGCCCCTGTGGGATAGCAGAGACTGTACCAATTTCAGTACACAAGGATTCATAGATTATAGGCCAAACACATCATGAGAGAATGAGAGAGAGGACAGTCAGACAATGAATGGGTTTAATACAACATAGAGACTAAACTAACTGAAGAGTAAAGTTACACATACAGATTTTGATTATCCCCAAAGGAACATGGATTATTAGAGCAGAAAAGGAAAGTCTAATGAAACTAAAAATAATGGCAAGGACAATTTTCCACCAAGGTTCTCAGGTTTTCATGAAATATATCTGCAAATAGATGTATATCCACATCTACATATAGAACCACCTACATATAACAAACTTTTGACTAGAGTTCAGTGCACTGTTATTCTCTATATAACACCTTGCTGGAATTCCTTTGCTCACTGCCCTGAGTCTCTCCCTGGAATATGGAGAATAAGAGAATTTGCTTATTTTCGTAAATCCTGCTGGGACTGCATGGGAAAAGAATGTTTCCTGGAAAAGGAGAACAAACAAACAAAAAGACCACAAACAACTAGCCTTTTGGATGAAAAATACATAGCAGTAGAACAACTCTTGTCAATATAAAGAAAGGAACTTCCTGCAAAATGGAATTCCAGCAGGACATCAACCTTTCTCCTTCCCCAGATTAAAAGCATCCCAACTCATCAAGATCTCAATGAATTAATCCTTAAAAATTCAAGCAGTGCAAGTCCCCTTTAGCTACCAAGTCATACATGCCCACATCATCCACTCAGAGAGACATCATGCTAATAATGCAGGGGTGTTGGCTGTGCTTTATATTCTGGGCATATTCCAGAAGAGCTCTTGAAATTTTGCTATGCTGATGGAATTCAGCTTGGCCACATTTGCAACTGTTACCAAGATCCCAAATGGAATCAGATGCAGGTCAGTGTTTTCCATTATATTGAAGTACATTGATTTTGAAATCTCTGTGTTAATCTTGTCCCTTGTACCTGGTATGAGAAGAGAAATTCACATGCTAGATTCTTAAAACTGTTGGTTTGAATAAAATTTCTTAAAATCTGCTTAGTGGCAGCTTCTGTCCCTGCCACTCAGATAAACTTATCCAACCCAAAAATGCACACTGACCCCAGCAGCTGAGGGACAGTAAACAATATCCTTTGCTCCAGCTCAGCTGTGTTACTGCCAAGATACACCTGTATCAACTCAGAACACTTGAACTATCCATCTATGAAACCCACTGCTAGCAGAAAGGAAACTCTCACATGTGAGGTCTTTCAGATATCCATAGGGTGTGTAACAGCAGAGAAGTAACCCTACTTTCCATTCCAACAGCATTTTCACCAGGGCTATACTACCATATCCCTTGTACTTAATTTACTCCACCACTCATCACTGATGAAAGATGAACCTTCCTGGGACTACATTACAAGAAGAAATCAATCTTTCTGTAGGAACTGAAGAATCACAACAGAATGTAATCTGAAGAGTTCCCTGTAAACTGCCCTGTGTTGTCTCATTGCAGCTCTAGAATCTGTGAGGGAGGTAGCATCCAGAAAGAAGCAAGTATGAAATGGTTAAAAGCAGAAAGTAGAAATATTTCAAAACCACCATCCAGCAGAGTCCCTGAGTTTACAGAGATTGGCTAAGGACCACAACAGCACAGAAATGGCAGTCAGTGGCTGTAAGTAGAGCAGCTCGGCAAGAGATTTAGGAGAAAGAAACAGAGCACAGAGCTATGGGAATCAAGGTGCAGCTATCAGAGCCATGTTTCACATGTGCACAATGGCACCTCCAACCACCCAGGACTGTTAGGGACAATAATTGTACAGGTGGCTTGCCACACCTTACAGCTCTACTTTTCCTTAATATGTGTTCTACTGGAACAGTTACAGAGGTACCAAATTCTTAGGTAATATTATCTTTAGATTTACTCAACAAGGGTCATACCCTATCCAGTGTCTGACTTGTTCAGGTCAATCTATAAGGAAATAAATACCTTTGCTCTCATTCATGCTAACCTCATTCTTCCAGCATGCTGGCCCAAACCATACTTTGTTCCTTCCTGCAGAGTCAGTAAAACAGGTCTTAAAGTTATGATGGTCCTTGTACCTGGAGTCTCCCAGTCTCACCGAGTTACACGAGTTTCTCAGGTGAAGGGAGAACAGGCATAGACTCGGCAGGAAACATTCTGGTTTGGGTTTCTGGTGGACACAACATATTTCCTCTATCAGTGCTGCAAGCATGATGCTGTTTTCAATCATCCCATTTCCACTTTGACCAGATCACATTCACACAGACATTGCCTGGGAAGCACAGCACCCACCTGTGAGCAAAGTTTGCAGACTGCAGCTGTTGCTGCTCAGAGGTGGGGGGGGTGTGGTATGACACTTCACTCTGCTCTCAAAGTCAGCACCAAGGCTGTTAAATTTAGCCCCAGAATAAGCTCTCTGCGCTGACAGAAGTGAGAGGTTAAAAGAGACCAGATGAACAATCCACAGGGAAGTGTTTCAGAGCCAGGTCTTCTAGGAAAGCTTTTGCCTCTCTCAGAAGCCCTGGAAGATCAGGAGAAATAAGCTTAACATCAGACGTCAGCCTGAATGTTGGAAGTCTTCTGTTTGCTGGAAAAAGGCCAGGCCAGAGCTCTGAGCACTGGCAGGAGAAACTTGCTCTCAACTCAGGAAGTCAAAGTCAGCAAGAGGAGAGGACATGGCCACAAACATTTTCCTTACAGCAACTCAATTATAACCCAGCTCATGCTGCACCTCCAAATTGCAGAGGTGACAGACAAGTTCTGCTTACTGCTTACTAGAGGAGTGCCAAAGAGAAAGGATTCACTGATCATACCTTCTTCCTTATCCACTATCAAAGATAACACTATTTACCTAAATGAGGAGGAGGCATTCAGCCACACGAGACTATAGGATGGATGCTCAAAGAATGGATACACCCAACTGAGCAATGCAGAGTATGTATAAAACAGAAAACTGCTTCCTGAATAAGCCATACCTGCCAAACAAAATAACTAACATATGGTGCCTTTGACATTTGCCTTCAGTCGTGAGGAGACTTACAATTCATAAGTGCCATGACCATATATAATTCATCAGCTGTCTCCACAGGACTGAAAAATAAATCAGATCAAGACTATCATCTATCTTAAAGATGTTTATTAACGTGTTATTCAATGTGCCAAATTAATTTTGCTTTGTGTAGTTAAAGGATTCATTTTTTAGGATTTTTCTTTGTTTTTGAAAGCACTTTACCTTAAAATGTATTACACTTTAAAAGGGATTTCCTGCTCAAAATTCACATTGGTTGCTTTGCTTTTAAAAAGCAATGTCCTTCTCCCAATATATTGAAACTATGGACAGAAGCCTCACTGAAATCAGAGGCAAAATCAGACCCAAAAGACATAGGGAGTAGAACAGATTACAGTGCTAGTAAATGAGCAATTTCACAATTTTTAGGAATCATGGCATGCAGGAAAGAAGAAGGGTCCTACCATGCCTGGAGAGCAAGGCAAAGTGTAGGGAAAGAAGGAAAGTTCATGTGCCAGTCAAACCTGAATAATGAGGTGCAGACCAATTCTGCAAAGTACTGAGGGCTTCTCACAGCCATGAGAACTTTTGGTGCCAAGCCTCTGTTCACTAAAGTCTCAATGCTCCTATAATGCTTTTAAAAAGGAATTGTCTCACAACAAAAAGAAAGAATACCCCTACTCTCCCTGCTGCTGGGCCTCCTTGCAGTTTTCAGTATATGTCCACTGATCCCATGAGCTCACCATGCTGTTTATAGACAGTAGCAGAGAGTGGATGTGAACATGATTCTGGTGGGATGGGACAGAACAGGCCCTGGGCAGCAGCTCCTGTGTCACATAGCCAGGACTGCATCACTGTCCACATGCTGCTCCATAAGGAGATCCCTGTCACTGCCTCTACTGATCCCCACACTGCAAACATGCTTCCCAGGAGGCTTTGATTCATGGGCTCTATGTGAGCAGCACTACTACACTTTCTAGGGGAGTCTGTAAAACTGTAACTCCTTTTCATTCCTGAAAAGCTGAGGCACAATGACAGCTTGCCCTGAGCACCACAGAAAATTAATTCGGTGCTTCTTCACAGCCACATGGTTCCAGGCAGCCTGATTCCTCCACTCTTCCAACCCCAGAGTGCTGTAATGGCTCCAATTCCTTCTGCTCTGCTTCTAGATGGCTGGAGTAGAAGCTAGCAGGGGCCAAAGTAAGGCTTTTAGCATCTCAGTGCAACAGGCAGCAGCTGCAGAATTCTGGGATGCCCCAGCACTAAAAGTAGCAGTGACTCTAGAAGAGCTGCTCTGTTGACACTTGGCACCATACAGCTTGACACATGCTGAGCTGGCCATACCCACTACTGCTTACAGCAGTTGTATTTATAGTTCCAACCTGGAAGATATTTTAGGATTAAATCCAAAGTCTGCCACCAAACACAGACCCAGACACACGTTCTCATACCTTACATGTCTAAATGTTGACTTTTGAATAGCTCTCAAACAAATGGATTTTGTAGGTACTTCATATACAATACAGGTATGCAGAAGTCCAGATATTTAAAACATACATTTGTAGGGGATGCTTAGAAACATAAAGCTCCATGAAAATGGAGATGAAGTAGTTGTCAGCCAGAAGTGACAGCTTTCAAATACTATCGCTCCTGGTTTAACTTCCATTAAAAATAACAGGATAAAATGGCCCTCACAACAGCGGTGCTGTCAGAAGGAACCACTACCAGTGCAGGTGCCTCCACATAGACAGCAGTAGTCTGAAGAGAAACTAAGATTATCAAGTTTGTGTAGCTCTACTCCACTTAATTAAAACACTTCTAGTAATTAGGGAACCCCATTGGCTCTCCCTCCTGTCTAACCTCGAGATCTTCCTCCTCCTCCTTGAAATTCAAATTTGAACTGCCCTGAAGTATGACGAGTGCTTAAACTCTGGATTCATTTCAAGTTAATAAGCAGATGATGGCAAGCAATGGAGTTTGGATTGACGCTTCAATCAAAGTTCAAGACAGTAAGACTGAGATTGGAAATATGTATTCACCTCAATTCACCAACAACTATGGACATTCAGCCTTTCAATCACATCAAGAATTAATCTGTCACATTCAACCTGGTAAATCTGCATAATTTAGATGTGTGGTCAAATAAAGGTAAGTTACCAAACATTGTCAGTTTATTGGCAAATTGACTGTTAAGTGACCTTTTTTTATCCCATAACTGGGAACAGGCTGAGCCAAGGAAACTCTCAGCAGACAAAAAAATAATGGATTCAAACATATTAGAAATATGTCAGAAAAACAGTCTGCAGAGTAAGGGTCCAACAAAAACACCAACAGCAGAGGGGGTTAAATACAAGTATATTGGAAATCAAACCTGGAACACCAGTATTAATTCCATAATTGTCAAACCTGCTTCCCTAAACACACACTCTTGTAGAAAACCTGCAAGGCTAAAAAAAGGGCATTGCATTAAAGCCAGATTAAGAGAGGCAACCACAATGTCCCTCTTTTTTCCTTCTTGAAGTTGTCCAGCATCAACAAATAAGCAACTACGTCAGACTGAGTTTTGCAGCCCAAACCATGTTTTATCATTTTGTTCTGAAAAACAAATAAATAAGGAAAGCCATTTTAAAACCCTATGTTTTTTGCATTTTGCATGCATCATATTGTTCAGCTTTGGTAGATGGTTGAGCATGAGCAGCATCTCACCTCATTAAATCCAGCTACCCTGCAAGCACAAAATGCACTCTGTGCCACTGTTAGCAATGTTAGTGTAGTTCTACCACTGTGCTGTTAAATTCAGAAGGGATTCCAGCCTATGTTTCTGCCCATTAGGAAGACTGCCAGGTGCTTATTTGCCTCCCACCTTCCTGTTGCCATAACAGTTGATGCTTAAAAGAGGGAAAGATAAAGCCAAGGAAAGGAAAGGGCATTTCGTAGATAAAAGAACCTTATCTGCCAATATCTTTAAGTGATCTTCAGTTCTGAACAAGATACAAGAGTGTAACAACCTGTAAATGGAAAGCAGCTGTTAGAACACCACAAATTACATGGTTCTCCACAGAAATAAGATACCTCTAAGGGTTGCATGTATTACGCCCTCAACACTACAGAATCACTATAGCTTTATTAAATTGTCCCATAAAACAATTCACTACCTGTTGGGAGATCTTTCACTTGCTTCAGTGCAATATTAATAGATCACTCCTTCCTGAGGCTTTCTCAGTGCTATCATCTGTAGAGGACTGGCTCTGACCACTGTACAGCTTCAGAGTTTGTGGGAGGCACAATTCAGGCTGTGACTCTTCAATGAGCTGAGAACTGACAGCTTCCCAGAAGAGTCCCTTAAAGAGAAGCTCCATCCAGAGGCATGGAGCTTCTAAAGGCATCCAAAGCCTTCTGGGTTGGATGGAGGTCAGACCTGCAAAGTATCAGCAAAAAGACTAGAGAGTTAATACTTTAAGCTTTCCATTGGCATCTCAACCAAAAATCATAGCATCTCAAGATCAGCTTCTGTTCTGGACAATAGGAGCATAGAAAATACTATATTGTTACAAAAAAGCACAGGAAGAAATCTGGAGAACTATAAGCAAAATGAATCTTACTTTCATTTCTGGTAAATTTCAGTGGTGAAGGAATAGGAAATCTGAAGTTCATGGAGGAGTGAAACAAGAAGAATTTCTACCCAGAGCTCACCTGCAGAAGGAGAGACTGGAGCTCTCTCTTTGGAACAATCTTTGCATTCAATGACACACCACCAGCCACATCAGCACCCTGAAGCCTATCTCCACCTGTGGAAGTTTAGCTCACTTGAAGTTTGATAACAAAGGTAAGAATCCATCAGAATCAACATAGTACATATTGAAACTAGTAGAAAAGCTAGGAATTATTTAATATGGTCTCTGAAAAACATTAGCAGTCTACAATCCAAACATGAACATACATCACTGTCCAGAACAAAGGCATTTCTGGGGTGACTCAGGCATTCTAGAAAAGGTGCTAAGGCTTACATTGCTTTTGGTAGAGGGCTGCACATACAGAGCTGTGGGAGAGTAAGAGACAAGTCAGGAGAAACACCAGAGGAACAAGGAGAGTAGGAGAAGAGAACAAAAAACCCAACAGAACAGGCAGATGTGGCTTGAAGAACAATTCAGGGAGTGTTCGGGTTAGATCTGAGTAACTCCTTGAAAGAGACAAGGAAGAAGCACAAACACTACCTGCTGTATTAGATAAGGACCTTAAACAGGTTTTTTTTTAAATTGAAAGGCAACACCAAAGATTCCTATCCTTCCTAAGTTCTTTAGTATTAACAACCCAAAGGGATTTGGATTGCGTGCAGCAAAGGGTGAGGCCTAGATTTTGAACTTCTAAGTGACTAGATACACAGTAAAAACATGAAACTTTATTAAGAGCAGCAACTCTTCCAGAGAGCTGGATAACAAGCTTGCTTTGCCTAATTTCAAAAGCTTCCAATAATAATCCAGGCAAGTTAGACCTTGGTCACTTTCTTAATAGATCAGCTGAATAGCTCCTAGAAAGCAGAATCCTAAAAATACCCTCCAGGATTACAGTACAAAGAATAATTATCTTCTATTGTAAGTCTTTGATTTTATCAATAAAATATTTAGCAGGAAAGAACAAGAGAACAACTCTTGTTTTTCAGAGGCATCTAATGAAGTTCCTCATGGTGCAGTAATGAATAATTTTTGAGTTGCAAGAAGTAAAATTTGATTATTCTGACCTATGACTGAGGGCATAAAAAGGGGAATAAATGAACAATTTTCCCTCAATGACAGAAGGTCAATAGCAGGATCTATCAACTTTTAACACTTGGATGTATTTTGTTACAATCTGTGATCTGAAGCAGAAGACTAGCAATACAATAACAGTATTTTAAGTGATACCATTATGCAGGTTTTATACAGGGAGGTGAGACCTTTACCTTACTAGCTTAAAATATAAGGCTGGCTTAGCAGGTTTTCTAGTTAGTGACTTAATTTTTCCCTTCTACTAAGCCTCTAGTCTAGTAAAGAGTACCACCTATCTAGTTCAACCACTAGCTCTCCCTGTTGAAAATTTTTTTTCAAATATTCAAGAGGTTTGATAAGCCTTTCTCATTAATTTCCAGAGAATGCAAAACAGTTTTACACTGTTAACAGCAAGGGCTGTAATCAAAAACAATTTGGGAAGCCAAGTATACTTCTTCCTGCAGCATTTCCCTGGTAGAAAAGCTAGTAACCAAATTTTGTTTTCATTTCAGATAGAAATTTATTCCTCCACAGTCAGAAAAGCAGAGTTTCATGAAAGGGGTACTAAGATAGAGTTTGTCTTGACTTATAAAGGCAAGGCAAGACATTATTGCCCAGAAGACATCAAAAGCTCTAAATCTTCATGTTGCAGCATACATCACAGCTGAGACAGCCACAACACACAGAGTGCCACCATACAATTTCAGAAGGTTTTAAGCATTCACCCAGAGTAAAACCGACCTCATCAAAAAGCTTCAGGCATCTGCCAGCACAGAGTAACAACATGCCACTTCATAAGGCTGCTGCAAGCATGGGCCCTTCTCATTCTTCAGGCCAGCCTTTTATACCCCTCATGGTCCATGCATTGCACCTGTGTGCCCTTTTGGGATTGGTCAGTGCACCTGGGCCCTCTGTGCTGCATTACCTTCAATACTGCTCACCTGACCCACACAGATGTAGCCCACTGGGGATGAGGCTCAGCTGCAGCCCCACTCCCAATTACCATAAACTGTGTGCCTACACTTCATGGTGTGTTTTTATAGGTTATACTACCAATGAGCGAAACAGCATCTAAATATATTGATGACTCTTGCATTCAAAGGCTGCTATTATAGCAGAATTTGTGGCCAGACACAGTTGCTATGGGTCATAGTCCAATCTCTTTCCACTTGAGAGCAGATCTTCATTGTTATGGGGCAGTTAGGCCTTTGCCAGAGTTCCTATAACCATCTGAGGCATCTTTTGCAATAGCCTACCAGAGGCAAAGTTATCTGCGTGAAAGTTTCTTCCATTCAGAGAGAGGACAGAACTTCAACAGAAGCTCTGCAAATCCAAAAACAGCAGGGATTTGGAAAAAGACCAGATTCCTAGAAAACAGCTGGTGCCTGTGAACTACCACTTAGAGAGCTATGGCATTGTCTCCACTGCAAACAAAGCATATTTGAATTTGTATGACATTTGGACTCAGTTCCCTTGTTTGGAGTTGTCCCTACCATGCAAATTTTCATTAATATCATCCTGAAAGAAGCACAATCAATGCAGGTTCTTCAAAAAGTGGGGAACTGTTTAGGCAGTGAAAGAAGTGAAAGGCAAGAACACCCCCTCTCTTTGACACAGATAACTCACCAATGGGCAGATTTTCCTCCTGCTGTGCATAACTAGATATTTCCAGTGTGCAACTTATTATGGTTTGTAAAGCTAAAGATGTGCTAAGTGAAATATTAAAGCTCTCTATTCTCTGCCCTCTTCCTGCCTTTTTAAGGTTATTTCAATAATTGACATGTATCCTCTTAGCCAAGGGAAAATAGTATAGCCAGCTCCTGATTCTGGCATAGATCATCTTAGTGGAGATCTCCATGCAGCCATGTGTGCAAGCAGCTGTGAGCAAGTGGCTATGAGTGTCAGCTCTTGAACAATCTGTGTTGTTAAACACAGGCCCCCAAATGATAAACCATTCTAACAACTGTTTGAGAAAGAGTTCCTTCATCAGTAACAGCTATTAGCACATCCCAGTCCGACTCATCCCTTCCACCATCTGCACAATGTGTCATTTGCACTAATCTCTCATTTTCTTTGCTTCACATTCTTAGCAGTCATGCTTACCAACTTGCAGGAACATTTGTATGACCCTTCCCTATAAAACAACCACCACCAATTTGTATTTAGGTAACAAGAACATTGCACTAATTTGCTATTGCCATCTTGGAAATCAATGGGTCAAGAATTGCTAATGAATCACTAATGCTCAGTGATTGTATCTTCAACAGGCACTGATTGTACAGATGGGTCATTTCTGTATTTACACCGTATTATTGCATTCTTTTCATCCATACTTTGCTGCACACTTCAAGCTACGTTCAGATAGATTAAGTGTACCAAGTGTCCTCATGAAAAGTACGGGTGTTAAAGCAACTATGCATTGCAAAGCATTTACCTGGACAATTGTTAAAAGAAATATGCCATCACTGCTGGTTTCACAAAGCAAGCATTCTACTTGCAGCACCTTAGGAGTTAATGCATACAGGAGATATATGGAATACCTTTAAAAGGCATGTCAAGCAAGTCAAGTTTCTCTCTGAATCAAAATCTCAGGAGGACAGCTATGTGGCACACTTGGATTGCCCTCCTGTTAACTCAGCCCTGTCCCACAGCTCCCATTTTGATGATTTTAAAATAGATAAGCACTTGACAAGTAACAGCCATTTGACAACTATCTGCCATCCTTCTTCTCCCACCTCACCCCATTGCCAGAGGAATCATGGTGGGAACATCAGCTTAACACTGGGGTTTTTTCCTCAATGCTAGATGTTGAACCAATGTATCTTCTATTGTTTAGCTCTGCATCAGAAATGGTTTCCCCTCTTAAAGGGCAGTCTACAATCTCACCTCTAAAATGTTAAATGTTATGACTGTTGGAATCTATTTCAGTCACTTGAAGCCTTTGAGAACAAATTCCTTTAAATTTAACTGCTTCAAAATCAAGGCCTTATGCAAAAAAATATGCCTGCCTTTTGGACAAGTAAGACCTGTTTTGCAAAGAATCAGCTCAGATGCTTCCAAGTCATTGACAGAAGCACAAACCTTGTCCTTTAGCAGCAGCTGTTGAATCCTCAGAGTTATCCACACCTTTCTCCCTCTCCAGCCCATCTTCCATAATTAGGGCCTTTCACAGCAGCCCACATCTCCATACTGCACCGCTCACCTTGAACAGCAGCATACATGTCTTGGCACCAGCATCTGAAACAGTATTTAGAGACAGCAGTAGCAAAGTGCTTTCTCTGAAACAGCATTTTGACTAAGTTTTCTTCTTTTATAACCACAGCCACAAAAGTCCATGTGTGGGATTGTGTTTGGTTTATTTTCCAGCTTCAGAACCACATATTAAGCTATCAGTGCTCTTACATCCCCTGTTTAGGATTTTTAGAAGTATTCATGCACGAAGAACAAATTCAGGAGATGGACATACCAACAGCTGAAGGAAAAATTAATTAAAGCTTGAAAAGCAGGGAGAACTTGAATACAGAATGAAGAAGGCTTTCTTTTCCTCATCCCAGCATGTCTAAATGTCCATGCAAGAACATCCATTTTCAACCTCTAGGCAAAATGCAGTGGAACCCATAAAACACTGTGTTGTGTAATTTCAGTACAGATTCAAGCACTCTCTTCTAGTTAACATTAGAAGAAAATTAACAACTTGATCAGATTCTTTGACCATATCCTTGACCTACAGAGTGCTCCCCAATGGTTTATAGTTAACCGGCAAAAATGAGACCACTTCGGTTGGGGAAATAATTCAAGCAATTTAAGAAAAAAGGACTCCAACTGACATTTCCTTGCAGAATTGTGTTCTTCAAGTTCTGGCCTGACAGACAAACTGGCTTTTTGTGGTACTCCTACCATAATTCAACCGTGTGACAGCTTAGCTGGAAACTGGAAGGCCCACATGGGTACAGGGATTGGGATGAAGGGGCCATGGATTTTCAATTCTGCAGTGTGTCCCACTCCTTGCTTCTGTGCCTTTTTCTGGCTTTACTTCATACCCGATTTCTGCTGCCTTCCCATGCAACCCAAACATGAAAAAGCCAAGGATACGTGCATACTTCCCATATGTGGGGTCTCAGCTAGAGAGCAGGGCTGAAACCAACAGATGTGCTAACCTTGGTGGGATGGAAACCATAGCAACAATGAATAGGAGAGGGAGGGGGGAAGAGAAAAGGAATGTTATACTTTGTTTTAGAATAGACAGGTAGAACTGCACCTGCACAACTGTGGTTAAGCAACATAGTTAAGAGACATGGATGATGCATGTTTAGGAGTGGAAAATTTAGCTGATATTGTAAAACTATATAAACCCTGCTACACCAAAAATAAACAGCTTCTTCTTGCATATGACCCAAGAGATGCCCCATGTCAGTGCATCTAAGAGCATTTTACAGCCCAAGGCATTATCTTTGCTGTCAGAATGTGTGACCATCACGCCTTTTTGTGCATCAGCTGACAACAGTCTGTTAAGGACCGTAAGCAGAACTGCATAAAGTCTTCTTGACATTCACTAGAACCCCTTTTGAAAAGTATTATTTACACTATGAAAGAAGAAAAACATCCATATAATCATGGATTACTACTCACCTTTAATAATTAAATTTCTAACCTATATTCCAAAACTTTGTATTAACTTGCAATATTTAAAAATAAAGAAGTGATTAAATATTACAATTATTTTATCCCCTTTCTTATTCTTTTTTTTTTTATTTCAGTGATTTTTAAGTTTACTAAAACATGCTGAGGAGCAATGAGTGCAACAGACCATCTGGGGTAACTGTGAACTCACTATTTCATGTATTGCATCTGGACTCTCATACAGGCTATGTACTTAAGTGGGACAGCAAATATCTCACTAATTAAGCAAGTAATTCTTTCATACAGTCTCTAGTTCCCCTGGGAATCTCTGTACTAACAACACCAGATTGCTAATATCTCAAAGTTTCTAAATTTAAAAAACATCCTTAAGGATCCAGGCCTCTTCCTGCATGAATGAATGTTAATAAACACAGAATCATCTAACTTAGACTATTTCTCATTTAACAACTTGAACTCTTTCAATTAATATCAGCAAACTGCCTTGAAAACTGTGAATCATAAATTTCCAGTGATTCAGGGAAACAGGTTCTAGTCTATTTGTGCTATTAACATCCAGAGTAGCTCTGCTGTTCATCAAGCACGTATTACTAGTTAGGGTAACTGAAGCAGACAGCTACTGTGTCAAAGGTGTAAAAACAGCAGTTTATGCCTTACACTGCTACTTCTGCATGCCCCAAAAACCCTGAGTTTAGATCAACCAGCCCGAGCTGTGTCTCGACTTCCCCTCCCAGCCCTAGCAGTCCTACTGAACCCAGTTAAGCCATCATTACTTTTAGATCTGATTTTCTTTTCTTTAGGAGCACACTTTCCTCACACACTCACTATGAACAAGGACAAACAGCTTTTCTTCAGCCCTTTTTTAAAATCCACTTTAAGTTTCCCCAAAAAGCTTTTCCCAGAGATGTTAGCCACAGATCTACAGACAATCCTGCTCTCCAGCACAAGAACAGCTTTCTTTCCAAAACGCTGCTCACCTTTGATGTACTTTCTCCCTTCTTTCCCTGGAAATAGTCTATGCAACCAGAAGAATGATATTTTTAGCATGAACTGCACTTCTGCTGCACTTCCCCAAGTGGAAGATACAGTCATCTGACTGGTTAGCTCTAAGACCTGTCTATCCTGCACATCCAAGACATAGCAGGAAATGGGATACAGGTCTAATGTCAACTGCCAAGCTCTAACAACTGCAAACATCATTTTCCCAGCACCACCATGATCAGGAACTTGGAAAGGTAAGACAGATGTGGTAAAGTTAAAAAAGGGTAGGCCTGAAGCTGTGAGTTGTCACAACATCAACACAGGTCTTCCGAACTCAGCTGTTAATGCTGTAGAAACAAAACTACCCTGCTTAAGATATTGGTACTTAGCAAGATACTTACCTCCTTCTAGCATCCATATCCATAGAGCAAAGCTCTTAGGGCTTCTTTGGACTCAGTTCAGTGTTGACCAGAAACTTCTTACTGCTCTAAGTGTACAGCCTCCCCTACCTCACACACATGCTCAAGCTTCCTGTTCTGGTGATCTCTCCTCCAGCACTTGACAAACCAGACAGAATAAGTGACACCAAATACAATAGCTAGCTCAAATCAACTAAGGGAACCCAGCTGAATGAACAAGTATCAGTACTTGCTGTCACAGAGCAAAAGCAGCAATTTTTCTATAACAATTGCTTTTGTCTCATGACAAAAAAATGCAAGCCAAGCACAAATGCTAGGCTGCCGAGAGGTGGTAAAGAGAGATGAGAGGAAAGAGAACTTTACCAAATGGAAACATGGCTGGAAGACTTGGACACAAACTTGAGCATAGCAGTTTGCTGAACAATCTTCTATCATTCAGAGACTGCTATGAATAATTACCCTACATAAACATCACAGTTACTCTTCCTTACTAAGAGTTTCAGCCTAGGAAAGTTGGTTTGGGCAGCCAGGTAGGAAATACATACTCATTCTGCAGTGAAGTTTGCCTGTGATCATTTACAGCTGCAAATATGACATGGAAAGCTGCTTTGAGTCTGCTCAACACTGCTCTTCCTTAGCATCTGTGTATGCTCTCATTGCATGTGGCCCTGTCTTGAATGAAGCTTTGAAAGGCCTGGAGTCCCCCTCTGCTGCACGGGAAGAGAGAGAGCAGAGCTCCAGAGATGACATGTACCACACACAGCAGCATGGATATAGCATGAGTCTGCCTCAGTGTCAAGAGGAAATCCCTGAGGACAAGGGTATAGTCAAGGCCCTCCTTCAGAATTCTTTGTGTAAGCTTTCCTTCTCAGCCTGGGGGACACTGTCTCATTAGTAAGTTATCTGTTCTTTCCTTCAACAGGAGTACAGAAAAATAACTTCAATAAGTAAAGCCCAGTAAGTTAGGAAAGAGGATGGGGTAAAACACTAGCTCATAAAACTCACCTGAACTAATCCTTACCCTTGTATCAGCTTCTGCCAGCAAGAGAACAGATGAAGTTTACTTATCACTCAGACATAATCTACTTAGTACTATGTAACATGCTGAAAAACATAATATACATATTTTTTAAAAAATCAATGCCATACACTATCAAAATGCATCCATTAAACAAACAAAGAATCAAAAAACCAGGAGATGCACACAGCTACTGAAAACTCATAACCATGGGGGGAAATTGCCCCTGTACCAAACTCCATTCACTACTTTTGTTGATAATGCAAAACCAGACAGCAATCTTGGTTGGTCAGTGCACAGTGAATGCAAACAGGACGTGCAGTCATTCAACAAAATGCAAAGTCAGACATCTTCCCTCACACCAGGCAGGTCACATTGGGTATGGACAAGGATTTAGAAATTGGAATATACAGGCACTTAACACATGTTTCTAGTGTCTCACTATGACCAAATAGAATCACTCTTTTCACTTACAAACTAAGAGAAGTTACCCCTCATGGGGCAATGGTATTTTTTTACAGGCTCCTTAGGGCACTTGAGACACCAAATGAAGAAGGGCAAAGCTGTATGCCACTCCTAAGAGACTTGTAAAAGCCAGTTAAGAAAAAGCAAGCTCTTGGGAGTTGGCTTAAATGTGCTTTGTACTTATCCATAACAAAAACCTTAACAAAAAAAAATTAAAATTTGCAGAAAAAGATGGTATTAAAAACTCCTCGTATGGGGCATTGGCATGGTCAGCAGTGGGAGTCCCACACGGTTGAGGTGTCTGGATTTTACAAAGCAATACAGAAACTGGAAAGGGTACACAGAACCACAGAAACTACTAAATGAGAGAAAGTACCCTACACAAAGAATCTGAAAGGGCTCAGTTGGTTTCATCTCTTAAAAGTAATGTTAGAGGTAAGGCAATTACAACACATAAATCCCCTCAAAGGGAGGGACTATCAGTTATTAGAGGCCTCTTTAATCTAGCACTGAATAACCTAACAAACCAGTTGCTGGAACCTAAATGCAAATTAAAAGCAAGATACTTCTCCCTCCCACACACTGCTTTCCAGTTTGTGTTAATTAAAAACTGCCAGAAGTAGTGCATCCACCAATCTTCAGATCAAGTTTAGCTGCTCTCTCTCACTGTTATGCTCTAGTAAAATATGTATTTTTAGCACATACAATTCTGCAGACTGAGACACAAATGCTTAGAGTATATATAAAGTCAAACTAGATAGATTTGTCTTTAAACTATGAACCTGAAAATCCATTTTTCTGCAGATCAGCACATTCACAATACATTTGAGGTAACAGATGAAAATGGGAGAGAAACATGGATATTTAAGAGTTTCAGCTGCCCTCAGTATTAATGGCAAACATAAACTACAGTTAGGATACTTTCTGTTTGTTTTCGGGATTTCAACTTATCTTTTGAAAAACCCCCAAGATTTAGGTTGTAACAAAAGGTAAAACTCTCTCTGATCACTTGTATTACAAGCTATCCTCACTAGATTTTTTTCAAATTTGCTTCTTCTACAATGATAGAAAATGCATATACAGTATCTAGTGCAAAGATTAAACTCAAGGCCTCAGAAACCACACAGTGGAAAATACTTTGGAAAATCATGGAAAGGTTAGGTGAGCCAGTCCAGCTGCTGAAAGAAAGTAGTATGAGCCACAGTTCACAGAAGAGTTTGGGGCTGAGGTATTTTCCACTTTGGTTTTGTCAATGAATGGGACATGAGGTGGCTGGGGACTGGAAAAGGGATTGTTTGGTACCAGGCAGGTACACAAAGCTGTTACTCACTTTTAGACTGGATGGTTTAAATCCTGAGTAAAAACTACTACCCAGACTTCTGAAAAAGCTACTGAGTGGCAGTTCAATAACTGTGAACACTATGCACTAGAAGGGACTTTTTTAATAAGCCACGTCAATTATCTGAGCATTGAATATAACCCTTCCCCTCCCTAATAAACTGCCTGCAATATAGATGGCAATCATGCCTGAACAGTAGCAAACTCCCAAAGCTGAAAGGTTAAACAAACAAACAAAAAATCCCACAAGTTTTGCTTTCTCTTACTTCAGTGGGAAATTACTAAAACTAACCATTACCTTCCATAAATTCTCATCCTCCTAGCCTGTTCCACATACTCCTTCTCATCACAGAAACTCAACTCAGGCAAAGGCTAACAAGACAGGCCATTTTCTTAATGTCTGCCTCTTTATTCCAAAGGCTGTGATACAACATCAATTTCTAATCATCCACCTTAATACACACATGTGCTGCACATGGACACCACAGCCAAATATTCAGAGCAGGTCACAAACAAGCTGGTTCATGCTGTAGTTGAAAAGACCTGTCTACATAGCAGCCCTTCTGCTACCAGGCACAACTGGTTTGCAGGCCAAGGCAAGTCACTGCATGCCTTAGCCCAGGCTAGCCAACATCAATATTGTTCCCAAAGTCCCTTAAGAGCATGGAGCAAAATTCCTGTTTCCTCTTCCCCTTATACTAGAGCAGTCTATAGGACAAACAAGATTTCATGTGGTCCAAGTGCTGAAACTCCAAGGTGATTTAGGAAAGCCATGTTCAACAGCATAACCACTTCTATCTCCAGCAGACAGCAGGAACACAGCCCTGAGCAAACACAACAATTTAAAGTACATCAGCAATGTTCTACAAGAATAGAGATAAGTAAAGCACCAAGACACCAGTTTCTCTTTGAAAACATATATTGAATACGTGATCTCTTCTTTGGCATCATACAGACCAGACCATGCATTTTGCTTTTCTTTTACAAAAACAACAAAACACATTGATTTCTTGGAGACAAGAGAAACAGGTCTTACCTACAGAGCTCCTATCAGCTGGGGCATTTAAAACTATTCAAATCACAGTGAGATGAGACCCTGGAGGTAAATTCAGCCATATACTTTCCAGAGGAGGGTCTCTTCCCTCTGGTTTTACCTGCTAGGCTTTACCCTGGCTTAAAGCTGACAGCCCATCCCCTGAACGTCACATAACTCTTCACAAACAAGCAAAAGCCAGGACAATCCTAGCCTGCTCTCAGCTTCTCCCTTTCAATCATCAAGATTTTCCTGACTGCAGAGAGCAAGTTAGCTGCTACAGAAAACTTTACCTGAAGTATTCCCTGTGCAAAAAATAACCCCCAAAACAGACCTCTAACCTGAGAGATGCAGACTTCACTTGATGAATGCAGGAACTATTCCTTCACAACTAATTTAAAGACTCTTCTGCAGCTTCAGCATGCCTGAATCTCTTGCCACCACTTATCCTTGTGATTCAGTTGTCTGTCTCTCTCCAGAATGCTAGCATTTTGTGGAAAGCCTTCTCTTACAGCTCTGACACAAAAATTAGCAATCATTTTGACAATCAAAATCTTCTAGCAGCAAGCTATCTTCTATCTTTCCACAACTGGTAAAATGTCTCACCAATATTGCGTATTGCTGTTAAATGAGCAGCTACACTGAAGATTTCACCTGTGAAACCACAGATCAGATTTTACACATTTAAGGCATTTATTTAGCAACAACCAACAAAACTTCAATTGGAAAAATAATATACCCTTTGCATTGCTCCTCTTTATTCATGGTTCGGACAGAATTCATTAGATTAAAAAAAAAAAATTCTGTGGAAACAAGGCAAAGCCTCTAGAAAATGTTTTTGATTTAAAACCACCCCAACTCCCACTCCCTTTAACCAAAAGTTAAACCTTAAAATGTGGAATTGATGAGTGTATTTCAAAGTTCATGGTGCAAAATAAAGGAAGATGGCAAAACCTCCTCAGATTTGTCAAAAAATACAGCTATCCCACTCTTTACATAAACACAATCTCCCTTCCCTTTTTTCTCTCTGCTTCCATTCACCCTACAACAAAATCAATATATACGAACATCAGCAGCAACTTTGATGATAGGCAATGATCCTTTTTGGCATCAGTCTGTGACACGATTGTTGATTCTCTATCTTTAAATTGCATCATAGCTGTGTAAAACACGCAGTGATATCCCAGACGTGAGCTCTTCACATCCGCTGTCGATACCTCAGCAAGATCCAGACTGCTGTCGCAGCAAGCGCCAGGCCTGGCACAAGAATGGCTGCCAGAGGAAGCCCACCTGATTCTCCACCTGCTCCATGACCCACAGGGCCATTCTGTGGCTGCAGCTACAAGGGAAAAAAAATTATTTATGTCAGAACCCATAACAAGAGAGCTCCCAGTTCTGTGTCTGGACCAGGAGGTTCTGTAAGCATGATCAAAATAGTTTCCCTAGGCACCTGAAGACTCCACACATGGAGAGTTAAAACAGCTTAGGATGAACTGAACATAAATGCAGGGTACCCAGTCTCTACTAGGCACCCTCATGTTTCTCTGCCAGTTTTTAAACCAGGACTCAAGTGGAGCAGGACACTCCTCATACAGCAGAAGAAATAACACACACATACCCAGTCGCCCCTTGATGCACTTGCCACCACACCATTTCCTGCTCTCTTTACCAAGAAAAAGACATCAGTAACTCTCTCTGGTTTTCTTACCTGCCTTATACACCAGTCCAGAAGACTTACTACTTTGTTAGGGGGGTACAAAAGGGATCTCAAGTCACCTCTCCCCACCAACATTCTTTGGATAGATTAGTATTTCTTTTGTAAACTTCCATGCTATCTGGGGATTAAGGATTTATCTCTTTTTACATCTAAAATGGTGCTAGGATATTTAAAGCATAGCAGTCCATATTTCCTATTCTCATAAAATTATTTACGTTGGAAAGACCTCTAAGACCAACCATTAACCCAACACTGACAAGTTTACCATTAAACTAAGCAACACATCAGCACATTTTTTAAATGCCTTCAGGAATGGTGACACAACCACCTCCCTCAGCAGCCTGTTCCACTGCTTGACAACCTTTTTTCAGTGAAAAAATTTCTAATACCTAATCTAAACTGGTGCAATTTGAAGATGTCACTATTTGTCCGGTCACTTGTTGCCTGGGAGAAGAGACCAACCCCCACCTGGCTACAGCCTCCTTCCAGGCAGTTGTGGAGAGCAATAGAGTCTTTTCTGAACCTCCTTTTCTCCAGGCTAAACTCCCTCAGCTCCCTCAGCTGCTCCTCATCAGACTTGTGCTCCAGATCCTCCACCTGCTTTATTACTCTTCTCTGGATATGTTCCAGCACCTCAGTGCCTCTTTTGTAGCGTTGGGCTGCACACACATTTCAACACTAACTTGAGTGAGGGCCTCTGAAACAAAAGGAGTTCTGTCTCCAGTAAGATTTTGGCCACTGAAATAAAACTGGGCAACGTGAGATTCTGTCTTCACACACAACAGTGAGCAAACACAACATACTCCAGCAAAACAACGACATGGGGACATCTCCAAACTCACCTTTTCACCAATACAAAAGTTACACAGGTTACAAAGTAATACAGAGACAATTACAGTTGAGGCAATAAGAGAAGGTCATAAGTCAAACAAATTTTTTATATGCACGTATCACACTGAGCACCTGGACACAGTACTCTTCTTCCTCATGCACAGCCACCAATCATAGGAACCAGTCTAAAGTGAGCCAGAAATAACCCTAAGAAAGAGTTAAAACATACCCTGCGCTGGATTTTCAGAGACACATAATAGCCAGCATTCCTGAACAGTTCCACAGCATCCTTGTGCCGCAAATCCTTCAAGTCTTTGCCATTGATCTAGCAAAAAAGGAAAAGGAGAGCCAGATGCTGAAGGTAAAGAAAACAAATTTTTAATGATGCAGGCTAACCTATGAAGAATAAGACAAAAAATCTTCATGTTACACAATATTCTACATTTGGGGCATGATACTGCAATCATAAAGATCCTAATTAATTAATTAATATTATAATGTATTTTTATATGTTGAGACAGAACATGAGAAACTCCAAGTGAAAACATGGAGGTACTGAAAAAAACTAGAAGCAAAATTATAAAAGACAACAGTTGTGTCAATAGCAGCTTCTGATGCTGTTGCTTTACTGGAAACAAATCAAAGGTGTGATTCTGAGAGCTAATGAACATAAAAGAGCAGCTACAGTAAAATTATTAAGTCTCTTCCCTTGTTTCATCTACTGGTGTACCTTTGAAATCCCTCTGTTTGAGAGAGTGCTGTAAACACACTTTTATAAGCACACTGATGTAGCAAAACCAATCAAAAAAAATTACACGCATACTTCTTGGCATCCACTTGGTCCACTTGCAAGTGTTAGGATTTTTTTTAATTTAAAGTAATATATCATGTTACTTGATTTCATCACTGAGTGAATTCATCCTACTTTTTCATTTTCACCCCCATTACCCCTAATTGTATCCCCTAAGATCACATCCAGTGCCTCCCTTCTCTTCATATTTAGACACCCCAAACACAAGTACATAAATATTAAACTGTAAGGAAAAAGAGAATAGTCTCTATTTAACTTAATATCACTTTCTGGATCAATAATAAGCTCCATTTAGTGCAAGGTAAGAGGCTAAAAAGATCACATTGGAAAAAAATAAGCAAGTGTAAAATAAAATTAGGGAGTTCAAAAAGGTTGTGTCTCATACTAGGAGAGGCTACTTCTTCACCCAGCACTTTGTAAAGCTTGTTTCTTGCATGAAGAACCAGTGGGTGTGAACATCAGACACTTGAAAACAATTTTCTAAAAGGAGAAGCAGCCTATGTTATTCTTGAGGAGCTGATATGAAGAGAAGAATATTACGGCCTAGAAGTTTTATAGTCTAAAAATACCCCTGCGAAAAAGGATCAGAAATTACAGATTACCAGTCAAAAAAATGGAAATTTAAGAGGTGGAAAACCTTTATTTACATGTGTGTAAATGAGAATCCATCCTGAACAAGAGAACGCTTGATGGATTCTAAAACCTTAGGGAGGCAAGTCACAGAGAAAACACAAGCACAGCACCACAAAGCATTTCTGTGGCAAATCAAGAAGGCAGAGGAGATGAGCCCATGTGTAGAGGCACTCACCTCCCTGGTGCTCAGAGCTCTCCTCAGACCCCCAAGGCAGCTTCTACATAGAGTTTGCTTGGGATCATCTAATTCATTCACCACATCCCTCCTCTCTATGCACTGTGAAGGAAAACCTGCTTCTCACATCACACCACTGATCAAAACACAGGTGACAACAGAAGAAAGGGCTTACCGCTAAAATTTTATCTCCTTCTTGTAATCGGCCATCAAGGTAAGCTGCCCCATCCTTTTTGATCCAGCTGACATAGATGCTGTTGTCATTGGCAATGTACTGCTGATCTGTCCCACCAACAATGTTGAAGCCCAACCCTAAGGCAAGCCAAAGAGAAAGATGATGAGAAAAACCTCAAAGCTTCAAATGTTCTTCCTGTCTTGCTCACTGGGGGCTGCACTCTCCGATACTGCCTTGCTTTCTCCACCATACAAAAACTCACAGCACAAAATCTGCATTATTCTTTCCAACCACCATTGTCTAGAAAAGTTATTTTCATAAAACTAGTCTCGAAAGCAGAGAAGAGACACTAAATGCCTGAGGACCCCATTTGTGTAATGCTTCATTACACAAAACACTTGTGAGTTGTTTCAGGTGGGTGCTGTGGAATAGTGAGGGGCATGCCATCATTTCTGAGACACTGATTCAGCCCTCAGCAGGAATGAACTTCTTCACCACAACATGAAAGAAAATGAAAGTACTCTGCATTTCACATGAGATTATAGTAACTCACTACCTTTGAGCTACAAGAAATCACCTCTGACAAGTGTTTTGAGCTGGGAAAGGCAAGGAGCATTAGACCCTGTCTACAGATGGGGAAACAGGCAAGAACTGTGCTACTATCTTGAGGGCACCTAGAGCTCAGAAGACTCCCCTTCCATCCCAGGAGCTGGAAATGGTGTGCTTTGCTTCCAAGAATAAGATCAGGCTACATGAAGCTACTTCAAATTGTACACAATCACTTTCTTCTGTTCATGAATTCAAACATGATAGGAAATACAGACAAGTTTGCAGATTTAATGCAAAACAAAAAGGAATATACATACATTTATTAAAACTGATGCCCACTATACATTTTTGCCATTTTGTATTGTTCTTTAAAGGAAACCTCAGTTACATTTATCTATCTGGATCCAGCTTCTGGATTAAAGTTAAGACTTCTTGTTTCATTGAAACCCAGAAGAACAAATTGAATTTAAAATCTGGAAGCCCAAAGATTATGAGACTGACTCCCCACTGTACATGCAGCTAAGTTTCTCTCTAAATAAAAATGCATGACAGACAGAAAAGACTCCCCAAGATGCATGAAATGAAAAAAGGAAGAAAAGCCAAGGAAAAAGGAAAAAATCAAATACACAACTGAAGTAAATGGAAAAAACCCAACTTTTTTTTTCTGACATGAACCAGTCATCCAAAAGCTATTGTCAAGAACAGCTGAGGGCAAGTTCTGCCCACGTTTAGCCAGATTGATTTATTTGTTCTCATTTTCTTTCTTATTTTCTCTCAAACTTGGGACTGGAAACCTTGGGAAGCAGAGTTTCAAATGAAAGTAAAACCACCTTATGCCTGCTGGGAAGCAGCATTTTAAATTAGTCACAGGAGATCAAAGCATTTACAAAATGAGTCATGGTATTTTAAGTGTGCATCTACAGCTGGGAAGTAAATAATATTAGCAGCAATTTTGCCACACCTTTTTTTTCTTCCCTTCCTGGCAGCTTCAGACAAATGAGGAAAAAAATGAAAGCAAGAGAAAATTTAAGAAATACTGACATTTCAACTAGAATAACACCTGTTTCAAGAAGGACCAGTTGTGCAGAGTAATACACCTTTCAATATAAAAGAAAAAGAAAAAATTATAAAATCCACATTCATAAAAATGATTTGCCATAAAGCAAATAATTTAGGAAAGGGAGAAAGCAATACTATGGAAAGTATAAGGTTTCATCAACACTTATAAAAAAGCCAGAAAGAAGGAATTAGGAGCTCAGAATACATTGATACTCTCTCATATATAAAACCTCTAAAATAGCTATATATATATATATATATATATATGAAAAAAGCATACATTTTGCAAATTTTTACCCATAACTGGAAAAATAATCAAGATTCACAGCTTCCATCAGCAGAGGCAGGTCTTCATGACAAAGAGGCAGCAGTTTGTGCTAGACCAAGTTAGGTACTTACAGGGGTTTTCACTGTGTCTTTCCAGCACTCAGACTTGCACTCTGCCTAAAAACACCTTCCCTATCAATCCTCAAGCTCTTTGCTATTCTCTTCCTTCCAGTTCATGCAGTCACAGAAAGAGGCACAGTACATTTGGAAGAAAAGGAGCAAGGGGAGAGAGCACATAGCCCTAAATCTCTTGTCTACAAAGGAACCAGAAGAATGAATGGAACCATAACCAGAATGGCAGAGCTTTAAAAGCAGGCTCTGGGCTAAATTACTGACCGTCCCTGAGGCTGCAGACATCCCTATGCCTCACTTATCCTCTCTGAACTAAAAAAATTCCTTCAAAAATGCCTTAAAAAAAAAAAAACAAAAGCAGGACTGGCAGGATTAGGAAATGAGAGACTGAATATAAAAAAATTTGAAAAGATAAATATACATTGTCCTGCTACTGGAAATACATTCACAACCAATGAAAACTTTTGCCAGAGATGTTTAGCATCAGACATATTTTAAAAGTTGCAAAATCCAATTCAAGAGATTACAGTATCCAATCGTACTTCACAGATAAGTTTTGTTCCTTCCACAGAAATAAGTAATAATTCACATGGCAAGTGCATCAAGTCCGTAAGGGGATATAGGACCTTCAAATCGAGTAACATAGTAAGAAACCTAAATTCTAAAGATGCACAGCCCATCTCAATGACTGGACAAATGCTGCTCATTGTTATCAAGACTGAAATCACAGTGGTCACATTCAAGACCATTCTCAACTCTGCCCTTTAATAATTCCTTACACCGTCCTTAAAAGTTTAGCTCCCCAGATGTATGGAAACAGCATTCCCATCAGAACCAGTTTCATTTGGCACAGTTTTCCCTGACAAGCACAGCTTCATTAGCTTAAGCTCATGGCTATGCAAGTAGGGCTACCCGGCTTTCAGACCAGAGGCCAATCTGGAGAGCAGGAAGGCAAAGGGCTGCTCACACCCTCTGGGTTCTGATCACAAGCATGAGGGCCTGGACCAACACCAGCCCTGCACGGGATCTACCTGCACCCCAGAGAAAGGAAATGCACACACCAACAATGTGGGTGCTGGGCTCTCTGGGAAGCCCCTGGAGCCAAGGCTGGCCAGCAGCTGCACCCAGCAGTTGTGCAGAACAGAAGGGCTGCCACATTTTCTCCCTACTGGTTTAAATTAAAGAGAAGGCCTCAAACACCAAAGTACAACTCTAGCTCCAAAAGCCCTCCTGAAGCCGCCATGTACGTTTTGTGCCAACTTGCCTCACTTCTGGAAGTGACATCGGAACGGTACCATAAATTCTGCAAAAACGTAATGTTTCCATGAGAGCACCTGCTGTTGAGACATGAAAAGCAAAGCCAAAAAATGCTCCACAAACTGCCCTATTCCCTCTTCCTTCCAGGCTAGGCTCCTCTCTCACACTCCAAAGCATCTCAAGGCGCGCCGCACAGAGCACCAAGCTGACAATACAGGGGACGGCCACTTGGGCACAGTTTTCCAGCGGCCCCTGACTCGGAGTACACAACGCGTCTGGGCGCTCGGCCGCACTTGGAAGCAATAGCTCCACCGGAGACGGCAACTTCCAGGGAAAACCGGAGGCGAGTTGTCCGCAGGGATTCCAGCCTCCACCGGAGCTCTCGCAGCGGACGGACTCTGACCCAGCCAGCTCTCCCTCGGAGCAGCAGCTTTCCCGCAGCGGCGCCACGGCTATTTCCAAGGAAGGCCCCTGGGGCCGGCACCACTGGGCGCTACCTTCTACCCTCGCCACCGGGCCCGGCCCTGCCTCCGCCGCCGGTGCCCGCCACGGCCGCCCCGCCGGCCGCCCCGCGCTTCCGCTCCGGCCTCGCCGGGCAGCGCAGGCCTCGGCGCGGCCGCCCCCGCCTTACCTGAGGGTCTGCGGGCGAGCCTGATGATCTCCTCGGAGTAGCCGCCGCTCGCCACGCTGCCGTTCATGCTGCGGCCTGAAGGAGAACTCGGCTCCCGGGGCAGCCGCTCTCCCCTCCTCCCAGCGGAGCGCTGGGAGTTGTAGTCCCCGCGGGACGGGGCTGCTCCCGCCGCCGCCCGGGGCAGCCGCCGGCGCTCACCGCAGGGGCGGAAGAGCCGCGGGCCCGGGGGGCAGCGCAGCGCCTCCTGCCCCGCACCTTCCCTGGCCCCTGCGCCGCAGCTGAGCCTGGCCCTGCCTTGCTCCCCAGGCTGGAGCTGGTTTCTTTAGGAAGGTTAAGAACAGGCCGTAGTTGTCTGGGGTAGGCGTAGGAGAGAAGGGAGATACGTGACCTGTTCCCAGCCCTTTAAACTGTCCTCACAGTAAACTGAAAAATAGATCCGACCGTGCTGGGCAGGAACAAAAGCCCAATACATAGCTGGGCAAGTAGGACAAAGAGCAATAAGTGATCTATATTCAGAAATACAAACAGTGCACAGAAGCACCTTGCTGCTGCTGGGGCAAGAAATACTTAACTAGATCCTGTAGAAGGTGTTTGGTTTGAGGTTTTGAGAAATTTCCTCAGAATAGATAACTACCTGCAATAAAGGGCAAAGTAGTTCAACTTACTGTATAACAGAGGAGCCACTTGAACCTGGGACTCTACCTCAGTGTTTATTGAACCAATAGATTATCTGGAAATAGCAAGGAAAAATGTATCATTATCTATTTCAGCACATGGTACAAATGTGTCAATACAGACAATGACAACAGGGAACAATGTCACTTGAACCACCCGACTGCTTGGCACTATGAGGACAGCCACATCTACATGCTGCAGGAAACCTCTCTGATGAAAATGAGGACCAGCTCATCTGGTCTTCAATGTTACATTACCATTTTATTTGTTTGGTATTGCAGCAAACATAACAGATGTTTTTGACAGCATTCGTTCAGGGATTATCTGCACTTCTGGATTCCTGAATTTAATAGGGAGAGACAACCAAGGCACCGGATCTCTGACTGCTACAACATTTATGTTTAGTGCTAAACTGAGCGTTAGAACACCTGCCTCAGAGGTGGGAGACAGGCATTCAAGGTCCAATTACACTTGCAATGATGAGCAAAACCGTGATTCATGTGACAGACATTTTTGTTGTTGCTAGTAGCATTCACTCTAAGTTGAGAACTTTTCAGTGTCTCATACTCTGCCAGTGAGGAGGTGTGCAAAATTTGGGAGGGAACATGGCCAGGACAGGTGGACAAAAGGATATTTCATACCACAGAATGTCCAGTATATAAGCTGAGGAACTTATTTGTAAGGGGGGCTAACACATTCTGGGACAGGCTGGGTATCAGACAGCAACGGATGAGCAACTGTACTGTGCATCACTTGTTTCTCTTGGGTTCTGTTACTCTCAACTCCCAATATTATTATTGTTATTATTGTTGTTGTTGTTGTTATATTTTCGTTGTTTCAATTATTAAACTGTTTTTATCTCAACCCACAAGGTTTACCTTTTCTTTCTGAATCTCCTTCCCACTGGGAGGGGTGGGAGGAGAATGAGCAAGCAGCTGCTAGGTACTTGGCAAACTCCTTCAAGATACACAGTGTTCCTTAGCAGCAATTTAATGTATTTTAGAGATGACAGCCTTGGCTTAGAACAAAACCAATTTTATCTTGATCTGAGATAATGCAATGTTAATGTTCTTAAAAGTTTTCTTTACCCAGGAAGATATTTCAATAAGAAACATGGTTATATTGTAACTCAATCCTAGGCAGCTCCAGGCGTCACCTATCACGACTGCCACATATTAACAGCTACCTGAGCCTTAATACCCTTACTGCACTGGCACAGACAATTTCACAGAATCAGAGAATGGTTTGGTTTGGAAGAGACATTTAAGATCATCTAGTTCCAACCCCTCCTGCAATGGGGCTCCACTAGTCCAGCTTGTGTCTTATTTCCTCCAGCACCATTTCATGTACTACAGTGACTCACATCTCTTGGGAGATGGTGCAGCAACATTTGCAAATTGACTCTTCATGTATAAGTGACTTACATATTAACCAAGTTCCCTCATCCATTTAAAGCATTTTAAAATGCAGTTAGAACCAGAAGGGGGAAGAAAGGGAAACCAAAAACATTAGGACTGAACTCTGACCTGCACCTTCATAGCACCTTCAGATTAGTGGGACATTTCTAAAAACCACCAGAAACATCAAGTTTTTCATTGCTGTGTTGAAATCAGAAACAACAATATTTTCAAGGAGAAATCTCAGAAAGGAAGCTGTCACATTTTATGAAACATAGACTAGGTTTGTTGAGATACATGTCTGTCTTGCTCATATGGCCCAAGAAGAAATGGGAGAAAAGTACAGAAATACTCCTATCCAAAGTTCACGGAAAGCCTCCTCCCAGTTAAGTCGTGGTTTTGCAGAACAGTCTTTAAGCATAGAGAAAAACAGAAACTACAGCATTTTATTAATTTATCTTTCCCAAAACTGCATTTGCAAGTAAGCTTTCTGGGCTAAATTGTGCTTTCATTTACACCTCTGTCTTTAGTATGCAGGTCTGTGAACAAGAACTCCCTGACTGGTGTTTCTCTGTCTCAGCATAGATCTATACTTGGCAATTTATAGTATACTATTGATCAACAATGGTAGGCCATCAAGGAGGCAACCTGAAACTTCTACCACTCTTTTTGTATTTAAAAAGCAAAATAAAAAAAGTCCTAGTAGGTACTAGATGTGCAGAGATAGTTGGAAGGTGCTGGGTGTAGTGCTTTTGTTACTTTTTTCCCCATCTTTCAATTGATTCTCATTGCTCAAGTCTGTCTCTTATCCCTTGTTTGAAACAAGTGAAGTACAATTGTTATTTCTCAGAGGACAGCCCTCCCACTTCCCCAACCCCCAAAGGAGGTCTCTGGTTATGAGGAATAGATGGTGGTGTTAGTCAAGGGCATTTATCTCACCTTTTGACATAAATACAGGATTAAGTTTTCATCATCTAATCAAAACCATTCATTTTCTATCATGACAATAAGCACAGCCTAAACAAACAGTGTGTTACCTCATTTCTGCAGACAGCATAGATAAATATTTAAGGACCCATTTGCTCTACACAAAAAGCTGTGAAAAACTGTGAATCACATACTTCATATTTCACATCCCATCATAATGTAATTGGCCCTTTTTGGATACAGGACACCAAAAAAATACACATAAAAAATACAGGAAAATGCATATTCTGAAAACACACAATATATATTTGGGAGGCAGCAAGAGTTGACCATAATAATTTGTAGAGTCGCCAGCATCTTTCTTCCCAAACTTTCCCAAGTGTTGGGATACTTATCCTACCTTTACAGAATGTTTGCTAAAAGTGTGCTCTTTATTTTCTAAATACAAATAATCCTTTTGTTAGCAGACAAGTGCATTACAGCCCTTTATCCTGAAACATCTTTTAAAAAAAGGTTTAACTGTGATCTAGACTACAGACTCCTCTTCATGTTGATCTTATAGAACGGTGTTGTTACTGGTGTAATAGAAATAATAACAATAAAACTTACTGAATGGTATTTTCATGTCTTAATATTTTTCAGAAGTTAGACATATTTTATGTTGTGTTAAAAAAATTAAAATGACAATGCTTCTGTGTGGCACTCTGTAGAGCTGCAAGGACACATTCAGTTATAGTTATTCAGAAAGTAAGCCAAAAGAAACCACCTGAGATAGTCAGATAAAATATCTATCAAATATTGCAGGTATTGAGGGTAGGGGACACTTGCAGAATAATTCCATGTATTTTAGAAATTCAGTTAACTTGGGGAGCCCCATAGACAGCTCTTCTTAGAGACAATAAAATACACAGCACTTCTCAGAAGCAGCCAGCATTCAAGACACTGGAAAATCTCCATGAAATAAAAACAATTTGTTCTTGTGAAATGCCAGATTTGGTGTCACTACACTGTTGACATATATTTTATAGTTCAGAAATGCAATGCTTACTGTTTGTAATCCTTCTGTACTCTTTTACAAAAGGAAGACCCTGTTTCCCATGGTCTACCTCCCTCCTGAAGAGCTTCTCCCTGTAAACAGCTGGAAGCACTTGTGAGAGACACCTGTATCTCACTGCAATACCTGTTCCTTACCTTTTGTGTGTCACAGATGTGAATTAAATCACAGAGACACTGAATAGTTTTCCTGGAAGGACCCAGTTGAGACTCCAAGTGCAATTTTTTTACCTCTGGTTGTTAATGAATGACAAAAGATGTTCACAAACATCTCTCTCACTGAATTGATGAAAATATTAGGTGAAGGAAGAAATTGAAGCAAGTAATTTATCTACACCTGTTTTAAGAAGTTTGCATTTTTAAACTGTTGATATGAAACATAAACACAATACTAGCAGTTTACTTGAGTACATCAGTTTAAGAACTCAGGGTACAAAGAACAGTATGCCTTACTACCTGCATTTATTAACTTAAAAGAAAATATACAGAGATAAGGTTTACTCTGCATTTAATGATAACACATGAGATTAGAGCTGTTCAGAACCTGTTGAATTATTTTGATGAGTTATCAGATGGCTCTGCTAAAGGGAGATTTCCTCAAGAGAATCCAAAGATACTGCTTTTTAAACTTTGGTGGATTTTGACTCACCAGCAGGCAAGTTTTCTTTAGGAACTTTTGTTTTTTTCAATCTTTGAAAAAACTGTGATATTCTATGGAATTGGGGTTTTTTCTTCGTAAGCCATCCCTCTATTTCCTGTCTATAATGGATGGAAAGGGCTACTCCAACAATACACATAGAAAAAAAAACAAATAGTGCTATTCTTACTCTTGCTCTCTGAGCCCTCCTAATTGGAGGGGGTCCACTGTCAATGCTACCTCCAAATCCTTCCAATTCACAATATGGTGGAGCCCAGCCATACTTACAGTGACAGTTCTTACGATTGTTACACACCCCTCTGTCATGACACTTTGTCATGTTGCAGTCGTAGTTCAGCACTAATACACTCATACACGTCCTGTTGATACAAAGCATATCACTACCACATGGTGTGCCATCTTCCACAGCTCCCACATCTGCTCTTGGCACCCCTAGGTGATAGTCGAGACCCCAACAATTTTTATCTCGAACCGGAGTTTGGACTACTGTTACATGGTTCTGCAAGAAAGGTATTTTGACTATGTTTTCACACTGAATCCTACCACATAAGACATTCTTAGTACTGCATTTTGTAAAATGGATATTGTCAGGAATACCACAATTCCCAAACCGGTCACCTTGAGTATTCACTGCTTTGAAGCAATCGAAAGGGGCAACCTTGGCTTGTTTGCCAAAGAGATGCTGGCACTTTTCACTGTGGGAAGAACATTTTCCTTTATAACAATAAATACCATCATTGCAAGGAGCTCCATCTTGTACATATACATCCAGGGGGCACTGAGGGGAAATCCCATTGCAATACTCTGGCAGGTCACAGCTGCCAGTACTTGCTCTGCAGAGTGTTCCTGCTGGAAGGACCTTACAGTTCTTGCAGCATTTTCCAGATGCACACTCTGAACCTGCAGTAAATGTACAGTTTGAGCGACAACAAGGATCCCTTTGGCAGCTTGCTGCTGAACCACAGTCACATTGCTCTCCACTGTCTACTATCTTATTCCCACAGTATTCACGTTTATCGGTGTAGAAAGTGCCAGGTGCTGGTGGCTGACGAAGGCATGTAGCGCCACTTACAACCAGATTAAAGTACTCTTTGTAACTGCAGTCACTGAACGAATCCGTTTCAGCATTGTTTTCATACATAATGCATGTCTTGCGTTTGCAATTGCATTCTGGTTTATCATGGGTCATCCCAAGATTATGGCCCAGCTCATGGACAAATGTGATAACAAGCGAAGACAACTGTTTCTCAGTGTCGGAAATAACAGCTGCTGACCAGTGCATATCACACACTGTCCCTATATATGCCAATCCCAGGCTGCTTCCAAACCACTGAAATGCAAATAAGTGAGCAACATCGTGGTACATCCGAGGTAACAGGTTTGACTTTCTCCAGGCGTTAAAGGCACTAAGTACCTGAGGAATAGAGTTAGTAACATTTATAAAGTTATTTTCAGTCCAGATCTCCAATCCTATTAGAAACAGCCGCACAGAAAGCTGTTTGTACAAAATGTCCCCGGAATTGATGACTTGCATGATATGCTTCAAGACTTGGGATTTGCTCCTGCCTGACTTCACAAACAGCACGCGGTCCACGACCACTACTATCTTCACATACCTGATGTGCGTCCACCAGTCCTTCAGCTTTTCGTTCTCCTCCTCTGCCTTGGGAGCCTTGAACCATGGCAGCACAGCCTTTTGTTGCTGCAGTACCTCCGGCGTCAGTCCGCAGCTGGTTCCCTCGGGGCCGTTGGCCTCCTCCATGCGGGAGAGAATGTGCCGAAAGGCCGGATCGTTGGGGACGGGCTCGATCTGGTAGGTGTCATCCTCCACCCAGAGCACGCCGTGGAGGCCCCTGCCGCAGGTGCTGAGGGCCACCAGGGAGCCGGGGCTTCCCAGCACGTCGCCCTGGTAGAAGCAGTTGTCCCGCACAAAGGGGCGCTCCTCCCGGCGGGTCCCGTCCGGGCCGTAGGTGACCAGGGTGAAGGGCCGGGAGACCAGGCCCCTCCTGGGCTGCAGGCGCAGCACCCGCGGCCGCCCCGCCACGTTCAGCCAGTAGGAAAGGGCCGGGGCGTCCTCGCCGCCGCGGGGGCTCAGCTGCCGCGGCACCGTCACCCAGGCGGCGCGCGGCTCCGCGGGCCGGGCCCCCCGGGCCCCGGGGCCCCCCGCCACGCCCGGCGGCAGCAGCAGCAGCAGCAGGAGCCCCGGCAGCGGCCCCATCGCTGCCGCCGGCACCGGCCGCCCCCGCCCGAGCGGGCACAGAACCTGGAAGGGCCCGGCCCGGGCGGAACCGCCCCGAGGCTCCAACTGCCGCCGTGCCGGGCCCGCTCCCCGGGAAACGGCACCTGCGGCATCGCCGAGCGCCGAGCTCTTAATAAGCGAAATTTCGAATTGATGGGTACTTCTCCTTCTGAGCAGACACAGTGAGGACAGCCCCCAGTTCAGCTTCACGCTCCTTGTCACAGATGTTTGTGCTGAGCAAAGGGATCATTTGGGTAGACCACAGTGGGAAAATATGTTTTAAAATCTCAAAAGGTTGACTTTTGCTTTTTTTGCTGTTTTTATTACAGGATAATTTGTGAGTGGACATCAGAAACAGGCTAAGGCTTAGAGTCTGAAATGAATAAGTTCAGAAATACTCCCTGTGGTGACCTTAGCATGTCCCTTACTATAGCTAATACAGCATAGACACCCTCCAAGAAAAAAGGTAGAACCAGGGGAGAATTCCCTTCCACTACGTTCTATAATATAGGTGTAAACTAATAGTACCAAGTATAAAGTCCTCAATCCTATCTACACCACAGCTGCTACATACCTACAACAATGCACCTTAATTACAGACAGAACTTATGCAGCAGCCATTTTCCCACATCATGTCCCCTCTAAAGACTTGTGATTTCATAGCAATGGAAAGAGAACATTTACAGATACATCTACCACTTGGCTACCATCCCCATTTTGGGTAGTGTTGGCAAGACACAACCATAAGACAGTGAGCTGGGTTGTGGTAAGATAGGATGTCCTGTGCAACACAGATGCACGCTGGTTTTCTAGCACATAGTGCTGGAATTCAACACAGCCACAGCTGTTACATTTTCGGAACTCTTCGCAACTTTCTTTTCACACCACAAGCACATTTGGGATGAAGTCCAACCTGTTATGGCCCTCATCTTTCTCAGCTGCAGGAGGTATATCCTTCTACCATCCCATATGGATCTCAGGAATCCTGCCTTTTATCACCAACTTCCGTGTGCCGACCATCACCCTGGCACAGGCAGCAACACCTACCATTTCAAACTACTGGAGACAGGCACTGCCCCTCAGGAGGCTGGGCAAGAAAGAAAGAAGCAGCTGGCAGAAAGCTCAGAGCCTCCTTCTGCTGCCTTATGCCCCAGGGTCCTGAGCGGGCTGCTACCTTATGCTGGGCACATGGCAGGCCTAACTAACAGCTTGTGGAGGTTACCAACTACTGTCCAAAGATGCTTCAGATTCTGTGGTTTGGTACCTTGCTCATTTCTAGCAAGCATGGCCAGCATTAGCATCATACACCTTGTAATACACTACCTCAGATTAAAGGAATGAATACAGATGCCTGCTTCTATTAGGATACATCTAGGAAGATCTTTATAGATATCCATCCAAACTCATAATCTATCTCTTTTAGCCTTAGATTTATTTTCCTATTGGTTTTAAAATTATAGAAACTGTTTCTGGTGAAGTCTTTTATATGCAGCTAGATGTTGAATGCTTGTCCACTATTTTTCAATTATCAGTTTTGCATTTCAGTACTGAGAACTACACCAGATTATGTCTGAAATAAATATAACCCAGACCACAGTAATGGAAAAATCCTGTTACATAATCCACGTGCAGTCTGTAGTGCTATTTTAAAATGCATACTTCTGATGTGTGATCACTCCTTAAGTTATACAAAAGGCCCTACTAAATCATTCTGACAATTGGCAAGAGCCATGTCTTACCACCCTTCCATCCCTCGGCATGAAGTTGCCTACTACTTACTTTCTCTTTTAATATAAATATAGCTACACAGTTAAGACTAGAAAATACTTAGGTCTCAAAGTACTAGTATAAAGCTAATCTATCCCCTTTGCCTTGTCCCTCCTATTGCCCATAGACTTCTTGCTCCAAGAACAGCTTGGTGTGGCAAACAACATGTACTGACTGACCAGATGGCATCTAACTTTCTTTGCTAGGAAAAGGCTGCCAAAACATGAAGTATGGCAGCAGAGTGGCAAAGAGAAATGTGTGAGACCGACATATAGCCTGGTCAGACCTTACTTAATGAAAAGATGACAAATACAGTATTTCTGCTGCACCTGACACACCATTAGCTTTACACAGTTAACTGAGGTAGCTAGAGTGCCCCTCTCCCACAATCTGGCTGGATTTTTGCATGCATGTGTACACATACACACACATACAAACAAATAGGCATAGGTGGGTATGCAAACATTTATATGTACTTTCAGGCTCTGTGGAGAATTGTTTCTGTTCGAGTTCCTGCTACTCCATGGTTTAGGCAAAGAAAAGCCCTTTTGAAGTCTGAATGGTTATTATCTAAGAGCAAAAAGTAGAGATAGTTCTCTTGTTCAACCAAATATCTCATTTATACAGAAGAAAGTGACGCATAAACAAATTTCAGAATTGTTTGCTTCTTTCCATTTCATCTACAAGCTTTAGAAATACTGAATGTCCTCTGGAAGGACTCTGGACTTCGCAGACTCTACACTGAGAGAAAAGGCTTAGATTCTCATGCACTGAAGAACATTACTGACTACAAGATATCTGCTTAACATTTCAACAGTAATATCTGACATAATGTCACTTCAGTAAATTAATATCTCAGCTCACTTACCTGATGAAATGATTGTAGAATATCTGGTCAGCGAGTAACAGGACCAGATCTCTCAATCCCTCATACAGCAAACCTTCAGCACTGGACAGCTACTAGGAAATCAACACACTGGTAACATCCCTTACTGCTTTAAAATGTAATTTGCTCAGGGAAAGACCATTCCCCTGGAAAAGGTTTATCACATTCAAATGTTTATTTCATGAATGGAAGCCATTTGCTATCCTCTCAATAGCTTAGATGCTGGCGCTTTAACTCAGATGGGGTCACACAACGAATCCATCCCTTTTAACACCCTTTGACACCAGCCAACACCAGGCATTTCTGCAGAAGACTGAAAGGCTGCTGAGAAATAAATGTGAGGACAGTCTGCCCCTTCATGTTCCACCCTTATCTCTGATCAGCTCAAATTCTGAGCATGGAGTGTAATGGTTGAGTCCAAATGTAAATCCAATTCAGTTTCATTTACCTGTCTCTCTGTTCAAGACAGAAAAAAGTCCTCTACCTTGCTATTTGTTTCACTACTCAGTTTTATAAAGGCTTTGTATTTGTTTTCCCAGTGCCATCATAGGAGAAACTGTCCTACTCATTTTACTGCCCTTCTTCAAACCCTTCTACTTTAGGGAAATTCCTTTTCAGTCATTGAATTGCACAACACACTTTATTTCAGGTGAAGTCTAGTGACTGATAGAGTATTTTGCTCATACTATATTATAGCATGCATTTTTTGCCACAGTTGTATGCACCTTCAGCAATAAGTAAGCTTTCTTCTGCTAATAGTGTTAAATATTTCCTTGGTGCATGAACAGATAATCTTTCTCCATTTAAAAATCCAAACCGAACCAAAAAAAAAAGAAAAACCCACACACAACTGAAGCCCAATACTCTAGATCTTCATTAAGTGCAGTGTGACATCTGTCTTGGTAACTTTTTCCAAATTACATACAGGTTTCCAGCTCACTTAATGGCCATTTCCAAGGACTTTATTCTGGCCATCCAACAACAAGATCTGCTGAGGTGCCTCACCATTCATGTCTCATTTCTGGAAATCCTGGCTTTCCTTCATGGTGGTGGATGAGGGAATGGCTTTTGTGCTTCTTCCACTACTTGCTTTCAGAGGAATTTCTGTAATACAAGAAAGAACCAACATCCTTTTTTTCTAAGTATATTCACACGACCTTGTCTGGTTCTGAGCATCCCAGAATAACTGCTTTCTATATTTTCACTTGATGTAATAGTTCACACTATTTTATCTACTTTTATCAACATTTTGAGAAATGACTGTTCAAACTTGATCCAGGTTTGAAATAAACCTAATACACACTCAAGTATATGAATATATGAATTTCAGATCTGTATCTGCATTAACTGAGAACAGCTATTGGTATATCTACATCTTTTAACATTGCAACTTTGGATTATATGATAAAATGGCATGGATCTTTTTATCAGTCAATAATAAATAGCCCTGACAAGTCTTTCTATCATTCAGGAATAAACAGCTCTGACTGGAGAGCTAAGTTACTGAAAAAGAGTGTCTTATAACCTAAAGATAAATTTGACCAGCTATCTGTGACAAAAAAAGGTTTATGTAAACATGCTTAAATAAGTGTATAGGTGTCAGTGATGTTTCTCTTCCACTGTCCCACAGTGGAAGAGAAACATCAAAAGGCACATGTCTAATGAAGGATTAAGAAAGTGCCAGGAGCACAGAGGAAGAGATGCGATTGATATATTTGAGTTACAGTGGAAAATTAGAAATATAAACAGCTTCACTGAGTGTGCAACATCAAGAAATCTTAGCCTGTTTTACATCATAAATCTCTGTCCCAAAACACTAACTTCTATAATAAACTATCAGCTCAACCATTAAGTAAAACCCATGTCCAAAAATATCTAGAAACTGAGACCATTCTAACACCTAATTACATGGATTTGAGGGTCCAGTTACCAAATCTCTTATCTTTATCCCAAGCACACTAGAGGCATAGCAATTTGTAGGGGGTAACCTAACTTTTCCTCCTCAAGAGAAAAGACAATATATTCCAAAGTCCAAGCAAAAAGAAAAAAAAAAAAATGCTGCCAGCACATATGACATATTTCCTACTAACAAAGTATACATTTAAGAAAGGCATTCCAGCAGCCAGGAGTTTTATTTGCCAAGAATTCCAATTCCTTTTTATATATAAAAGTGTTTTTTTCTTGTAACATAGGAAACCAAGACACAAAGAATGCAGGAGTTTGTAAAGATTTCAGGAGGCTGCTGAACATGTCCATGTAAAAACCATTCTCAGAAGTCAGCATTCAAAATAAGATGAAGACTGAAAACACCTCCTTTGAGGCAGTTCAAATCCTGACATTAACATTTGCATGAGAGGTTTCTAAAAAAAAGCTGTTACAGGGATCTCAGTCCTTAAATTGTCAGTCTCAGTGGAAGAGCTTAAATATAAAGAAAAGGGAGCAAGAATCTTCTGTTTTCCAGGTACTGACTAATCCAGATGTGCAATAGCTTCTCCCTTCACTGGAGTCTCATTCGTTTTTCAGGTGGTCCTTTAGCACCAGCACTCTGGGCATTCTTTACAGTCTCTTTTTCCTCTGTCTTCACAGCTTCAGGGACTGGTTCTGGTTCCTTCTTGATTTGATCCACTAAAGATGTAAAAGCAAAAGAAAGTTAAACCTCCAATTCTCATTCCATTCTTCAGAGTATTTAGAAAATATTAATGTCATATGGGCAACATTAATTTCAAAGGTGTAAGAATAATAAGCAGAGAATAAATTAATACTTTTATTCAGGTAAAAGGTGGAAGAGAATGAAGTGATACAGTTCAAGCCTTTCCTGTTTGAAGATTGCCTACAATCAACTCAAATTTTCATTCTTATCCATTACTTTGCACAATTAGGTAATGCCAGAATTCCAAACCACCTCACAGTAGCAGCAGCAAGAGCTTACATGGCAACTGCAAGATACTGCATACAGAGTCTATTTTTAAAATCTCTTTAAAATATTACAGTTTTACCTGGGATAGGCTTTTCTCCAGGCTTTTGCTGTGAGAGAAGAAAGAAAACCAACATATCAGTGGAACCAAAGTTGTAATTCTCAACCCTTCCTGCTATTAATTGACAAATTAAATGCAAACAATGCACTCTTATATGTAAGAGGTGAGGGTAGAATGGGTCACTAAATACACTTTAAACAAAATCCAGTTTTTCCTCTAACAACTGAAAAATACTAAAGACAAAAATATGCAGTTACCCAGTCTTTCCCAGGACTGGCTGAGAAGCACTTTTGTGAGATGCTGTAAACATAATTTCCTTTGCTCCCAAGCAGAAGCATTTGCTCCTGGTGGAACAAATGGCTACCAAAGACAATCAGAGGTAAACACAAGTTCACAGAATGCCAAGAATTTCCATGCTAACTAATGAGTCTCTAGAACAATGGAGTACCTAAAACAAAATACTGTGATGGCTTGATTGAGTTCACAAAAGAGGAAACTGGTAGCAGCAGCAACATCTGACAGCTAAGAACAGACCCTCTGTGATCAGTTAAGGAAGATGTATAATAAAATTCACTCTCATAGTTTTGCCAAGGTCTTAATGACTCCAGTGACTACAAATGGAGATGCTACACTCTAATATGAGCCTTCCACGTTAAGTTTGTGAACTAATCCATGTTACTATTGCAGAAATACACTAAATCCCATTCAGTTTCACCTGTTTAAATACCTATGACTGTCTTTTAAGTTCTAAGTTACAGTAAAACTGTGGCTTTTGAGTGTCATACCTGAACAAATCTGGGTGGAAACTTTTGCCTTAGGTCTAAAAGCAAAGCATCTACTCGTTGTCTTTGGAAAATAGAGCTTGGCTCTTCTTTCTTCTTGGCTTTTGGTTTAGTTTTCTCTGAAAGTCACAGAAATATTAGAGAAAGATGTATTAAAAATTATTTTCTCTTAGCAGCTCTTTGTTGTATGTCCTCCTGACAAACTGGTTTGGCTTTTGAAAATGTGTTTGGGTCCCCTGTGGGTTGAAGAGCTGCCCACTTTGTTGACACACAGTTCATTATTTTCATCTCCCACCCATGCCACAATGTTCATTCCCACCAGCACAGAAGGGCAAGATTCCTTTAACCTGGTAGAGAGCCCTACCTTGCCCTTCAGACACTTCATCTCACCTCTCCACCATCACTGTGCATTACCTCAAGCTTTTCCCTATATTCATTTCCTCTCCCAGAGTATGCAGAAACTAGCAATCATACCTCGTTCTTCTTCATCTTTGAAATGCCACCAGTAGCCTTTGGATGGGTGATAGCGACAGTAGGACATAGCTTCTTCAAAAGCAGACTGAATTCCATGCACAGCAGTAAGCTTTCAGAACAAAAATGCAAGGCAGTGCTCAGAACTCAAGAAGAAAATACAACACAAATTTTTGGAAGTAGGTATTTTAAAATTAGTATTCTATATTCATTTTTTTGTTCTGTAAAGGGAAATTGGAATATCCCATTTTGGACTGAGAATGTAATTTCTTTAATAGGTTCTCACAAGGCCCTTTTGAAGTGCTTTTCTAAACTGACAAGAGAAAAACTTGGAAAAAATCAATAGCTCACAAGAACAGAAGAAATCAAAACAAATTTGAGCATCCAATTTATGAAGAAATACCACATCAGTTAAAACCATAAGCCTCATTTAAAAATAAGTATTACATTAGCTTAACATTAACTTTCCAAAGCAAGCTTCACTGATTATGTATTTAATTACTATTTCATATGTATGTCAAATAATTTTAAAATTTTGATTATTCAAACTTCATGCTGTTCTGCCAATTGTGTAGTTTCATTATTATGATCCTTCATCCTTAAACAATGCATCCTAGTTTCTGGGCAATACTGAACTCTCACAAGATCTTGCATGTGGGATGCACACAATATTAACCAGTGGGGTTTGTTTTAAGTTACTGCACCATTACTACACAAGATCTTTGCTCAGAATAGTGAAGGAGATATTTAAACAGCCTGGGGGACAACCAAGAGTAAAAACAGATATAAACCAGTACACATCAAATGCACAGAACACTTACAACTCTGGAGTTAATGACAGATCCTAAGTCAGGTGCTTGGTAAATCACTCCAGCAATAATATAGTAGTCAGCCAATGGTATAACTATGAGAAGGAAAAGAAGAAAAATGTGGAATCAATTTAAAGCTCTGGCTGAAGACTGTGTATTTGTTGCTGAATTTCAGTCATAGCAGCAGAAACTGCAATATTTCTCTTATCACAAAATTTTCTCTTGTTAACCTTTTCCTTTAAGTTGCTTTATTTGCACCTTAAGCACAGACTGTAAGGAGAGAAAAAAACAATGTCTGCAGATATTTACAGATAGAAAAGCATGGCTGTAAAGTCCTGTCCTACTGCAAGCAAATGATTTGCCTCATAGAACTGGGGCTACTAGAGCAACTACTAATCATGTGAGGTGCTCTGGAAGTAATTCCACTAGCCTTGGCTAGTGGTAGAAACCCCCAATAATGTAAGATCTCATTGTTCTGGACTCAGCTTTCCCTAACTTCTACAGTCCTCTCAGCTAGATTTCCCAGATCCAATGGAGTGAAGCACACACAAAGCATGCTTTTCTAAATTCCTAACATTCTGCCAAAAAAAGACTACCTTCCATAGGCATTTGCTAAATCAGATTTTGAACCTCTACTGACCAATCAAAAATTCTTGTTCATTAGAGCTGCAGTGCAGAGGAACATTATAGTTGCTTCTATAACTCTGCCAAACATTGTTCAATTGAGAAACCATAGCAATGCTCCCAGCTTCACATTCCTAAGGACATTAACTTTGCACACATGTGTTCCAATTCCTCCATCTCCACTAACAATTCCTCCAGTACTTGCATTTTATGAAGCCTGGACACCTGCCTAAATTAGCAGTCCCAGACAGCTGGGTGCCTATTACAGTACTCACTTCTCAAAAGAAAACGGATGCTTAGCACTTCTTTACAAATGGAGCAAGACACAGAACAGCAGTTTTACTGTTTCACAGCTCTGTACCAGGTCCTACTCTCCTAGACAGGAAACTCTCCCTAATCACTGATACAAAGATTTTTCTAATATCACTTTCAAACAGACAAAAGCTTGTCTTAACGAATTTAAAATATAAATACTGTTTTTTTAAAAACACACAAGTCATAAGACAGGCCTGTATCAGTTGTATTTGAGTATTCTACACTAGCTATGAAATCATTAAATTTCAGTTTTATATCCCCATTCCAATGTCTCAAATACACAAATTTTTGTACCCCAATGAAATAAAACACATGGTAACATCTCAGCTAGGGAACTATGCAACTCAATTATCATTCAATCAGCACAAACTTTACAGTCACAGTGGGAAAAATGTTACCGAACAAGTGTCAGTTAAGTTCCACCAAACATACATCTGCCTTACAGCATAAGTCTAAACACACATACTGCGGTAGCTCCAACTCCAGGCTCAATCTGAAAGGTGTCAAGACCAGAAATTAAGGGCTGTATGATAATTCTATACTCACTTTTAGAAGCTATGTTGAAAATCTCTAATAGAGAAATAACTCAAACCATGTACTAAAGAATCAATCATACATTTTTCTCAATTTGGAACTGCAATGTAAACAGACCATTACCTGACATAAGCAAATAAGAAACATTACAAGATAAGGCAAAGTCCTGTAAAGACCAAAATGTATATAAAGAACCTAAATCACTAAGAAAGAGAAATTAAGAAATAATTAGCACTAACCTTGCCTTTCTTTCCTACTAATCTTACTCTGAAATAACCTATTATTTTATATGAGCAAGCAGTAAACAGATAAGACAATCCAATAACTACTGAAATGTGGCTACATATTTGATTAATCACACATACACAAATTCAAGGTTAAAAAGGAATAACAAAGCCAGTTGCATGCAGATGGGAAAAAAAAGCCAAGGTACTTGATTTAAAAACTGGAAAGTGACACTGTAGGAAGGAGTGGTGCTGTTACCACAAGACTCCATCACAAGGAGACATGGACACTTGCACAGCCTAACAGATAAATACAACATGGGATGAATGCTATTAGCAATTTCCTGTAGGAAAATGTAGCACAGGGCAGCACTCTCTCATTCACTGTTCCCATTTCCCCACAAGATGGCACTCCCTGCTGCTGGCACACTGCAGGGAACTGCCGCAGAAAGGATCTCCCCACTACAAAGCCTCATACCCTCCTAGTTAGACTGGAGATTAAGACAGAAGAGGGGAAGCAGAAGTGCGTAGACATAAATTAGGAACTGATAGAAACAACTGACTGGTTAGCTTCTCAATAGGGGCAAGAAGTGAGTGACTGTACCTTGTGTTGGAGATTGTCTTTGCTGCTTTCGGATAATGAAGAGGATGGGCTCTTGAGCATGGAGAAGGATGTACTCCACTCCAACCATCTGGCTGAGAAAGAAAAAACTAGAGTCAGTATCTTCCTCCAAGTAAAATCTGTAGGACATGAAGAGCAACCAAATGGCCTGGCAATATAGCAACTAAGTTCTGATGCTTTGAAATGTGCAGTAAATAAAGGCAAAGGATTTCCTGAGCTAGCTATCAAACCCTAGGTGCACAGACAAAGAGAGCTATAACAACCTGACACAACACAAATAGAATATATTAGCAACAGATAAATAGCAAGAAAGATAACAATCTATCATAATGGAGATGTCATTTAAATACAGCAACAAAGAACTGGTGTATGATGTGACCATCTGTGTGTCTGATGTAAAGGCCTCTCTGCAACCATACTAAGCACAAGTGACTTTACCAAGCTACACAGGACTTCTTCTCTGTCATATTGTGGAGTCTTAAAATAGTTCTCTAACAACTTGCTTGTGCTCAGCATAGCAGATGGAGAACTGAAAGTTAACTTGCACATGCAATCTCAATACACAACCATATGTGATCAGTTTATTTACAACACTCACTACTCCTATTATCCATACTAAAAAGCCAGCTCTTTGGAGGAATTATGTACTAATTATGGCACACGGCCAGCAGTATATGGAAACACAAACTATTTATGAACTCGAAGTATCCCCTAACATAAACTCTATTCACCGCAGAAAAAAACATTAACTACATTAGACTACTCAGGTTGAGCAGGGAGGATGAGAGAAGTCAGCTTTTCTATTTCAGAGAAATATCTAAAGGGTGATTTACTGGCATCTCAAAAGATACACAGAATGCTTCAAGCTTAACACCTCCTTCCACACATCCAAACAGAGAAAGAACTGGCCTCACTGGACAGTGGTGGGACTAAAAAGCACAGAACAGAACGAGCGTTACAGCATGCTTCCATTCTGTCACCAAAGCCACTGAATGGAGGGACAAGGGATACTGCACAGGAACCAGATGCAAATTACAACTTACTTCAAATGGTCCAGAGTCATCCGCTGCATTTTGACGACTTCATTGTTACATGTTCGGTCATAGAAAGGGTTACTTCGCTCTGAGAAATAGTCCAACACACTCCCATTGTTTAATATTGGAATCCAGGAGCTGTCAACCCATGAAATCCCCAAGAGATTATCTGGGAAAATAAAGCTACATTGAGTACCAAAGCAGTCAAAATCACTGCAAATACATCCAAGAGTAAATTTCCACCAGTTAACAATTACAGCAGAGGAAGGAGATGGAACACAAACACACCAGTTAACATGAAAGAAGTATTTCATAGAGTTCAGATAATAATTGATAACCTTTAACCTTCTGCAGGTCTCTTCCAGTAATCTTGAATAAGAGATTCCCGGTAATCTTGAACAAGAGATTCTATTCCTGACTATAAAATTAATCTGCCAAACTGCTGCACCAAATTACTTGGTCCATAACTCAGTAGATATTACAGATATTTAACTACTGAACACTAACAATTATATAAAAAAAACAAGCTTTTAAAGTAAACATATTTTATAACCTACAAGTTATAATAGGCCTATTAAATTCTTAAGACATTTAGGGAAATATAAGTTAAAGTCCCTGCATTTTGCAATCACACTGCAGCAAAATGTTCTTCAGGCACATCAAAGAAACCAATGTCAACAACCAGTTCCATAGGCAACAAATTTGCTAACACTACAGATCCAGGAGGAACCTTGGGAAAAAACCCTGAAATTCACTGATTTTAAATCACAGCAGCAGCAAACAGAATTTCCTAGACACAAGAATGGAGGAGGAGACATAAATTGTTTAGATTAAAAACACCCTAACTTATGAGAAGTCATTGAAGACAGACTGAAGATCTCAAATTCCTTCCACATTGGGAACATGTCCCTAAAGTTCACACATTACATACATGTTCTGAACTCCCAATTATCATTCTAATGATAATATACTTCTGTGACATTTCAGCATGCTCTACGATCATCAGATCTCTTTCAAAAATGTCAGCTCATACACTACTAGCAGCTTCTCTGAGGAAGAGTTATAAAGTACCACTACCTGCTTAGCAAACCAGGAAAAATGCAACAGAAACAGCTCATGTAAACCAATTTTCCTTGCTAATCTCAGAATTTTTAGCCCAACTGCTCCATGCAGGGCAGGGAAAGGGAGGGAGAAGTCTACAGGCATTCAAGTTATTTCACATAGACTATTCTCTCTCCTCACTACAGAAAAGGAAATCTCAGAAACACGGCACTAAGATCCATTATTAAGCACCTAAGTCGTAGTAGCGCTGTTTATTCCAAATGCCATTCAAATCCAAAAAAGCTCTCCTTTCAAAAAAATCTTAAAATCTTAAGCACTTGCATTCTTCTTATAATAGGCTCTCACATACTTCAAATACAAACTTCGTTTGTATGGTTAACAATAACTGCATTTCTCAGAGGATTGTCAGGCGAGCTTTAGAGAGATATATATAGCTATCATGCTGTATATAGACTGAGAAATGTATTGTTAAATGGAATATAAGGTTGGATTCTAAGACTCAATTATCCACAGCTGCTTAGTGACAGTATTTATAATTGCCTTTATAACTAGCAAGATAGTTCTCTTAACTGTTCTTGGAAAAAGGAGAGGAAGAATAAAACAAACCATGAATCTGACATGGCCGTCATACTGAAGGGTGTACTATTTATTTTAGGTATAAGAAAGGATGGAATTCTTGCTTCCCTGGTCCTTTTAAAAATAGGACATCTTGTGCAAAGCATTTCTTGTGGAATTTGCATCACAGCTGCAACAGTAAAGTGCTTGTGACAATACTGCCAATGTGTCAGGATTTTCAAGACAATTTGGAAGACAAGCCAGCAATCTACGGCAAAAAAGAAGAGTAATTCACACAATGTGCTGAACCTGGCCTTGCTGGCCAGGTAGCCCAGCACTACGCTTTGACAAACCGAAAGGAACACCTGACAGGGTATTGGGCTTGCCTGACCAGGTTTGGTAGGAGGAGTTACAGGGGTGGCTTCGGTGAGAAGCTGCTGGGAACTTCCCCATGTCCTACAGAGACGAGCACAGACCATCATAAGGTGGCTGTCCCCCTGCAGCCCATGGGGATCCACAGTGGAGCAGAGATCCAGATGCAGCCCATGGAGGACCCCACACTGGAGCAGGTGGATGCCTGAGGGAGGATGTGAAGCCACGCTACTGCAGGCTCCTGACAGGACCTCTGATGCCTTGGACAGAGGAGCCCCAGCTGGAGCAGGTTTGCTGGCAGGACTCATGACCCTCTGGGGGACCCATTCTAGAGCACTTTGTTCACATTTCGCCCGATGCCGAGTGCAATACAAGCCATGCCAACCAGCACCACGACTTGCCAGGCCATGTTCACTGTGGCTAGTTAGCCTCAAAGCTGGCCCAGAAAGTAAGGCAGGTCAGAGGCCATGCTCGCTGTGACAACAGGCACTTGTCCATACCGACCCAGCTCTGAGTGCTACAAAGATCTTGGTAATTCTGGAAAAGTGAGGGATTGCCTGTGTAACCACAATAACCATCCTGCACAGAAGGTACTTCAAACCTGTGAGCAGGTTGGTTTAAGTGCCGAATATTAATCTGCATTATTACTTCAACCAATTTCAGAGACCAAGATGGATTAAACAAAATTCTTGATGACCAGTATTTTAGACCACATACAGACTGATTCCAAAAATTTGTGGAGATAAAATATTCTAATACTCTTGAAAATATTTTAATACTCTTGGATTGGTGAAAATTCAGTTGTTGTAGTTTCAGTAATATATATTTTGAATTTAAATAATAGTCCCACATGATGGTAGGCCCAAAGGGATACACAGTAAAATTGCACCAACAATTCTATTTTCCTGAACTGCAAAATTTTGGATTTTTCACTACTGGTTTTGATGTGTCATGCAGAGAAATCTGGGATGGTTTTTCATCGGTAGACTCATTGATCATCCAACACCCTACCTTAATTTCTAACCTTTCTGTTCCCCAAATTCAGGGAATATTATTATCAGCCTCACCCTTACCTGAGTCACATTAATTTTTTAAGTACTTAAGCAAAGTGGCTAGCCATAAATCTGTTTTACTGGAATGTGTCAGCTTTTGGAAACTATCACACTGACTAATAACCCTAATTGGGGGAGTTATGCAGTCTATACTGAATAGCTGTTTACAGTGAAGAAGAAAATGGTACTAAAGAAGGTGAAAGGCACTGGGGTCTGAAAGGGCTCCCACCCCTTGGCCTGAATCAATGTACCCTTGGTAGGCAGGAAGGGACAATTAGATGTAAACATTATTTCTGACTATGAGAGGAGGGGACAGGTGGAAAACATTAAGGCATTCCTAGCAGACCTCATAGCTCCCGTATAACCAGAAAATTAAACAACAGACTTCTGATCAACAGCAGAGCCACACATTCAGTAATAAACAGATGCAAGGGCCTGCTCAGTAAAGTTACAATACTGATTGTTGAGGCCACGAGCTATAAGAATGGCCATAAAACCCTTTTACCCATTGGTAAAAGGGTTTTATGGCCATTCTTACAGCTCATGGACTGTCCCAATTAGACATACTAAACTGACTCCCAAGTTTCTATACCCTAGAATGTCCCCTTCCATTGTCAGGACAAGACTTACCATGCAAGCTGAATGCTCAAGTAACTTTTTTTTGAGAACTGTGTATAGCTATGCATCTCACAGAAAAAGGCATGGAAGCTCAAATCTGCTTACCAATGAACCAGACCTCAAAGGAACATGAAAACTGCATCCTGAACACAGTACTGATTGCTGCTTAGAGCATCAAAATGAATTTAATACCTGTAAAGAAGCCTTGTTCTCAGGTGTATAGGCTGGTACAGGATTTAGGAGCAATAAATCAGATACCTCAACTCTATTGTGTGGATGGGCTTCTTCTACCAGGTGAAAAAGCCCTTTCTGGAACAACAGCATTGGAGAAATTAATGGAGGATTGTCTCCTGTGGGAGGAATCCCACCATGGAGCAGTGAAGACTGTGAAGACTCCTGCTGAGGAGGACAGAGTGGCAGTGTCAACATACGTGAACTGACCACAATCCCATTCCCTGTTCACCTTTGCTGCTTGGGGGAGAGAAGTTAGAACTTCAGGGTGAAGTTAAGCCCAGGAATAATGGAGTGGGGGAAGTGTTTTTAAGATTTGGTTTTATTTCTCATTATCTTCCTCTGATCTAATTGATAATCAACTCAATTCATTTCCCCAAATCAAGTCTGTTTTGCCCAGGACAGTAACTGATGAGTGATCTCTCCCTACCCTCATCTCGATCCACAAGCCTCTCTCTCCCCTGACTGGTTGAGAAAGGGGGTGACAGAATGGCTTTAGTGGGTACCTGGCACCTAGCCAGGGTTAATCCACAGCAGCTAGAATAAAAATAGAAGTATGCCCCAAAATCTACTTAATATATTGAACTATATTAGATAAAAGACTTTAAGGGAGCTTAAATTATTTTGAGTAACACAGAAGGTTCTCACATCAGCTAATAACTGAATACAGCATTCCTCCATTAATTGCCTACACAGTTTAGAACAAGGCCGTCAGAAAAACACAGAGGACTACACATAATCATTAAGAATCTGAAGACAAAAAAGGAGAAAACCTCTGTGGCATTATCAAAACTGACCCTTTATGAGATTTCCCTAAATACCTGCTCTTGTTCATTCTCTGAGACGCCACCACACAGGCTTCTGATGTTACTGCATTGAGACACTCCTATGGAGAAAAATAACTTCCTTTCCTGCGGCTTCTGAACCCCCATTTTTTCCCTCAAAGCTCAAATTTTATACAATTTAACTTCTTCTTTGTTTACAACATAAATACCTTTTAACACGTCAGTCAAATATAATTGCTTCTTCAAAACATAGTCTCTTTTTATTCATATCCCTGACTCCACACCCAATGTTTTTTGTTACTTCAGCCTTCTTTCCGGCTTTCCTAACACCTGGCCTGCCTCACCACATCCACCTGAAATGCTCTTAAGGCTACCAGCCTCACTGGCCGCTCCGGCCCTGTGCAAGTCCCACACAGACGGCAGAGCTGCTCCCTTACGTCGCCATCTCATTGCAGGACCGCTTTACCCCCCCTGAAAAGGCAGAGTTTACCAGAAGGAAGCCTGTTTTCCCCAGGCGGCCCCGAGCACATCCAAGAAAGCCGCTTTTTGGGCAGCTTTTCCGCCCGGCCCTTACAGCTCCCAAGGACCGGCACCCTCCCGCAGCGAAGCCGTCCTGCGGCCGCCCCGCGGGCGGAGCTGAGCGCAGGCCGGCGGGCAGAGCCCCGAGCGCCGCGCTCGCCCCGGGCCTACCTCGGATGTCCACCGCCGCCATGGCCGCGCCGCGCACGGCCGAGCGGGGCGGGGCGCGCGCGGGCAGCGGCCGCGGGGCGGGCGGGGCGGGCCGGGAGCCGGGTCAGCGGAGAGCGCCGCTCGTCCCGAGGCGCGGTGGCCGGCCCGGGGAGCGTCTTCCTGAAGAGAGGGGTTGTGCTGCTCCAGCGCCCCAGCACAAGCAAAAGTGGCCTGCGCTTTGCCTGGTGGTGCATAACCGGGAGGACGGCGCCAGTGCCGAGAATCGACATGCGCATTCGGAGCTGTTTGCTCAGAAGGGGACATACGAGGGTTTTGGAGTTGTTTTCGCCTGATCTTGGCCCACTGGTCTTTGCCGGTCACTTTCAAAGTGAAAGAGATGTGGGCCACAGGTTGCTGCTCAGCATCATACCCATCCAGCTTGAGCTGGCGGGGGTAGCCATAATTTAGTTAGCCACGTGGGAATAATAGATGTTTTGAGGTTACATCATCAAAACACTGCATGGTTCCTGTCCTGCGGTATGGTCCTTGGCATTTTGGCTCTTAAGTGAAATCATCAGTCATCAGTTATTTATAGAGTGAAGAGCAACACTCAGTAGCTGGAGGAATATACATAAACTGAAGATTATTAAGCTCTTTATTTAGATTGACAACTACAGTCTCCCAGTCTGCTGTGCAGTGTGTCCAATATCCCTATGTCAGGCTAGCTGTACCTCCAGGGGCTCTGCCTTTGCTGCCGAGATCAGCCATCCCCTTGCCAGCAGTAGCCGAGTCTCAGAGAGCCTGGAGTTATCACCTTGCTGATGGCATGTGATCATAGCTGGTGGTGGAATCTCTTGCCCTTCCATTAGAGGCCTGTGTGAAAAAAGTATAGGAAGTACTTTACTGTGTATGAAGTACAGGAAAGGGATATTATTATTGTACAAGGGCAATAAAGAAGTTAGAGCAAAAGAGAGATCATGCTGCTTATTTACTCCCTATTCAGTCCTCTCATATTAATGCATTAGGAGACAGACTGTAATTACAAAACCACATACTCTATTATTTTTTAATTCCCAGGATTCCTACCTCATTCAATATGTTAAAGTCACTATAATGTGCGAATGCTCTGGGCTTGTTTTCTGTGAAGAAGAAGTGCCTGCAAAACACACGCTTTACATGTTTCTGGTGTTGAAAAATATGAAGGTACCAAGTGAAGGTTACAGAAAGTGACAAGGTCAGGCAGAAAAATGCTGGTTTGAAAAACTGGACGCTAGTCTTGCAAGTATTATAGTCATGCATTAAATTAATGAAGTTTTTTCAGACTCAGATTTATAGATGTGCTGGTCCTTAATACAAATAAAGTAATGCTGGTCATGCTTTGTGTGTTTTGTAATTCTTGCACAGTGAGAAGTTAAGGTCTCTAAAGTCTCTCACAGTTTATTATTCAAAATAAGATTTTTGTATTCTTAGTGTCTCCCAGCTACATCTCTAAAAGGGAGGTGATAACAGGCCCCGTAGCTCTGAATGGTTCATGAAAATAAATTTGATAATATCTGCAAAAATAGGAGGCTGGGATGGTAAGTGTTCTGAGAAAATTAATCTTTTCTTCAAAAAAATATTTGCTCAATTGGCAAAGTAAAAAAGATTTAATGGTGGAAGAAAAAATACTGAACAGAAGTGCACTGTCCAACTGTAATGTAATACTGAATTCAGAAGAAAGTCATGAAAACAGTGCTTGGTATCATTTAATGACACAACTAGATTAAAAATCAAATTTAACCTTAATTTTTCAATTTCACGCTTCCTGGATACTTGTCTTTGCCACTGAGATAATATTTTGTGTAATACGTGCTTTTCCATGGAGTAATTCTCCTGTGTGCACACTGCAGATCCCCATTCATTAGTTAGCTGCTACTGGTTAGCAGTTTCTACCTTTGCCAAACACATCTCCCTAGTGTTATCCACACTAGAATGTTTCCAAATAATACTGATAGGCTGCCATGATAAACCAAATACCTTTATGAACCTGTCAAGAGCAATCCTCCTGGAGGGAAAAATGCCACCAGACATCACAGTCATCCTTCGGAAGCATTTCTGATGCCCTCTTTTATTCTATTTTTGTGAAAACCATTTCTTTTCAGTAACAAATGTAAACTCGACCTCTATTTTAATTATTCATGTTGTCCATCTTTCCTGCTGACTCTGCACCTCTCTTTAGCAAGTATGTCTTCAGATGAGCAAGCAGCTGAAAAGTAAAGATACCTGGGTGGGAAATAATGGGGCTTGATTGCTTACAATGAATTTTCAATTACATAGTGAGACTGCATGCTGGAAGGCATTGTTAATCTGGTAATATTTTCACCTTCTGCTATAGCATAAAAGATGAGGGCTTTTTCACTTGTCTTCCTCTAAAGGGAGAGTCCTAATGAGCATTGGAGTTCTGTCCCTCTTAGCAGGAGGTGTGGATTACAGATGGAGAGATAATGAAAGCTATCACATAAAATGAGGAATTTATGCACACTGCATTTGATGTCAGAGAAAGGCACCTTAAGCAATGAGCATTTAGACATATTCATTCAATTTGTGTGCTTTAAAAATGCATAAAACCCTTGGATAAAAACTGACACGTTTTCTAGTCCCAGTGTTCGGATGTCACTTAGTGTCACTCTCCCTGCAGTGGAATTATTTTTCTGTACTCCTATGGTCAGAGCTAATGAGGAATCTCATGCTACTATGCTCCCCTAAGTATAACAGAAGAGACTGTCCCTAGTTTACAGTGTTTGTTATCTCTAGTGGATGCAGGATTGTTAGCACTGAGTGCTCTAAACCACATTATAGGTACAGCAGGGAGACTACCAAGGAGTCCCTTTATGGTTTCAAATAAGCACAGCTGAACTGAGAGGACTACATCTAAAAAAGGATGGAAAACCATCTCTGGGCACATTTCTAACAGTCTGCAGAGACTGAACAAATAAGCTAGCTATATGCCATGAGGTGAAAAGTATTGTTTGTAAATCCTTATCATTAAACTCTGGGTGGTTTCCAAAACATAATAGGGGCTCCCGAACAACGATATCATCACAGCACCTCAGATTCTGCCCACCTGCATTTGAACTCACAGATTAATAGTAAATATCTCCAAGTCTCATTCTATGTTCCATTAAATCTAGTTCTGCAATGAAGCTCAAGGGAAATTTAAATTTTTGTGCTAATGAAAAATTTCTGGGCTTGAATTACTTATTAAATGAGCAATTTGCTACTGGTTTATAATAAGTAGGAATGGAAAAATATTCTTTTAAATCCTTATCTCATAGTTTGAGGGAAAACCATGAGAGAGAAATGTATGGGCAATGCAAAGAAAATGCTGAAATCACAAAATGTGTAAGGAGGGAAAGGAAATATTTGAGGGAGCTGCCATGAGTTCATCACCCATATTCTGTTGTAACATTTTTGCTTGTGAAGTTTCTCTTTCCACCCTGAAAACACTTATGTTGCTGGTATCTTCAGATGGCATTACACATGCAGTCATTTACAAAACAGCTTCCACAGGCCTCAAAAGCCATCACTGAATTATGCTTTAGAAATCCACTGTACAGCCAAATTGCAAAATTCTGATTTTTTAAATCCTTAATCAGGCACTTTTGCTGACTTCAAAGTCTGATAATTTCTCCTTTCGCTCAGTGCATCTGCATGTTCTTTTCCTTTTCCTGAGATGCTGTTTTCTGCACAGTTTTTATAAATACTGCTAATCACATGCATTGACTATAAAAAAAATAGCCAGGCTTGTAAGCTCTTTTTTTTTTTCCCCCCCCTGGAAAAATGCCACTGGGAAAATCTAACTAAAGTGGATGCAATTATGGCTGCAGCCAGTGCCCTTCTCAAAACTGTGTCCCCCTCACCTTGTTGCTCTCAGCTCTGGGCTGCAAAGAGCAGAGGGACTGAGGGATACTAGGAATAATGTTCCTGGCATCTTCACATCATTTCAATACATCTCATAGTGCTTTATTAGAGTCTCCTGTTTGAAAGAATGGGGAAAGAAAATATTAAACCCTGCTAACAGTCTAAAAGCTTCCTGAAAACAATTAATCTCCCAGTAAGCCCCAAAAGGCTATCTGTCAAGAAGTTAATAAAGATGAAATGTCAGGATGCCACATGGCTTCTAGCAACTGCAGGCAGGAGGGGAAATGAGCTTCCAAGCAAAGAAGCACAAACTATGTCATCTTGCATATGATCATGTATTAAAACCAGCAACTGCAGATGCTGACTTTTGTGTCTCTGCAGACATCTCTGACCTTAGCATCTCTGCTGCTGCACTGGCTTTGTCAACGTAAAAGCCAGTGACAAAGGAGGATGCAGCAAGTACAATCTACAGGTGTTGGATCACGCGGAGGGAACTGGTGGGAAAAGCAGAAACTGCCCCATGTCCCTAGAGCTGTACAGGTCACATACAGGCCAATATCTAGCAAGAGGCAGATGAAGCTGTCAGGCAACTCTGGAGCACAGCCCCCATCCCATACAGCTCTACTTGTGTGCATTTGTTAGCTGGGTTGGGAGTCAGCCAATGTTTTATTTCCCCCCAGTTTCCAAAGGGCAGATCAGGGCCCTGGAGTACAGCCGTGGCCCAGTCACTGCCAACAAGCAGTGTCTGCTGACAATGAAGGCTTGCCCAGGACAGGGAAGGGGAGGAAAGCAAAACAATCTTCTTACCATACAGCCTGTTTATTGCACATGTCTAGCAATTTAATATTCCCAATCTCTGAACTGCACCACAGCCTTGGCATTTGGTGGATACCTCTCAATAACCTTTGAATGCCCTCATTTTACTGTTCATTGTACCTCCAAATATGACCAAACTACAAAGTCATTGATTTCTATGCCTTTAAGTCTGGCACTTAGCTGATCTGAAAGAGTTCTTCAGTAAAATAGTCTCTCTAGTCTGATTAAGAAATCAGATTTATTTTCCTGATTTATTGTACTTTCTATTGAGAAACAGAGGGCTTCAGTTTGGCAGTGAGCCCTGTGCTTCCCAGTGGGAGGATGCAAAACAGGCTGACCAGATCAGGAAGTGAAAATAAACACTTAATTTCTGTATTTCAATGTTGGAGAGAGCTACAAAATCCAGCAAGCAGCAATGGTGGCAGAACATGAACAAAACTGTCTAGCAATATCTCTGCTTCAAAAACTGCAGGCTTCATAATGCTAAAAGTGGTCTATTTCACTTCAGTGAAGAATTTTCATTTCTGCTCTGTCCATTGAGTCACTAATACTTTTTCTCTGCACCTTCCATCTATCAAAAACAGATATCCTCACCTACCATTAAATCTTAGTGTGCACACTTCATCACTTGTCTCAGATACCTAACGGGCCAGGCAGGTCTTTAATTAGAGCTCTTTTTCCCTGCTCTCCTTTTGCATTATTTTTTACTGGTGTTGGTTGCCTGTTAATTCTAATACCTTTGCTTCCTTCACAGGATTTTTACATGTCCCCACCTCAACAGGTACTGAAAAAAGCCATGTTATTTCCATCCTGGCTGCACTGCTCTTCTTTATCTGTGCCTCCACACTATCCAAAGTCGAACACAGGCAAGTGGCCTAAGCATTGAGCCCAGGTACTGGCTGTATAGCCAGGGCCGCTCATCCCTGGGTCAAGAGTGAGCAGGAATTTGACACTAATGTCTAAGGTGGGCAACCTGGCCTATTTGGTGGGCCTGTGGAAAATGATCTGTAACAAAATGTTCCTTCCCTGCTGGGTAATACTGCATATATCAAAAGGTAACTGGACACTGTTTTGGAGAGAGGAAAGGCAACATATCCAGTTTGGTAGAGGTGGCATGAGTTTATGGGGGCCTTTCATCTCAACAGCTACATGGTCTTTTGACTGCTTAGGCTGATCAAGGTATTTTCAGAGTGGATTTCCTTGGTCACTGCAAATGTGGCTGAGAAGGTGTGTGTTCCTTTTCCTTTCCCTTCAGAAGTGGCTGCAGAAAGTGTGATTATAGGCTTCACTTTTTTGTCCTATAACCTCTAAGGTGCAAGGTCTTCTATGGGGTAGGAAATTCCTAGTGAATTGGTGATCAGCATGGACTCTGGTATCTACAATTTATAGAGAAATACCACTCTCAGGAGGATCTATCCCTTCTTCTGCAGGACTAACAAAATTCCTGTCACAGGCTACATTAAAAAATTCCAGGTTTCCCTACCCAAATACAGGTTATCTTATACTTTGCTTCAGAAGGGTCCCAAAGAAGCAAGGGTATACCCTTGGGTATCAGAACAGGATCAGTATATCATGCTGGTGCTGCACTGTCCTTCATCAGAGACTGATATCAGAGTTGTTGTTCCACTTCACAGAAACTTCCAGAGCCTATACTTGAGACCCTGAGCTCAGGATGTACAAAGCTGGGACAAAGTAGCTTAGCAGGAGGGCACTGTCCAGTACACTTTTGTACATTTGAGAATCCTCCATCTGGGATATTTTTTCAACCACATAAGCCAAGAGTGAGTCAGCTGTAAATACTTTACACCAGGCTTTGGTAGGAAAGAGTAGGTTAAATTAATTAGGCTCACATCACAGAGATTCAGCATCTGCTCCAAACAAGTGATGAACCCACACTGATACCAGAGCCTCATCTGTATAATGGAAAGAGCCATAACATCCATTTGTTTTGCAGATCATACTGAAGTCAGCAGGTACATGGCAACTTACAGAACATGGTATTTGCTGGGGTATTTGCACATCCAGCAAAGAACTAGTCATGTTTTTCTATTAGTGCAATAGAGAGTAGAGCAAGGACACTTATGGATTAAAAATCAAATTATCTTATTTGATCATTTCCCCCAGTCTCTTCTTCCCAGTGTTTTAAACATTCCTTTTGTTGGACAAGAAAAAATTAGAAAAGCAAGGCAGGAAATACATGAATGTAGCTGATCTACTGGAGTGAAGCCAAACCAGCAAAGCCAGGAATGTATTTCTGTAGTACTTAGCACAATGGGGCTGCACAGGGACTCAGAAGCTATGGTAATGTAGTCATAAATAATGGTAATAGGAACATCAGGAGATTAATACAGACAAACTGTATGTCCTACAAATCTGTCAAAAATGTACATTTGCCATCAGCATACAACACATGACTGTCCTTCACAACTTGAATCAATGCCATGAAGTATATACCGTTGTTCAAGGGAAAAAAACATAAGGCAATGATCACCCTTCATCAATAGGGCTGTTTCTCCAGGATGGGCTTCCCCAGTATAGGACAAATCAGCAGCAAAGTGTTTTGCTCACATATAGAGTGCTGCATCTGTAAAAAATTGCATCTGTGGGAAACTGCATTTTTGCCCAGCAGGAAATGTCCTTACATAATTAGCTGGAGCTCTGTACTGAGATAGGACAGCTTTAGCCTTACCAAGCTATGCAGTCTTACACAGCTGTACAGCCCCAGAATGATCATTCTTTAGTGTCAGATACTTTAACAAGTCTCTTTCTATTTTTTTTTTTTTATTCCAAGTCATAACAAGATTTGGATTTAAGGAAGGGTGAGTTAAATGAGTTTTCTTGCCTTTGTAAATCTACTATCAGACCTGTGGTGAAATCAATATCTTCCAGATTTTAGCTTCAGGTTCACTGGAGTATCTTTTCCATCCATATTATCCATCTATTCAACTCACTGTTGTTTTTTCTTCCTAAAAAGGAAAGGTGAGTTGAGAGGAACATTATATGGCTAATGACTTGCTAGCATTTGAGATGAAACCTTGGACTCTGTTGTGGGCAGAATAATTGATCACTTCAAACTGATTCTCAGATGAGTATCAAGGATACAGAAGCAGTAGCCTGAATTTTTGTGTTGCTCATGGGTTTTCTACTTTCTCATCCATACTGGCTTTTATGGCAGATCAAATGTCTCCTCTGTCATTGAAAATTTACAAAAGTGGACATAGAAAGCTGCAGTCATCCCATATTTCCCTTTCTATATGAATTTCATTTTTTTAATGCATGTGTTTGTCTGTTTCATAGTCCTCTTTAATCAAATGCATTCAGTACAATTTACAAAATTTCAAAAGCCTCACATTACAGAATAAGCAATCTTGCTAATAAGGTCAAGCATAGCTTATTCTTCTAACTACTCTGCATTTTTTGGTATTTCTAAGCCTAGAATGTGATGAAAACAGTCAAATAATTGTACAACTTTATGAAGGAAGGAAACAGCCCAATAAGAGATTAACCTAGGCTGATCCTCGTAAGCAAACCATACTTACTTGAAAACCAGTGGGTTAAGAATTAAATGAAGTGTGGATACTGCAGCCATTGGGTAGTTATTTGACAGGACATGCAATCAGAGAACCAAGTAGAGGCACAGTCAATAGGTAATTTAAAATAATCTATATTAATACAGGTATTTTCATTTTGGAAGAAAATAGTCCATTTTGATTCTATTCAGTCTCCTCAACACCAGTAAATCTTTATTTCCTGAGCTGCCATGACACTCCTGCTCAGAGCTAAGAAATTATTGTGAGAGGTGTGCACAGACAAGTAGGTCCATAAGGACTGCTCCTCTGACTCTCCTCAGGGCAATATCATTAATGTAAGCTGTGCATGACAGCTTATGGGGAAAGAAATACCTTTCAAACAGCCTACCAATGCAATAACAGTGTGCTGCGGGAACCACTAAATAGATTTTCTGCAGTCAAATCCTCAATGAGCTTTGATTAAATAGGGATAGTACTAATCTCTACATGTCCACACTTGAGACCTTACATTGGGAATATTACGTGGACCAACTAAATGAGTTTGAGAGTCTTTCACACACCAAGATCCATTAGAATTTCTCTTCTCTTTGTAGGATGAAGCAATGATGTTTCCTCACTCAAAGTTCATTTAAGCTCTCAGTATACACACAGTTATACTGATACCACACAATGCTGGCCACCTTCCATCACTGCAGTGTCCTGGAAGATGAGGCCTGGCCTGGAAAATTGTCTGGATGGGGAACGGGACCATTTTTACAACAAAATTTGAAAGACAAGAACCTCATGAAAACTGCAGGGCTGATGCTACTGGGATCGCACACAGATGGTAAGTCTGTGACCACACTGCCTGAGGCTCTGTGCTCACCAGACCTCACAAATTTGTTTGTAGGAAATCTGGGAATGTACATCCTCGGGAAAACCCCATATGCTGCAGGACAAATGTTGGAGATACAGAAAGAAGCATTCCTCTTTCATAGTTTTTATTCCTTTTACTTGTAAGAAAATCACCCATATATGTGGTAAATGAGCTTCATGATCTCCATGCAGCTTTTACTCAAATGGTTTCACTTGAGCACTTCTTTAGATACAAGTATCCCCGTGCTCAGAAATGGATCTGTCTCTAGGATGAAGTGAGCCATCTGCTTAGCTGTGCACTGCAGCACCCTCAGCACATTTAGGAGAGAGAGAAAAAAAAGTAAGCAGAATAACTACATCTAACTGGAAAAGCAAGTACAAATGCATTTACACTGAAATTTGACCTCGGCCCTGCAGTTTACCCTTCAAACTCAGTAACAGTATGCGCATGTTAAAGGTCAGGACCATAAAACACCTTTGTCTCACCTCTCTTCCAAGGATAGCACAGCCATCTGAGCTGCAGGGCCTGCCAGCCTGCCGACAGAACGGCTAAGTGCTCTCTTAGGGGACAGTACCATTTACTGTATGTCAGCCACACTTCCTGAAATAGCCCATTTCTCCTCAGAGGCCACTCTAATCACCATCAACAACTTGCAGGAACTTTTGAGACCTGTCAGGAAAACAGCACAAACTCTCTCCTTGACATCAGCCCATCAAGTGTGTCTAGCACAGCAAGAGCTTTCCAAGAAGCCAGAGTTTGCTACCCCCCAGGAATGACAAAGTTACTAAGCGTTGAACCTTAGTGAAGATTGTTCCATGGCATAAGACAATGAAAATGGATGGGATATGCAAGACAATTCTTGTAAGCCCTGGTTTTCAAAGACATTGCCAAACTAGGACCTTTCCAGACACCTCTGCTTGTTGTGAAATCTTAACTCCTTCTCACACTGCCAGACCAGATATTAAAAAAGCAGATACTTCTCTAGCAGATCTGCTTGCACTGTAAAATTACCACTTGTAGTTTTCCTCTTGCAGTTCAGCTGAAGTTGGGAATAGCTGTGTCTCACACAAACCAAGCAATTAGAAGCACAAACATTTCCATTTGCTCCCATGTGTCATTTTTAATCTCATAAAAAAAAGACTAAGCTACAAAACTAAGAGAGAGATGGTTTTTTCTGCTTAGAAGTAGTTAGATACACTTTTGATGTGTGCCTTTATGATACCATGGGAGAATTCAGCTGTATGAGTTACAGATGTATGTATGAGTTGAACCCAAGGGTGCTGGTGTGAGCTCTTCAGGTAATGGGCAAGTAATGATAAATATGCACTTATATTGGAATGCAGTTGCAATCACTACTTGATCCTGAAGATGTAAGCATGGCATAAAGACTAGGCAATAGTCCTAGTGTGGAAACACAAACTGAGCATGCTTTACTACTGGTGACCATTGGATGGCGTTTCTCTTCAGAGTAACAGCAATTCAAAGTTCATGGGGAGTCAATGCATTTTAAGATTCTTTTTTGTGTTGTTCAGTAATTCAGTTTCCAGTTACACTCACATACTGTCTTATTAGATTGAAACCCAAGTGACTTATTTTGTACTCCTATACAGATCTGAACACCAAGTGTCATCTGGTCGCTCTTGGAGTTAAGTGAACTTTACTGACATTGAACTTTGTGCCATTTATCTGGGCAGTAGGAGGATGCCAGACATGAACAGACCTGCAGTAAGTGCTTCTATATAGTCTCTTATTCCCCACTAATGCTGCTCAATATGCAGTCTTTCAGCATTACAGGAATGAGTGCCTTCACCTCCATGGAGGGTTGGAACAGGCACCCTGCCAGGCTGGGGGAAGAGCTGATGTGCAGTAACTTGAGCCCGTAATGCTGTGGTGTACATTAGGCAGTTCTGTAGGTCTTTTTGGGGCAGTAGGAGTGAGGGTCTGCTTCCCTAGAGTCTCAGAAAAAACAATATTCTCAAGTCAGATCTAGGTCACTGCTAATTCAAAAACCTCACACCACACCCCTTTGCCTGGTGTAGATGCGCCTCCAGAATCAGGACAGCTTTGGATGCTGGAAGATAAGATAGAGGAAGAATGAGGGCTGAAAGATATAGGAGTGCCTGTTTTGTGGTTCTCAATATCTGTCTGATAAGCAAGATCTGGATGTGATTTTTTCCAGATGTACTCTTTCACACACAACAGAGGAATCAACCTTGCTGCTCTTTAGTCCAGCCTGAGTAAAGTGCAAGAGCTACCCAGGACACTGGAATTTGCTTGAGAGATTATAGCTGTAGCCTGTAGATGGGATGTCAACAGCTGATTTTAAGAGGTTAAAAGTGTTTTCCAATTTTTTTTTTTTTTTTTTTTTTTATCATTTCCTTCGAGTGTGGCTGTTCTGCAAATCAGAGTACTCACTTTTAATTAAAGTGCAAAAAGAAACACTGGGAATGATGTTAAATTGTTGTTATTTGATCTGTTCTGGGTTCATGAGTAAGCCTCTTAGTTAGCAATTTGTTACCGCATTTATGAAAAAAAAGGAAAGAATCCAGAATGCTAAAACCAGAATTTGGAACAGTTGTTTTAATTCTGAACAGCTGCTCTGTTTACCCATCCACCTCTTAGTATTGTCAGCAAGCATTTTTTTGTGACAAAGATGCTGCTCATATACATACATGTGCAATGGCTTGTCACAGGGACTCTCTTATTTGCCTGCAAACATTTCTGTGAGCTATTCTTCCTTGATTGTATACTATTCCTGGGAGATTCATTGTAGTCCTGATTAACCATTCTCAACCAAGCAGTCAGCAGGCATCAAACAGCCCGCAGGATGAACTGACCCAACACAGAATGCAGACTGCAGAAAAAGACATGCACAATACTCTCCAAGTGTGTTGTGTTTGATGGACACTGGTAAACAAAGGATCTCATGTTCTAAAAAGGAATTTTTGACTACAACAAATTATGTTGAGAGATCAAAGGAATTTGTACCAAGGTGTTACCTTCTGTTAAATTTGATTTTATTTCCCTTTCCTCTCTTCCTTGGATATAGCTACAGAAATAATTTCCCCAACAAAGGATTTCAGAGGCTTCTCTGTTTTTGTTCTCCTGGGCTTTCAGAAGTTCTTTCTCTTCTTTTCCCTACATATGGACATAAAAGGCTATGCTGCAGAGCCGTTTGGAAATAAATAATGGATGATTGACTAAGCTGGTGACAGACTGTAGCAGCAGCAGCAGCTGTTTATGCTGGAAGCTTGCTGCTGTTTGGGAATTCTGCAGTTGAATTAAGGCAATGAGGGATCTTTTCTGTTCACAAGGGATTGACACTATTTTCATCACAATAGGAAATAGGTGAGGCTTGTGCTTTGGTAGGAAGGATTTGATAAAACAACTCTCACATAGTCAACAGTCCCATCAACATGAATGAATACACAAGAACTGGAATGAGGCCTTACATGCTATACTGCTTTCCAAATTGATACCTGGTTTTCAATATATATAAACTTTCTTCCTCATAACAGTCTTTAGAGTTCCAGTTTATAAAAAGCTCACCTAACAGTATAAATGCTATAGTGGATTCACATCCATCTAGAAGAATCACAGAATGGTTTGGGTTGGAAGGAACCTTAAAGATCATCATGTTCCAACCTACCTGCCATGTGCATGGACAACTTCCACTAGCACAAATTGCTCAAAGCCCCATCCAGCTTGGCCTTGAACGCTCCTAGGGATATGTTCTCTAGAAGCTTCTCTGGGCAACCTCTAGAAGCTTCTCTGCTTCACCTCCTTCATCAAAGACAAATATCTCCTTTATCCAATAAATCTACCCTCTTTCAGTTTGAAGCCATCCCCCCATATCATAACAGTACCTGCCCTTGTCAAAAGTCCCTCTCCAATTCTTTTGTAACCCCATTTAGGTGCTGAAAGGCTACAATAAGGTCCCCCCTCCAAACTTTCTTTTCTCCAGGCTGAACAACCCCAACTCCCTCAGCCTGTCTTCATAGGAAAGATTCTCCAGCCCTTCAATGCCCCACCAGAGCCCAAGTGTCCAGCTTCCTCAGCTGTCTGAGGAGCCTTTCCAGTTTCCTTACAGCAGTATCCTGAAATTCAGATAATCTGTTCTATATGCCTGTAAATTAATCATCTTATGTGCAGGTAGAAAAAATTGCACCTGGAGGAAGGCTGGGACAGCTCACAGATATGTAAGATCCAGTACTTTTCACAATATTTACCATTTCCCCCACATCTTCCAGCCAAGAATAGAATTCCAAAAAGACAATTTTCTTCAGGTAACCTGTGAACAGGAAATTATGGTTTAGTGAGTCACAGATCCTAAAATATCCTATAAAGCATGTGACCTCTGCATAATACTACTATTAATAATAATTAAGCAATGCGAGTGTATGCTTTTGGAACGTGCTAAGGAAAGCTCAGTGTGGAGGAAGTGAGACAGGCACACTCAGGCAGTTTTAGATACAACACCTGGAGGCATCCAGATAGACATGTACACCCCATCTATTACACAATGGGATAGATAAGCATGTTCTGCTTCTATGGCCAGAAAATCCCTCACCATTGGACTAAAGACAGGCACAATAGCTAATCCTGAGGACCCCATCTCATGGCATACAGGTAATGACTGAAAATTGGCTTAATTTTATCTGAATGTATGTATACTTTATTTCACAGTTCAGTGCATCAATATAATATATAAACTTACTCTTTCTGATGCTTTCAGATTCCTGTCATGTTTTCAAGCTTTCATTAAAGGTGTTGACCACTGGCAAGCCTGTATGGGCAGTCTAGTGGGCCTGAGACAGCTAAAATCTAGACCTGCCCATCATGTCATATATTAAAGGAAATGTGAGGTATCTCTCAAGCACAAATCTTGTCTGACTTGGAAAGGTGAAAGCTTCTCATGTTTTCCTCCAAGCACCACATTCCTCTTGAAAAGCAAACAAGCAAATAAAAGCAGTCCCCTTATGCTGTGGTCAGTGTGGTGACCCTGTGTCTGGTGTGATGTTTCCTAAATATTTTAATACAACAAACACTACTTCCCTCCAGGAAGAGGGATCTGGTGAACCAAACTGACCTTTGCCAGTCATGCTGCACATCTTACGGCAGGTTTGAATTCTCTGTCTGAGAGATCTAGCTCTCAGCTGAGGGATACTCTTTGCTATCAACAAAGGGTCTAAACTGGCTAATGAATGGCAATCATTCAGACATTTCTGTTATGGTCTGTTTTGGGATTTACAAGGTTGTGGCATTCATCCTCATAGGCACCAGCAATGTCAGGAAGAGAATCTGGACATTTCTGGAAGAAATGTCCAGATTTGGGTGCTTTGGCAGAATTTGGAACTAAGCCATGGTTTGGTATACTCAGTATAGTTCACAATGCAAGGACCACCCAGTTTTATCGCTATTTTGTGACCATTTCTGACCAGATCTGCACCCATAATGCCAGCGGCCACTGCCAAACTCTTCTGTAAGAAAACTTACACTTTTCATAGCTTGTTTTAGACTACTACTGTTGATCAGTAACCAAAGGAAGAAATTTCCAAGATCCCTTAAGCAGAGGGGGCGGGAGAGGAGAAAAAGTCACTTATGTCTCAGTGCCCCCTATGCCATGCAACTCCATGGGCTCAGCAAATGCTGAAAAAGGAAAGCAACTTCTCCCAATGTCACTTCACTACATCACCCTCCAAGAAAACAGTTCCTTCTTCGATAGCTGGTGCAGCTGCTCAGCTCTCTGCAATTAATGCTCTGTGGCAATCTCCTTTCCTCTGGCAAAGTCAGTGTTCCAGCACAAGATATATGTTGTCCTTGTGAATTCTCCCAAGCAGCAATCAATAATGATACAATGAAACCTCTGAAATGACTTAAACTTACTTTGTGTAATATGACTAGCAGACAGATTAAAACAATGTCCTAACAGGAATTTTCCTTCCTTAATATTTAGGTTCCCCACATCAATTCCACTCTAGCTACTGTGACTAATATCCACCACCACCACACCCGCCCCCCAGGATTTCCTGATTTTAGATCACATTTTGAGCAAGTAGTTCAAGCAAGATTTGTAAGTAATTTATCTCACTCTTGGCTTGAGCTACCTGAAAATGCTGAGAACCCATTTTCATAAAGTAAGATTTCTTGAAGATGTAGCTAGTAGGGCACCTGGAAATGAAAGCACTTGAAATCATGTAATCACTGGTAATATGTTTGCTATAATTTCTCTTGTGAAAGCATTTTCAAAATTATACTTCTATCACAATCAGTGTTATGCTATTTGCTTCTCCTGTGGGCCTGTCTTTTGGATTCAAGTGAGTAGATGTGTGTCTGTCCCACACTGTGACCACAACCTCAACAAGGTCCAGAAACTCAGCAGCAGGGACTAACATTACCAATGCATAAAACACAACTCATTGGCCCTGCTAACATGGAATTATCCAGGCACCAGTCCCAGATCTGCATTAGTACCTTTACATGGAGCTATGCCACACAGCTATTCTAGTTTGCCCAGCACTGCAACACCACATGCCAGCACAGTAGGGGCTGTACATACCCCAAAAAGAATCTCAAGTCTCCATTTTAAAATGTTCTCATGGTTGCAGAGAGAAGCTTGAACACATTGCACCACAGCTGCAGCCTCACCATGTAAGAGTTGCATGGGTAATGAAAAGATGCATCCCAATATATTATTGAGAAAAAAAAAATGTGTTTTTTTTTCATCCATCCTCTAGTTTTTAAGCATGTGTAAGACCTACAAAATATCTTGGCACAACAATGCACCTGAAATACATCCAACTATTTTAATATTCAATGCAGACATGGTGTTAGGCCTAACAAAACAATGCCTCATGCTCCACACAGTTTTTCTGTTGTTGGTCTGCAGCAAGAGAGTCACTCCCCACTGATACCCCCAAACCAGGACATGTTCTAGGCATCAGTGAGCATCGACCCATTTTACAGCAGCACACAGGAAAATCTGATTCAGGAAAATCAAATTCCCTGAGTTACCTGTGCCAGGGCAGTACTGGCCCTTGGCTTTTGCTACCCTTACGCAGAGCACACAGGAGATTTCATGGTCTGACTCTTCTTTGCCCAGTGATACGGAGTATACACACCACGAACAGGTGTTGATGGTGGACGGCCCCTGGTGGGATCTGGGAGAGGAGATGGAGCCAGGAAACTTGGATAAGGAGGGGAATGGAGGAGATGGAATCCCAGCCTGCCGACAGGGAGGCGATACCTTCAGGTACGAGAGGGCAAGGCACAGGGGAACAGAAGAGACCCGGCTGTGGGGGCTGGAGTGAGCTCAGTCTCAGGGAGAGCAGGACGGCGGGCGGGGGGTATGTGGGATCACCAGCCCGGGGACCTGAGGGTCCCGGCGTACGCTCGCCCCTTGCCGTGCCGGCGCGGTGAGCGGGGAGCGGAGCCGGCGCATCCCCGCGTCCGGGGCTCGCCCCCGCCGCCCCGCGCTGCGCTGGGCGGGGGTCGCAGCGGAACGGGGGGCGGCGGTGCCCGCGGCGGGCGGCGGGGGCGGGCGGAGGCGGGCGCCCCGCGGGCGGCGGGGCGAGGGAGGAGGAGCGGCGGCCGCCGGAGGATGGGAGCGAGCGGCGGAGCCGCGGAGCGGCGCGGGGGCAAGGCCGGGAGCGCGGCAGCGGGCGCCGCGGCATCGCCCGCGTAGGGCGGCGCGGGAGCCGGGCGGCGCCGCGGCCATGGAGAGGGCGAGCCCGGCGGCGGGCAAGCTGAACGCCGGCGGCCGCGGGACGGGCGATGGGCACGGCCCCGCCGGCGCTGCCCAGCCGCGGGCGTCGGCGGCGGGCAGCGCCGAGCCGGGCGAGCTCATCGGACGGGCGCTGGATTTCAAGAGCGAAGGGGCGCAGTGCTACAAGGACAAGAAATTCCGGGAGGCCATCGGCAAGTACCACCGCGCCCTGCTGGAGCTGAAGGCGCTGCTGCTGCTGCTGAGCCAGGAGCCGGCCGGGCAGCGCCCTCCCGCCGCCGCGGCCGCGGCGGGGCTGAGCGAGGAGCAGCGGCAGGCGGTGGAGGCCATCGAGGTCGACTGCTACAACAGCCTGGCAGGTCAGCGGGGCCGCGGGCGGGGGGCGGCGGGTCCCCACCTGCGCCGCGCACACCTCCCTCCCCCTCCGCACAGCAGCGCTGCCGCCCCGCTCCGCTCGCCGCATCTCCTTCCCTTCCGCTGGCTTCCATTTTCGCGGTCGCGCTCCCGCTGGGCACAGCCGTGTTGCTCCGGGCAGCGCTGGGGATGGGGCGCACGGCTGCTTCTGGCGCTCGGGCTCGCCAGCGACCCCCAGTCCTTCCCGGCGGCTCCATCCGCCCCCGATGAATCCATGCCCTCCTCCCCCGGGAGACAGGTGGCAGGGCGGCGGTGCGTGCGTGGCGCGCTCCGGCTGACAGAAATCGTGGTTCGTGAAATGGCCAAGATTACCTGCTGCGCTGTACCCTCAGCCCGAGATGTCCTTCAGTCCCTTCGCCACAGCTCCAGCTCTGGAGCCTGTAATTAACGGTATTACAGAAAGACGGACTCCTACCACATTTGATGTAAGGAAGGGGAAGGGTTTGGGCGCAACTGCAATATCTCCAAATAGTTCTATCAGATATAAAAAGAATTTTTTGGCCTCTTAGCATTGAAAGTTGAAAGCCAATACAGTCTTGGCTTTTTGCTAGCTTCCAATCATCACTGTGGTCAGTAGACATTTGATCATGCCTGCCTTTGCTCCTTGCCATCTGTTTAGAAGTGCTGCAGGAAGGTGGAGAGGAGTGGTGGGGGGTTTAACTACTTTGTAGTCTGATTCTGAAGTCGTTACAGAAACAGAACTCCTGTTGACTTCAAGAAGCGTTATCCAAACAAATGCAGGATCAAATGTTATTTTTGGTCCCCAGCAGAACACGATTTTTTTCTTTCCAAACCTGAAAGCATCTCTACAACAAAAACTTGTGCCTAGGTACATACAGCAAAGAGAGCATTCATAACCTGGACAAGATACAAAAAATAACAGCATTAAAAAAGCCGTGCTGTTTTCCCGAAGGATGAAGGGTCAGTCATCATCCTTTATATCCTTGGGGATAAAAAATGGCGCAAATCAGGACATTAGCTTTTGGCTTTCTAGACAGAGTTGGTTAGCTTTGTTTCCTGTTCTCTAGTGCTAGAAAAGATGCAGTATAAAGTGAATGGTTTGAAACATGAAGCCAGCATCCTCTTGTCATAATGCATGCCAATCTCTTACATTCAACATGCCTTTTGGGATGTAATAGGGAGCACAGTTTAGCTCCTTTTCATCATGTTTCCAAATACTCTTCCTTCAAAAGCCTATTGAAATCTCGTAGGTGGAGAGGCAAGTGAGATTTGAGAGTGATACCAGAATTGCACAGATGTAATTTTGTCTCTCTACAAATTTCTGTTCACAGGTTTATTAAAATCCATTGATTGTATTTGGTGAGGATCATTTAGATTGGCAGGGTTACACAATGAGCCCATAATACTCTGAACAATATAGCTTGGTGATTTCCTGGGCTTGAAAAAGGGCTCACAGGCACTATCTCTGTTAGATACAAATGAGATGTGGTAGGTAGACAGTAAATGAAGTGGGAGAGAGAAATGGAATTTGCTTCTGAGGCACTTTCTGCCAGTACACAAATTCTACTTGCTAGAAATGTCTTAACTCCTGCTGACAGAGTTGACCTGTGTCATTGTCATTGTCCAGCTCACTTCTTTACAGTTTCATGTTTGTGCAAGGAATTTTTGTCACTGTTAGTTGTATTTGATCTTGTCAGCAGTAGCAATTGGTGTGAGAAACATTCTCCATCTTTATCCTAGATATGAACAGATTTTTTCCTAAATTTAACCAGTATGAACACAGGAGGAGGTGAGTATAATTAACCCTGGACTTACAAGTAGTGCTTTTCCTGGGATAACCTCACAGCAGGTCAAGCTGTCATTTTGCACAGGCGGTTGTCACATGTTTTCAGTAGATGGCATGCACAGAGCAGAGAACAGCATTTGTCTCAGAAATGCCTTGCTTCTGTGTGTCTGCTGAGCTATCTGCAAGCAATTTTAAAGAAATGCCCTGCATGCTGGAGAGAAGAGTGTGCAGTTAAATTGGAATTGCAGTGTTTTTACTCCTAGCCCAGTCACAGAGCTCCCATTCTAGCAGGAGAATCCGTGAATTCATGTTGAAAGAGAAAGGAAGACAAGAGAGGGAGTTTCCCCAGAAATGTAACAATAAGTAGTATATATTTCTAATAGCAGCTTCAAGAAGTGCAGCAGTGAGACTTCATTTTCTAAGTGTGATGCAGCATAAGACACCAGTTTCTTTACACTGTGGGCTCTAGCAGAGGCACCAGCATGTACTGTTGAGGCTGAAATCAGTGTTACTTGACATGGGGAACAGAGGAGATGCAGGGAGTTTTGCTTCTGAGCACTGCTGGCTGCCTAGAGCTGTTTCTAAAATAAATAAATCTGTATAGTGCAGAAAGCATAACAGCAGTACATGTTAACTCTGGAGAAAGCAGCTTTTCACTTAGCTCTGAAGTATAGCCGGTAGCATTACCAGCTGTCATCTGAGTGTCCTTATTATCAAGTTCTTTTAGCACCTCCGCTTACTCTCTAAGTGTGGCATTTGAGAAGCCCACCTTGCTTTTGCACTGTCATTTTTCATATGGGCACCACACATCCACCTGTCAGAAATGCTTTGTATCACAGCTACAGATGCACACACACATTGACTTGTTTAGATGCAGCATGAGAGTCAGAGGAGAGCATGAACTACAGGTAAATATACACAGAGGTGGAGAGAAATAAGCCCAGAGGGGATTTTGTGTGATCTCATAGGTAAAGGCTGGGGTTGTTAGTTTGTTCTTTTTTTTTTTAAATCTGACCAATTACATGAGTAGGCATGTGTGAACAAATACTAAACAGTTTTCAGTGCCTGTCATTGTCTGCTGAAGGTAAATTTAGGCAGAGGTATGCACATAGATTCTTGTTTAGGTCCACTTGTTTTGTAGAGCACCTTCAACAGGCAATTCTACTGTAAGATGGGGTGGCCAGCTCACATATGTATTAAAAACCCCCCAATATTTGGTGTGTTTTCCAAGGTCTGCTGTTGTAGAGCTGCATGGCACACCCACAGCCTAAACTATTTAACCCATTTCAAAGGATCCCAGATCTGCTGGGTCTTAAGTTCTTGTGATTTTAAAAAAATTACTATTTAAAATCAGACAAGGATTTTCATAACTTGCCATTGGCAGAGCTACTCATGTTTCTTTCACTAAGCTGTTTGCTGGGCTTCATTTTAAACTCCAAGAGTTTTGCCTTAAAGGGACTGCCCTTCAAAACTGCTGCTGCGTTCTTGCATGGGCCTGCCAATACCCCATCATTTTACCACAAGTCATTCTGATGAATGTCACCAGAGGCAAGAGCAGCAGCATGGCCAAGGCTCCCAGAAATTGCTAGAGTAGGCAAAGACAAAAACCTACCAGCAGCATAGAGCTTTGCAGAATGAATGCAGGGTTGTAATGCAAACAGTCCTTTCTTTATGACTCACAGGCAGTCTCTGACCTTGAGGAAGTCATTTGACCTCTTTTTGCCTCTCTCAGCCCTATTGAAAAATAAAGAACAAGGACCACGAGCTCATCCTGATGGTGCATTCAGCTGAGTTTTCTACAAGTTACTGGTTTATGTTCTTTTAAAAAACAGATGGATGTACAAAGAATGCTTATGGAAAAGTAAACTGGCCAAATACACCTCAGGTCTTGATTTCCCTTCCACTTATACAGCACTTATACTTATTTGCTCTAGAAGAAGCTCAAATGCTTTACTTACTGCATGCGGATGGGGGTCATTTATCAACTACAAATGCAACCATTAAATGCAATTATTATTTTATGCCACCATTACTGCCTAAAAGTTTACAGGATTAAAAGCACTATGTTTACTCTGCAGAGAAAAACAAGTCCTAGTCATTCCAAAGCAGCAAAATGCTAAGGGTATGCACAATTTTAAACTTTTCTGGTGAGGGAATGTTGCAGTGTGATTAGCAAACCTTTGTTGATTTTCCTAAGCATGCAGAAATTCTAGAACTAATTCTGGCAGGAGAAATGGAACCAGAGAGAGATCTGGGGATGATGAGTGGCGCTGGGGGATCTGGTTGCTAATCCTCCCTCTCTGTGCTAACCAGCTATTTATCTTCAACAAATATTTCATAAACTTCAGTTTATCTATGTGCATTTTTGACCTGGGAGTACTGTAAAGCTGTTAATTACTTGAATGTGAAATAGATGCAGTGTGTTTATATTCCCATTCAGGTACCTGTAGTTTACTATAGGAGTCTTGGCAAAAGGACACAAATGCCTGGACACAGTATTAAGAATTTAGCTCTCCTAAATACATCTCAGTCTGGAAAATGATGTTTGGCTTCCTACACTGGCAGAGATTTGCACTGGTACCATTCCAATGGCTATGTGAAGGTCATAGTGACAGTCCCAGAGAACATGACACTTCCAGCAGCATAGGAACCTTCTAGCATCCTTAGACTGGGGTGTAGGTACTACTTCAAATTACCATCAGTTGCGTGGTCTTCTGTGAGTAGTTCCAGTAAGAAATCCAAATCCAAATACTTATAATACGTAATCCAAGTAAAAATGTAACTAAACTCGAGAAAAGCTGGTAAAACTTTCCACTGACCACCCACTAGGAGACGTCAAAAGGAGTTTCTGCTAAAAGCCCATCCGAGTATATAGCCGTTAGCAAGTACAGACTCTACCAGGACACATGGTGCTGTGGGTGTTAAAGCAGTCTTAGATTGTTGCTTGATGTGATTTTTTTTTTTTAATGTACTGCATCAACAAAAACACCCTCTATCTAAGGATGCCAGTGGGAAGGAGGGGCAGCAGAAAAGAGAGCAGCAGGATGTGGTCTGCATTTTCACTTGGCTGGGGGTGTTTCCTGACACTCTTGTTTTAGATACATCTGACCAGCCTGAAATGCTTGGAAACTTCTTGTTTTACAGGACTGATGCAATTACTGCTCCAGGGAAGTGCAACTGCAGAAGAGAATAAACACCAATGACTCTGTGTGTTTTTTTAGTGATAGGCCAAAACTCTAACATGTATTTAAGAAAGATGTGGAATTTAAAGCTATTGTCATGAATTGCTCTTTAGAAATACTCAGTATTCACCTATTCCTTTTTATTTAGGATAACAAAGATCTCCCCTGTTCATGGAGTTTCTTGCGCATTGAAAGGGTGGGATGGAAATATATCCCTAAACCTTTTCAAAACTTAAGGCTCTGTGGGTTGCAGGTTTTTTTGCAGCCACTTCTATCACAAGTTTAATTCCCTTTGCATGAGGAGAAGCCTATCCCAGCTGACTTTGTCAGCATTTGCCTGAAACTGAGAACTGAGAAGGTATAGATCCTCTGGTCAGACTGTCCAGAGGAGCTGCAGTCTTGATGACCTGAGAACCTTCAAAGTTTAGCTATAGCTTACTGTGGGCGATGAAGCAGGAGATACCAAAAATCACAAAGCTCTCCAAGAACAGAGTGCTTAATTTGTTTACCTAAGACTACTGCTTGTTTTCCACCATGAGAATACTGCTGTTTTCTGAGTTCTGTAGTAGCACATCCTTCCAGCTTTACTCCATCCTCTTCTGAAATGTTGTCCTAGAGTTTCCTTCAGCAAGAGTTATGCAATGAGTCACAGCCTCTTACACGTCCACAGGTTTCCATCAGTGCTGTGCTGAAGATGGTTCATCTGGTTCAGTAAAACCGAATGTTAAAGCTGGGTCACAGTCAATTGGTAAATATACCCATGAGCTCCATACTTACCACCTTTTCTGGGAGCTGGGCCACTTCTGAATGGTTCAGCAGGTGGAGCATCCTTCTCTTCTTGCTCTTCACTTGGGCTCAGGACCAGAAGTGTCTGACCCACCTCCAGGCCTCTTTCTCCAGCCTTTCTCTTAAAACTGCTTATCAGTTCAGCAGCACATCCCAAGTTCCTTATCACAGTCCTCTAGCATTGCAACAGATATTCCAAGAATGGAGGATCATCAGGAGTTCATACATTAGGATTTTAGGATGGTAAAGGAGCTGCTGTGAGGAAAGGAACAGTAAAAGTAAACCGTGTAAATAAAAGGGGAGGTCTAAATGTTGCCAGCTTCTTGACATTGTGTTGTGTCTCAGAAAGTAACATACAAAAGACTATGTAATGCATAAAATTAAGAAAGGGAAAATACTTAATAAACTTCTGAGAAAAATTGCTGGCTATTTATTTGTTCTCTCACTTCATGGATGAGAAACTGATAGGGAAGGAAGACAACTGTTTATTTGGTTTCAGTTTACTCAGATGACCATACCAGTGACTAATACTAAGCGTTAAAAATGCTTTGAAAAAAAGTCAGAATTAACTATCATTAACTAGAAAGGTGTTGCTAATGGCTGCTTAGAAATCTCTCTCCTTTTGTTCATTTCTGCACTGCATCTTGGATGGAAAACCGTAGGCTTAGGACATTGATGGATGAATGCAGGTAAATCATGTGGTGGCATGGAGTGTTACTATTCTGTTCTCTCTAACAAAGATTGTAGAGTCAGTGCGGTTTGTGGAAGCTTTGCTGGAATTGCTGAATATAACTCCAGCTGAGGCACACTTGCTTGAGTGAAGCTGAGAGGAGTTAGTAGTGGTTTTCTACACTTGCCTAGGCAGCTGAAAGTGGCAACCATTGAATGTGGGTCTGGAGCAGAAAAATACATCTCAGGATAGCCATTTGGAGTTTAGGACACTGCCAGAAACAGCACTAAGACAGTTCATGGAAATAGTTTAGGCACAGTCATGTTTTTTCTTTGATAACCTATGGCAAGAGTGGCAGCTGGGAGCAGCGGTCTTTAGCTGTCATGGCTTGACATGCCAGAACTCATCTATTACTATGCATAGGCAATAACTGATCTTTACTTCAAAATCTGCTCCATTTTCCCCACTTTCCAAAATTCTTGACACACCATTGCCCTGAGGCTCATAGGCTGGATAGCACCATCTGCTTCTCCTTGTCTTTGTCCTGTGTACCCAGTTCTCCCATCATGTGTCTCAGCACAGAAGTTGCAGCTGCTTGCACAGGCCATGCCTCTACCCTTTGAATTCCTTTACTTGCTCTCCTAGTTGCAACACAGCTATGTCAGACTTTCTGACCTCCCACACAAAGTTTTGTTCCTTCCCAGACACCCCCAACTCTGTCATGCCAGTGAGGTCCTTTCATCCCTTCAGTGGGTGATGTGACATTTACAGGAAGCCAGTCAGTTGGTGCTGGTTACCTGTTTTTGTGTGACCTCTCTACAACAGACTGTACGTGTGCAAACATGAGACTCTATTCCCTATATTTCCATGCTGTGTCACTCACCTTGATAAAATGACCAACTCTTCCAATCAGTGCCATGAATTCTAACATATGCTTGTCCTGTGTGGCCATGACCACAACTCTGCCCATCACAGTAGCACATACTTAACTTGAAAGCCTTAGGCAGTGTAAGTCACCATCACTTAATAGTTCTGCAATAGCCTCCCACCAGAAGTGTGGGGGGAAAAAGCAATCCCATGCTGTTTGCACCTTTAGTAGCTGTGGATGTTTTCCAAAAAAACATAATTGCCTGACAAGTCCTGTGTCTCAGGGTCCTGACTATGGTGATATCTCAGTCCTTTTCACTCACATATACCATCAACAAGGCAGGAACTGCAACCCTGTACATGTCCCTGGGTGCAGAAAACTACCATCCTTACAAGCTTTTCAGGACCCAGGACACTGATTGTTGCTTGCAAGGCCACAGCATTTTTCCTTCTCCAGCACATCTGTGTTTGACAGATGAAATCTCTGCCCTACTAAAGCAACTACTTTTACAGCCACTGCTCAGTATTCCCTTTCTTTCTTTAGTGGGAGCACTGCCCACTGCATTTACTTGCTGCCAGTTTAGGGGGCTGTCATATAGATTGTTCTGCATCAACAGCAACAGCAACTCCTTTCATATCAGAGTGGCAGACAGCAAAACTCTGATAATCTGGCTGTCAATCCAGTTGCCTGAGAGCTGCTGGAAAGAAACAGCTGGGTCAGCCAGCAAAGAGCCACCAAACTAGTGTTCCTCAAATTTTTATTCCAAAGCTCCTTTGATACCCTGATTACAACTATAAGTTTCCATGCCCCTGGCATTGCTCTGGCCTGGCCACATCAGAGACATCTGACAAAAAGCTCATTTCCTACCTGATGAAACTCAGATGAGTTACCTTGAGTATAATTCACCTTATTCTTGCTATATGTCACCTTATTCAGTAAAGCAAGAGTGTTCAGGGCTGTCTTGGTAGAACCCAGTCAAGCAATGGTGAAAATTTGCTGCCCATCTGATGTATCTGTAAGGTTTAGCCTAACACATAAAGACTGCTTTCAGATCAGCTCAGTTGGATGCTGCTTATCTTCAGCCTTTTCCAGCTTGAAAGACTCTACTCCAGACAGCAAAGCTGTCTACTGCTACCTGAAGCAGAAGGAGACAAGAATACAAAACAAGCAGTGGGGTGTCCTTTGCCTCACACATTCCCTAGTGTATGGGAGAGGAAACTTATTCCTGGAAGTAAATTAAAAGCCAAGGATATGTCTGGGACTTGAAAATTTATGTCAGACCTTTAGTACTTCCTTTGTCTATTCCTGGACCAAAGTGACTAATGAACATCTACCCCCACTGTGCTGTGTTATCCCTGCAGTCACCATGAAATCCAGAAATGTACTGTGATATGAAAAGCATCTTTATGATATAAAGGACAATCTAGGAATCTTTCAACCAGTCTGCAGGGAAGAAGATGTGAGAATTCACATTCCTCTGCTCCACTCCTGCTTCCAGAGAGGAAGAGAGCAGAAAGATTTTATTTCATCCACACTTTCAGAGAATAAATCCAAGCAAACAGGAGCTGCCCAGGGAGAACATCACACCACCCAGGTGATCATGAAGAAGCAGAACTGCAAGATCAGCTGAAAGAATGAGAGGAAGAGTGTCTTAGGGTACCCTGGAAAACAATCCTAAGTCAGCCCTAGCTGTTGTTCTGCAAAGGCAACTTTTTTGTTGTCTAGTGATTAAAAAAGGATCAAATCAGAATTTATGTACCATGCTTGAAGCAATCATTCTTTCATCAAACAATGTGGTGGAAAGTTAAGCCTCAACTCCTTTAGTCACCATATATTTTTAATACTAACAATAATTCAAATCCTAGATTACTGTCCTTTTAAATGGTTTTTAATGATTGATTGCTTAAGACACAGTCGTGTGTTCATGTTGCAAGGAAACAAGAGCAGTGTAAGATCCTCACCTATACTGGAAGTACAAAGCAAATGGATTGATTTTCCTTTTTACATTCCCTAACTACTGTGATGGAGCTCAAACTGAGGCAGTTGAGGAGCTTTGCTCATGGGTTGGGGCAGTAAATTAAATTACTAGATTAATACAAAATAATTTTTAAGCCCCAGGTCTGATTAACTTGGAGTACAGTGCCAGAAGGTGTCATGGAGTTAAAGAACCTAATGAGGTTAGAAAAGAAGGCTTAGACATATAGCTAATCAGAACATTCTCTGCCCTATTAAATAGGATAAAAATTGAAAAGCAAATATTACATTTCCATGCTTGAGAACCGCTGGTAACTGGTTTGAATTTTTGAATAAACTTCTCTAAGGTTTTCATTTCCTCATCAACGTACGTGACTCAGTCATTCTTTGATCATCTGGTGTATTCACATCCTTTTCCTCTTCATTTTTTTCCAACTCATGAGATCACAAATTCTAGCAAAAAATTCTTAGTAGTCACATGGAGTATGGTCTTAAATTTTGTATTACAAATTCTATTGCAAATAAATTTACTTCTGTGTACCAGGTCATGTAGTTCTTTATATATCACATTGTCATCCTCATCCCTTATGACAGTATTTTTGAATTTAGTCTGTAGGTCACTCTGACTTAAGCATAAGATTATTAATAAAGCACTAAACAACCTCCATTCTGAAAGTACTCCTGAGATATTCTACTAGTGATCTCTTTTCAGACCAGTATCCTTGTCAGCAGAACCCATTCATCACATAATTGTTACACTCTATCTTCCTCTTCCTTAGCTTAATCCGAAAGGCACAGTCAAAACAGAATTGTATTGATTCAGTACAATGACTTTGGTGTTCCTGGTGCCTGAACACATCGGCTACTGGGGTGCAAACTACCCCCAGAGATGCACTCCTGTCTCATTCTTCCACTGCCAACAATTCATTGCACAGATGTGGTTTATGAAGACTTTGGGAACAATCTGAGATTTTTACCTGAAGCACTTTGCCACAACTTATATTAAAAAGCAAACATCTTATTAGAGGACTAGTTTATGCTTCTGCATAGTTCAAACCCTGACTTTTTCAAGCAAATAATATTCTGAATCATCCCTCTGGTCTTTAGTTTATTCATTTTCAGCCTGATTTCCGAAGGAAATGAGTCATAAGTACATATGTTTTCTGCTGTCTGCCTGTCAGTCCCCTCTCGGTAACTTTCAAACCTGTTGGCCAGCTTGATTTGATAGGAAGGGAGATATATCAATGATACTAAACTAATATGATATAAATGGAAGATAGGGAAGAAGCAGGGACATTAGAGGCTCAATTGCATGACAGGTGATGCTTTAACTGCCTCTATGTGGCCTATCAAAGCTCAGGCAGGTGACAGCCTGGCACATGCAGGGTTAGTTTGCTGTTGCTGACAAATCACTCTTCTCAGTAAGTTTGTTTAATGCATTTTTAAGGAAAATAATGGTGAGAACTTTGTTTTATACCTCTGTTCAGTTAGTTAGAAAACGGTTAACTTTTGATTTGCCTCTTTGATTCTGTCAGTTGTTTTCTCCATCCCTCCCACAAAGGCATAAAGGTTTCTCTCTGTTTCAAAGCATCATTAAAATGAAAAAGCTTTGGGCTATACTGGACCTGGATAAAACATATGAATGAGTAATTAATTTAATGAAGAAAATATTCCTCCACATTTGACATCTCCATCTTGCTAGATGAATCTTTTCAGCTAGGGAGAGTTCAAGGAAAATCTAAAATTATTTCAGTCCCAATCAATTTTACATGGTAGGCCTGCTCTCCCTACTCTTAGCAGACTCTGCAATAGTCTGTCCTGGGAGGTGAACCGTGAGCCACCACAGGGCACAGCACACAGATGTTATCTAGCCACATCATTGTGCCTTGTTCGTGGTACAGCATAAAGTGCTAGCTTTCATCCCAAACTGAGCATGCTGCAGTAAGCCAGGCTTGAGGCCATCATGGCACGCACAACTGTCTGTGACTTCACTGGAGAGCCTTCATGCTGTTCCAGCTGCATTTCACAGTACTGCTATCAGTTGTTTGACCTACTATGAGCAAAGGATGCAATTCTCTTCAGTAGACAAAGCAGCTTGAAATCCCTCATGTCCTCCAAAGTGCTTCTTTATTTACAGAAGGCCTGCTTGTCTCATATGGATTTTGAAAAAATACCATAATTCCATTAAGACCTTAATTTCAGTGTTTAATATATTCCAGTAAGAATTATAAATATTTGATAGCATTTGTTGGAGTTGACTGCTGCTGAACACCAGACATTTACTAGATGGTTGTCTGCTGCTGCTGGTAAAATTCTGTGTTCTTTTCCCTTGTGAAAACAAGTCAAGAGACAAGATTCCTTCAGTGAGTGTCAATAGGAACAGGAGCCCAGAGGAGGAAAGGGTACAGTGTATAGAAGGTGCCACAGTGAGAAAGTAAAGCAACACAAGGTGAGCAAAAGCAAACAGCAACAAAGAGGCAGAGGAATAAATAGCAACTGGAACAGATCTGAAGGCCAAGCATGTCTAGTTGACTGGACTAGACTGGATTAGATCAGCACTGATTCTAAAAGATAAAGACAGGTCAAAGGCTACTAGATATTCATAGAGGAGGAAACCTCCAGGGTGTTTAACCTGGCAGATCAACAACAGCCTTCACAAAAACAAACAGAAGGAACTTCCATCTCTTCTAATGTGGCTGCAGTAGGAGCTATTACAGAATAGAATTTATTTTTAGAATTTATAGAATTCTATAATTTAGACTTTATAGAGTCAAAATGTCATAGTAGTTAAAACTTGACTGAATCTCTTGCTCTATCAGTGCTTTGATAAGACTTTGCTCCCACCTCTCCTGGCTGAGAAAAACAAAGGAGCAATATGAAGATCATCTCCATGTGAAGCTTTTTATTTTAGTAAAATAAAGATTTGCTGGTACACAATCAGAGGCAGATTTTGGCTTCAGAAAGTTCTTATTTGCTTGAAGTCTGGATTTTAACTACTGCTTTAATATGACCACTGCTAAGATTTTTCAGTAACCCTCTGATTTTGAGTTGAAGGACTAGTAACTATCGGAAGTGGTAGGCCAAAATACTCTTACAAAACATAAGCTATGGGGATCAGATGAAAAGTTGGCTGAAATTCCTTGTTTCTCAAAGCCTTGGCCCTTTGAAGAAAAACTGCAGTATTACATCACTGAATTTGTGACAAAAAGGAAGGTAAAATCACCACAAACTTATCTTACAGTAGCTTAAGAATCGTCATACAGAAATAATGAACACTTTTAAATAGGCTCTTCAGACCTGCAGAAGTGTGAGGTAGTGGAATATAAACACATGGCAAAGGTTAGCAGTCATGCCAGCCGTTCTTAAATGCTTGCCTGTTCCCATGTCTGGCCAGGATGTTGCTTTGACATCCTCCAACAGGACCTTCTGGTAGGAATTAGAACTAAATGGCAGCTGTCAAGGGCAACCCAGGATTGTTCATGCTCTGAGTGTTCAGGACAATCAAGAATGGCACTGAAGAGGCTTCTATCCATACCCAGGGGTGGTACAAGTGTACAGACAGATATGACATATCCCAAGTAACATTTGCTTAAGCTGTTCTTAAGTATTTGCAAAGCTATGAATCTTCACAATTTTCCCAAGCAGTCTCTTTCAAAGGTTTACTCTTTTCACTGTTACAGTTTTTCCTAGCTGAAATATAAGACCTCTTTTTACTTTCTGAGTAAAAGGAGAACAGGTAGTTTCCTGGTTATAACCTTATTTGCATTTGAGTTGCTTTTTTTTCTTTTTATGTGGATGAATAGGGTTAGCCTCTCTTCCCTCACTGTTTTGGTGAGGCCCTGTCCTCTCTAGACCACTTGTTATTGTCAGGGTCCTCCTGTGGATTTTCAGCAGAATTACTTTCCACATACCTGTTCCTCTGCTTGACTTACACAGTGAGGTCTTTTCCTGCATATCTATAGGACCTTTAACTTGCTGCTGTCGAATTGCATCCTGTTTTTATCAGAACAAATTGCCGCCACCAATTTGTGGAGATCCTTTGGAATCCTGCCCCTACCTTCCAACAGATACCAGCTACTCACATCTAGAAGTTATCTGCTAATTGACAAGACAGTCTGCAGCCTGTCATTTAGGTCTGTATTGACTATACCAAATACCATGGGACCTAGGACACATCAGTGCAAACTCTACTTAATGTTGCCTTTTATTTTGTTAACAGAAATAAGTCTATTCATTTAGATTATGCTCTTTTAACCTGCTTAAGAAAATATACTAAAATTTGTCATTTGACTAGCATAAAAGCCAAGATATCTATTGTTTTTCCTTTATCTTCAAGATTGATCATCCTATCACAGACTGAAGTTAAACTGATCTGTTCTGATAGCTCATATTAGTCCTAGGGTAGCTGCCAGCCACAAAAGCCTGACACACCGACTCAGTAGCTCCTTTGAGAAGTACTAAATACCTTTTAATGTGTATTATGGTGGAAACACCAGCATACTTTTGGAATTATGAAGTCAGGATCTTTCTTGAAGAGGTAAGAAGGACTCAGGAGCAGCAGAGAACTGAAAGAGACCGTGCTAGTATTGGAAGGAAAGCATTGCCAGGATGGCAGGAGAGGGGGGGAACAGTTGGTGTCTGTTCACAAATTGAGTGAGGCTGAGAGGAAGGGGAAGGCTATTTAGAAGAGGTGGCTCACTTTCGGCTCTACAAACATTTGTGGATCCACACTTCATTTAGCATTAATCCCTCCCTATGGAGAGAGGCAACCTGTCATACAGTTTGGATTTTAATTTTCCACTCATTTCCCTGCAAGCAGAAGCATACGGGTATGTTTAGGCCTTTTTGGTACCTGGAGAGGAATAAATGAGAGCCACTGGCTGGAAAGTTGTACTGTCATTACGCTATTCCCTTTTCATCCCATTAAGGTTGTCTGGGAACTAGGAGTCAGATGATCAGATTATTGTCAGACATTATCAAGCTGTCTATAATTAGCTTTTTATTGGTGAGAAGCCAGAAAATTCTCTTTGTTTGCAAGCTTGGACTATAGAGAAAGAAGACAAATATTTAATGGAAGAGATTGTTTGGAAACTGTAGATCCTAATTAATGTCTCAGTCTAGTAGGGAAACTGCATGCAGCATTTCTCTGAAAAAAAATAGATATTTTAAGCATCCTCTTTTGAGGAATGCTGGTTTGCATTCTTGAAAGGCACAGCACACATGGAGTTCTGTGGAGATATGGATGCTTTTCTCAGTTCCTCTACTACAGGCTTCTTACATTCACACATTATATGGCTCCTTTTAGTGACAATCTATTGAAAATTTAACACATGTTAAAACATAGGTTAAAGCTTGGGCTGTGCCTTCTACATGTAGCCTGTGCAGTTTACAAACTCAAGATCAATAAATCCAGAGAAATTTGGATAAGCATTCCAGTAGCCAGTTCTTTTTATGCTGTATATTAAAATTACAGTATTTAAGTCCAAGGTGACTTTCAATCTAAAATAACCCTTTACATTTTTTGTGAGTCACATGTTACCTGATTTATTTTAGAAGTTAATTATATTCAAATTACTAACACATGACTGGCATTTTCAGTCTCATATAGTAATGGTATCCATTTTAATTCTTCCAGTGAACATTATGGACTCCATGTGCTTTTTGTCAACACCATTTACACAGTCTGCAGCAAACAGAGATTAATGATACATGCATTAGTGGCATAGTTAGTAGGTTGCTGTCTAATCCAGGACAAATATTTTTTCTTTCCACACCCCCTATGTCCCTGATACCTCCTGTTTGATTTGGGTTTTGTCATTGTTATTATTGTTATAGTCCAATAATTTCTCTTCCCAAAAATGCTTAAACTAGAACTTACCACTATCATGTTTTCTCTTTTCTGAGGGAAAGCATCACCATGGAGGATACCAAGGCTTCTAAAATACAGGACTCTCTTAGTCTGCCCTGTTATTTTGAGTCTTAAAGAGATGTGAGAACAAAGCCTGTTCAATGATATATGAAGGTCTTAATCAAATGTCTGAATAAAATCCTGAAGGAATTATATTAAAGTATCAATCATGTTTCCCAAAGTAGAACCCCAGATCAAGAATAGGAACCATCTTCCTGCAATTAAATAGATTTTAAGTGAACTGCTAGCTGCCATACTTAAGGTGAGATCATATCCGAAAGCAAAGTATTTTGCAGAGTTTAATTGTGGTTATTTCTGGGAATGACACTGTCAATTTATTAAATACAGGTTGAGTTTGTAGTGGCTGGAGTACATAGCACTTGCTAAAGAGGAACAATTCACGTATGTTGTTAAACTGAAGTGGTGGAGTCAAGAATAAATACAGTAAAGAGGGAAGATCCACTTCAGGTTTAAGGTAATTAGTTTAGCTACTTTAGGTTTCAGTAATTAGTTTTAGCTATTTCTCTCTGCATTGCAAATAAACAAATCAATACAGGCTGTTTTTTCCTTCTAAGGGTTGAAAATAAAGGTTGTTTGGATTCAAACCTTATATATACCTTTCTGCACAGGTATATAAGAGTGGTTCAACCACATGACTTATCATTAACTCTTGTACAGGACACCTACTCCAGTCTCCAGGGAATGCTTGCAAGGTCAGCCTTTCAGCAGTGCTGGTTAGTGTCCCTTGGTGATATCCCAGCATAGAAAAAGGTGATTCAGAGCGGGAATGTGACTGTGGTTAAGGGATCTGCTAGAGATGCTGCTGCCATACACATACTGCAATACAGCTAGGGAGACTGGTTTCTTCTGCCTGTATTTCACTGCTATAAATGCTCCACTTTGTCTCCAGGCTGGCTGCACGGTGTACTATGTCCTTAGCACATTGCCCCAAACTCTTAGCTTCACCTCTCCACCCAGACTTTACCTTCTCAATAGACCTCAGCTCTCACTCATATACTGCTTTCACCAGAAACCCCTTTCTGTGCCTCTGCCCCTTCATCTTCAGTTATAACTGAAGGAACACCTCTTAGCTTGGTTTCCACTTTCTGCTCTTTATCCCTGTGACCACTGAGCCAAAATGAGGATTTTTATGATCTCAAAGTTTTCAGATCACAACATTTTTCTGGATCAGATTGTGCCCAGGGTGGACTGAATATTCAAAGGGTTTGGGTATCAGATTCTAAAGCATACCTCTACAGAGTACTGTATGCAGTACCATACTGGTTTTTATTTTCAGAAGGTTGCCAGTTGGCCAGCTCAAGATTACCTTGGGGATAACAGAAGGCACTTGCTTGACACAAAGGATATCTGCCAGATTTCTGTTTGCAAAGCCAAATGATGAGGGCATGAGATGCATTCAAAGATGCAGTCACCAGAGATATTTAACAAGTGAAAAATAAGCTGTGTTTCCCTAGACTGTTTTTCAAAAATAACTGAACAGTCTTGTCTGACATTTTCCAAAAGCAGATATCAAAGGCGGATATTGCACGTGGAATATTTTAGGTCATAAACTTAAAAGATCAGCAAAGTTATAAGTAGCTGACTCTCTCTTTCAGTGAAAGGCACAAGAAAATCCTAAAAATAGGCAATGCTACCAGATTACCTGAGTGAAAGCAAACAAAACAGGAGTTTGTGAAACATGAGTTTGCAACCCAAGATTTTCCTGTAAGGCAAAGGCATTTTCATCTCCATTGAGCCCTTGCTGAGCCCAAGGAACATGCCACAGGGTAGGGATGCTTACACAGCCCTAATACTGCTTGGACATTAACTCAGCCCACTCTCTTAAGTGTTCTGTAACATGGATAGACCTTGAGCTTTACCTACAATGGGAATTTAGCCCCTGCTGTAAAAAGTGTCTGGACAATTGCTCCGGAACGAAGATTTGCCCTTTGGTGAAAATTCCCAGCTAAGCAAGTCTCTTGATGTTGTTGTTCAAAATCTCCATGTTAAAGCCTGGACATACTACTTCCAGACTTAGTTTTTAGCTCAGCCAAAATTAGAAGCCAAAAGCTAGGCCAAACTGAGGTTTTTGTATAACCTGCAGAGGTATTCTCACAGAAGAGGTTTATGTAGTAAGATGCTAACTGACAGCACTTTCAGTTGAACTTCATTTTGAGGGTTCAGAGAATAGCTGTAGAAGTAAGGAAAGCTGAAAAAATAAGGGTTTTTTCATATGAAATTCCAGATGCCACTTTATACAAGGTAATAAAGAGAAGATGAAGGACTTGATCAGAGTCTCAAAGTACCAACACAACAAGGATACATAGGCTTTTCAAAGGCTAGCAAATTGAAGCTAAACAAAAATCAGTATAGAAATGTAGTGATGCTTCCTAAACAATTGAAGTCATTAGCCTTTGGAATAAAAAAGCTGTCATGGATCCCTTCTCACTAGTACCTTTCAAGCCTAGATAGCGTCCTGAAAGATACACTGAAATTCAAAATTATTTCAGGGTGGAATAAAGTAGAATCCAAACCCCTCAATTGCTGGGATATTAGTTACAACTTCCCATCATTGCTCACCACAGCTGCTGGTAAATGTTAAAGGTGTAGATGTATTTTGGCTCCACAGGTGTTTTAATCTTTGTTTTGCTCAACCTTGTGCTGAACAGGGCTTTACAAACTAGCTCACTTATCTACTGGCACCAGATCCGTACTGCACCTCTAAAATGGAGCTGGTTGGCATAGATTTGAATCCATTAATTAAAATGTACAAATCTAGGCTTAACATTACTCTTGTTAAGAAAAACAGACAAATTTTCTATTTCCTTGCTTAAACATCAGCAGTCAGTTGGGAAGCATGATGGACAGGGCCCCTCCTCTGGAGCTAATAGCGTTAACCTTCTCCCTGTTCCCAAGGCACATTACACCCAATAGGTTCAAGATGGGTTTTATTTTATTTGATTTTATTTTGCAGCAGATAGGGATTCTTCATCACTAGGTGACATACACAGGCTTAAAAGTTGAGAATTACTTATTGCTTAAACTGACACAATAAATTAACTGCCAAATTGAGAATGATAACCAAATATGATGGATAACCATCATATGCTGCTGGAAGCAGGGTAAGCAACCTTTTTGAGTAGGGGAGATGGAATCATGACAACAAGACCTGAAGGGAATGGGCAACTATAGTTTGCCTCTCCAAGTAAAGAGCACCCTTCTAATCACCAGAGAGTTACTAGAGCTGATGCAGTGTAGGATCAAGCTCATTCCGTTTCAAGAAAGCAGGAGGATGATCTGGATAAACCTCTATATTTGGTCTCTCTGAGTGAGCTCTGTTCCTCAGAGGGATTCACTGGGGGCCTATATGAACTTAGAAGTTCATATAGGTGATAAGGTGTTTGATGTGGCAAAGAAACACTCCCAGCCAGGTTACATGGCTGTTTAGGAAAACAACATGTTTTCAAAACAATTCTCCCATGACTGAATGAGGTAAGAAGTACAAAGATTCCATGTCTCCTCCATTTCTGAAAGCTGAATTACTAACAGCCTCAATATTTTTGTTGGATCACAGTAGATTAAGATCATTTCAGGCCACTAAGAACTGGAAACACGCATGTCTAAATATTTATAAGGGAGTTACTCCCTTCAGGTTCATTTCCAACAGCCGCTTCCAACACTGGCTCTCCAAGTGGCCAGCTCTTCCAGCAGAACTGCTTCCTGCACATCCATCTGCTCTGTTTGTTCAGATAAACACACGTCTCTCCTGCTGGCCATGTGGTGCTGACTTCTCCCCACCACGTGCACAGTTAGCGGGGATGCCCTGCAGAAGCTTTACTGTGAGTATGAGTCACAGAAAGAACCCAGCTGGATATCTGGAAACCCATTTGGGTTTTGAATTAGCAGGATGTGGGAGAGTTTTTCTTCTCTTTTCAATGAATACGTGAAGAAAGTACAGTATGGAATTACTGAGTTAATATACATGAATAGACCACCTGTCATTTTTCCCAGAGTAATTTCTGTGACTCTCACTGGAAATACCAAGTAGCAAATGAACAGAGAAACTGAAATCCACCCCCTAGTTGCTCTGAAAGGCAATTCTACAGAACGTGAAAAGCTGGCTCAGATTGGCAGTGTGCAGAAAGCTATTGCTGCTGCTATACATGTTACTGGTCAGCAGATAAACAAAGCAATCCTGTTTCCAGGGAAGTGAAGCCAGCAGTAAATTTACACAGCCATCTTTTCAATAGCTTTAAAAAAATAAAGAAAAACAAGGCACAGTCATTTCAAGCTCCATTAGAAACAGAGTGAGAAAAATCAATGTGTGACAAATAGGAAGGGACAAACTCTGGATAAGGAAATGCCACTAAGGGTTTAGATATATATGTGTTTTTTAACTGGCAATCAAATAACAAATCAGAATCTTTCAAAATACCTATGTACATAATGGCAGGAGCTGTTAGAATGTATTGACATTCCATTATTAAAGCAAATGGGACAAAGCTCTTGTTAGTAATGGCTCTGTCATGTAAACAATGTACCTGCAGTGGGACTAATTCTGCAGTCCTTGTTAAATACATCTCTAGCAAAAGTGCTCCGATGGTAAAAGCCTGTTTATGATTTGTTCCCAGTAAACTGTTTAAGTTTGAAGGTGTTCTTGGGTTAGAAATGTATTCTATCCACATTAAGTGATCGTGGATTTGGACTAATTTAGGTTGGAAGGAAGCTCTGGAGGTCATCTAGCCAGACTCCTTCTCATGAAGTAAAGTGTGATACAGAAAGGGTTGTAGGGCTTACTCTAAGGGGTGTGGGAAAAGGGGGTGAAGAAGTGTGTCGTATTTCTGACCCAGCACCATATCCTCTCAGCTGCAGTTACCATGCAAGAAATGAAGTCTGGCTGTTCATTGGTGATGCCTGACCTGTGATGACTTGGATTTCCAGGAGCACTGAGCCTCCTCCTTGCCAGAGACATGCTGAGTAACACCACCTGCCATGGGAAATTTCTCCCCATGCCCTGGCACTTGACACTGCAAGCCTCTGAACTGATCCTTGCAGTGGCATTCTGCATTCCTTCCCCAAATTGTGTCATTCTCAAAGTTGCCTTGGATTGCAGCACTAGATGGGCTTGTGTTGCAGCACAACTTTATTTCCCTGGAACTTGACTGCACTATGTCCTATTCTTGTCAGTGTTCCCCGAGCCATTCTTAATGCTCGGGTCACCTGTATGAAGTTTAGCCCACTGGAGTAAGCATTACAGAAAGCCATGAGCATGACTGTAAAGTGTGGCTCAGGGATCTTCCCCTTTCCTCTTTATTTCACTCCTAGTTTTGGGAAACTCACAATTGGCATTTTCTTCACCTCCTAGACATTTATGCAACAATTGTCCTTCAGCACACAGAACCCTCAGCATGTTGATTTTTTACTGTTTGCCTTTTCCTTTAGGGAGTCGGCAGAACACATCTCTGGGAATGAAGTTGTGTTGCAGTGCTTAGCAGAAAGCAGGCACCATAACACATTTGTTCCCTGTACTCCAACTCCAGGTGTCTCTGGTTTGCTGACAGCACATTCCAGCAGGGCAGAACCCCTTGTTGTTTCCTACAGCAAAACTCTGTACAGGATTTCCTGGATAAAAGGCAGTTACATATTATTTTTAAACCTAGGAGCCTTGGATTAAGCCAAATATGAAGTCTGATCCAATTTGTCCCTCGTTTTCCTTGTTGGATAGCTGTTACTCTGCCTTTTTTGTACTTTTCAGAGCTCCAGCCCTCAGTCCGGGAAGCAATTTCACAACAAATTAAGCCAGGCACTGCCATGAGATTGTGTGGCATTCCAGAGCTGTGGAGGGGTGTTTACATTCTCCCTCTCTGCCCCAGTGTTTCACGTGTCTATTTGTCTCCCGGGAGTAAACACAATCCCTTTGTTTTGCAATGCCAAAAATAGAAGCATTGGTATTTAAATTACGAACAATTGGGTTTGGCAAACAATCCCTTTCTGAATCACGGGGCTGAGTCATTTCCCTCACCTAAGCTGCTCTCCTCTGCACATTGCAAGAGCAGGGGGAACTCCAGCACTAATGTTTTCCTGTCTGTCTGTATGTCTGCCATATTCCCTATGCCCTGCAGCCTGCCTGCTCCAGGCCGAGCTGGTGAATTACGAGCGGGTCAAGGAGTACTGCCTCAAAGTGCTGCAGAAGGAAGGCGAGAACTTCAAGGCACTCTATCGATCGGGAGTGGCATTTTACCACTTGGGTGACTTCAACAAGGCCCTCTACTACCTGAAAGAAGCAAGATCCCGCCAGCCAACAGGTATGGGGAAGGGAGCAGGGATGTGGCTTTGCACTGAGTGCTTTTGTATTTCTTACCATGAGATGTCTTCTGTCCTTGACCTGATTGTGTTGATTTCCACAGGGATGAGCATGCATGACTCACTGCATGCCCTTGCCTGGACTCCCCTTCAAGCACTCGTGGGTAGTGCAGCAAGACTGCAGTGCCCAAGATTAACTGCTGCCAAGGCTGCAGCATGACCTGGAAGAAGACAGTATTGCTGGAATGCTGTTGGTGTGGAGAGGATCCTGCCTCTCTTTTCCTCACTAACTTATTTTTGAATAAAAAGCAGGGCAGGGAAAGAGTGTACCCCAACCATTAAATTTTCTGACTCTTTCTGAAAAAAAGCTTGTTCCCCTTAGCAATGCCAGGAGACTATTTGTCATCTTCAGTAGCCTTCTGCCATCTCAGTAAAGGGTTAGTATTCTGCTTTGGTCAAGGAGACAGACATTTACCCACAAAGCATTCATCAGGATGCTTCAGCTTCTGCCATGAAATCAGCCAATTCCTGGTTAAGTATCTGTCATCCATCTGTCAAAACCATACAGTTCATTTGGGGACAGCAATGAAATTATATATCCAAACAATTGAGCCTTGCCAGAGCAATCATCTCCATGCTAACCTGCCCAGCCTCAGAAGGTGGGTGAAAGGTCAGAGGGTGAGGCAGAGATGATGCTATTATTTTTCAGAAATCATAGGGAGATAAAACAACACTGTGGTTTTAAACAGAAAAGAATTATGTAGAACTCAAAGAATTTCAGAAAGTAAAATGGAAGCCATGTGCAAAGAAAATCCTACAGGCCAGCTCTTCATATGAATCTGAGAGGAAAGAGTGAGAACTGGGTGGGAAAGAGGGGCAAGCCTGGGTCCTGGTGGAGCATGGTGGAGCTGATATTCATTGAACTAGAGGAGGGAAGGGAGGTTGTTGGAGCTGGCTGTGCTTGATGTCCTACAGGCATTGGCCTTGCAGGGCTCCTGCAGTGGCTGTGCCCTAGAGGACCATCGGGGAGGGTGTGTATGGGAGTGTGCTAGGATCTCCTTCCTCTTCCACCTCCCCTAAGGGTGCTTGGTCCCATCTGCTGGGCTTGGCCATGGGCTCCGGGCAGTCTGACAGCACAGCTGTGCACCCCACACTCCCAGAGCAAATGTGTTTCAAAGCTCAGTTTAGCTTATTTTAGTTCACAGTGTGCCCTTCTGCTTTCAGCCCTTGCCAGAATCAGGAAATGGAGAAGCATATGCAGGAGAAAAGTAGTCAGTGGAAAATAAGTTATCCTAACCTTGAAGTTTTGACTAGACTCAAATGTGAAAAATTTCTTTTAGCTGAATGACTTAGCTTCCATTTTTCAAATATGTGTTTCTGTGCTCCCTTACCACCCCCCTCCTCATGAAACTATTTATTTGGTATTCCTTATTGCTTCTTGAAATAAATACTAATTTATTCAACAGCAACAACTTCAAATACCACTTGCTACAAAAATATACCAGAAAGTGTCCCTAAAGGCCCTTAATGTATACAAAACCCAGTTCTGGCCTTCATCTCTGCATCAAACTCTTTCCTGTTATTTGTAGACCATTCAAGGCTGTTGTTCCACTGTTTTATTTATGATTATGGAAAGCTTGAAGGGCATTCAGGGGGAAAGAATTGAATATGTACAGTAAGAAAGGATGTGGCTGTTAAAACACAGTAATAGGAATCAGGTAGCACTATCAAGAATTATCATGTGACCTGGAATAAGTCAGTGTTTCCACTTTAAATGTCTCCATCTGCAAAGTGTGATTGTTTTCCTTTATCTGAGGTTTCACCAGGCTCACTGGTTATTATTGCAGTCATGTTCTGTGTGTTCTTTTTTTTTTCTAATAAGGAATGTTTTTGGCACAAATCACTGGCAGTTGCTCTCTTTGATGGGAGAGCTTTTGAATGGTAAAGAGGAATTAGTTAGCAAAGGGGTTTAGTGTTCTAAAGGGCTGTCAGCACAGCAGATCCCTTATGGCTATTCACTATCTGCCCAGGGTGAAGGAAGATTGGATTTGGCCTGATTTCTTGTGCCACTTCCAAATAAAAATCACAAAAGCAGATTGAAATAACAGAAGATAGCTGTATAACCCTCCTACTAAGGGGGAGGGAAGCTGTTAAGTCATGTAAAGCATGCATGGACCCTCCGTGAGCTTTGTGTCCAGAGGTTGGTGCAGCACAGGCAGCCAAACATACACCTTGCTGCAAGCCTTGTTCAGCCCTCTCCCACTGGGGCTGCATTGTCAGGGTAGGGAATGACTGGGATTGAGATGAGATCATCAGCTGGGAATGGCCTGGTAATGTCAAACAGTGGTCCCTGCTATCCCCGTGCTGGGAGCCCATGGTCAGATGTCCTGCGGGCCGCCCGGACCAGACGGTTTTTGTGCTGTGCAGCGTGGGCTCACGGCTGCACTCAGGCACTGCCTTCCTGCACCCCTGCAACTCAGAAATCCTGGGAACAAAACCCAGGCCATGGTATCTGCACAGCAGATAAGCAACTGGGCTCTACAGGGGAAGCAGAAATTACCTTTAAAATAGCATTAGGCCACTCTGCAGAGAGACACAGGCACAGTGGTAAGGAGCTCTAGCAGTACTGTTTTGCATGGGTGTGACCCCTTATCTGAGTTGTTCTGACTTATTTCCACATCAGTCAATGGGGATAATTTCTTCTCCACTGAGAGATCAGTGGATCTGTCTTCTCATTAACATTTCCATATGCCTTTGACATACTTCTGCAGGTAGAGCTAGTATGGTGCAATACTATTTGGTAGAAAAAACTTAACAAAGACGGGGCTCCACTCTTAAACAGGGTGCTGCTCTCATTATTTTTCCTTGGTAAAATAATGGCCCTCACAAAGAAAGTAAAACATGCCAAAACCAGCCTGAGGCATCTATAAGTAGCTTGCAATGAGAGTGTCAACCACCCTCGGTCAGGCTACACATTATTTTGCCCATGGCTTCCTAGGCATATGGAAATCTCCCAGGTGAGTGAAGCTGTGCCATCAGCAGTCACCTTACCTAAAAGCCAAAGCTTGGAAACAAAGAGGCTGGCAGTTTTTCCCAGTTATGAGCCCACCTTTTCCCCCTCAGTGAGATGCTGAGTCCCTGCAGGCTCAGGCAGGTGTGAATTCCTGACATGCCCAAGGAGTTATCCCTTCTCACCTGCACCAGGCAGGCATTCCAAGCGTGTACCTTAGTGGTGAGGATGTGTATCCAGAGCACAGCCCATTGGAACCCAGAAGAGCACAGAACATAGGTCACAGCACAGCAGGACCATGCTCAGGCTGTGTGTCCTGCCCCACATTAATTTAATTTTAAGTCAGCTAACTGCACTAATTTCATTTTAAGCCTAAAATTCAGGACTACCCCCTCAACTGAATTTCTTCATTCCAGGAGGCTGCACAATTGAAACAATTCTGGTTTTTGAAAAGCTGCTTTAAAATTTGCTGGGCTGGAAAGAAGTGCTAATGCATAAACAGCCCACAATGCTAGTTGACAGAAGTAACAGCAGAATTCTTAGCTCGTTAAAATTATCCCAAACGGGTCAAGGAGCTTAGTCATCGAATCTCACCCTCTGGAGTGCCTAGGACAATGTAGTTGAATCTGCAGAAGACTCAGCAGGGAGACTCACCTCACCAGAGACAATTTGAGAAGTCACAACAGCATGGCCATGGCCCACAGATACCCTGTGGCATGTTCGTGGATAGGGATAGCTCTGTGTGGCAAGAGACTGATCTGTCTGGCACTGATGCAGCACTAGCAGAGGGCACAACAGAGATGTCCTCATCTTTAAAGGAAGCTTTGCACCCACAACTGCTTTGGGGGGTGCAATACCCATACTCACTAGTGCTGGGCATGTTCCCAGTAATTTGTTCATCACTTTGAAAGCTGAAGCACTTCTCATTTCCCTAGCTGGTGTGGAACACTTTGCAGTTTGAATGAGGAGGAGATGAGATTGCCCTCTGGACTGCATTGCACTTCTGATTGGTGTCTGAGGATCTAATAACTTCAGTGGACTAAGCTGACCCTGGTTGGCTGTCAGAGCGAGGCTCTGAGCAAATAACTATTTTTCAGTCAATTCAGAAATGAAAGTAGCTGTGTTTTTACTTGCTTGCTTCTGGTACTACATGGCTTTTGCCATTTTGTGGGTGCCATGAGTGTGTGAAGTTATTGTCATGATAGAAATCAGTTTGGTTTAAGAGAGGATTGACCATGACTGCAGAATCATTGGCTCTGTCTGGAGACACATGCTCATTTAGATCAACCTGTGATTCAGGGTGAATGGGTTCCCTTAGAGCTAAGGTGAGGAGATAAAGCCAGACTTGCATAGTCTGTGTGGTGTGTTTATGCTCTGAAATTCTGGAAGGAACAAGAAGGCTCAGCTTATCACCTGAGCAGTGCTGGGATATCACACCTTTCTACTAGGATGAATCAGTGGTTCTGTACCTCTAGGAACTTCATTAGACAGGACAGACAAGATAATATGCAGCATATAGCATATGACAAAATTGCAGAAAGAGTGTCATGGTGGGAGGACATCCAAGCAGAAAATTTAAGGGAAGAAGGGGTACAAGACAGCGTAAATGATACTCTTCCCAATTCTGTTCATCTTGGAAAAATGTGAAAAGAGTGAAATAGGCTGTAAACAGACTGGGAGAGTGAAGAGGCAGAGCATAACTGTACACAAAATGCCTTTAGGAGATTGCATGCAGGTACTGCAGGAAGAGAAGCCAATGGAGTTGTGTCATTCCACAAATACAGTCAAGGATGACTTGGATAGTTTCAGCTGTGTGAGTTCAACTGTGGTGACCAAGTGTAATCAGAGAGAAAGTAAAAACTAGCTGAGGCAATACTGTGAGCAACAGGGATGGTGAGAACAGCTCAGACCACACTCTTCAAAAGCAGAAGTTCTGGGTTTGGTTCAGAGCCCCTTCCAACTGGTAATGTTCCAGCACACAGTGCTGAAGCCATGCTGCTCCCCTATGATGTATGAGGAATGAAGGTGCATTCTATCTGTCTGCCACAGGGCATTGTGTAACCACCACACCTCTGTGTGTTCTTTCCCTGCAGATACCAATGTCATACGATATATCCAGCTGACAGAGATGAAGCTCAGCAGATGTTCCCAGAGAGAGAAGGAAACCTTGTGAAAATGAAGCCACTTCAGCTGAAGTGCCCAGGCGGGAACATTTCCTTCCTAGAAGCTCATTTGGTGGATTTTCCTGTTTGCTCTGCCTCATCCTCATCTCCTCATCCATCCACTCTTCCTTGCTCTTCATTGAATACCAGTTTTGAAATGAAAGAGACTTGGACGCTGGATATGGCTGCTTGCCAACCATGGTAATACCCCTTCCCCATGGCAAAAGAGCACAACAACTACAGCCAGCCTTGTTCCCAGACAGTGTCACACACCTGGAGTAGGCAATGCTAGGGGACCTGCCTGGTCCTGAACTGACTGCCTATTACCTATTAGGGAAGCAACCCCCAGAACAACGACTTCCTGAGCAGGCAAGTTGGAGACAGAGGGTTTCTCCTCTGAGTGATCACTGGAGCTTAGAAGAGCTAAGAAACCAAGAGAGCCACTGGTCATTCCACAGGGGACAGTAAATGCCTTTTTACCATCAGTTCCCTCTGCCTGCTTCTCCAGTGTGTGTTATTGGTCTCCAGTGAGAGCTTACATGCTCCCAGTCTAATGTCAGTGAAAACTGTTTCTAAGCATCCTCTTGATGAAAGCACAGAGCACCCTATGAACCCCCTGCAGAGCTGTCCCGGTGCCAGAGGAGAAGGCTGTGGACCACCACAGAGCGCTGAATGGACTGTGGAAGCATGGTGTACAGTGTGAGGGAAAAACTGTGAAATAATTCATTAAAGGCAAATAAAAATTATTCATAGGCAACAAGTCTGGGCATTGCTTTTCAAAGGAGCCTCTTCGGTTCTCCATGTCCAGACAGGCAACATTATCTAGGGAGGGGGCAGCAAGGGGTTGGGAACAAGGAACCTCTCCATTCTTACCTTGGCTCTACCAATGCCTTGCTGTGTGATCTTGGGCAAGTCACTTTTAGCCTCTTGGTGCCTCGGTTTCCCTATCTGTACACTAGGGATAATAATACTTCCCTACCTCGCAGGGGTGTTGTGAGGATGTATCAGTTAATGTTTGTAAGTAACAGTACAGTGATGTACAGTGCTAAGTATTATTAGTACATTGGATTGAGGTCTTGATTCTCCTACCTTGTGTTGGTTCTTCCTGTGTCTTGTTTTTTTCTTTTGTAGGAGAATGTGGTGCTGACAACAGGGCAGGACCAACAGCTCTGGAGCCTATTTTGGCAGCCCAGAGGGCTTGTTTAGACCTTCTCCAGCAGTTTGATCTTCTCTGAGAGCTCTGTCTCCTTGGCTCAAAGGTCCTTTTCTGAAACTGCCAATAATGGGATCAGTAAGTGCCACAAACATATTCTCAGTGTGACTTGCCTCAGCAGTGGCCCACAGGGACATGTTCCCAGTTGCAGGATATACGTGAGTGGTTTCATCCCATGATGGCCATTGTCAAGTGAGTGTAGCCAGAGTTATTTCACTTGGCCCTCAACTGAAACACAGAAACTGAAACAGAGCTAAACAGACAAAGTTCGGCCAAGTGCTGTGTGCTTTGGTTCCAGCAGACACAGTATATGCAGACAGTTGGCTATGGCATCTCACATTCCAGCTGTGGTATCTGGCCACATTTTTCTCCAGCCAAAATTCAAGAGAGTTGTTAGAGAAATATCAAGAGAAAAGGCAAATTGAATATAAGCCAACAATGTGCCCTAGCAGCCAGGAGAGCCAACTGTGTCCTGGGGGGCATCGGGCACAGCATTGCCAGCTGGGCAAGGGAGGGGATTGTCCTACTCTGCTCTGAACTGGGGCAGCCTCACTTTGAGGTCTGGGGGCAGTTTTGGGCACCACAATATAAAAAAAGGTACAAAATTACTAGACAGTGTCCAAAGAAGGACTACAAAGATAGTCAAGGGCCTTGAGGGGAAGCTCTGTAAGGAGTAGTTGAGATCACTTGGTCTGTTCAGCCTGGAGGAGACTGAGGGGGGACCTCATTGTTGCTTTTAACATCCTCACAACATAAAGCAGCGAGGCAGGCACTGATCACTTTTCTCTAGTAACCAATGACAGGACCCAAGGTAACAACATGAAGCTGTGTTAGGATAAGTTTAAGTTGGATATTCTAAAAAGGTTCTTCACCCAGAGGGTGTCTGGCCACTGGAACAGGCTCCTCAAGGAAGTGGTCACAGCACCAAGCCTGACAGAGTTTAAAAAGCATTTGGACAATGCTCTCAGGCATGTGGTGTGACTCTTGGAGTTGCCTTCCAATGAGCCAGGAGTTGGACTTGATGATCTTTGTGGGTGTCTTCTCACTCAGGATGTTTATGATTCTACAATTTTATGAAATCTCATGTGTCATTGTCTCTGAAAAAACTTCAGTTGTATTATTTAGTACAGGAACACATCTAGCTCATATTGGGGGTGGGGAAGAGACCATCTAAAAGTCACATATCAGTCCCTGAAATAAGACAGACCTACCTCAGTTGTGTAGAACTTAAGATCAGCTGAGATGGCACCAGAAGTTCATGTTCCTCAGGTGGGCAATGGAGAGCAGCTGTTCTCAAAATCGGGAACAGTGTGCAGCTACTGTAAAGGAAAGGGCTGCTGGAGGCAGCATAGTCACCTTCAGATGGCCTTGGTTCACACATCTGGGTCACAAATAGCGAGCACCCCTGCCCATCAGTATAGATATTTAAGCAATAAATGGAACTACAGCTGTTAGGAAGACAATTTAAAGACAGGGAGGACAAATGAGGGAATTTCTGTAAGTGGTCATTAACCAGACCAGAAAATAAACGTTAGGCAGAGATGTGCTTGGGTGCGTGTAAGATGTACCTAGTACTGAATAAAAGACAGTGTTAGTAAGGTTCTGGTTCTCAGGCACAAGCAGTCTTCTATCTCTTAAATACATCACACAAAAAAAATTCAAACAGAGGTGACTCTCCCCTACTTCATATTGCTGATGACAGTTCATCCTGCAGCTGCATGTGTCTCTTCACTAGGAGTGAAATGAGGATTCACCCTGCAGGCAATGCAGAAGAGGACACCACCTACGCAAACAGTCTCTGCCCCAGGAAAGCTCGCGCAAGCAGAGACAGGCTTGTTACTCATGACCTTAATGTAAGAGAAAGGACATTCTCTAGCCACTGGAGATGTAGGGCCATGACTGTAATTTTGTCTGGGAACAATTTTAGCCCTCACAATGGCTTCACTGATGTACTGTCACTGCATCAGTGCCATGTATATATTATAAAAAGGGCACAGCAGGTTCCAGTCTCCTCAGTTTTAAGCATCTTTCCCTCTGGGAGCACTGCAAAGGGTAGAAGAAAGAGGGAAGTTTTTGAACGTGCATAAGAAAAATATTTTAGAGAGCCTTCAAGTGCTACACAACAACCTATTTTCTTTCAGAAAATTGTTGTCTTTACATACACTGACAGCCAACGTACCTGTAAACAGTGATGCTCGCACCAGAGGCTGGAAGAAAGAAGTCACCAAAGAGAGAAGAGAATTGGGGGCTGTTTCATGCAGTGACAGAGAGTTTGAGAGAATTATGGACACACCTTTTCCAGTGAGTGGGCCTTAGCAGCCAGATGTGGAGGTGTGGGCAGAGGCCACCCAATTCCACCCAAGTTACAGAGGCCTTGTTGTAGGGAGTTGGAGACACATTGTTGGAAGTAGCCGTGTCCACTACAAGTTGATGGTATGCTTCTGCAGAGCAGTCAAGAAGCAGTGGGAAGATACACATCCTGGAACACTGAAAAAGTAAACTTTTTTAAAAAGCTTTAGCTCAGCCAGATGGTGAATCTGTATGTCAACATACAGCAAAAAGAGGAATAAACACAGCCCCTACCTATACCCAGCAGGGCTAAAATGTCCTCAGTGCAATGAGTAGTGAGCCCATTCATCCAATCTCATGGTAAAACAGCAGGAACAAAATGGCAGGTGCCAGGAAGAGCAGTAGGACAGCAAGCAGGAACTGAGAATGAAAGGAGAGAGGGATGAGATGATCACAGGATGCAAAATATGAGCCAAATCCAGGTTCATGGGCAGAATGATAACTGAACTATAAAAAAACTGACCAAAGGCTTAGACACATATTTGCAGTGCATAACAGCACTCAGTTTTGGCAGGATACACAGCGGGGAAAAAAAGACAGGAAGAATAGATGTGATTTTTCCACTTGGAGGGGGCAAAAGAGGGGGAGGCTTCCTTCCTGCTGCACAATCATTTTTGAAAGTGCAAGGAGAGGACAAACAGATGCTGGCTGTGGAAGTTTTCCAAATATGTGTTAGCAGTTGCTGTTGGTAAACATGGCTTGAACAGGGTGGAGAAATCTTTGTTTAAACTAGGGAGAGGGTATGACTAGATTCTGGAACTGATGGGAAACAAAGGTCTGGATATTCTTCCTTACTAGTAAAAACCAGGAGCCTCTAAAATGAAAAGGAGGGTCTTGAGTGCAGACCAACCCTTTTAGCTGTACATCTCCATTTAGCTTCCCCAGAATTCCTGTGGAAGCCTCATCTGTATAAATGTCATCACCAGAATACAGTGAGTAGGCCCAGGAGTGGCTGTGCTCTCATGCTTCACATCACATCTCCAGGGGGTTTATTTGCACTGTTTTCTTTATGTTCAGTCCTGTGATGATACCCTTTTGATTTGCTTTTTTCCTAGGAGCAGGAGAAGGGAAGAGGGAAGGCATACACTGGGTGAAGGTGAAATCAAATTAAATTCACAAGGTCCTGCTGACTATCCATCTTCTCTGGTTGTTTATTCACCTTTCCTCCTGCACCCTGAATGATGGTGATGCTCTTCCCAAGTTTCTATGGTGAAATTTCTTGATCTGCACAATATTTTAAAGGCTTGGGCAGGAGTTACTTAAATAGGGAGTAATAGCGGTGGGCTAATATACCCACCAGGTGGGATGCTTGGGAGGGTGCAGTAAATTATCAGGTTTCTTAATACTATCCATGTATTTGCATAACCAATTACTAAGATCACTTCAGCTGGTAAGAAGTGGATTCCAGAGATTGTTCTTGAAGAGTTCCTAGGTTACTAAAGTGTTGCAGGCTGTACCACCCTCCCCTGCCAACAACACCTTCGATGTTGCCTCAGCGAAAGTGATGAAAAGACAAGGCACTGTCCTGGCTCCTCCCACAGCTGCAATTGAAGGAAGGTAAATTCATGCATTCATGATAAGAACCTTAGAAGAAACCCATGGCAGTATGTAACTTTGAGGCAGTTAGCAGCTTGTAAGATGGAAGGGCATATAAATGGTCCCCCAGATGTAGGGAAGGGAAAACCTTCCTTCTCCTTTGCTTCCCAGAAACAGGTGTTCCCTCTGTCACAGCACAGGCCAGCTTAAACTTTTCAGCCCAGAGAACTGTGCCTACAGAAACTCCAGTAGCAGTTGTGGTCTGGAATCAGGAAATAAATAGACTGTGTAGTGGCCAGGAAATTACCTTACTCTACCTTCATGCTTACTCCTTATCCTTTGGAAAGCACCCAAAGACAGACAAGGGAACACATACGACAATATTCAGCCATGTCCATGGTGAATGAAGCTTCTCTCCAAGAGAGGCATCACAGGCCCTACCCACAGCCTCTTTTTTTCCTTTACTGCCAGCCAAGTCTTATACGCAGCAGCAGCTCTGCAAAACCTACTTCCACAGGGCTCCCCTTCACTGCATTTTGCCTGGAGGGAACATGAGCCTGTGCCAGCTGGTAGCTACCTCTAGCGGCTCCCCATCACTGGTTAGGAAATAATTTGTAAAGCAGGCAGGTGGAACTGGCAAGGGTATCAGGAAATAAGAAGAGGGATTTGGCTGGGGCTTTGGGCCATCATACATACAGATTCTCATACAAGTACTGCCACCAGATCCTCAGTGATTCCATGTGCCCAGGTGCAGAATGCCAGGGACCACTGTATATCCATCCATGAGGCACTCAGATAGCTCCCTGTTGCACTTTACAGCCTAAAGAGGAGATGGCAGATGAACTCAGAGGAAGGGTGAATCACCCATGTACTCTCTGAGTCGTACTATTTTCTCCACAGAGCTGATCTAACAGAAGCATATGAACATATATTCTCTTGTCTGTTGTCAGAGCTTCAAATCAAAACTGTGATTAATCTGAAACTGTACATTTTTGTTATTAGACCCCAGCTTACCTCAGTACTGCAAAGATTTGGTATTAACTTTGTGTAATATTGACATCTAAAATGCAAAATATGAGCACTGAAGATGACAGAACAGCTTTCTATAAAGAATTCTGCCAAGAAAAAAATTACTTCAAAACAAAAGGAAAAATACCTGGTTACTAATAACAGAAGGGATATTTAACATTAAATAATCTCAACCGGTGATTTTTTTCCCAGCATTTATGGAGGTACTTCTCAGTCTCGCATATGTGAATCTGCATGTGGGTGGGTGCATGACGGTGTTGTGGGGTGCAGCCCTAAGGGGAGAAATGTACAAGGCAAACCTGAACCTGACCACATCCTGCTGCCCAGTCCATCCCACAGCAGGACCTGCTCCACTTCAACCAGTCCTGACATGTTCTCCCCAACTACTTGACTCTCTTGAAATGAGAGCAGGGTAAACATTTGGTTGCAAATTATTGCTGTTACCAGTTGCCTGTTCTGCAGACTTTTCTCTGGCCATGAATATGCCATGAACATAGTGGCTTACACATGCTCCCCATGGAGAAAGAGGAAGCAAAACTTCATTGAATGTGAAAGCCAGCTTGAGTGAAAGCTCTCTTGACAAATCAATAAAAGCACATGCAATTCGGAGTCTAGAATACTGTTTGAGCAAGAAAGCAGAATAAGAGTATCTAAAAGGACAGTTTAGGCGGGAAAAAGAACACAGGAGACAGAGACATAGATACTCATACCTGAAAGTCTGAAGGACCTGGCAGAAGCTCTGACTCCTGGCAGAAGAGGGGTTTTTGGAATGGGAGACATGAGGAGTGAAATGCAAGAGGAAATAGAAAAACAGAATGTGGTAGAAAAATTAAAAGATAGAGTTGATAGCAAGTCTTCCCACCCCAGTAGGATTTGGGCATCACAGCTCTGACTCTGGAGGCAGAGGGAGGAAGAGTGAGGCCAGTATCATCCTGAGGACACAAGGAGGAGACCTCAGGAGTGGCTGTCTGCTGGATCTTTAAATCTTCATCCCATTCTTTTGCCTTTGTGCTTTCAATATCATGAACCAAGAGACAGCCCAAATGCCTTATCCTGATATATCTCTTAACACATGACAGCTGCATCAGGGCTGGGGGGACAGGGATAACAGGGTCATCAGTTTAAGACCTGTATTAGCTGGAAGTGGTAAGCCACATTTAATATGTTTTTAGGTTCAGAATTATTCTGAGCCCTTAAACAAAGCAAATGACAGTTTTTTCCAAGGCTGATATTTTCTTGATGACTTTTATTTCCAGCCCTTATATCAAAGTTGCCCATAAAAGCAGGCTGCTTGCCTGGTAGGGCAAGTTTAGTAGGGGGAGCTATTGCTATCAATGCTTCTGCTTCAGCAGTGGTTCGAACTCAGATGTAGTTGTACTTGTACTGCAGCAGCATCTTTAACCCACATTCTAAATGTTGCTCAGGATGTGATACTCAAATTAAAATGTGTTTTAATGGCCACAAGAAAAAAGTACATATTTTAATTATCCAGGATTAAACAGATGGACTGTTTCTCTGATTTTGCTTAGTAAAGATAGGTGGGGAATTTACAGCTGGGAACAAAGGATTTTCACGTAACCAACAAAGGATGGTTAGCAGCCAGTCTAGCTGCCAGTATTATTTCATAATGGCAGCCCAAAGAAAGCAGCTTAGCATGGCCTATAACAGCCTCAGGGGACAGCTATGTGCAGGATGGACCATGTTTTTTGGCTCCCTAAAAAGAGCAGGTGATAGAGCTACAGCCTCTGCAGGCTTCCTCCACTTCACACAGCAGCAGTACAGGGTTGCAGCAGAACTTTTGGCAGCAGATAAACCCCAAGCTGTTTCATATTACCTCCTACAAACTTCTGGTTAGAGAAATGGCCATATACAAATAGCATATTCCTCACTCAGAGGTAGCCTCCTGCATTTTGTTGGGGCTGAATTAAATCCAAACTAACAGCTGCTGAATTCAGTAGGTTGTCTTTGAGGCTCAGCTGCCTCTTGGCAGGCTCTGAGCATTGACTCAGGGACAGCATATGAGCCCAAGGACACAAGCCAAGATGCCAGCCTTTTCATAGGGTCCTTTGGTTGGCCTCTAGCTGAGCAAGATATGGGGGATGAGCCCAGATGCTCAAAAAACAAGGTCTTGGCCTCAGCTGAGCAGAACAGATGTGACCCTTCGTGGTCCAGAGGCCAGGCCCTCACATCAGCTCCCCAAGCTGCAGGGCAGTGTCACAAAGCCAGGGCTGACAGCTGACTGGCACCTCCTCACTGCTAACAACCCTCACAGGCTTTGACTATCCCAGTCTTTGGTGCTGGGTCTATGCTGTCACCCTGAGGTCTCTCTTTCTAAAAACCATTTAAAACCTCAATATTAAGGACTCTAAACATCAGCAAATAAACTATAAAAGTCCATGAGGTTTTTTTGGAGCTTAGAATGGCTCAGGTTATCACTTAATGTTTTAGCAGGCAATCCTGCCTGCTTTTGTGTCACACAGGCCTGGGCTTCCATATAAACATAGAGAAATAGTCACTTAGTTGGTGGCCCAGCAAAATGGAAGAGCTGAGCAAGAGAAAACCTTGCCTTGAGCATCACCAAACCAACATGTCACAGTAACCCAAACTCAAGTTATCACCTCAACCTGGCAAGCTCGAGTTGCTGTTTTACAGCAGCAGTCTGGGGGATTTGATTGATGTCTGGAAAATTATTTCCATATGATAGAAGACCAAAAGCTGTGCACAGGAATAGAGTCTGAATCTGCAGTTTACAGGTAACTGCATAGCTTGACTCTCAGATCAGTGGTTGGGAATACAACACTCTCAGTTTGGAAAATCCTGAAACTTACAGCATACACAGTGTGCTGGTTTTAGCTGGGGTAGAATTAATTTTCTTCATAGTTGCTGGTATGGGGATGTGTGCTGAACACAGAGTTGATCATACAGAGATGTTTTTGTTATTACCAAGTAGGGCTTACACAGAGCCAAGGCCTTGTCTGTTTTTGGTACAGCCACACTAGTGAGGAAGTTGGGGGTGCATGGGAGGTTGGGAGGGGACACAGCCAAGGGCAGATGACCCCAGCTGACCAAAGGGATATTCAGCACCATCTGACATCATGCCACCTATATTAAGCTGGGGAAAGAAGGAGGAAGAGTGGGACATTGGAAGTGATGATATTTGTCTTTCCAAGTCACCGTTGCATGTGATGTGGCTCTGTTCTCCTGGAGATGGCTGAACACCTGCCTGCCCATGGGAAGCATTCAGTTGATTCCCTGTTTTGCGCTGCTTGTGTGAACAGCTTCTGTTTTCCCTATTAAACTGTCTTTCTCTCAATCAGGAGTTCTCCACCTTTTACACCTCCAATTCTCTCCCTGATCCAGTGGTAGGGGAGTGTGCGAGTGGCTCCAAAGGGCTTGGCTGCTGGTTGGGGTTAAACCACAACACACAGTCAAAATTTAAATCAACAGGAAAATGAACCCCAAAGTAGCATCAGTATTGGTTCTCATTATAAAATAAGGTCCATTTTTCTTCTCAAGCAATGAATCTCCTTCTAAGACATATGCTGTTGTTGAGAGACATCCTTCTTATTTTCTGTGTTCTGGGACAGCCATGTCCCACTTCACCTGTTATTAGTCTACAGACTGATGTGGAGCTCTACAGATCCCAGATGTTTACATCTTTGTGATGTCAGATGGACTCACTTCACTAATGAAATATGGCTGTCTAATAAAAGATGAGATCTCTCCTTTTCACTCATCAGCAGTATAAACACAAAGTCCCTGCCGGTACTTCACAGCTCTGTTCATGATGAGCAAGCCAAACCAAGCCATGTAATCTCATACTATAAGTCTGAGGAAGTACCAACTCTGAAAATAGGACTTGAAGAGATCCTATCTAACCTATTTAGTTTATCTAACCTGTTCTCAAAAGCCTCCTATGACAGAATATCACTGCCTTCATAGATGGAAAGTTAAGAGACTTCTTACTACAGTTTTAATTATCTCCTTTGCAGTGATTTAAACAAATTACTTCTTTTTTCAGCTACAGCAGATATTATCAAAAAGTTTGTCTCTGTCTTTGCAGTAAGTCATTATGTTTGTAAAAGGCTCTTCTCTAGGACTGATCTTTCAGCTTCCATCAAGATTTCTTAAACTCAGCAAGTTTTCTGGCTCCTTGCATGTTCTACTCATTTTCCTCTGGATTTCTTCCAGGTGGTTTACATGTTTATTGGAGTGTAATGCTAAAAGCAAGACAGTTCTCTAGCTATGGCCTTCCTGCACAAGACAGAGAAGAAGCATTATTTCAGATAATTATTTCTGATACATGATAGGCCTCCTTACATATTTGCTGTACTAGCAAGACATTATTGACTCACACTCAAGTCTCGACCTAGACTGCTTTGACTCGCTCCAGTTTTTCTTCTATGTTGTTGTCATGTCCTTTTGTATTTCTGCACCCAACATTCCTTACTGAATTGCATCCCATGTGGCTGAAAAACAGTCGGATATCACAAAATCAGACGTCACAATTCCTTTTCCATAGAAAGAACAGATCTGCATCTCTGCTTTTTAAAGGATGCATGTGGTCAAATTTTAAGAAGAAGCAAAAGTAAGATTCAGTATAAAGTACCACTTTTTGGGTGGGGAAAAATCAACATAACTGTTCCACTTCTTACCATTGTTAACAAGTTCTACTGCACAAGCTCAGCAGTGCTTTTAGCAGCTATGAAAAACACTTAGAGCTGAGAGTCATAGGCTGTTGGGATCATCACTCACAGTGTCTTTCATCATGCAAAGCAACTCCTTACTCCTTTAAATTATGTTGCAGAGTCAGGCACATTCAGATCTTCCAAAATAAGCAGGATTAATAATGCCTGAGCAAGATTGGAACATTGAAGAACTAATGACACAAAAATCAAGTGTTCACCACACCTTGCAAGCCCTTTCCCCAGCATACCCCATTCATATTCTTTCAAAACCTTCTAAGCAAAGGTAACAGGCAGTGCAGCCCATAGATGTGAATTACCAAATCTCCTGTGTGTCTTGGTTTTTTAGAAGCTCATGCACCTGACCATGAACAGACAACCAGGTGATGCTCAACAGAATTGAAAACTGATCATAAAAGATGGGAGAAAAAAAAAAAAAAAAAAGGAAGAAAATGCTAATTGAAGTTTGTACCATTTTCAGTGAAGATTATGGCTTGGCTTCTCTTCATAGATTTTTATTCTGTACTCACAGGTAGTGAGAAGTTCAGTGACATCCAGAAAGACATTGTCCAGAAAGCCAAGTGACATCCAAACATTCTGAATGTCTGGCTTGCTGTTTGCTCTTTCCTAGCAAGAGAAAGTGTGTGAAGCCAAGGACGTGGCTTAGTAGGTCATGGGTTGAAATGCACAGAGTTTCTGTCTTTAATCAACATATAAGAAACAAATATTAGTATCTCCCCAAGGTATTGAAGGAAATAATGACAATCAGAGTAGCTGACAGATTTGGTACAGTGCTGAAAGTGGATCAGAGGGGGAGAAAAGTTGTGTAGGGTGGACTTGTCTCCTAGTTCTCTCACTTAGTCCATGTCAGAGAGCTATGCTGAGCCCCACTTCTCACTTCATTGAACAAGCCCCATCTTCTGTTGCAGAGTATGGAAGAACTCAACAAATAACATTTCCAGCACACTTTTGAAGGGACCCTATGAGCATGAAGCATTACTGCTGCTGTTGTTATGATTAAGAACAGAGTCTGCTGCTGAATAATTCATTTGATGTGAAAAACAGCCAGCAAGTTGTTGAACAAAAATGATGTACAATGAGACATAATTACAGAGTGGTTGCAGAGAGCAGGATGCAGATGGAGCTCTCAGGTTGGTTGCTGGTGACATCAGAGCATGGACAAGCACAGGTGCGTGTTGGGCTGCATACTTCATTTTCAAATTATCGTATCACTTTGCCTTTAACTTTTGAGATACTCAAGGACTGCCTCATTTGGAGGGATCATTTCTGGTGGAGAAAGTGGACCCCAGTTTTTTAGTACTTACGATTACTGATAAGGCTCTAGAAGTAATAAGTACTGCTGGCTGGGAGGCACTGTCTTGTTACATCAATACTGCTTTTCTTGACAGGAGAAATGGTTAGAACTGCTAATTCCTCACAGATGTGTCATGTTGTGGACACCAAAACTTTTTGCAGCAAATTTTAAAAATTGGAAGGAGATTCTGTGCCTCAGATTCCTGCTTGCAAAAAGATACCCACATTCACAGAGCCCAGCCTGCAGTGTGGGAGCTTTAGAGCTGTCTATGTTCTTCATCAAATCACACAGGAAAAGCTTTCTCTGCCTTGGCTTGGGAAGAAAATTAATCCCTCTCTACTCTGCTTTCTTTACTCCCCCACCTGAAGTACTGCATCCAGCTCTGGAGTCCCCAGCATAAGAAGGACATGGATGTGTTGGAGCAGGTCCAGAGAAGGGCTGTGAAGATGACCAGAAGGCTGGAGCATCAGCAAAAAACAGACACTAAATCAAAAACTAAACCAGAAACTGAGATCTATTTCAGCCAATTTGTCATCAGAATTAAACAAACAACCAGAACTTCCAGATACTACTGATAGATTGAAGTCTGGCTTGGGAGACTGAAAGATCCCTCCTGTATCCCAGGTTTCTGGCTATTTCTGACCTGTGAGCCAGATTCAAGGGATGGGGAGCTTGGAAGATAAGGATGGCTTAGAGCCAGGGAGAGAAAGTGGAACACAAGAAGAGGCTTTATCATGCATTTCCTATATAATAGCCAAAATACCCTTCTGTTCTTTCTCATATATCCTAGAGAGAACACAACTGAAGTGTGAAGAATTGTTTAATGGATTTAGTAATAGTATTGATCTTCTGTCATTTAAAAGGGACTCGGGGCTTAATCAGATCTGTAGAAGCGTCTCATTATTTACTTTGCCAAAGGAAAGGATTAGATATCAGATAAAGAAAAGGCCCTTCTGCAGGCATGGGTTTACTCCGCAGGATGAAAATCCATTCCATTTACTCTTACCTGCATATGTGTTTAAGTAGGAAAGAACCCAAACAACTCTCTGTGAGATTCTTCCTGGAGGAATCAGTACAGTAACAATAAACAGAGGTAGGCTCAGCAACACAGCATGTTTCCAACACCCTGATTTAACTCCTGTCAGAACTCAAAATGTCCCTCAGACATTTTTGGATGTTCCAGGCCCAGGTCAGAAGCATTTGAGACCCTGGCAGGCAGCTGGAAACAGCTGTGATTTTGGATTTGAACCATGGAATGATTTACCAACCTTGCAGGAAGAACAAGTAGTCACAAAAATTTAGATATTATAGTAGAAGTAGTCACAAAGTAAAGGGAAGAATTTTTGAGTGCTGTACAGGGGGGTTTTGGTTTTGTACATGGGGGTCAGAAGTTTTAAGATGGAGAGATTTGGGCCTGCCCTGTCCTCCCTCTTTCTTCTTCCTTACCTCCATGTTCTTGGTGATGTTGGCACTGACAGATTGGTTTAGAGTAGAAAGGCACTATTTAATATAAGTAATAGGCATTGGGGAAAAACTATAAACATTTAATACGTAATGTACCATATAAAAGATAGCACCAGCCCTGGGCAGGGGGAGAGAAGAAGAAGACAAGAGTAAGAAAGGATGTCACGGTGTGTGTGTGCCTTTGCCTGAGCTGCTGAGCAAACTGCAGCAGCCCAAGAAGAAAATCTTTTAGATAACTTGCAATAAACTACCTTGAGACCAGACAAGAGAGGACTTCTGAGCATTTCTTTGAAAGCACGGGTTGGAGGAGAGATTTTTCCACCACACAGAGCCACCCATGACTTAGGGTGAGCTCCGGTAAGCTCCATTATCTGGTCACATGAGAAATGACAGCAGAAATTGAATTGTTGACAGAGACAGACTGAACAAGTTTTCACCTTCTGAGGTACCATCTTGCCACCATCACCTTCTGAGATACAAAGTGAGAAAGAATAAACCAGAAACCCTCTGATGGCATTTTTATAGTCACCTTTGAGACAACATAAAATTAGCTTATCAGATGCTTGTCTGTAATGTCCTTGCCTCAGAAAAGAGTGATAGTTTTATTTCCTTGACACTTGAACCCAAGTTAACTTCCCAATCTGTCTTTCAGGGTGGCTTTAGATGAGACAGCCCATTTTGTACCTATGTTGTGGCACAACTGAAGCTATGCAGACATGGAGTAGCAGCTGTAGAACTGCCTACTCATCCCATGTTGAGTCTATCAGCAAAGCAAAATACTTCAGGTTGAACACAAACATTGACTTTGCAGTGAGATTTCTTTTGCAATGATATTTTTTCATGTTAACATTCCAGATATTATCAGTACATTCTGTAATAGGTGCACACACACACACACATACTTACATGATAACTATGATGAATAACCTGGTTTGATTTGGCTTGTAGGAGATACTTTAAACATCTTTTTATTTCAATTTCATGTAAACTCTACACTAGTTTGTACTGCTGAATTCCACAAACAATAGAGCGAATTCAAGAACCTCTGTATTTTCCATTGCTGGAAAGATTTTGTGTTATTCTCTTTCAGGTGCTTCTTTTTGGAGACTTTTACTTAAAACACCTCACTGTTTAACATGGGAACCTTGCAGGTGCTTGCTTTCTTGGATCAACATTGATCTGCCTTGCTCAGCACTGTCATTGTACTGATTCATCCTGAAGCCCACTTGCATTTAGTCATGGATTTGCCATATCCCTGGCAGGTTTGTAGCAAAGTTAATGGTACATTTTAAGGGACATGAAGGTTTTGGACATCCCCCATGTCCCAAATACACACTTGAAGAAAGGAAGGTGCACAACACCGAACAACCGAGGAAGTGTTAATTCTTTCGTTTTCTAACCATAGAAAACAGGGTTCTTCCAGAACACAGATGGGTTAGCAGGTGAGCAGGGTATCCCCTTGGAGCAGCACAGGCAGGCAATCCCAGCGTGACCTTCAAAGCACAGGGACATGGTTCCCTGAATCAGAGGCTTCAGCATGGGAAAAAAGAGTCACTGCCAAATTTTAAGAGAAGCCTGAAAGTGACTGACAAGTGCAGAGACTGTACTGAAGTGTCGAGAGCAGCAGAAGGTGTGCTGCTCTGCCATGGCTACTCCAGCACTGGAGAGAAGTACCCAGGAGAGTGGCTGCTCCTAGGGCAGAGAGTCCAGGGCTGGGAGTGGCAGCTGGAGAGGCAGAGGGCAAGGAGGAAGGGGTAGTGGGAGTGTAAATTGTCACTCCTTGTATAACCAATGGATTTCACCTGGCAGTCACTGCTGGACAATAAATTTAGAAGGAAAGGAACACCATTATTTTAGTGTTCCTCTTAAGAAGGTGACAGCATTGGAAAAGGTGCTATTTATTATTTACCTGCGCTGCAACACTTTTCATACTTTAGTCTGACATTATATTCCAGTATCTCAGAGACACTTTAATAAACCTGTACCTTTGAAAGTCTGATGTAGATTCAAAAAGCCTGCAGAGGCAGGAGTAGCCAGCTGCTACAAATATGTTTTTTGATTACAGGAGTTCTAAGGCAAGAGTAGCTTTGTCTAAAAAAACAACTTTCCCTTTATGCTCAACCATCTATTTTGTGCAATAATTGAATGTCTGCTAAAAAACCATCTTGTGATCTGTTGCAATGAAAGGAATATGTTTGATCATAGCTTGGTTGTGCTCCCTGAAATGCTGCAGCCCACAGCCTTTAGGGCAGAAAGCCTGACATGTTCCTTCTCAGAGCAACCCTCATTCATACAGAAATGTTTTGGGCACCTTGCCCATTTTGCCCACAATGCACTTTCCTTCCTAAAGCAAAAGCCTTCAAACTCTCCCTACACTGCTGGAGTATTTCTTACATGGAAGGATACCTTGGGCTTTCCATCAGGTTTTTAACCTCCTTCCCAGGAGGTTCATGCTCTGTATTATATCCACAGTTGATCACAAAAATAGATGAGTTTTTATTTCATGCTCAGCCTGAACTCTACTGACTTCGCAGGAGCAAGGGAGATGTGGTGAATTCATCTTAGTTTGGATTATATCCTCTCCGCACCTTTTTAGCTATAGGAGGACCTGCCATCTTATGAAAGCAATCTACTGCACTATGATCCAGACAGCAGTAAGTACTTCTATTTTTTTTATTTGTCATCACATTTAATCTAAATCAAGTCTTACAGCCTAAAACCAGATATTCCTTAGAACAGCGGATAATTCAGCAAAAGTAAAATACCATTTTTAGAACTATATTCAATCATAAGCAAGTGTTAGTAGGAGTGCTAATATCATTAGAAGTGAGGAAAAGTTTTGGTTTTAAATTCCTGATTTAATGATGCTGAGAAGAAAATCACAGTTGTTGTTCTGTTGTACTACAGTGGCTGCTGCAATGCCAGCTGTAACACCCTCTTGGAAATTACAAAGAATGGATATGCTCTTCTGAGCTGGGTTTGGGTGCCTCCCCTAGCTCACACATACTTGGATGCATGTGTGAGAAAGGACATGAATGCACAGGCACATATGCATTTTAGGGGTACTTTATATTTCCCTCAACCATATCCCATTTGCCAAAGGAGATTGTTGAATAATAGCATCTGAAGCTCAGCGTGTAGCTATTCCAGCCTTTCTCTTAAATGAAAGGAAAGGCTGGAATATTTCCTCCTTCATTGAAACTGGTATTTCCTCTTTCACTGAAACTGATTTCAATTCTGCATCCAACTTCCCCTCATGCAGATTAACTCCATAAATTTTTGCTTTGACATAGGTGACTCCATGACACCAAGAGATCCCTGGTCTCTTACACAGCACCTACTTGCCAGCTCAGAAAATCACACCCTTACCAGCTCAGCTATTCCCATCATGCCCTCAGTCTTACCCCAGGCAATACGACTTGCAGGTGAAAGTTTATACACTTTGTTGTTCTTTGGTACAAAGAGGTTGTTTATTGGAGTGATACCCAGAATATCATTTGCCTTTGTTGAGCACGCATAGATAGGAAAGGGCAGGAGCATAAGGAGAGAAGGAATTTAAAGTTGTGCCAAGGTCTTGACTTGCCTCTCTCTTATCTGCACAGGAGAGTGTGTCATCTGTAACACCTACCTTAGGGGAGGTCAGAAATTACTTTCCTTTCCTTGTCTGCCACTGTGGCTAGAACAGCAAAGACTGGGTGGGAGAAAGATGTATTCAGCCCACAATGCCAATCAGAGGATCATTAAATGGGACTAAGAAATCAGCACTAAGTAACTGTTAGGAACACCTGGTATTTCATAAAGTAAAATGAGTGGAAGATCATCAAGTTCCCAGGGTAAGGGCAGTTCCAGGACATTCTATGCACAAAGGCAAAAGCACCTCTAGTTCCCTAGGGGGAACTCATTTCCTCCTCAGTGGAGGACAGTAACAGCTTGGGACTTATGGTTCCAAGTAACTCTATTTCCAGCCTCATATCCTTTTTTGAGGTGGTCCTGATTCTCAACAAGCATTTCCTGTCTCTCTTTTATGTCATGTAAAGTTTATTACTTTTCTTTGAATCAATACAGCTTTTTTTAGGATGGCATCTTTCATAGAAACTGTATTCTGAAATGCCTATGAGTAACTCCAGACCATGGCCTGTATCTGGGACAAAGTACTGCAATCAGTACTGCATGGAGTCAAAACATCAATAACACTTTGTTTGACCAAACCTCACGTCCCTGATTCCTCACCTTTTCTGCATCTTAGAGATTTCACTCCCCTCAAAGGCTGGTGTTTCCCTACTTTGTCCTTTATGCAGCTCTGATCACAACCGAATGAAATCCTCAGGAAGGAAGATGTTCTCAATTAAAATATGTGCCCAACCTATATTTGCAATGGGCATTTGAGATGCCCAGCTAGATAGCTCCTTACCTCCCAGAATACCCAATCTCATTAGTTCTACCTAAGTTAGAACTAATATTGAAAGTATTGCTTATTCAGAAGAAGTTCTGAGTGCTGACCCCAGGACAACAGCACAACATGCTACTGTAAGAAGTACCCAGTAGCATACACTGAAGGACTTGTACCTGCCCTGAAAAGGACACTTTGAGCCCAGGCTTGTCAAAACCAGATCAAACAAAAGGCTATCCCGTAGCAGAAAGAGGATGAGAGGCATATATAGGTGGCTTCCTGGAGGGCACTAAAAGGACAAATGACAGTTCTTCTACAGCAAAGCTTTAGACTTTCTATGTTCTCTCCTACACATCCTATGGCAACCTCCCCACCCGTCTCACTGTCTCCACAACCACTGATGGAGGGATACCAATATTAACTTCTGCAGAGGCATCTCCTGTAAGCTCAGGGTTGTCCCGCTGAAAACTGAGTAAAACAAGAGGCAAAATGGGAGGAAAGAAGACTGTCATCAAGACTTATTTGTTTTTATATGACCAGAATGGGAGCAGGGATTAAAAAGTATTAGCAGATACAGTGAGAAATAGAAGCAGCAAAGACCCCATGTACTCTGACACCCAAATGGTTTGATTCTCCTCAGACTCACTGATGTTAACAATGCTTGTCCTGCCTGCTGGATTGTGTGGCAGATAACCACTGTCTGCCACTGATTGTCAGCACTTGCCTGCCTAATGCATTTATCTGAAGGGCTGAGAGACCCTGCCATCCCCAACAGGTCAGGAGACAGCAAACACAGCTCAGGAAGGGGACTCATGGCTTGGACTGTGTGGGCTCACACTGACTGTGGGCTGAGCAATGCTTTGTGTAACATATACCACTATTGAGGGACGCTGACACTCACTGTGTGTTTTAAGTTTTGACCAAGAGAAATGTTTTAACATTATGCATTCACACACCAGTAACCTTCCTTTATTAGCTAAAGCCTTCAAAACTCACAACAAAATATTTGACCAATCCTCTGTGTAGAATGCAACATATTCTTAGGAAACAATTATCAAAATGAAAATATAGCCTCAACTTCTGTATGTCATTTTTCTTCTTAATGGGCCATTAAAAGGCTCATTCTTGTGCTGCATTCATCTCTTTTCTCTTAGTGCTGCTCTTATTAGAGCATCTTGTGCTCCCCTGTCAACCTCTAGAGACATCAGCCATTTTGTTTTAATATTATTATCCTTGCTAACAGCTGAATGCAATTGTCCATGAGAGCAAGCTAATGTACACCTACAGTGAGAAACTCTTGCAGAAAATCAAAGAAGAGAGCTGTGCCCAGAGAAGGGAATTAAGAGGCAGGACTCCTAGGATCTACTTCCAGTTCTGCTTAGAGTTTACACATCTGGAAAGATTTTTCTCTTTAACTGTTTTTGCCTCATTTTCTAAACTCTTGAATGATCCATGAAGACCTGGATTTAAGGTACTAAATGCACTCAAAAAAAGGTGGTCCACACTTCCTGTGCACCTTAATCACACCACTTTTAAAATGTAAATTTGCAATCCTACCCATCTCCTTCTTCTACTCTCCATTCTCAATTCATCCTGATTATGAGATTCCCCTCTGTGGGGTTAGGATTTCTCCCTTTTTTTTGGGGGGGAGGGTGGTGAATTTTCTCCCATTTGTTGCTAAGAGACAATAACCATCAATACTTAAAGAGATAAAAGAAAGGCCAAGGTGGGGGAAGGGTGCAGCTGGCCACTCTCTTACCTGTCTGGTTTTCTCTCCGGGAGGGCAGAGGTACCATGAGATTTTGGCCGGGGTGAGGGCTCGCTCTCTCGCTGTCCGCGCTGCAGGAGAGCGGCCGAGCTGCTGCTTTCTGCGGGGGGATTTCACTGCCACCGCCGCCCAGCCCTGGGCTGCCTCTTCCTTGCCGTGCGTGCGCCTTTGCTCGGAAGAGAAGCCACTGAACTGGGACCTTACTAACAGCCTACCTCACTGGAAAGGACCCTCACCATCTGCTCAGGTGCCTCAGGGGAAAACCCTTCCAAAGGAGCTTCTCCTGGCGGCCCTCAGGAGCCCGGCAGCCACAGCCCAGCCCTGCTGTTTCTCTGCCATGGCTCCGGGCTTTTTTGCTACACTGTAAGCCTGAACCCCCTGCCAGTCAGGACACTCCTGCCACAGCTGTGGAGTTCCTGACACGTTTCTCTGCTACACCGGGGTCTGTTGGTGCCTGCCATTCCAGCCGCTGCTCTGAGGTTCCTGCTGCAGCCCATCCAGCCCGCCCGCCATTCCCGCGTCAGGGAGACACGGCCGGGCTGGCGCCACAGCGCCCCCTGCAGGCGCGCGGGAATCATCGCCCCGCCCTGCCCGGCCGGGAGCCAGCAGCGCCCCCGCCGGCCGTGGGCGGAACTGCACCAAAGGGAAGTGCCTGCGCCAAGAGCCGGCTGTGCTTGGGGTTCTGGTTCTGGTTCTTGTTGTTTGTTTGCCTGGTTATACATGCTAATAAAGAACTGTTATTCCTTTTCCCCTGTTATTGCCTAAAAGCCCCTTAATTTCAAAGTTACAATAATTCAGAGGGAAGAGGGTCATATTTTTTCCATTCCAAGGGAGGTTCCTGCCTTCCTTGGCAGACACCTGCCTCTCAAATCATGACACCCTCCTTTTTGTCTGTTTTTCACACTCATTTAAATTGCAGGCAGAGACATCTGTAGTCAATGTCAGGAAAGCAATTCTAACAGGAATATTCAGCGAGGTGATGATAATTTCCCCTGTAATGTAGTTAAACGAAAGGGAAAGAACATGTAGAAATGCCTGCCCCACAATTACTCCATGTAGCTGCGAAGTGCTGTTATCCTCAGGCCACGCGGCCAGAAAGGAGGTAACAGCCAGGCTCTGCTGTGGTTTTATGCCCTTACTGCTGCCTCTCAGCTGTCCTGCCTGCAGCACCTCAGTTACCTCTCATCCTTCAGTATGTGGCTTTGCTTTGCTTCCACAAGCTCCTGCACCCAAGGCCAGGAGTGATGATGTGCTGCACGGCCTTGCAGAGTCAGAGGCCCTACCTTTTGCTGATGTGTACTTGTACTTCATTTATCTGTCTCCTTCCTTGAATATAGAGAAAGTAAAAATTGTTGTTTTTCAGATGTGCTATGACTCTAACCATCTACTAGATGTGGAAAACACAATTCACGGTTCATTGGAGTAATTTAGCCAGTGAACAATTTACAGAAATCAGACGTATCAGGAAGACACTTTGGAAACACATAATTTGCACTTCAATCATGATGTTCACTGCCAGATAAAATCAGCACACGCCTTAGCCTGTACCTGGGACAAAAATGACAAACGGTTGATGAGCCTTGATTGACAGAAAATTGAGAAAAAATCTGAGAAGCCATTACAGAATCAAATGCAAGCAGTTGCACGAACTAAGCCCAGTTCTGTGATGGTCATACACTCACCTTACCTTATTATTTTGTACTTCGTTACTAGCCCATGGCTGGCACCTATAAATGCAAAAGGTCAGCTCCTTTAGAAATAGACGTGCTCTACACCAATTAGGATCTCATCCACTCAAAAGTACAGGAAAAGGCACAGCTATATAACCTGCAAAACTGAGTGCTGGCAGATGAGGCTCTGGAAACGCATCCAAGAGGGTCAGGTGGGAACTGGGAAATAGAATGGCAACAGGAGGAAAGGAAGGATATATGGGGGTCATCACTCCAGAGTTAGCAACAGGAGACAGGGTGTCATGGTGCTCAGTCCACAGACTTGGAGATGCGCAGGCATCCTTATATCTGACAACTCACTCCTGATTTATATGTAAAGCTGCTTGGCAAAAAACTCCAAAAGCCCAGGGGTTCCTGAGAAAGCTGTCATTTTGCAGCTTTTGAAGGCACTAACAGCACGTTGTCAAGAAACAGAATGCCTGCTGCAAAATTCAAGCCCTTGGTGAAATGTGATTTCTGCACGAGCAGCGTGCTGGACAAGGGGAGGGCAGCAAGGTACAGGAACATAGCAAACACCTGCTTCCCACAGACCCACAGCTCCCCACCCAGCCTGACAGAGCTCAGCTAATCCATCCCACAGATCCTTTATAGCATCATCTCTTCTCTGCAGGGCTCTGCTCCAGTGTGGTTCAGGCTGCAGAACCCAGATGGGAGCTCTATATGTTTTCCTTTCCACCCACAGAAGCCCTTTTATCTTTCAGCTGCCAAAGAGGCATGTGGATCCTGACAGGAAAACAATCAGCAAGTCTCTTTATCAGCCAGAGACATCAGGGACACAGGCATGTTTATATTCTGAGCCCTTATCTGCCCAGATGGAGATGTGTGCCCTTTGAGGAGCCCAACTACTCCCTCACCCTGCACAGCGTCCAAAGTGATGACCATTGTCCTGCCCAGATCTCCTGAGAGCTGCTTCACCTAACACCCTGGGCACAGCCCTACTTTTTTGCCAGTTATCTTGGATGAGTGACAAAGGGTGTTGAATGGAAAGGGTATTGTGATATCCCCATGGGGACCCTTGTGACTTGTCAGCACTAGTGTGGTTCTTCCCACTTCCCCTTCATCTGCTCTGAACTGGCACAAAGTGTGCCACATCACCACTGCTTCTTGCCAAGTAATCATGCAAGAAACCTGCAATCTCTTTTTAAAAAAGGGCTGAGTACTCTTAAGGATGAGGGACCGAGGCAAGGAATATAACCAAAACAATAAAATGGGAAAGAAAGTATACATGTGTTCCCAGGTCTGCCAATTCAAGCTCCAGAAAGGTTATATAAGGTGCTGCTCACATCCACATTGTGCTGCTGTTTGGAGTTAATGCACAGTCTTGGAGACAAGAAGCTTTCAGCCCTGGAATAGGTGCCCTCAGCCTCTCTGGGCACTGTCCTTCCATTCTGCCTAGGAGAGAGGCAACTAGCAGCAAAAAGAGCATCTAATCAGCTAATTGAAAACAACCAGCTCCAATCCATCTACCAGCAAAGGGAAGGGCTTCATACAAAAATGTCCTCTACTCCTGCAAAGAGCAGTCTGTCCTCATGAGCCTCCTGGGAGTGAGCAGGAGCCCTTTTCTCACTAGAAGGAAAACTGAGGAGTGTGTGTGCTAACCATTGCATAGCTAGGCTGGGAGCAGGTCTGTGCAATGCCCTGCTTGTAATTCCTTCAGCTGTACACAACAGGTCTTGAGTATGGTAGTGGCTTCTGTGTTGTGACTGATAAGGAGAATGAAAATCTCTACAGCACAGGACTGCGTGGCTGCTGGCTACCACAGGACCTGAAGAAAATCAAATCCAATGACCTCTCCAAGCAAGGTTTCTTTGCCCTGTTGTGCAATATTCATGCAATAAAATAAACTTTTATTTTTGACCTGTCACAGCAAAGAACTGAGATACAGATGTGGTAAACTTTCTTGGGCATCAAAGTGCTGAAACAAAACAGTCATTGCTGAAAGTTTTGTCCTTCAAGTTCTTAAGCAGGACACCAACCATCACATCCTGAGTCATCCAGCCTCACAGCAGCAGGAACTTGCTGTCTATACCTTGCGTTGCTTTTTGACGATAAATCCACTTCCCTACCACCCTGTCACAACACAAAGCATTTAGCAATGAATAATATTTCTGCACCAGGAGGAACATCCCCTGCAGTTTGAGGATGCAAGCAGTTTCTTCCTGGCAATACATAGTGCAGCTGCCGAAGGCTACCAATCTAAGCTGGAGCCTTGGTGTTATTTTAAGCACTGTTCCCAGCTGCAGCAGCACTGTGTTTGCCAAAACCCTTCCTTCTAGAAAGGAAGAATACTAGCCAGGCCATATGGTGTCTTTCAGGGAGATGAAGTGTTGACTTTTCCCAGCATATCGTGAGAATAAAATTAATCCACACCTTAGCATAGCTGGTGAAGAATCTTGCACACCTTCCATGTTCAAACCCATGTGTTTTGTCTGTCCTTTTAACTCTGAATTTATATGTGTTCCCAAACTCCAGCTTGATGCCAGGACCTAGATGAATACCTTATTTGTGCCTATCGCTGAACAAATATATGGAACATTCACTGAGCTGTATTAAAAGCCAAAGGTAGGGACCCAACTATAAGTTGGATAAATGAGGTCTTTGAGGGACAGGAGACACCAGACTGACACAGAGCAAAACGCCAAGAATTTGTGCACTTTTGACTCATCTCTGGCTAGAGAAGGGTGATTAAGATAAGGACTCTGCTCCAGGATTACCAAACGTTTCTGGACAAGTCCTGCTGTTTTTCTGCTCCTCTGCCAGAATTTAAAAGCTTAGAGACATCCACCAGGTACCTGTGTATAAAGGTAGACACAGGTAGTACCCACAGAACTTTCCTAGCTGCCAGCAGAGAGGTTTCCCTGCCATATGCACAGTCATCCCAGGACATAAACCCAAACAGCTGCTGTTTTAATTACCCATCAAGAGACACACTCAGCTATCATCTTGGTCAATTTAGCAGATGTTTGCCTTAGATAAAACAAAACTGAAGAATGGTGATAGCCTTGTGCCATCTAAATAACATTTACACCTACACACAGAGTAAATTAAAAAATATTTTCTATTGTGCACTGCAGCCTATGGAGATGTATGTATATAATAAACATCCCCATTCTAGAAGTAGTTAAAGAAGGGGTGTAATAAGCCATATAGGAAACACATTGGGAAGATGAATCCAAGTGCTCAGTCAGATCTAAGGTCTCCTAGCTTTAGTCTGCTTTCCAATGGCAGATCACAGCAGTCAATATCAGCAAACTGGAGCAGACCAGTTGGCAAAGAAAGTGGCTGTTTGAGTTACAAGATTAGGCCCATGGCACTTCAAGTAATGGCTGGCATAGTACTTCAGTACAAGAGAAAGGCTGATGGGGATATTACTCCAGGGCAATTCCTCTCAGCTGGTGTTACGTAGATTATGTAGAGGCAACATCTTGATGCACACCAAAACCTTTGGAGAAGACTAAGTTTACAAAGGGTCTGACACAAGGTTAAGACTGTCTGAGATGGAGCCCAAGGTCATAAGCAAGCATCAAAATAAGGCAGTCTGCATGTGCCATAAAGCCTGAGAGGAATCTTTTGTGGTATAAGACAAAACAGGAGTTGCACAGAGCTGGTCAGGCCCTCAGATTCCCTTAGCCACACGGTTCCAAAGCACTGTTCTCAGCTTGTGTGCAAACTTGCTGTTTATCATCCACTGCATTGTTTAGATGAGGACAGGAAAACAGCTTCTAACACCCTCAGCTGTGGCTTATGCAATACTTAATGTTATTGAGAGCTCAAAGGCTCTCACAGAAGTTTCTGCTTGGCCCTCCCTAGTCCCAAAAGCCCTGTTGTTCCTGAGATATTAGGAAACACATCTTCACGACTGTGTAGATTCAAGTCCAGAAAGGACTTTCTTAAAGAGCAGGTTATTGCAGCAAATTCCTACATTCCACCAGACATTTTCAGTTTTGCACTGTCCAACAGCATTTTAAAAAAAAATCTGTTCCATCTTTAGTTGGATAGGAAAGAATTTGCAACTGAGACTTAGACATCTGTTTTTCTGATACATGTGTAAGTTGAGGAATTCTACAGACTAAATGGCTGTGATACCATTTCAGAATTAAAATCTGATAGGATTGATTCCTTACCCATGTCTTTAGGCAGGAGGACACTGATGGACATTGCTTAAAATAGTACTGCTGAAAGGTTGTGTATAACTGGTGAGGAAAAATTGTCTGTCCTATCATGCATGTAATTTGTAATAAGCAATGCATGTGAAGAGAAAACAGGCTAATGCTGAAGAGATGACATGTGGATGCAAGAAGTGTGGTCCTAATGTCAGAATTGAATGCAGGTGAGAAGCCAGTTGGCGAACATGGTTATGACAGATTGCTCCAGAGAAAGCTATATGATTGCAGAAAAGGAGATTGGATTATAAAGACAGAAAATTGCATGGAGGAGAAGGCCAGCAGAGAATCTCAGCTGTTTGTGCTGAAGATATGAAGCACTGAGGCTACAGGAGCTTCCTCCACTAGACTCAGAAAAAGTTGAGTTCCTGAAATCCCCAGTGGTGGTGAAATCTCCCGGGCCCTCCTCTCATCCTCTAACTACACTTGATTACAATGCTGAACTGCAGAACTAGAAAAAAATAATAATGAACTTTAATGGATTTTGTCATTGGTGTCTGCCCCACTGAGTAACCAACAGCTTCTGTAACAACAGCCCCTTCTACACATTGGCTGCCTGGGCTCATGGTCAGGTCAGCTACAGCTGTGTGGCTGTGGCTGAGACAAGAGCTATGAGAAACCTCATCAGCCTCCTCCCTGACCAAGTAGCCACATTTTCTTGTTCATAATCCTTGCCTCAACTAAATTTTGATTATGGTTACACTTGTCCAGTACCTTGCTCAACCAGGCCCCCTTCTGCCTTCCTAGCTTGACCTTGGATCTGCCTTATCCCTACAGACTTGCCTGAGAATCACTGGACTGTGACTGGCCTCAGTTACTGTCACTTGACCTGCTCTGTTTACCTTGATCAGGACTCCATCCATGTAGCCACTACCCTGCAGTCACCCTTTGCTTCAGTTCATCATTCCCTTATAGAGCAGCTCCAGCCACATTATCAAGAAGTTCTCCTTTAAAATGCATCAGCTTCAAAGATTCTCTTACCTCCAAATAAGGCCTGCAAGATCTGGGGGTACCTGTAGCAAAAGTGAATAACCAGATGCAATTGCAGGAAGATCGCCAAAAGCAAAAATGTCAAACTGCTGCAGAAATAGTAAGCTCTTTGTACAATGGGGAGTTCTCCAACTACTGTCTCAGGGCCCTATTGGAGAACATGATGGTGTAAGAGGCTGACATCCATGAGAGCTGGTTCTTTTAATACTGGCTGCAATCTGTGACAGGTAACCTCATTCATGTATTAAAAAAAAAAAATAAAACCCATGATTTGTTATAAAGTTAAGATACTGTAGCCTGATCCAGGGAGAAGAGAATAAAATTCAGAGCAAATTTTGCAAGCATGAAGCGTACAGACTTTGGTTATATTTAGTAAAGCGATTATGGTTCTGTTCCACTTTGTGTCGGAGTGCTATCAGTTTATCCTGCCTCTTTTCATTCCACTCAGATTTGTTCATTGTTAAATTAATGAGGACTTAACAGCAAGTAAATCACATGCCATTTAAAAATATTTCAGATGAAGCAGCAAAGAGGCACAAAGCATGCTGAAGTCTACTTGAAAACGCCAGAGCTTTGTTCATCCTTGGTTACAATTATTTTCTTTCCCTCCCAAAGCAAGCTGCAGTGTCCATTGTGCCCAAGCATGAAGACAAAACTTCTTAATCCTTGTTAAAATACTCTGCATTTGTTATTGTCATCTTCACTCCAGATTTTTTCAAAAGCTTAGTCTGTTTGAGCCTGATAGCAATATGTCTACAAACTTTTCATGTTACATGTAATTAGGCTCTTGTTAAGCTTTAGTAGGACATCTTCTCCCTTTACTTCCATTTCAGAAGGACCAAGAATGCCAAAATTTCACTAGAAACAGCAGATTAATTAGTCAAATTATATGAGCCGCATGATAGAGGAAAGCCTGCCCTCTTCTCCCTTAGTCTGCATAGCCTTGGAATTATACTAGGAGTTTTATCAAAGTATGCTATGGACTTTCAGAGCACCACCTGCATTTTCAGCATGTGCCATCTGAATATAAAGTAATACATGGCTATTTCCTCATCTAAGCACACTCAGAGCTAAAGGCCACATATGATTTGCATTGTCACAGTAGAACTTGTACACCCAACCCTTGCCTACACATCAATGAAAAGCTCAAGTTGCTCAGCCTAAAGCATCTGCTGATGTGTTTGTTCTGCATCTGTACTGACTCTGCCAGTTTTCATTTAAGATGTTCCTTCTCTGCTAGAAGTTAAGATTTCCCTGCTTAGAAAACTGCTATATTATTTTCCTCTTCTACCCCAGTGCTTTGTGCTCCTGCCATGCTCTGCAGCAGCTGCAGCTGCTGGAAGAAATTGATCTGCCATGAAGCACATAGATTTCTGCTGCTGATGAGGCCAGCTTGAACATCAGGGTAACCTTGTTAACCTTGTCATTGTGACAGGTGAGTAAATTCAGCTAGAAAATCTGAATCTTTTAAGACAGAATGCTACTTTGCAGAACATTGCAGGAGGTTAGAAATACCTGCTTCAGTTTGAAACAGTTCAGATCTGGGAAGGAGTGAAAAACAGCTTGAAAAACAAAACACTAAGATACCTTTGTTAAGGCAAGTGAAAAAACAATTCATCTTGCATGCTATTATTTCTAACAAACTTAATTGACTGTCTGTTCACTGTCCTCCTAGTTTATCACAAAACACACCAGTACAGCACTTTGAATGGAATATATGACTAAAGGAAGCCTACCCATGCATTGTTCAGTCTCCGTATCTATTGGAAGAGTGAAGGATTTCTTGCATGTACCTGCATTAGAAAAAATCTTTTTTCAAAGGAAATTATGAAACGTGAGTTCATCAATACGGTTACATTTCTTAAAGCAGAGAAATGTGAAATGATGGCTTTGTGGCAGAGAAGAGCAAAAGTGTAATCTAGGATTCAAATTCATGACCTAGGAATCAAAACCATGTGTTTCAGGCTTTCACACAGCACATGAAAACAGCTTGGAAAGATTCTTGTTCATGTAACTTTGTCTCACTGAATGATGTGGCAGGGACAAAGGCACAGCATCACAAGTGAATCTAAACCATCTGTTAAATGTCACCATGCACAAAACATGCTACTGCATAAGCTCCACATCCAGCCATTTAGATTCATATTCTAGCTAAATAAAAAGGAGAAAAAACTCAAGCTAACAGAACAGAAATATTAGCCTTAATAAAAATGGTATGCAATTAATTCCTTGGTTCAGAGAAAAGCCAGAAGGGGCTTAGCAGACAGGTATACTATTTGCCAAGAACTGTACTAAACTGAGTTTTCACAAAAAACATTTCAAAAGACCTATGGAGAACGCAGAGCTTGAATAGCTGATCAGGACTGAGGTACCTAGTAAAGAAAAAGAAACCACTTTTACTGGGAAAAATTCTGAAATCTTCATAGCAAGGTAATGCCACTGTTTTTCTAAATACCTGCTTGAAATTATTTGGGGCACAAACCCAAGAACTCAAGGCCTGAACACAATTGCTTTTATAACAGTTTTATTCAAGTCTGTGTGCTCTAGTGTTGAGACAAGGCCTAGATCAGCATTACACTGTAATACAATAATTTTAGCCATTGAACCAAGCCTGCTTGGCATCCTTGGTTTACAATTTACAGTACATCCAAAAAAAGAGCAAAGAGAAAAGAAATCCCAAAACGTCAACAACTTCCATTAGCTCTTTGCTTCACTTAAATATTGTTCTATAACATAAAATAATTTAATGCAAAAAGAACTGTAATCCAAATACACATAATACATTGACACAGAACAGAGGAAAGATACAGTAGATTATGCACAAGAGTATTCAGTTGATGTGTTACCTACAGTGAAACAAACTGGACATTAATATAATTTAACCATTTAAGCCCAAGAGGGTCAGAGGCAACAAGCCCGGGTCACAAATAAAGCTTTTTTAAAAATAATGCAATTTTCTTTTCCTCTAAGCTTACTGCTGTACAGAAGTTAAAGGAAGGCTCCAACAAATCACTTAATTTGACAACATTTCATCACACAAACAAGAAAAACTTGGTGGCCTCTGTTATTTTATTCAATTCTGGGGTACATTGCCATTTGGTAATGTAACTGCTTCATTGCAGGTTCTTCAGGCAAAACATACCTTCAGGTGCTACTTCCATAGCAACAGACTTTTGAACACCATAAATGGAAGACATACAGAGGTCTCCAAAACCAGACTGAAATACTTGAGCTGGAAGATGAATCCCAGTCCTACAGAGTTTGGAGTTCCTTATGAAGTACCCAACACCCTTCACAAAGTGATTTCAACACAAGCAGGAACTATTCCATATCTCAAAGCATCAGACATGAGGGCATGATCTTACACTAGAGAAATCTACTCACCTGGTTATTCAGATTTACAACACTGCACCTAGGAAAGTCAGGTCACCAATTTTTGCATCTGGCTAGAAATAGAAGCAGGAACAGATCCACAATTAATAAGGCAAAAGAAAGAAGTAGCTTATAAAAAGAAGGAGGAAATACATTCTCTGGCTGAGAAATTCTTGGACTTTCAAAGCCACAGGAGAGACATTGTTAAAAGCACAGGTATTTTCCCTGATTTTTCCACCACTGTTGGCTGCTCACTCCATATAAATCTCTCAACATAAGTCAGGCAAAATATCATAGATATTTCCAGCTTGTTCTGAATTTATGACAAAGAAATTAAATACAGCAGCACAGTGTGCTGTGCTGACAGCTGACAGACAGAATCCTAGAACTCTAGTAAAAGTGGTGGATGTTGTTCACTGCTGAACTTGTCAGGTCTGTCCACCAGCTTTGAGGGATGCATTTGTAAAATGAGAAGAAACACTTGAGAATAGACCTCAGGTTAAACTGCCATTTGCACACACAGCCTCCAATCACCACTTACTGCCCCTTTACAGCTAGCAATCTGCTAATGCAGAAGTTCTTCACCCCATGTCAGAAAACATTCTCAAAGTTACCCTGCTTACGGTTAGAAGTAGCAGTCAAATACACATGGCATGTGCAGCCATGGAAAGGCCACAAGAGTCAGCAATCAAACCCAAGGACTTGTTGAGGAACTTTTTCCTCAGTTTAACTAACTTCTTAGTCTGACAATCAAGGTAAGGACCTGATCCTTCACCCTCAGTCTCTACACAACAATCCCCCAATTCAGAATAAAAGACCTTTGCTCAGCTGGGGTCATGTGCATTTTGACCCACAAATACATTCCACTTATTTCAGTGATATTTAAGAATGTGATGAAGAGCTTTCTGAATTGATGCCTCTTCCCTTTTAACTTGAAAGTTAATTACCTTAAATACAAGCTGTTTTTACTAGATGCTCTTGGGTTTATGTGGTATCGTCTTATAATTGCCAAACATGACGAGCACCAATGTCCGAGAATTTTACATGAATCTAGGTAAAATCTGCAGCTCAAACCAAGCCATCCCCCAAAGAGATCTATGTTGCAAAAGAATGGATCCTACTCTCTGCCAAGAGCACTGACCAAATTCAACCAGTTCAACTGGCAAACACTCCTACGTATGCTTTCTATTTTACCTATTTTTTTTCCTCCCCGTGGCTGTATTCTTTATAGGCTGGATATTACAGTTGTCAAGATAACCTTGAAAATAGAGCAATGGCAGAACTGATGAAGCTTGAGATGCAGTGTGAAAAGTCAGCTCAGAGATATTAGCTGCTCTGCTCAGATACAAATGCTAACCCCATTGACATTGTAAGAGCTGCTCACTAAAGCATGCAAGACAAAAGAACAAACCTCCTATGAGTATCTGGGCAATAAGTTGAGGGTGACAACCGATTTTGTGACATTGACTGGGCCTGGGAGAAAACAAATTGCCCAAGTTGAGAAGTGGCCACATTCACAAATTCCAGCAGAATTTAAGGAAAAAGTTCTGTTCACCTCCAGATATAGTTAGACTCAGAAAGCTCAGTGTGCAACTTAGCTATCCGAAACAGTAATAAGAGGCCAGGTTTATTCTGTAACTTAATTGCTGCTAGTGGCATTCTTATTAATGAAGCTTGAAACAACACCAGCATGTCCACCTGCACCATTATAACCTCCCCAGACAAGATCACAAAACACAAAAGATCAGGACATTGCTAAAGCCATGTTTCTTCTTTCTCAGACCTATATGCCTCCCCAAGACAAAAAGGCCAGTTTTATCCAACCTCAACATCTGTTTTGGAGAAAAAGCTGAATTGAAACAATCAAGGTAGAATGGGAGATAGTGTTAATCACTCTGAAATAGCATATATAAAATAAATTATTCTTGTCTTAATGTTGAGGTTTCAGCCACATTGAACACAATGTAGATTCTCACTAGCTATCCTGGCAACTAAAGTTTGAGCATGGACATATAGATGTATTTCTGATTAATGAATGGCCTTCCCCCTGCCTCCCTCCATGCTTATTTTTCAAATTGCTTATTTTAAGCAAATACAACATTGGCATTGCTCCTGCAGATTTGTTATAAGCTCCCTTTTTCTAGCCGCGCATCCATCTGATCCATCAACAACAGGCCTAACAGTAACCCACTTAAAGCTGGGTTAATAAATCCACTGCACACTAAAAATATGTCACAGTTCCTTAATATTAGTTCTATTGGGCTGCCTGCACATTATTAGCATTCAGATACAGTAAGGACTGTATTAGGAGCTGATACACTAGGAAAACAATACTGCAAATACAGGAAAACTATCAGGATCATGTACAGCTCCACTTTAAGAGCACATTAAGTTATTAAAGATAAAATCTGTTTTGAAAAAAAAAACCTATCACTTCTAAAAGCAGTAGTGGCCAATATGAAATCTCTTTTTGTCTCTGGACAATCAACCATTCCACAAAATAGAAACTATCATGAAAAATGCCCCACTTTGTCTTCATTGTTTATTTTGGAGACATAAATATCTAAAGCAAGTATAATCTTAACTTAATCAACTGAATAGCTGGTTTTACTTTTCCATCAGGAATTTGTATGTCAAAGAGCCAAATACAAGTTTGCCTCTGCCTTCCCATCTCATTCCAACCTTAACTGCACACTTAGAGCAATTCTTACCAAAACTTAGACTTTCTGCCTGTTCTATCTCTACAAATGAGGTAGTTCAGGATAAAACAAAACAAACCAACCAGACACTGGGTAAGTTGGATGGGGCTTTAAGTAACCTAATCTAGTGGAAAGTGTCCCTGCCCATAGCAGGGGGATTGGAACTAGATGACCTTTAAGGTTCCCTTCCAACCCAAATCATTCTATCAAATTAAGTAACTGTACATTCCTCAAATTCTTCTTTAGGATCCAACTTAACAGCGATGCCAACAGTGTACCAAGTAGCCAGTATCCCTGTGTTACTTACTGTGTTATTTCCTGCCAACCTCCACTTCCACTTCACCCAATTGTATCTGATGCTTTTAGTATGGAAATCTTTTAGGTCAAAGCACATCTGAAATGTGTATGGTTTTCTGCCTTATACTTGTTACTATGGCAACAAGAATAAATAAACAACAAAGATGGGAGGGAGCCAAAACCCTAATGGAGAAATAGGGAGAGGCAGTGATAGTGTGTGGCTCAACACAGGAGTGTAAATGGTAGGGTATAAAATGTTTCCAGTGATAGTATCTGGCCTGAAAGTACTGAAAGCTACAACTAGGAGGTACCTCCAAAAAACCAACCTCAGGCCCCAGCAAGGAGATATGTGAGATGGAAGGCACCTCGGCATACAGGATGCACTTAACACACACAAACATATATATATATATATATATATATATATATATATATATATATTTGAGAGGTTTAAAAACCAAACCCAAAATAAACAATATCCCCAAACAGAAAATTAACAAACAAAACCACAGAGCTCAAGAAGCCATTCACAGTAGGAAAATTATGTTCCTGATTAGAAAAAGGAAGATTTCTCACTCATGTACAAAAGGAGCTAAAATATATTTCTTGTATACAAACATTGAGGAAGTGCTGAAGAGTTTCCAGTTGCAAATAATGGAAGGTCCTTGTTAAAAAGGAACAATAATAATTCCAGTATCTACATCAGACCCACTACCCAGTAACCAGTGACAAGTTACTTGTTAATCAAGCACATACCTCCTAGCCTGAGAGTGACTACTGTCACTATTGTCATGTAAAAAAAAAGTTTATGTAGGTAATTTCAGAAGTTGTGTTCATCTCTGACCAGTGGCAAAACTGTTAAAAAAAGCCAAGCATGGGAAAAACCAAAAGCAAATGCACATTTTAAGTGCAGCATGACTTGCTACTAATGCATTCAATAGGGGGTGCACCAGAATAACCCACAGATTCATGTCCATAATGCCTCATGAAACTGTGAAAGGGAGGTTAATAACAATAGGTTCTTCTTAAGACTGCATTGACGGTTAAACACCAAAAAAAGACAAAAAGTAAAATTTAACCCAAAAACTGGATTGAAAATAAGAGAGAAAAAAAAAGCAAATTTGGTTAAAGATCCTTTCTGTCTGGCTAGCTACCATATTAACTGGCTGTGCAAACCACTGTATTCTAGTATTAAAACAGTAAACTTAAGAAAAAACTTAAGAAGGTGATTTTTCCTATACCTTAAGTATACCATCAACCAAAGACTCATGAAGTCTGAAAGTTACGCTCTGTGACAGTATACATTGGTCCTTGTATTTGCCATATTTATTGCTTGTTTGCAAATATGTTTTAACACGTCTATCCCCTCACTTTTAATGTCCAGTTTTACCCAAATTGTAGTCTGAAATGAGTTCTAAACATGGAAGCTGTTTTTCTATGTTGCTAAACATAGAAACTGTTTTTCTGTGTTTCTAAACATACAAACTGTTCTTCAGTAACAGGGTAAGGATCAGAAATCTTTCCAAATGTAAATGTCTTTTTCATACAAAAAAAAAAAAAAAAAAAAAGCCAAAAGGAGAACTTAAATCACACTGCAAGATATAACCCTTCTTATTCATCATAGAGGTGGTAAGAGTTCTTGAGAGTCTCTCCAAAACACATGGAAAAGGTTAGAAATCAAGAAAAATGTTTTCCAAAGAAAAACATTTCAAAAAAACATAAAGAAATAAACCTATTTACATTAGCTTAAAATTACTTGCAAAAATAACAGGCTATCACTGAATTTTGGGATGCAGGAGTAGGTTCAATTCCATATTAATCCCACAGAGATTAATTAGGTTTCAAATAAAAATTAATCTCAAGATAGAAAGGTGACTCAAGGTCGAGGATTTCCCGTCATGTTTTATTTAACAAAACACTCCAAAGGCAAAGACCTTTCTTTACTTGACCATTACTGCCTCACCTTCAACAGAATGAGAGGTATCCAGTTTTGTGACATATCGAAGTAACATCTCTATGCAGTATTATCCACAATGTCTTAAGATAACAGCATGCTATGAAGTGGAAGGCATTCCTAGAGGTACAGAAAAATATTTCATCATAAAACCATGCCAAACCAGAACAGGTCTTTCCCCATCAATAACAAAAAAATCACTTTAAAAATACTCGTTTTGTTAGAAAACTACTACAAAAAGAGTATTTTCACCAAGGTTCTCTGCCCCATACTGAATATCAACCCATTGCAATAATAAACTGGAAGGGAAATGTGTATTAAAAGTTACATTTGTACCTCTGAAAATGACTGAGAGAAGATTAAGACCTACTTGCTGGTAAAACAGACCACTGTGCAGTCTGTAAGAAGCAACAGTATTAGGAAAGAATCTGCAACTATCTAATCACCTTAGTTTTGACACAAAAGCGTTCTTCTCTCTACTTGTCCCACAATCAATTTCTATGAAACCAGTAGAAATGTATAAAAAATTTTGTCCTTTTTTGCACTGGTTGCCTTTCCCCCAATACCTATATTATATTCCAATTACAGTAAAACTAAACAGGCTACAAGGATAGCATACTTTGAAGGGCTGACAGACTTCTTTCTATTTCCTAAGTGAGCACATCAATTACATAAATTAGTGAAACACACTGCCAGCTGACTAAACAAAAATACAAATATATTTCTAAACCACAAACTTTTTTATCAGCGACAATCTCATTATTACTATTCAATTTAAAAACTGCCTCTTCCTGTTTGTAAGGCTTGTATTTAAACCTATTTTTTCCATTCTTTTGTCATTGTTTTAGACCGCTCAGTAACGTTCATGTTTTTTTTCTCATTTTCTCAGACAAAAGTGCAACTTATTCAGACATTTATGAAACAATATATTTATTAAATTTTTTTTTAATTTTTTTTTTTTTTTTTTAGATTTTCACCATCTTCTTCAAGAATACTACTATAAAGGTAGGTCAATGACCAATATTCTGACATTTTTGTTTCCCTGACAAATGGAAATACTAGCAACCAGTAGGAAAAAAAAGATTTCTGAACTGGCAGGCTCATAACTCCTCACTGTCTACTGGACTAGAGTCAACCACTTTGGAGATTTGGAGCACCTCAGCTCCCACAACTGGGAAGAAAAAACCCCAACAGATTAAGAAAGCAGAGAATTCAAGCCAGGATGGGACAGATGGACATAGAGAGAGGTTTTGACCCAGCTTAAACATGCACACAGTTTCTGGGCCTTAGGACACTGGCTGCAAAAACTTTTAGAATGCATAAGGTAAAATACCTGACTCTTGAGAGCCCCCTCTCTGCCTGCCAGAGAATATCCCACCACCTACTGAAGCCAGGAGCCTTGTTTCCACAACTGACTCCTCTTGCCTGATACCTCAGGTTGGCCTCTGGAAGACAGTTATGGGTGGATGCTCAAAGACTTCCTCAGGTTAATTCACATGCTAGATTCAATGATGATAATTGCATCGAAGAAAGGTTAAAAAAAATAAAATACACAAAACAAACACATACCAACCAATATGCTTCTAACTAGTCTGTCTGGCAGCTTTGTAATAACAGTATCTAGTTTGGTAACCCTGACCTGGATCCTTGACTCTTGTCACCTGTCCTACAAGTTTTTTGATGTAGCAATGTCTACTTGGCATTAGGGAAGATACTCCCTGGAGCAAAGTACTTCTCAAAGTTCAGCTACACACCACCTTCACCAAGTGATTTTATAAAAGGGGGAGAGGGGCAAGTGGGTTTAATTCTTCATCCTCAACTTTCCTAAGTAAAAGAGGTGACTGAACAACTTGCCTTTACATTTGTCTTTCCTGGGAATTTGACAGAAACCTTACAAGTTCACTTGGTCAAATCAACTGGCCAGATATTACAAAGTTAGCAGGCTGAGTTATATCAGTTATATGGTGTGACCTAGAAAGGTGTCCTCCCATTTCATGTAAGTAAATGGATTTGAAAGATTTCTGTTCAAATGGAGCTATTCCAGCTGATACCTGGAATAGAGCAGATGATACTCCCTATGACATTTATAATGATACCTTTTGGATAGAAAATGTAACATTTCAGAACAGCTGATCCAGTTTTGTTCCAGACTTTTTAAAATTATAAGGAAAACTACGAAAAATAAATTCTTTTCATCTCCTCCTTTAAATCCCTCTGACACAGCCTCTTAGAGAGATTACATTAAAGTTGATTTATAGCACAATCAAAATTAGCAATCTGTTGGATGAGTTTTGCCTTTTTGATAGTGTCTGGTTCACAAACTGAGTTTTCAGAAATGGAAAGCAAAAGGATGCTTAAGAAACCAATAATGCCAAAATAGTCAGAAATGTTTTCTTCATGTATCTGAATCCCATCTTGCCTTATCATAATACCTTGTCTAAAGAGTCAACAGGCTCTCCAGCTTCAACATCTAGTGTAGCACCATTAAGGCTAGCTCTGGAGCATTTAACAGGGAGGGCAGCAGAAAGTAATTCTGCCATTAAGCATTTTCCATAGAATGGGATAAACGAGAAATATGTGACCTTTCAAAACAAAACATATTGTAATTGCTTGAAAAAAAAGGTGCACTTGGTTAATGGGAACATGCTGGTTTCAGTCCTCACGCAGAACTAAAAAGCCTTACATACAGTTCCTCCACAAACATGCTGGTTTGTAAAATCAGGTTACAAACATCTAACACACAAGTTCACTGTGCTGACAGCTGCAGGAAGTATTCGGCCCTACTGCCTTCACAGCAAGGCTGGGCTGCCCCAACAGGCTGAGTACTGCATTGGCAGCACTATCAAATGACTTATTTGCAACCAAATATCAGCAGATTAGCAAAACAAGCATAGATCTGTACAAACACAGTGAACAGACATGCTGTACCCTGCAATAAAGCAGACTACCCTATTACACTCACATAAAGGCCACAACCCTTATATATAATGCCAAACCTGGGGAAGATTGAAGCTCTCATTACAGCCAGTAGAACATACCTGCAGTGGCACAGACACACTTTTAAGTCTTTATACAGAAAACTCTGAGCATAGGCACACCCTATTTGTGTGACTTCCTCCTTCCAGACAGGAGTCTGTTCTTGCTCCAGATCTAGGAGTGTTTTACGTATTTGAACATGATTAAAATTCTACATATCTATAGTGCCTCTCACTCAAAGATCTCAAAGGACTTTATACCTATTATATATGTCCCAACCCCTCCCCTTGTGAGGTAGGTATTATTCCTATTATTTACAGATGGGGAAATTCAGGCACAGAGGTTACATTATTTGCCCAGGGTCACACAGTGAGTCAGTGACAAAACAAAACAGAATCCAGATGTTCTGATTCCTGTTTGCTCAATCCAACTACTAACAAGCCTCATTTTCAAAACAGCCTTAAATAAGTACCAGTGTGCATAAGAACAGTCTTGAGTTTCATGGGTCACTCCTGAAAGGCGTAAGAAAGGAGAAAAAAAATAGAAAGAAAAAGATTTGGAAACACATAACTTACTTCCTTCTGCAAGCCAACACATCTTTAAAGAAAGTTTCTGCTAACTCTCTTCCCAAAGCTGAGGCAACTTGACTATGAGCCTGAGAAACAGGGTAGGAAGAAAAGAGACTGATGGAATGTAAGTCTGAAAAAAAAATACCCAAGCTAAAGAGCTATACTATAAGCCTTCATCTTGAAAGCATAGGGTCATAAAATAAATAGGGCTGAGACGGACCTCAGGAGATCAGTGAAATTCATCCAACCTACCCTGAAGCCAGCACCAACTACACCTACTTGTTTCCAACAGTCTGGTTCTCCTGCTCTCAAAGACCTCCACCAGTGGAGACACCGTGCCCTTCCCCTGCCGTCTGTTCCACCTTGCACTATCGCATGAGCAAAAGAGGACAAACAAGATAGCTACTTCTGCAATTTCAGTGGGGGTATGATGATTCCCAGGCCTGTCTAACAATCTGAATGCATTTCAGAGAAGGTAGTCTCCAGATATGTATATGTTTCTGTGCTGGATTCCTTGGCAAAACATCAAACAATGATGTCTGCTGTAGTATAATATTTGAATATTATTTGAAAATACTGATTAATACCAGGATAGCCAGGATACCAATATACTTACTGCCAAGTGCCAAATCCTACAAGGTCAGTAACAAAAGACTTTGATATGATAATTTTAGCTCATTGCAGATTCAAACTGCAATAAGAGGGCAGGGAAGACTACAGGAAAACCCCACAGCAAAAGTCAGCAGCTCAGAGTTGCCAAGTTTCACCCAAATGCAGACAAGAAATCAGGCAACTGACAACACATCTTCAGCAGAGGCAGCACCATATGATCTCTGTAGCATCCCTCCATTTCATCTGTTTTCAAAGTGCATTCTCAGTGCAAAAAGGATTGAATTTAGAGGGGCTCACTGCCCCCAGTGGTTTCATATTAAGACCAGTATTCTTGCTTGAGTTCATATGCTGCAGCTTTGTGTGTATTAAGTTCACTTCTGCATAGCGGAATGGTGCTGTCCTGGCTCTGCCCCTCAGCATCCATGTCCAACAGTGTCCGCTCTTCTGCAGGAGGACCCACCTGGAAAGGAAGCAGTGCAGGCAGTCCAGGTCTCTCTTCTACAGTGCTGCTGCTACTAGCAAAACAAGAGTCCAGATTGCTTGGAGTATCAGTACTTGAACTGTTGGCAGAAGATTCACCCTTGGCATTGCTGGGTGACACAAACCACCAGGGATCAAGGCGCTGCCGACTGGCTGCAGGACGTGGCCGGGGTAGGAACTCCAGTGTCTTGGGTCTTTCCAGTGTGGGATCCTGCTGTGCATTCCATCGTCTCGGGGTTGGAGGAAAAACAAGATTGGGGTCTGGCAGGCGAGGGACCTCACTGGGATCTCTGCTTGGACTAGGTGTTTTTAACACACCTATCCAAAACAGACAGTGTGAGAGAAGAGGGAAGAAACATATTAGATGTCACTGCTAAGTGGTTCCTACAGAACTTAGTTTCTTGTAAATACACTGCAAAAACATATTTAAAGCAGAAAGCCTTCATCCAGAATCTACAAACTCTGTATCTTCAAGATTATGGCAATCTGAAGATGCTGGAACCAAAATGATTACTGCATTCTTCTGTTAGCTATTTGTTTTAAGATAGCCTCCACAAGCAACTCTTGTGGGCTGGTCATCTCAACAAATGTATAAGCAACAAGTAATTATACTGCTTCTGTCTTTATTCTGAAGAGGAAAAGGAAGATGGCTGAAAACTTACCTGCTCCCAGTGCTCCAGTTAAACAGGTACTGGAAGGGCATCCACTGGTTGGGCACCCATTGACAACCAGTCCACTCCCTTTGATGGCTCCATCAGAAGGTGTGCGCCTGTGTCCGCTTTGCTGGGTGTGGGAAGAGACAGTCACATGTGTGGGGGTCAGGGACTGGTTGGGGTCTTGTTTGAACCTCTCAATCTGGACATTGACCAGGGGGTTTGTAATGGCTGGCAAGGGAGCCTTGACTGTCACTGGGCTGACAGGCATCTCATAAACCACAATCTCATCACTGTCCGAGCGCAGCAGGGACCGGGTGGAATTACATTCGGAAATAGAAGACAGGGAAAGAAGGGTGAGGGATGTGGATGGCTCGCCTAGCAACAACAGGGGATCATCCTTCTTGAAGATCTTCCGGGAAGGTGGACTAGTGCTCCTGCGTGGGCGGCCAGCTCGCTGAAAAATGCTGTCACGCTTCTTCTTCTCTTCCTTGGGCATCTCTGGCTCTTCCTCAATCAGCAGCTGACACTTCCCTGCTTCTAACAGATCAAAACCCAAGCCTGCAGCAGCCAGCACTGCTCCACAGCCAAGCAATGCAACCTCACATCGTTTGTGGTGGGAGCTGCTACGTTTGAGGCTGTTAGTGGGTGTCAGCTGTGGGGTACTGGTAGCAGAGTTTACAGGGGTGGACTCCTCATTGGCATCACTAGAAGGGCCATCCCATTCCTCATTCTTCTGAAATGGGATGCAGAGGTATGACTGATTGTGCACAGGTGAAGGGTGCACTTTGCCCTCTCCATTAAAACATTCGCTGTCCTCATCATCTGGAAAGCAAATTAAAACAGACTTTGTAACATTTTCAATGTAACATTTTCTCTGGCAAATTTCATTGTCTCAAAATGTACTTTAAAATAAGCTTCTCCTCAGAAGATGCAACTGTTCTCCTCACAATCATCATTTATCAACTCCCAGATACAGTATATTGTTTCCAAAGAAGACAAGCTGAGAGAAGTAACTGGAAACACTATCAAAGTGAAAAAAATCAGTGAAGCATTCATCCACTTGGGATTAATTGCAGAACAGCATTTCAAAGGCAACCTACACCTCAGTAACTTCTAGAGTAAATGTATGTGTTTGTGATTGAGGAGCAAAAGGTAGAAAAATTTTAAGGATTGCTCCTTGCAAGTGAAGGTGTAAGCATGCTGCACATGTAAATATCATTATTCAGAAAAGGAGCTGAGAGACAGCATGGAGCTACAGGAGAATTAACAGAAGCTTCTTAGCTTGACAGAAGGAGAAGCACAAGCAGTGAGGTGAACAAGAAGAAAATCCAGAAGGAGAAAGTGGATAGTTGACAAAGAACAAAAGAAAAACAGATACCAAACAAAATTAAAACATTGCTGTAAGGTACCAGGTGAAGGTCAGGAAAGAGATTCATTGGAATCTGAATAGAAGTGGAGATGAGAGTACCAAGTTCAGGGAATTCCTTTACCCATCTCTGCTAAGCTGGTGAATCCTGGAAAAGCAGGTGCAGTTCTCTGGATCTTCCCAAGATTTGGTGCACTGGATGACCACTGCTTGCATCCTTCTACCAGAGCTTTCAGACTGAAAAGAGTAGAAGGATGTGAGAAAATGTACTATGCTCACAGTTTCCATTCTCCCCATCCCTTATATATCCTCTATTGGTTTACTTAGGATATGCTTGTATCCATCTCAGCTACACAGATTTGAAATCCTCCCACAGCAAGACATTTTGTGACATCTTTACAGCACTTAAAAAAAGTCTTTTCCTCATTTGTTACACTGTGGCAGTCAAAAGGCCTCTGCTGATAACTAACAAGATATAAATGCAGAATAATAGAAGGCAGCACTACAAAAATCAGATTAAACATTTTCTTTTTAAATCAAGGCATAATCTTTTACAATCTTGATTCCTTTTTGCAATCAGTCTTACCATGGCAAGTAAAAAATAAATTGCTCTGCAAGGTGAGAGAAAAATACCCCCAAAAATGTTTTCATGTGAAACACAAATGAACAATGAATTCAAATATCACTCACTAGAACAAATATAATAAGCTAAAGTCACTGTAACAGCAAAGCCATGTCTCTGTGTCATGAACCTCAATATTTTTCTTATAAAGAAAACATGGTATTGAAGTACAGTTAAAAGCACAAGTTCTAAATTATGGGGGAAAAGGCAACTAAACTTACAAACCATGTCACTGTTTCTTTTACTTAAAAGCAAAAATAGCCCAAGAGAAGAACCCAAACCCAAATCCCTACTTTGGCCTGTGTCTAAACATATGTTACCAGGCTCCTGAACTTATTAGTGATCTCTGTTCATAGGTTTTCATTATCATTATCCTGCACTACTTTAATGACATCAGACATGTCAACAACTTTGGTTAGCAGCACAACTTTCTGGTATATCAATACTCAAAGTTTTGTTATTCATTTATTAACATAGTCTGAACTCAAAAATTTTTTGTGCCTTTCTCCACAAAGTCCAACATGAAACATCACAGTGTTGGTCAAAAGCCACACACACTTAGGATAGGCAGAAATTACATGGAAGGAATAAAAATATCTGCAGATAGTCTGAATGATCTCAACTGGACATACAAAATCATCGACTTGTTATTGAAAGAACAGAAAACTTGGAGATTAGATCACTTCCAACTCTGTTACTAACTTGCATTGTTTTTTAGTAAGCCACATAATTCACTACCATCATTCCCTTAAAGAGAAAAAGAAATACAACCATATGTAAGTTACCGCTCACTAGTCTTATTTTCCACCAGAATTATTCTGCATTTCTAAGACAGCTTCCATTCTAGGACTTCAAAAATTTATTATGCTGGGTTATTTTTTTGCCTTGGTATGAGTTTTTCCTCTGCTCTCTACCCAACTGAGTTGCTGTACTTGTCACCAAACTATACTGCAGCAATAGCAAGGCCACAGGACCTAAACTTGATCCAGCACATGATCAGTTGGTTGATGATTGTGGCATAGACATTACACTAAAAGTATCCTGTGCAGTCCTGAACGGCATTGCAAGTCCATCCTCATTAACCATTCTGGCATATGCAGGACCCTGCTGTGATCTCAAATCCAGACAGCACAACACTGAACCCTATTTATCAAGACAGACAACCACAAGGTTTTATAACACACGTGCCATTCAGTGTGTGGGTCTGTTGTGATTTACTCCCTCCACAGCTGTATAACTCAGCTGTGTAACGCAACACACCAAGTAATGTATGTTGGATCTGAATTACCCAGGTGTACCTACGATACATACTATAAACAGGGATACATATTAAGGGAAAGCCGGTGAGTGAAAATGAACCATGTTAGCAGTGTGAACATCCCCAAGACTGAATCTCTTAGCTCTTATAATATGAGTAGAGAACTAGTGAGGAAAGTGAAATTTCCACAGAGCTGGGAAAACACAGATTCAACTCAGTTTGCTTCTTTTTGACTTCTCAGAGCACTCTTCCCTTGCAAAGAACAAACTGAAGGTTTTTTTTGTACCGTCAAAGTGCAGTTCAGTCTTTACAGGAAGATAAATACCTACCAGAATAATTTCAAGGTCTCATACATTGGCATTAAGGTTATAAAATTTTCATCCTTCCTTTTATATTTTGCTCCTTCTCTTTTCCCCTCAAATCACAAGCAGACCTCAAAGACCTGTTCAGAAGATTGCTGCACATAATTTTAATTAGACTGTGATGTGCATCTGAAAACAATTCAAAACATGCTGACTTAGAGAATGTTCCTAATAGAGCAGTATTGTCTGCTGTTGCCCTAAGGAAAGAATGATTCCTTCAGGAATGAAATTATTTGAAAGCACTAGCACTAAAGCTACAGTTCAATCACCAACATAACAACTCAGGAACCGAAAGACTTCTTACCTGTAATCTATTTAGATTAATTAACTAGCAGGTTGTTACTTACTTGGTTGTGTTATGACTGAGTCAATTTTCTGTTGACTTTTCAGTAGAAGAAGGCAAAGCTACCTCATTTTAGGAATTGTGAGATGACAAGGCTTATTTGCTCAGCAAATTGCAAAAAACTTCCTTGAAACCATAAGATGGCATCTCCAGTGTCTCAATAGCATTCTGTAATACCATGTTAAGACACTAATACAATACTGTAGTGAATAAAAAAATGTCTGTTGCCAGGCTCACCCCTATTTAGCTTTCAAGATTTTAAGATATAACTGCTAAAGGATTTTAAGTTACATTCACTGTCACCTTCTGTAAAATTAGTGACCTGTGCAAAAAGCAGGGTGACCATCACCCATAACATAGTAAGCCTGTGACCAATCAATGCCAAGTTTAAAGACTATTAAAACTTCACAGTATATCCTTGAGAAGACACTGTAAGATCACAACTGAACTGCTACAGAACTAGTCCAACATAAAGCTTCATCCAGTCTCTGCAATTCAGTAGAAAAACCTTCTGCTGCTGGGCATATTCTTTATGTTCAAAGATAGCGAAGCATTAATAATCATTGCATCATCTTTTCATGACTGCTTTTACTTTATATTAATTATAGGTCACTGCAATTCTCACAATGCTATTCTCAAATAAACCTGGAATTATCTCCTGTGAAGAATACATGGAAAGTGATAAAACTTATGAAGATAAAAGTTCCTTGGATCACAAAGTCCCATAAGCAGCAGTAACAGCAGCACTTCTGCTACCAAAATGGCGTTTTATAGGGAATACTTCAACTGGACTTCTCTGTCCTAAGTTTAGCTCTTCACTTTACCCCATGGTTCAGTGTTTAGGTCAGCCCTGTTTAATATCTTTATCAATGATCTGGGTGATGAGGGGATTGAGGACACCTTCAGTCAGTTTGTAGTGACACCGAGTTGATCTGCTAGAGGGCAGGAAGGCTCTGCAAAGGGATCTGGACAGGCTGCATCAATGACGAATTGAGGCCAACTGTATTAGGTACAAGAAGGTGAAGTGTTGGGATCTGCACTTCAGTCACAACAACCCCACGCAATGCTACTCATCCCCATCAATGGGGATGACTGGCTGAAAAGCTGGTTGGTGGAAAATGATCTGGAGATGCTGGTCAATAGGCAGTTGAATATGAGCCAGCAGTGCACCCAGGTAGCCAAGAGATCAAAAGGCACCATGGTAGGGAAGTGATTGTTCTCCTGTACTCAGTGCCAGTGAGGACACATCTCGAATCCTGTGTTCATTTCTGGGGCCCTCACTACAAGAAAGACATTGAGGAGCTGGAGCATGTTCAGAGAAGGTCAACAGAGCTAGGGAAGGGAAAGGTCACTCTTCTGAAGCACAGCTGAGAGAGCTGGGATTGTTTACCCTGCAGAAAAGGAAGCTCAAGGAGCCTACAATTCCCTGAAAGGAGGGTCTAGCCAAGTGAGGGTCAGCCTCTTCACCCAAGTAACAAGTCATAGGAGAAGAGAAATGGCTTCAAGTTGCAACAGGAGAGGTTTAGATTAAGTATTAGGAGAAATTTCTTCACTGAAAGGGTGGTTGGGCATTAAAATAGGCCATCCAGGAAAGTGGAAGAATCACTATCCCTGGGAATGTTCACAAGGTGTGTGGATGTGGCACTTGGAGAGATGGTTTATTGGTGAACAAGGCAGTCTAGGTTAATGGTTTGACTCAATCTTAAAAGTCTTTCTTTATCTTAAATATTCAATGAAGTTTTATTACCTTATCCTGTGTAAAATAAGAAATTAAAAATACTAAAAAATCACAAGAACTATATTTTGAGTCACTAATATTTACTGCAAGTCTGCTCCCTTTAAATTGAAGTCTGCAGTCTGGCATGATCTCAGCAAGGAGTGGCTCACTGTATGTTAGCCATACTGCCCTCTCAGTAAAACTCTCATGTTTCAGACACTCTGCAAAACATGATCTCCGTATCGAGTCTCCCTAGGAGAGTCTCTGAATACTACAGAACATCTCAGTTGTAGAGAGAATGGGACAATTTTATGAGCAACCACAGTTTGCAAGCAACTCCATTCTAGCTGTCTATGCCCAAAAGCAATCAGTGCTTCAGACTGTACAGTAATGAACAGAAAACAGAAGAGGTCTATTCCCAGAATTCTAAGAATGTGATTTCAAAATAGAAGTGTTTTTTTCCCAGCTTCAGTGATCTCCTCGCCTTTTACATAATTAATGATTGTAAAGTGTGACATCTGTTTTAATTCCATAGAATGCTATCCTATCCTTCATTTGTAGAATAAGTAAAGCATAGGCATCAGTAAAAGAAGCTTCCTCCATATTGTCCTGCTGACATGTCTTGAGTATCTCAGAGAGAGAACATGTTTTAATAGATCCAGGTCCTCATGCAGGGGGCTACAATAATGATGCACTATGCAAACATCAATTTTTCAGGCATTTCACACCTGACCGCACTATAGCAAAGACAAAGATTATAACCAGCTATTTTATTTTCACTGCTAAAAAACATGGCAAGAGTCAACCCATGAATTTATCTGGGGGAAAACACTCAAATATTACTAAAAATTACCAAGCATTCAAATCTTTTAGAAGGCCAAAATAGCCCTATGTTTAAAGGAGCATTCCAGCAATGATTAATTGGAGTCCTGGTATAAATAATTGACACACACACACGAAAAAAAAAAAAAAAGCCACAGAACAATAACCTATAGAAACAGGTACAACCTGAATTTCTGCAAAAATCACTTTCAGGACTGATTCACTCAAGGTACATGTCCTTTTCAAAAGACTAAAGAGAAGATATTTGCTTGGCTTTACCACATAGTTTTATATACTAGCATTTAAGACAATGAAACTACAGAAAACTGAGCCTTACAACAGAGAAAATCTCCTACAGAGTTTTGCACAGCTAAGAAGTTTGACAGCTGACAAATAACTGTCTAATGTAATACCAGACAGTGAAACATCTGTTGCTAGGCAAATTAACTGATTGTAATTTTGTAAACTGTTCTGAATCTCTGACATCTCTGGTACAGGAAAGAAGTTTGGAAGCAGAAAGAGTTTTGCAAGTGGATAGGCAAATATCCTGTGAGCCAGCTCACAACTGGTTTTAGAACCTGGAAATGAGTCTTCCTCCTAGCCCTCTCTTACCCCTCTTCTCCTGCACCTAGCTCCTTGTGACAAAGTGAGCTTGGTCCCCAAGTGCGTCCCTTTTTCTTCTGGCCTCTCTTCTCTTCTTCCTCTCCTTCCTCCTTTGGAAGGACTGAGCTTCGTCCCCACGTTTTACTGCTTTCAGCAGGTGTCACTTCACAAGTGGAAGGAACAGTGGAAAACAGGAAGGAAAAACAGATACACACATTAAAAGAACTTGTTCCACAGCAACATAAAGAATAAAACATAGGCCAGAACAGGAATAGTAACAAAAGTGATTTTCACATAATTCTGACCATTTATCAACACAAATCTAACAACCAAATACCAAATTAAGCATTCCCCAATCCTTTCAGGTATAGGTAGCCTATCCAACTTTATTCCATCATCAGTTTCTCTTTAGAACCATCAGTTTGAAATCAAACACACAAGTGCTGTGATATCCAATACAAACACTATACATTAGTTAACTTGACTTTCTTGATTCTAAGACATGCATGTCTGCCTAATTCTGTGTTATTGTGGGAACACTATTTGCACAAAAATCCCTCTTGTTTTTATTTCCTTAAAACAGTAACTTAATACACTACAGCAATGTTTTACAGATCTACCCTGCACATTAGTATTTTTTAAAATTAACTTGTACACCTAAGGAATACACTTGCTACAGAAACAGCAGTATTTCACAAACTTGAGTAAGTGTGGTTTTAGCTCCAAAGGAGGTGATACTCCCTCCATCACTAAGACACTCCATTTTGCTCTCCAAATGTATACATGCAAGGCAGAACTCAAATATTTTAGGTGCTTTCTTTAACAGTCCTGTCCTAGATATTGAATCTTGGCATCTTACCACGCTGACAGACTGCACATTTCCCAAATTCAATAGTACATTGAGCTCCTTACACTGTATGGCCCTGAGTCTGGGAATAATGGTAGGACTTGCAGGAGGGCTGGAGCAGCTACTGATCAAGCTTTTCCTTTTGTCCATTGTTGGAGAAGCCTGCACAGTGAATTTATGCTGGAAATCTGTTTAGCATAACGAAAAAAAAAAAAGCAGAAAGTCACAGTTAAAGTTCTCCTTTTTTTAATATAAGAAAAAAATAAATAATAATTTATGGCAACTTTCAAAGAGTGCAACTTACAGGATCTATGTAGAAATTATGTTTTACAGCTAATTGCTGTAAAAAAGAATTCAGAACAAAGATGTGCACTTACAGCCCTGAAAATCTATCTTCTTAGTCTATGTGTGAAACACATACACACACAGATATTGTGTTGAGTAACATGCCAAATTATATCCCTGTAAAAATCCTTGCACCTTACCTCTCAGTTTCTTAAGCACCACCAAAAATAGATGTTTGCAGACCTAAAGAAAGGCATAGGTAACATATACATTTTATCGTAATTTCTCTTCTGAACAGGCAATGTCTCCCAGAAAACAAAGAATATAATGCAAGTCATCATCCCTGATGTAATGATGAACACCAGGTGACTTACAAACCCCAGACATTTGATTTCTTGACAAATCTAAATCTCCATAAAGAATCTGCAGTAGAAATGCTAAGAATTCAGTATTTCTGAACATCACCATCACTACTCCTAAGAGTGACTTTGCAAAATTTAACATTTCTTCCAGGAGTCACTTCCAGGCTAATAGGAGTTCACATATGAACTAGCAATCTAGGGGTTTAGTCTCACAGCTATCAATGTATTTTTGGTAATTTTTTACCCAAAAAAAATTCAGTAGATTATAGTTTCTCCTGCAGCATTATGTAAAATACTTCCCAAGCATGAGTGTCCATCATCTTGTATGTACATCCTTTAAAAAATTGATTATTTTGAGTATTAACATGTTTAACTGCACCACATTTTCACAATAAGCCATATACAGCCAATGGCTAACAAACATGTTACGTTTCAAATTTACTTCTGGCCTTCATATTGGAACTTTGGGCAATGTTAATGTTATCATTAAATTTAGTTTATTGATCACAAAGAGGCATGTTTTTCCTGAAGTACATAAAATCCTTTCTAATGCATACAGGTCAGTAGTAAGGCATTATCAAACCTACAGGCTGCTCCCATTTCACCTGGCACAGCCTAACACATCACCAACCTGAAGGCAAACTGATATGATTGCCATCCTTTAACTTGAGCCGGCTCCTCTTGAACTTCCCCATGCGTTTCTTGACCCGAGGCTTCTCCTGACACAGCTGGTGGATGATGATGTTGAGCTCCCTTTCCAGAATGTCAATCTCGCGTTCTGCCAGTTCCTGTTCCCGCCTTCGTAGCAGCTCCTCATGGTTCTTCTGTTCAACAGCAGCACGAGACAGCTCTTCTTCCCATGTGCGCAGCTCCTTCAGGGAGATAAGAAAGCAGAAAAAAAAGGCTACCTTGTGACCTCTGGGTTAAGACCAGCATTACCAGTTATGAAGGCACAGCGTCAATGGCTTGCACCCACTGGTTAAAGGCTCAGCTGAGAGCAAAAAAAAATCCTCAAGGACTTCAATGCTTGCCCTTCAAGGCTCCTCGTACCAGTATCAAAATTCAGACATAACCACTTGTGAGGCCACACCTGAAATCCTGTGTAAAATTCTAGGCTCTCCAGTACAAGACAGACATGGACATACCAGAGAGAATCCAATGAAGGGCCATGTGAGAAATGGCTGAGAGAGATGGGACTGTTCATCCTAGCCCAGAGGAGGTTTGCGTGAAGGGGTATCTTACTGGTGTAAATAAAAACCCGAGGGAAGGGTGGAAAAAAGATAAAGTCAAGCTCTCTTCAGCAGTGCCCAGTAACAGAAGAAGAGCAACGGGTAAACATTGCAACACGGGGGACACTCTCTGAACACTTTTATACTGCATTATTGAGCACTAGAAAAGGTTACCCAGTGAGGTTGTGGAGTCTCCCTCCTTGGGGATATTCAAAAACCATCTTGATATGGTCCTGGCAATGGCACATAAGGCAAACCTTTCAATCTATCCCTTGCTGACAAAACGAATTAACTGAAACTGTCCTTGAAATCCCAAAATCCCACTGTGTTCCTGTCCTCCCACCACAAGGACAAAAGAATTTAGCACTTTGAATAATTCTCTCCAGATGGCCAATTCCAGTGCGGAAGGCAAAAACTGAAGTCAAGTTAAACATCAGATAGATAATCAGACAGATTTTAATTTTTAGTTTTTAATAACGGCATTGTTACCTGGTTCACCACCAGGGAGATTTCAATAAGTGAACAGCATATAAAATTATTTTCCCATTGCTAAAGATGAATGCAGTACTCATCCTGAGGGCAGTGTAGTTAGTACTGTTTAGCTAGCACTAACTAGCTAAACTAGCTAGTGTTTAGTTCGTACTGTTTGTCTGTTGAAGTTTCTGGTTTTCAAAAACTGTTCCAACACAGATATGCCATGGGACAACAGTAGCAAGGAAATGTCTATCAGCTAATTTATTTTTCCCAAAAGCTACTAAAATAGGTACATAGAAATGTTTTAAGTATTGTTGTAGAAGCTGACTTCTTTCCTCTGACCCAAAGCCTTCTTTTCTTTCTCTCTCTGCCTCCCAAACCAACCTCTGAGCCCAGATCAAGATATCAAGATGGCTGCTTATTATGAGTTTACTTTCAGGCAAGAGACTGTGAACTTATAAATATATTATTACACTAGTGATTTTGGTTCTGCTGCAATTTTTCTTACCAACAACTAAAGACAGTCTCTGTAAGGACCTTAAATTAGATGCAACAAACTGTGCTTTCTGCAAGCATGCTTGAAGAAAAATTCAGTTTTTTCACATCTCCCCTTCGAGGCTGCTGGTCACCATTCTTGTTATTCCTGATAGCATTTTTGTTTCCTGCTATTTGCCCAGATGGACTTCAGTTATAGCTTTTACTGGACCCTTCCCCTGGTAGCACTCATGTTTATTAGTCTATGCATTTTGGTTGTGCTCAAAACCTTGAAAACACAAACACAGCAGAAACAAAGCTACAATGTTAACTAGAGTATATGTGAGCTGGAACTACCCTCCTACATCTCCTGTTAATAGTTTTCATTGGGTTTCTCAATTAAGATGCTAATAGTGAAACAGTTATCAAATGCAATAAACAATCAACTCATCACAGCAATTTACACAGAGTATAATGGAAGCTCACTACAATATTAGAAAGAATAGCAGCTGAGGATGTGGATATTTATTTTTCTCATGATTCTTCCCTTGTGTGCATCATAACCTGCCATCGATCTGGGGACTTAATATAAACTCCAGCAAAACACAGACAAAATTAGCTCTGGGATGCACGAAACAGTGATCCCTGTTTGAACTATGGAATGGGGAAATTACAATCCAGAGAGCACAAGCAGGGAGCATTACTCTCTACTTACCTTTTCTTTGGCTCTAAGCTGATCAAACATCTCTTGGATCTCTTGTTTCCAGTCTTCCTGCAGGGAGTGGAAGGAATCTTTGGGCATTTCAAAAAAACCAGACTCTTCTATGGCAGTAAGATGGTCTAGGATAGTGGCAAAGGAAGGTCGTGAGTGTGGGTCAGGGTTCCAGCAATCTAGAACAGAATAAAGACAAACAGCTGTCAAGCATCTCTAAGTATGGAGGTCTGAGAGGATGGGTAGTACTTTACTGATCCCCAGTGGCAAAGACTGGCATACACATTACCTGTGTTACCCCAGCTTTCCCACTGCCCACTTGCACTGACTATTGTCAAGTATGGAATTCATGCTTGTACAATATCCAACAACACTTAAAATCTTGAACTATCTAACTACCTAGGTCTCTAGGTTCTATTGCAATAATATGTCAAGTAAAACAAAGATTTATTAATTTTACAGAAGGGTACACCTTAAAGCATTTTTAAAAAATAATAAATCATGTCCTTTAATATTTTGCTTTAAGATGCATATATGTGTTCACAGAGTAGAAATACTATGCAAGGCTCTTGCACATACTTATTTTATAATAGTTACACTGCAGAGTTAACAGCCATACTGCAGGAGGATATCTATCAGGGTTTTTCCTGATGCCAAAATCTAATACTGAGCTGAGTAATTATGAATCTTTTCTCAGAATGGAAAACCCCTCCTGCAAAGCAAATTGGGCATAACTTGTGTGAAAATAATAGATTCAAGTAAATAATGACATCAAATGGTGCATCTGGAGTTCTCCTGTTTTTACAGGTCCGTTTTTATTATTTGAAAGAAAATTAATCAGTCATTTTTCTTTTGCTTTTAGGAGAAACCACAGATGCGAACAAGTTTTTTTCATTTACAATCTAATGGAATTATTCAATTGCAGCTAGAGCTCCAACTACAGAGCTCTAAAACACAGAACCGAAAGTAGCCATCTTACCACATAAAGCAGCTCAATGAGTACAAAAAGCAATGTTTTACAGTGATGGGAATTGAACGCAGAAAACAGAAACAGAAAATAGTATGAAGTAACCCCCAATCCATTACATACAACCCCCTAAATCATTACATCAAAACATTTGATTTAACAACACTTTTGAATTGGAAATTTGCACTCATTCATTTTTCCTTCCCCCTCATTTCTACTCCAGCAGAAAAAAAATAACTTTCTTATTCTATGTTGTCCTGTAACAGCACTTACACAGGCTCTTGTTCAGCAAGTGTCCTTATTCTCTTTAGTAATGCTTGATGCCTGCATGCCAAAATTCCAGAACAACCAAACACAAAAACTTCACATTCACATGTATTTGTAAGGAATACTGCTTTTCTGCATGAACAGAAGTAACTAACACCTGGGTGACTCTCATCATACAGCATTGCTCCACATGGTTACTGAACTTAAGACAAGCATTACTGCAGCACAAGACAAGAGTTATAAAAATGTTCTAAAAGTTTTCTAGCCTTGAAGTCAGAAAAAAGGGAACATTCTTAAAAATATTAGGTCATGTCCTAAAAGACTTTCACTTGTCAGTTTTGTGGACTGAAGTACATCAAGGGGCAGGTGTAATTAAAAATAAAAATCACTTCACAAGACCTATGCAACAGCCAAGGCTTAGTTCTGCAATTCTTCCCTTTGAATTTAACCTTACTGAGATTTTGCATTTGCAAGTTCTGTTTTCAAAACTGTGCATATCAACAGGTTCCATCCTGGAACACATTTGTATTTATTTCTTTGATCAAAATAGAGAACTGAGGATGTTAAAGAGTGCTCTGATGATCCCCTGCTGCTTGCCAATTAGTAGCAATGGGTGTTACAGCTGGACTGTCAGTGCCATAATCCATCTCTTTACCTCAGGTTTTAAGCACAGCAAAGCAAACATGACCCAAAGTCAAACAAAATACTGCAGCCAGCCAAATGCATGAATGAGTGAACAGGATAACTAGCAGGTGGCCCGTGGCTTTTATTTTCCCAGGTCTGGATCAGCCATTATTTGCACTAATGAGGACAGTTGTAACATATAACTCTTCTGTGAAGAGCCAAAGTTCAGCTTTGTTGTCTCAGTGAAGACCACCATGGCAGTAAATCAAAAGTGAAAGCAACATTAGAGGAAGAAGAGTTCACCCGAGAAGGGAAACAGCCTGTTTGGAAAACAGCTTTGGTGAAGGGGCAGAAAGTAATTGGGTTCTTTTGTTCTCATCTTCCCCCTGCACACAGAGAAGCCAAGTGTTCCAAAGCCACGTGGGTGCTCACCCCTGTGCTGCTGGGTTCAGGCATGGGCCATATGCCTCTGCCTAACTTTCCCAATAGAGGGCATGATTTTTAAATCCTCACTTATAGTTAAGAAATCCAGGAAAGCATGTCAAAATAAACTACCTGGCACAACACTGAGCTCTCAGGTAGTTTCATCAACTCTTTCAGATGCAGTTTCTCACTTCACACTGCCTCCAAGCTACTGTACCTGCAGCTCTACTGCTTATTATCCAGTAGGATATTTCTTTTATAGCAGAACATATATGAAATTTTTTACCTTAAATTAACTGAAGATTGTAACCTAAAGAAAACACCAGAGAAAGGCAAAAGTATTCCAAAAGCAGGGGAAAAAAATCAATCAGAAACATTTTCTTCATAATTCATATTCCTTTCCTGAGGCTAAAAGCACCACCAGAGGCCACAGAGTACCAGTTCTATGTTGAGACCCATTTTTTGCTCACCAAGACTATAAACCAAATTTGATTTCTCTTTATCTCTGTTTTCTTTTTTGCCAGATAGGTATAAAAATGTTTATTACATATAAACACCTAGAAATCCTTGAGAAAGGGGAAACTGAGAAAAATACTGAAGGTAAGGAAGAGAGAGATGGCAGGAGAGAGGGAGGGAGAAACAACTGAAGCTTGGGAGACATGAAAGCAGTTTCAATGGCCAGCAGACCAGGTCACATAAGTGCACCCAAAAATGACCTCACACAATCCTTTTTAATAACTACATCAGCCCTGATGACTAACTCCTGTTTTTCTTTCACCTCTCTGTAGCCCACCTTGGGCATGAACTACCTCCAAAGTAGAAAATCACATCATTCTGACTGAAAATATGGGTTGTTTTGGAATGTCAAAGCCACATTTAAAACCTCTCCCTGAAATGTCAGTAGGATAAAGATTCATTTCAAACCAATCTGATACTATGAGCAAGATGTTTGAGCTATGAATTTTAAAACAAGTTAGACTTCAAACAAGACCTAATAAACATGTGAAATTTTGGTGTTGGTGAGTCATCACTAATAGAAAACAAGCTAAGAGATAACAGCAATAGCCCCCTTTTCCTATAAAGACAGTTGGTAAAAAAAATCTTTATTATTCTAATACTAGACTCGCTGTCACAGCACACTAACAGTCAGGCCTGGCTTCCACAATAACCTGCACCACTGAATAAACCCACTGGAGAAATCTGTGCTGTTAAGTAACAAAACCGACACAAAGAGGCCATGCTCAACAGCACTCTAGAAACAGCACAAACCACACACACCAGAGCTGGCTTACCTTCCATGAGTTTGGCAAAAGGCTCAGGACACGTGGAAGGGATTGGAAGGGCAAGCTTATTCATAGCAACACCATATGCTACTGCAAGACCATCAATTCCTCGGAATGGTACTTCTCCTGTCAGCAGTTCCCAAAGCAGCACACCATAACTATTGGGAAGGAAACAAAAAAGACAATAGGTGTTTGACTTTAATATAGCCTTTGTTAAGCAACAAGGTACCTGAACCTGGGAATTTAGTATACTAAAGAAATTGCAGTTTGCAGGACAAGCTTATCATGAATGCCAAGCTGGTGATCTGCTCTATTTTACCTGCTTTTTATAATAAGTCTGAAATAAGATCACATTTTCACCTTTTAGGCAAAAATAATTTTCTCTCTGAAACTAGGAACAATCTGAAAATCATAAATCTTCTCATTTAGTTTCCAAACAGAACCTCTCAAAGCACCCAAAAAAATGAGGAATGTTGCTTGGTGGCTTGTGATTTCTAAAAACAAGTGAAAAATACTTCTTTAGAATTAACTTGTCATCTTAAGATATTCTACAAAATACTACCCATGAAGTTATGGAAATAGCTCCAGGATTATTCTTTCCCAAAATATATGATGAAAAACATAACCTCAGAATATTTTTTCTGCTTCTAGAAAACTCAAAACAGAAACTGCTTCTTCATACTTGGCGACCTGACAGTTTTTTCTTCTATTGATCTCTTACTCTCTTCTGAACCCATTTACTGTCCATTATATTCTGTGGTAGTGAACTCCACAGATTTAATGATGCATTGCCAAAAAATACTTCCGTGTACTTGTTTTGAGCTTATCACTTGGTAATTTCACTGGCTTCCCTGTAGCTCTTTCAATACAAGAAAGAATAAAGATATCTTCCCTATTAGCTCCTTCCATGCTGTCCATGATTTCACAGGCTCCCACACATCCTGACTAAATCATCATCTTTCCAGACCCCCAAATCCTAATCTAGCTAAATCTTAATATAGCTAAATCCTAATCTAGTTACTATCCTGAACAGAAGCCATTTCATATCTTTCATTGATTTTGACATCTTCTGTTGGAATGAGCAAAATCACAAAGTTTTAAAGATATGGGGAGAGACACAGATGGTATTGCTTGTTTTCTTTCTTTCCTGCCTACTAAATTTTCATTTGCCAGTTGCCTTTCTCACTCTTTACAAAATAAGCTAAATTATCCATAGTAGCTCCAATGTGTTTTTACTGAATCACAATAGTAAAATTTAGAGCCCATAAATTGTACACATGAGTAGTACCCATGGGTACTACTTTGAATTTATTACCATCTATTTTATCATTCATTATAGTGAAACTTTTCTTTGTCTCTCTGCAGTACATTACTTTTTCTTATCTTGAATAACTTGGTATCATCAACCATGCTACCTAACCATGTATTGCTTTTTCAAATCACTTATCATTGTGTTGAATTCCCCACCAAGAAAACTGATTTATTTTTTTAGTAAGAATGTGTTAAATGATGGAAAAAATACTTTCCCTCTTTTCCCTCATCAATTTATTTTATTTAAAAGCTTATGATGAAGGATTTTGCTTAAATTCTTTATAAATCCAAATATAGTATAAGCAACCTCACCACTTATCAACATAGTATCTCCTCCAAGCATTTTCACTTTTCACCGGGTATTACATTTTCTTCTACAAAAGCTAACTCTTCCCCAGATATGCTCACATGTCCACCAGCTCCCTGCTCTTTAGTGCTGTTTCTACCATTGAGAAGAATTCAAGATCATACAATCATACTTGCTAATCCTCAGGAAGATCTTTTAAGACCTACTACCACGTCTGCTGTCTTCCATTTCTCTGGTACTACACCAGCTTTAAGCAAGAGATTACACAACATAGCTACTAACTTAGCTGACTCTCATGTTCTTGTAGACATCTTGGGTGTTACTGTGAATCTCAGGAATTGTAACTGCTCATTTAATCAGTCAGTTTTAACACCTTTGTGAATTTGACTTCAGTAAGATATGTCTTCCAGGCCTGACTCCCTTAAAGAGAAATTTTCAGCTTAAAATGTCTCTGCTCTATTCTGGCAGACACAAGCCACTGAAGTTTTTTTTCTGATATAGCCTTATCTTCTTTGCACTCCCACCTTTTGCCCACCTGTTAGGTTCTCCTGCAGGGTTATCATGTGCTGCATTTGAAAGCAAGGGATTTGGTTTTATGCTTTAAGAAGACTCTCTTCAAAACCCTTTTATCTTTGTTTTATGTTCAACTTGAAAGAGCTCAAGTCAATGCATATCTTCCTCATTTGGATACAGACTGAGATTTTAAAAACATATAGTCTTTCAGTAGTCTTTTCTACACTGTCTTCTTCATTCTTTTGAAGGATTTCCTATACATTCACTCAGAGCTTTAACAGTGTCCTTAAAAGATATCCTGCTGTGTATTCTGCTTTTGTTGTTTTTACACAAAATTCCCACTTCTGTCAATAATCTTGTGATTAAACACTACCGTAATGGACTAATTTTTCTCAATTGTGCTTGCAAAGATACAAAATCTAAATATACATATATTTGGACCATGTCATAGTATACCACCTTGAAGGCCTCCTAAGCACAACTGAAGACCAAATGAAAAATTGCTTCTCTTCTAACAATCTCCTTAAATAGCTGCTCCATTAAAGAGTTAAAATATAAATATAATATAAAGCTAAAACATTAAGCTTTTCTTGTTTCAAAGCAACAGTTTCCCTATCCTTTGGGAGTGCATTATCACAAACTGTACTCTTGTGATCTCCCTTCCACCCCATCACATCTTTGACATTCACTGTAACTGCTGCTACCTTAGTACCTTTAACAGTACTTTTCCTACTTAGATAAAGGATTTTAGTAACTAAAGGTCCAACCTTTGCTGTTAACACAGCTATTTTACTTTATTAAGCAGAATATAATATTTTTTGATCTACACAATCTTTTGCTTTTTTCTTATGTAATTCACACTCTTGATATTATAATTTATCATTTCTTATTGTCTTGAGACCATTATTTGAAAAAAATAAACTAGAGCCTAAGGAGTTCCCATTTTCTTCTTGGCCTCCTAGGATTTATAAAACACTCAAAGAAAATGAAAAGTGAACTGAATGTATATTTGAACTGTGTAAATCTGATTGATCATTCATGTTATTTTCCAGTTTGGATATCACTGTTGATAGTAAAAGGTAATAAAATCTACCAAAGAGCTGTAATATTACCCTAACACTAGTATTGGATAAAGCACTACTGATGTGCTCAAAGCACTTCTTCTGCAGGGTAATTTTAAAAGGAAAAAGGAATAGACAGATTGGTGTTTCTTCTAATGTGACACTAGAAGTGTACATTGCAGGAAAGGTCACTTTGCTTCTGACAAAACTCAACGCCACTATACTTACAGCTCACTGCTGAGAATACTGCTTCCACAGAACTGGGAATACTGCTTTGTGGTACTTGAATGATAATCCCAAGTGAATAAACACCAAGAGAGGTGCTGAACAGAGTTTTTTCCTATTAACTCTCAAGCAGAAGATTGGAAAGTACAAAGGAAAAAGCCAGATCAGAAGACTTAAACAAAAAAAAAAGGCATAGAAAGAAAGAAACAAGGGCCTCTATACATTCTCAGTGGGGAGAAAGAAAAAGTGATCAAGGTCATTTATTTTTCCAGCACCTAGTAGTAATTTTTGGACTTAAATTATGAAATGAACCATGTGACACAACCCATGCATCCAAGTCAACTGACACTTGTGTGAATAATTAACCATCTTTCAGTGATCCAGTAATCCCTTAAGCCATTTAACATCAGGTTCAATCCTACTCACTGGATTTTCAGGGCAAGGGAGGCTGGAGGTCTGCAGGATTTCACATGTGATTTTGCCACTTCCCTTGATAGTCTGTGAACTTTTAAAAAACAAGTAATTTTTTCCTCAATGGTACTGTTCCGTAGCATATGTACCATAGATGTCTCTTACCCATTTTCCCAGGTTCAACACTTTCCACGAGGAAGTAATTATCAGCCCAACAAAGAGATCCCAGTTCCAACAACAATTAGAACATGACTTTCATTATGAAAAAAGCCTCCCAAACTTCATTACATTTTTATGCCTATTAACAGCTGGCATTTTGCATGTTAATGAACTGACAGTTCCATAGATGATCTTTCTTGCCCATTTCACAACAATCAGTATCATGTTCTTCTCCCAGATGAGTTTCTTCTAATATTGCTAGTCAGCATTTATCTGCCAGGTACTGAAGTCTTGACAGTGCTTCATTACACACAGAAAACTACAGAAGCCTACAAGTGTTCAGTTGTGGGTGGAAGTGCTTCACCAACACTTGATTAAAACAAAATATTCTAATGAATGAAGTTTCTACACCCAGCACTGAATGCCTGAAACTTCTTGCTCTGCTAATCTGATGGTTTAATCTAGAGTTGGTATTCCATTCCTAAATGGAAATTAAATTCCCAATTATTTCACTGATCTCAGAATAGATATAGCTTAAAAATATCTAAATTAAGGAACATAGGAGAAGCCAGATGAAGGTTGTTGTATTGTGCCTTTATATTCCACACACCAATAGTACTGACAGTATGACTGTCTTTTAAGCAGTAAAAAATTAAGTGTACAGCAAACAAGAAATATATTTAAACAGCCAAATGACAAAAATATTTTATTTATATGCCTACTAACATTAGTGTACAGTACTGGATGAGCTGCAATATCCAAGCTTCAACTTTACCCTTGTAAACCCAAAGCAAATACAAACACGAAACAGATTTACAGGAAGGGACTTATTTAAATAAAATTGCAGTTTCACCATACTATGTGCAATATAAACACAAGGCTTCTACTGTATATCTAGAGCCTATGGGTACAGCACAGCAAAATTCACAGCAAAAAGTTTTCACTAGCAAGATTTACTAAGTACTGGTACTATAAACAACTTCACAGTGGCCCAGACCCTGGTGATAAGTACCATGTGTGGCCATTCCTTACTCTTTTTAAGTTTTTGCCAACCCTACTCCAGAGTAAACAGGTGGAGCTTTTTAAATGGAGCTTGAAACATGCTTTGAAAAGATGAAACACTCAGTTATGATAAGACTGACTCAGGAAATTTCAGTCCTTCACCTGTTCGTGCAGCAAGAACACAAGCAGAACAAGATTCATGTTCAAAAGCTGGGCAACAGTTTAGCCAGCAGTATTACTCTAATAAGCTTTAAAGAAAAGGTGTTGAAATAAAGGGGTTCGCAAACATTAGAGACAATTCTGTTGATGCTGCACTGACTAACTGGAAGGCTGTCAGGCAAAAAAACGCTCTATGACTCCAGTGATTAACCAAGTGGTTGAACTGGACAAGAGGAGGAGCAAGTCTAATAGGATAAAAAAGTTCATCCTGTTAAGAATTTCAGGTTGCATCCTTGGGTAGGGACAGGAATTATTACACAAGTCCATGACTGCTTTTGTAAAATCTAGGGCTTACAGTCATTGACAAACTAGTAGTGATTGCACTGGCAAGCATTTGTCCTCTGTATACATGTTCTTTTCAGCTTGTTTAACTATGAATAGAGGTTTTAGCCACCAGAAAGAAAAAGCTTATTCAGAGACAGTACATAAGTTCCCTTAATGGTGATGACTCTGTTTAAGGGAGAGTATTGTGAGGAACTCAACCTCTTTTCAAGGGAAGACTGGTAACTATAACAAGAGAAAGTGATGAAAGAATCTTAAAAGTAGAAATAAAATATTCTGAAAAATGAACAAATAATTTCAGTTATTTACAGTCCATAAGTCCTGAAGTGATTCACAGTCCTTAAATCAATGATCAAACTGGTACTTTTGCATGGGCATAGAGGCATTTAATGAAAATCACCAAGCGACTGAAAAATTCTTAACTTTTTAAAGATTACTTCATACTGGTACAGAAAACCTTCTGATCTGTTCATAGCACGCCTGGATTACTAAAGTTACAATTACAGGAAAACTGTTTCCCCTTTCCCTTAGGTTACCCTTAAAGGCCCTTCCTGGCACTGTTTCAGGGAACAGCAAGTTTAGGTTTGAGGTTGACAAGCTGTGTACAAACCAGTATCATCATCATATGCACAGAAAAGGTGCACAGCCTCAAGATTTTAATTTCTGCCAGACTTCACTCCAAATAAAAGCCAGATTCTTGCTCATTCTGTCTCAGATTAGCTACAGAGGCTACCATATTTAATTACAGAGTCAGAATTTTATCCATGCTATTAGAGTGCAAAATGGAAGTTTACAGACTTATCACAAGGCAACACAATATCTATTCAGCAAAACTGGACAAGGAAAATTAAAATCCCCCACCAAATAGCTGCCATAACAGCCACACATCTACTAGCTGGGCTATTTCTTTATCCTGATGGATTTTACAGCATGCATGCACTTGTGGAGGAGCATTAGTGGCTAGCAACAGAATCTTACTGCTATGAAGACAAAGATCCTGACATTTCAACACCTTTTCCTCCACAAGAAAAACAAAATTCTCTCATTTTATCTTTTTCAGACATTCAGTACTAATTCTAAGTCAACCAGCATCCAGAAAAGCCACTGTCCTGGAGCTATTTACTGAATTCTGTATTTACCAATCCACTTAACAGTGCTATCCAAACTCAATTTCTGGAAGTATATGGGTCAACCCTTACACTCCTCCCCACCAAACGAGCTCATTCACAAATATTCCAGTGCATGAACGAACAGGACAATATAAACATGCAAGTTATTATTTATTGATTACATACTCAGATGGACCCAGATAAGAGATCTATTATCCTTTCTAAAAGACTAGAAGGGTGAAAATAATTAATAAAATTATTATGAAAAGGAAAAACATAGTATTGGGATCAAAACAGGATGGGGAATTCAATTAAGTACAGTGTGTTTGTATACACATACATTAGTGACAAATTACTACCAAAACAAAATATTTCAAAATTATCTCGTATGTAAAACATTATAAAAATGAAGTACTTCTCAGATTGTATTATGGCCTTTGATTATGTCAGTCAATAGCCAAATAAACCCAGAATGTTTGGTTTAGATAAAGCAGAGGGGATTTGGATTATGAATCTCAAAATAATCTGAACAAAAACTTATAGAACAACAAATATTTAGAGGCATGCAGTAGCTGGCCCACCACTTATTTTCTACAGTAACAATAAATCTGAGATAAGTGTGACAGATGGAAAGCTGATGGATAGTTTTCTTAAGACCTGAGTTTTAATATTTGGTTCACCATTACTCATTTTTATACATAAAAGAGACTTCCTGGCAGGTCTAGTTACCCTTTAATATCCAATCACTTAATGCCAAATCAATACCTCCAAACATCGCTGCCTTTGGAGAACATGGAAGAGCGGATGACCTCAGGAGCCATCCAGGCATATGTCCCAGCTGCGCTCATTTTGGTAGTTTTATGCCACTCCCTGGCCAAGCCGAAATCCGTGATCTTCAACATCTTGTTGCTCAGATCTCCATTTTCCACCTTTTCGAGTATCAGTACTGGAGAAAAGAGGGGGGGTTGGGAATAAAACGTATGCAGAGTAAAGCTAGTATTTATGCAAAAAAAGATTTTCCTGGAGTCCCCCAGATTTCAAGATTTTCCCTGGCTTTTCATTATTCAAACATACCATACCCTATATTAAGGTTATTTCAAGCTGATTCCTTCATCTGACAGCTGAACAGTCCTCTAGCAAATAACTTCAAATTTAACCAAAATATCAAGTCTCAGAGAAGAAATATGTAATAACATAATTATTTAATATAGTGCCTAGTGTCATTCTGTATAATGTTCTGCTAAAAGGAAGTGAACCACTGTAACTTCTAGAAATCCAGATAAGGGAAGACATTTCCTAATTAATCCTCTCTCAGCAAGCCAGTAATAGCATCATTTTCTTGAACTGCTTAGAGGACTTTTTTTTGTAAATCCAAATACACACATAGGCTGGATATACCCTTCATGTAAATATGTTAGGAGTAGAAACTCTGTGCACATTTTTTTTTATGTCACTATTGAAAAAAATGTATTTTTGATTAGTAATAACATGCCCAATTCCAGAAGGCATACAGACCCCCACAGACTCCCTCTCCCATCATTATTAAACCACTTTTTTTCTGCCCTGTTTCAGTGGCAAAGGAGTCCATAGCCAAGAACATTAAAAACTGTGTTTTTAATGTTGTGATAGAATGCTGTGATAGAAGACATATTCCTCTGTAGTTGGAAAGTTGTACTGTTACACCACTGAGTTTAAACCAGAGCCCACAAGTATCCACTCTGCTTTAGCAGCATCTCATTATCCTCTTTCTTTATCTTAGTGCAAAGTGACCACACGAGTCACACCAGCAATGCAACATAAAGCAACAGAATATGAAGGCTCCCATAAATTTCCATAACTAATGGAACCATAAGCCTCTGAAATGTTTTTAAGCCACTTCATAAAGCACCACAAAGGAAAAAAAATATTTGTATTAGTATTATTCCAAAGACTTCACAACAAAAACCACCAAGTCAGTTACACACCATCACTATACAGCTACTCTGTTTTTAATGCCATTACAGACACTACAGACATAGGTTCTCAGAAAACACAAGGATGTTTCTTTTTCTATGGATGCATCAACTGCAAAAAAAAAAAACAAAAACAAAAAAAACCCCAACCAAACAAAAGAAACCTCATAACCTCCATAATCAAACAATTGTGGATCATAGCAAAATCTATAAAAGGCAAATGTGCTGCAAAAATTAAAGAAAATAATCTTCAGCACCATTTTCAGCAGTCCATGAAAAGACTCAAGTGTTAGCCTCAAGCTAACACAGCTTGCTTTTTTTTTTTTTTTTTGCGTGAGGCAGTATCATTCTTTCTAATAATTAAAATGGGGATTTCCACCAAATAAAACCCCAAAGTGTTATTTGAATCCTTCTACATCATAAGTAACACACATTTAAAATGTTTAAATACTGCTTTTACTTCAATAATAAGGAAATTGTTCTTTGAAAATTTAAAAAAAACCTTTTACAAGACTTCAGAATTGACAAAATACTACTTCAAACATTGTTGTGGGACAACTTAAGGTGCAAAGAAATTAGACCTATGGTTAAGCTCCTGGTTCTTGCTTCTTTTGCAAAATTTCTGACATGACTGAATGCTCCATTTTCCTAATCACAGAGAAAAGAGACTGAGGCCTAGAGTTACTCTTCTTTTCATGTTGGCAACAGCAAATTCATTTTTAGAGCAATACTTCAGTGCAGAACAGAACCACCACAAGAAACCAAGGTAGACAAGGTTCCTTCCTTTGGTCCTCTTCTTCAAATTAAGTCCAACTTTTTTACTTCTTTCTAGCAGATGAAGTGCTAAAAGAAATTGCTAGCAAGTCACTCATTGATTGCAGGGTGAAAAGCTTCCTAGAATGTACATAGTGTTTCTTTTTCTAGCTTGTACCCATTCTGCCTAAAGAACTGGCAGAATAACAAAATGTAATTTTAAATTTAAATGCAGTAATTTAGAGATGTACAGTGATGTTGTAAAGTTAAACTTTGAGGCAAGAACTATGGGTTTAGGGGGTCTTGGGATTTTTTTTCCTCCCTCCATAATCACAATGAGGAGCAAACAAATGTATTGGTCATAGACTGTATTCTGTCTGAATGACGTCAATAGCAGGACAGACCACCATATTCAGAACTGATAAATACTTTGTACATACCTTCGTGGTAAGAGGTTACTTAAATCTAATTACCTTGATTTGTATTAAGTTCTAACACAATAATTAGCCCTTACACGGTTCTTTTGTATCCAGAACTTGTTCTTTTGTCAGATGCACGGTAGTAAGAAAAATTACCATGACAAAAGACCACAGAGAAGGACAACAAAAGGGACGGATTTATTGCAAGTCTTTGATTCCTTAGTTACATCCTTAGCTCCTTTTCTATTTCCTTGTAATAACTGCTTGGAATAGTAATCTTGCAATCCAAACTTTTAAAAATTAATTTTAAGAATGGCATCTCTTTTTGCATCTGTTTCAGTTCTCTTTATTGTGTTATTTGGTATCAACAGGCTCACTTGGAACTGCTAGAGTCTCCCTCGCCCATCTGTCAGATTTTCAAACCAAAAGCCTTGACTGACTCTCTCGTCTTGTTTTTGCCTGAATTCCAATGAAGAACTTTTAAATAGGTAAAATATTAATTTGTTTCTGTTTCCTCCTTAAAAAAAACCACAAACTTTTATGGAGAACACATAGGAGGTTGCTGGGACACTGCATATGCATTTTGCTTATGCCAATCAAGATGGTCTCATTTCCTTCCGAGTTTTACCTACAATCAGTTATTACACCTTGTTGAATACTCTCAGTGCAAGTCCTCTTCTGCAAGTACTACTTCTGCAGTTTTATTAGTCCATGACAAAACAAACAAGATAGACGAGGCATAAACAAGCAACATGCTCTCTACGCTTACAGAGTTAATGCACTTTTCCCTATTTTAACAGATTTGATCACTCAGGACTGAGATAAGAGTGGCCAGATGATCAACATCTGGCATAACTGCATTGAGTTAGCATGGCCAGGTTCTGGTATGGGTGGAAGATGCTAGAAGCTTTCCCAATGTCCAACAGAGCAAATCCCTGGAGGCTCCAAGACAGATGGGCCACTGGCCAAGGGTGAGCCAATATGAAGTGATGGTAACACCTTTGTGACATATTTCAAAAGAAGAATAAAAAAAAGTTATCATGCACATGTGATCATCAAGAGAAGAGTGGAGAGAGAATATGTGAGAGGAACAACTCTGGAGGCACCAATGTCAGTTGGAGCTGAGCTTTCTCTGCAGTCTCTGGAGGACCACATGGATGCAGAGATCCACCTGTACCACATGGAGGAGACCCATGTCAGAGCAGATGGATGCCTGAGAAGGCTGTGACCCTGTGGGAGGCTCATACTGGAACAGTCTCCTGGCAGGGACCTGCAGATCTGTGTAAAGGTTTCTTGGCAAGACTTGTGACTGCATGGGGGACCCATGTTGGAGCAGGCTGTGCCTGAAGGAGTGATCTCAGTGAGGGAAGAGCAACCCGTGTTGCAGCAGTTTGTGGAGTTGTTGCCTGTGGGATAGACTCATGCTGGAGAAGCCCATGGAGAACTGTCTCCTGTGGGAGGGACCCCACACCAGAGCTGTAGCAGGACTCCTCCCCCGGAGCAGCAGCAGGAACAATGTGTGACAAACTGAGCATAGCCCCCATTCCCTGTCTCCCTGTGCTGATGGAGAGAGGAAATACAGCTGGGAAGGAGGAAAGATTGGGGTTTTTTTTAAGGTGCTCTTTTACTTCTCATTATCTTACTCTGTGTTTTTTACTAAGAAATTCAATTGATATTTCTAACTCGTGTCTGTTTTTGCCCATAATGTTATTTGATGAGTGATCTATCCTGGTCCTTATCACAACTCATGAACCCCTCATTATATTTTCTCTCCCCCATGCAGGTGCAGAGGGGAATAACAGAGGTGCTTTGGTGGGTGCCTGGAATCCAGCCAGCATCAACCTACTACACAACCAAAACAAGTTCACGTACAGATATAGAGCACTTACATCAAAACACAGCTAATATACCAATGAAGTAAATCTCAATCTTGTTTCCTGATTTTAAAGATCTGCAAGTGATACAAAGGTTTAAAATAGGTAGAAAACTGAACAGAAAATCTTTCATGTTCCCAGCCTTCAAAAGAGAGACTGTTTGGCAGCAAAGACACTGGACCTAGTCTGCAAGCAACCAGGGAAGAATGAGATCCAAACCAGTAGGAACATGAACACGTATCAGCTTGTTAGAGGTGGATCAGTCTTTCCCTGTTTCAGCAAGGCCCATGCAAGGAATTTCTTCTTGTGTGCATGCATAGAGCCAGACAAATTGTAGATTAAGGTCTGCTTTGTACTAGTAGCTCCTCTTCTTCCTCTGTGGCACAGGCTAAAAGCTGATCTTAAGTAGCATGGTAGGAGCCAACCAGCAGTGTGCAAAGGTGACTGGTGAAGCAAACCAGGGATTACAAGCACATTCAGACAGCTTTCACCATCCAAATGCTACAGAAAAACAATATAGGAAATTACCATGTTCATTGCATGCTGTGCAAGTGCAAAGGAAAGCATGGTGGCTTAAAGTAACATTCATATGGTTAGCAACCTTTGGTGAAGTGTACCATGCATGTGTGTCCTTACAGGAGTAATAATACATTAGTGTTCTAGTATGTTTCCATTTAATCCTAGAAAACTTAGAACTTGTCCTCCAGAAAATAAGCATTTGACAATGAGAAATTAATTACAGCTCACAGAAATTCTATCCAGCAAGACAGCTCTTCAATATCTCCATGTGTCCCAGTGTAGAATGAATATGATCTAATTTGCTTTAGTACCTCTTCACAAGACTTTCCTTAGATCACGCAGTCATCCAGATACATATGATTTAGGTGTGTAATTTCAACCACTAAGAGCATACCAAGAACTTGATTACCACATGGACTTTCAAGAGTCATTCCTGACCCTTGATTTGACCCCACTGTTTTATCCCTTGAGAGCCAAGCAGACTGCAAGTGCTAAAAGACAACAGTCAATCAAGGCATGTTAGAGAGCTGAGACAGAAAGTTAGAAATTAAATACTGAGCCTCCTCTTATCTAGGTTATGATGAGATAGTCCTTTTTCTTTGAAATGAAAATGTTTACTGAGCTTCCTCCATATTCTTCAAGAACATCTTTGGTGCCCTACAAGAATCATGAAGTTATTTTCCTATCAGACTCTTGTGAAAAATTTGCTGATTTGTCATCATTATATTTTCAGTACTTTTTGATAGAGGTTTCCATCTATGTGATGCTTTGGCTTCTGCTCTGGCCAAAACAAGTTGCAGTAATAAAGAGGAAAGGCAACACTGTATGGCATGCCGGTTTCAATCAGTACAAAGAATGACGGGGTGTTAACTCTGTCAATGCTGCTACCATTTAAAGATGGTTTCTTACTTAGTATGGAAGTGGAAGAACAGATGATGTACTCAGAATCCTCTTATGCTTGTCTGATTTGGACTAGCAGCTTTTCTAGCAGAGTTGAAAGCAATGGAAACCAACTTCTTGAGGTCAGGTGAAGCCAATTTACCTTCTCCAATATTAGCACCATTCTGGATGTACATTAATAGCTAGCAGGCTTTCCACACACTCCAATGTCAATCTTAAACCTGTGAAAGCATCCAGAGTCTAGTGATAACATATCTCAAAGTTTTTGGTTCTCAGTTTCATGAGCCATAGCTGTATATCAGTAACTTCAAGAAGAATGAGGGTTCCTCTTCTAGAGCCAGAGCCAACTTAGATGCTTTTGTTACTTAAACAAAGATTTGTACTGAAAACAAACATCACAGGAACAGATCCACTGAAGTACAACTGACACAATGTTATCTGACACTGAGTCAGCTCTTCCTCCTGTTCCATCAAATTCCACATTATTATGCTTTCCTAGAAAGACAAAAAACATCTGCCTTAGTATTCAAAACAATACAAAAACCAACTTGGTTAAGATTTCTAAAATGCCATCATATCCTTCAGCCTTCATGTAGTTCCTACTGCTGGATCTTCAGTTCTGCGTCATCATCACAAGTCACTATGGAGATAGATGCCTTTCAGAAGGAGAAATCACTGCAGGGAAAATATTGACACCTGCAGCTTCAAAATTTTGTTATTAAAGATATCATGTATGGTACCAAAATCACTGGTTAGTTCTAAGTGGCAAAACAGAGGACCAAATGATCAAATTAATTCTGAAGGAATACAAACTGAAGATACAAAAATTAACAGTTTAAATGCTAGCCAAGTTACAACTCTGCCATAAATTATCAGATAAAACTACAGAAGGATTGCCCTGGAGGCAAATAATAAACATTTATATGGAGATGAAATTCGTATGCTTGCAACAGATTTACACCTGCCACAGCGTCACGTGTTCAAAAGGTGAATGTCTTCTCCCTCCTGTTCTCCCCCATCTGTAGCTGTGGATTATTACAGTGAAAACTGGCTTACATAAAACCAACTCACAGCATCTCTGAAGGCAGTCTTCCCAGGCTCCAAAGGGTCTGATAAAAGACAAAGCCTCTACAGAAGCGGATTCCAAGCATATATCTAATTCAGACATTTATACATGTCTGAATTACCCTCTACAAGAGCCTGTCATAACTAGAGGCACATCTGTCCTAAGTGCTTACTCAAGCCACATAAATCTCTCTGGTATAAACAAGCTATTTCAATTACATAAGTTCCCCTACACGCAAGATGTTAGAGAGACATCTGACAAAAACCAATTTACTTAACATTGCAAAATTACCTCAGTAGTCTAAAATGTCTAAAATTAATAGTCATAAATATGTTGTTCTATTAGTATGACAGCTAATGTAAGCCAAACTGGTACTACTGTAAAATAAGTCTTAAGTAAAACTGTCCGTTTGTCCACAAAGGCAGCTGAGGGTCATCTCTCATTGCATCTTGCACCATTCACCTTTAACAATCATTGAATCAGTTGAAAAGTCAATGGTGAACATCACTGACAAACACCCAAAGCCTTAATACAAGTAAGAAGTCACTCCAGCTATTATACAGCTGTGTTTTTTCTACTCATGTATCTACCAGAAAGACTTAAGAGCAGATATAAAGATACACCAAAAGAAAATAAAGATAGGGGGATAAAGATGTATAACATTTTAGGGGCATAGAGCTATACTTGTACCTATGTTTTAAAACACCTGAAGAGATTGGGTAAACCGTATCTAATGTGTATCACTTCTACTTCTTAGCCACTACATTAGGAACTTTAAAACTACTGTGCAAATTTTGTTTTGAGAATATTTTGAATTTTGCTATAGTGTTGCAATGCAAATGACTGCACTGTTGATATACTCTTCTTCCTGCTTAACCCAGCTTATTTGTATTATAATGCTTCGCCTCTTTCCAATTATGCTAGAAGCTAAGTCTGAATCTCTTTCCTTCTGCCAGAATATATACACTTGTATCCCTTTCCTTTAATTTTATTCTTCTTAAACCCATCTATTCCCTTCTAAACATGCTCCTCTATCCTACACAAACAGAAAAACCATCTGCAGCAAACCTTTCCATCCAATCACTAAAACAAATATAATGAATTTTTACTTAGGTTTCAAGTTGGTCACTACGAAATGCCAGTCATACACCTCCTATTTTTAATTCAACGCTATACTACCTCTAGTATGCACAAAAAAGATAGTCTGAAGAGGTAGATTGCTTTCACCAAGGGAAATTTTTCACAAGGTAAATTAAGAAAAAAAATTTGGCAATGAACTTAACAGCTGCTGTTTTAATTCTCTTTTCTGCTCAAATCACACCAGCAAAACAAGAAAATGTATTATAACCTCCTCTCACAAAGAGATACTCCCCCTGGAAGGTGGTAACACTGTCAGATTTTTGCTTGTTTCTTTTGAAATGGTTATTTTAGTTTCCAAATGAACTTTTGAACAGTTTGGACAGCATTCTTAGCATCCAGTGGGCCAAAGCAATGGGGAACAGCTAGTAAGGAAAAATAAAAACCTAAACATATTCTGATCCAGTTGATAGCAACATCAAAGAACTGGTAGAAAACAGATCCTCAACTGTCAACACTAAGTCTCAAGGCAGCAAAATATGGTCATAATTGCCTTTTTCTGGTTTCTGAGCCTAGAGAAAGGATTAGGTTAATCTGCATAGTTTAGTACTGAAGAGAATACTCCTTTGCTTGTGTTACAAGCTGACTCATCAATTCAGAAGCAGAACAATATTCAGGAAGGAACTTCTACAGTGTGAACTCCCACTTTTATCTATCAAAGTAGAATAAAGAGGCTGCTGTCTACTATACAAAATCGTATGAACAGTCAGGCATACCAAAAGCTGGCTTCAGCTTTTTCAACTATTCTGCTGTCATATTCCCGGTTTATTTGACACACCAAGAAAATTAAGAAGTTACGCAATAAAATACTAATAAAGTACTAATAAAAAGTACAAAAAAATAAAGAAGTTCCTGACTTAATAGGCAAAAGTTGATAGCAACAATACCAAGGAAATCAGGATTACCCTGCTGTACCACCACAAGAGTTAACCACTAAACTGCCCATTGCCCCAGTACTTCATGACAACAGCTCTATCAACAACTTCATGCTCCATTTCCCAGTCCAGAGAATGTGTGTGTGTATTAAGAAACCTGAAAAAATTGAAAAAAAAAATCTACAACAGTCTCTTGTATGGTCCAGCTCATACCAAGTCAATTATCTGTGCATGATGCTACTCAGTAAACCTGGCACACAAGAATAGAAAACTATTAGCTAATGAATGTCAGGCCTGATGGAAATGGTCACAATAATTAGGTGAAGGAGAAAGAGATAAAGAAATAAGAGCAAGACTGAGTGTAATGAAAACTGAAAGCATACAGAAAGAAATATGTAAGGAAGAAGGTTAGAAGACAAGGAAACCTACTGTGGGGGGAAAGAGCTGGATATAATGCTAACTGGATGGATGATTGCTAGCTTCATACTTAACCTCCAGATAACTTCTCCCCAGTAGAGACAACACAGTCAGATTTTAGTGCCAGAGCAACTACTACTCTTTTCTTGAAATACAACAGGCAGACCATGAAAAAAATTACTACCTAGTGATAAAGCAACATTAATTAATGTATTTTACTGTTATATTTTTAAGCTTTATCAATTTTTCATAGAGACCTGTACCATTTAATAGTGTTCCTAGCAGGCCAGGGTGGATACCCACGCTTTGAAACAGATTGGGAGAACAAAATATCAGAAGCTCCTTTGCTACAAATGTAAGAAAAACTAACTATAAAGGCACACCAAGCAAGCCTGAGGTTATTAAAGGGAGGTCCTGCACCTGGAGACAAAGCCAGTGGTGGATGTCCCAGCTGACGCCCTGCCTGCCGGCTGTCTAACAGACACAGCACCTGCATGATGTAGAGAAGGCCTGAAACTCTCAAAGGTGCTGGAAATACCTGAACACCTCTAAGTGTCAGTACACTTGAGTAGTTCTAGTTTAGTCTCCACCAACATTAGCACTGCTTTGCTCCCCAGCATTCTACAAATGCAGAAAGCAGTCATATCAAAACAAGAGGAAAATCTCCAGCAAAAGCACTCAGCCTGTAAATGTATCCCACTCACACCCATTCCCAGGAGCTGTTACCCATTACTTTGTGTAGTGCTTTCGTCCCCTTAGGGCCACATCAGCTGCTGACACAGGCCAAGAGCTAGATGGCAGCAACAGCAATGGGTGGGAGTGACAACAGAGGAAGAACTATAAATAAGATAAATGTCATTGCTATTTTACTTGCTGTAGAAATGTTCAATTCTAATATTTAAATAATTAACTAGCTGCATGGACTCTGAAGCTTCTTCCCCAGTCTCCCTTTTTATCTGGACTCTAAACAAAGTTTCTGCTTCACTTCCAATGCTTCAGCACATCTATTCTAATTTTGTTAAGATTGAAGAGAGTGAAAAGACCAGTAGTTTTGACCTGAAAGGCTGAAACATGGCAAGGGAAGTCAAACTAACATGAAATTACATTATTTCATCTGCCTTTTCTCTCCCAGAATAATACCACACCTTTTTACATGGTTAGGTGTTTCGGCAGATCATTCCAGAGCAACTGATGAACCAATGGACACAACAGCCTAGTACCAGATTTGTTTTCCCATAGGCTTTTGCTCATCTGCTACTTTACCATCACTATTTCCAACATCACTAAGGTCAACTGTAAAGAAGGGAACTAATGCTTACCCTGTCGTGGCTGGAATGTGAAAGACCACTGGCTGGAGTACCATTGTGGGTGGGAATACTGGACACATTTTATTTCTTCCTCCATTCTGAAAACAGAACAGCCTTCTGTGGCTTTACTGACCAAAATGCAAACTACCAAAAGTGGTCAAATGGTGAATATGCATCAGCCCATTTACTTCCTCAATTAGATAATTCAGGTACTGTAAAGAGATAGATCAGATACTGAATCCACAAAATCCCAGGTACAGTAACTTTAATAAAAAAACAAAGCAAAACCTTTATGAAAGCCAACACTGTTTCACTCCAAGATCCTTAAATGCAAAACATGAGCAGGGTTTCAGCTCTAAATAATGCAAGTCATTCCTGTGATATGATTTAAAAGGAATCCAAGCCCATACAGGGAGGTGCTACCATTAAAAGCTCTCTGCCACCAATACAGCAGAAGTCTCAAGTGCAAGAGTTGAAGGAAACAGAAAATATTTCCATTTCCAAACAAATCCAAATTCATCCAAAAATTGCTTGACACAAATCTCCCAAGAAAGCTAAAAGCCTACTGAAATCAAAAGTTTGCCAGAGCAGATAAAAGACTGAGTAATATCACAGGATCCAGACTCTGCCACCCACCCACGGCAGAATATGTCCAAAACTGAGCCAATCTGTTACAGGAAACTTTGTTTTGAACAAAGAGTCTTTTCATTCAACCATGTATGTTTTCTAAGGGATGTTTTTCAGACCACAGAATACTTATGCAAGCAAGGAGACCTCTGGAGGAGCTTTATTTTTATTTTCATTTCTTCTCTGACACACATAGACTCTGGAATTTCACAACTAGGAAAGACAACTTCAACCTACAGAATATTTTTCACTCATCTCTCCACAATATAATTTGCACTTTGTACAAATCCGTTTCACTGTCTTCTAGATCAATTTCCAGATCAAATACTTTTAACTACTGCAATACTGTGAAATTCATGCAAATATGGATTAATACTTTTAAATTAATACTAATTAAGAAAAATCAGATAAGCATCTTTTGCTCCTTACATGGGACAATTACTACTTTTTCTACTTGCTTCTATCTGAAAAAAGAATTAAATGTTGCACTGTGCTCTGAAAAAATGCAATGCAATCTGAAATCTTCAGGGTTTTAATACAGAAGGTACTATAGTAGTAGAAGTATTAAATATTGTTCTCTGGCTTTCAATCAGTTCTTATTTCAAGGAGACAACTATTCATAGATGAAACAAAAATATTCTTGAATAGAAGATGGTTTCACTGAACTTTGATTGTTCCAATCCTATTTCCCCTCCTATAAATAAGCAAAACTTCCCAAGATACATGTCAGCTCAGATGCTGGAGGTGGTAAAACCTAGATGTTAGGTAAAAAGATAGCCTTAATACACTGCTTCATGCTGCTGCATTGTCTCAGAGGCAGAGGATAGCTATCAAGTCTGCAGTTAGCCTAACAAGTCAAAAAAGCAGCGCTATTGCAAAGGGAACAAGGGACTGAGGTTGCCAGGCAATCCTTTTTTTAAATTATTAAGTCCTATTGGCAGTACACTAGCATTCTGTCTTGAGGACAGAACTAAGCATTTGGGAAAGGATTTCAAAAATTCGCTCCAAAATGAGACCTCAGTAGCAGTTTGCCAAAATCTTATTTGTAATTTTAGCTCTACCTTCCATAGTCAGCCAGCTCTGCTTCACAAGTATCCAGATAATGAGCAATCTGCTCTTGATCCAGCATTCAAAGTACTTAAAGTGATTAACAGATCTGCACATGGAATAAGTCTGGGCTTTCCGCATGTAGCCTTTCCTACCTTCTGCTGGGTACTCTGCCATTGATTTCAGTTGGGCTGCATCTTTAATATCTGTTTAAGCTAAAGAAGGCTAAGTGTTGCATGAGATGCTAGTGAGGACAGAATTTAAGACCCACTTAAAATTTCACATCTTAAAAGCAAAACCAAAACCCACAAATATTGCCTCTAATAATAAACAAGTGTTTTCTCTCTTATCATTAAGCATTCAGCAACGGTATGTTAAAAAATATACATATGTACACCTTGGAACCAAAACCTTCTTAATTACTGCGTACAAGTCAGGGTTCAGCAAATCCACAAAGCTGCACGACTGTCCTTTTCTATCAGCCTAGAGGAGGTGATGGATGTGACAGCACAGCAGTTCTTGGATTTTATGCCATGCAGTACAGTAACTCTAAAGAGCTAATGCATAATGGGGGAGGGGAGAGGAAAGGCCTCCAAAGCCCAGCTATATTTAGAATCGATCCTTTCACCTAGCCAGGCTGCAAGAAGTCTTATCGCTTTAGTGATCTGTACAAAAGACTTGGATTGCTCAGGTGAGTTTCTGGGAAAAATAGAGCTGTTCAATTCTGGTGTCAGACGAAATCCTAACATACTGGTGACATTGCAACAACCTCTAGCTCAGGCATGGATTATTGTACTCTTCATAATCAGTTAAATGCTCCAAGGAAAAAATATAATTACATCTGTACTCAACACAGGGCATTGCCAAACTATCACTTTGAAAGCCAACAACAAATCAAGAACTGTATTAGGCAACAACAACAAAAAGAAAGAGTAAAATCACATGAATGGCATTCATCATTTGTCTCTCAAGAGACTGTCTGAAAAGAGATTTAATAATAATGTTGGTTCAGTGGGAGCTGTTTCCAGGTAAATATAAACATGAAAATCATTATGGGAAAAGGTAGCCCAAACTGTTTTGGTTTTGGTTTCAATTAAGACATCTTTATGAAACAGTAAAGAACACCAACACCAACTCATTAATTGAATAAGATGGCACTCCAAAATCTAGAAAGTAAGAAAGACATCACTTCACAGGCAGCAGCACAATCCACAACAGAAGCTGGGGTGTTTTATGGAGTTTTTAAAATCAGATTCAACTTAAAATATTTTAAAAAGATAGAGAGGTGCATTTTCATTCATCAGAACAAATGTTAAAAGGCTTTTAGATGTGAAATCAACACCAAGCTACATCTGACAACAGTAAAACTCAAGAGTTTTTTTGTATACTGCAGAGTTTGACCTTAAAGTGACCAGAACAAGTTGCCAGCTGGTGAGAAAGAGGGCATTATTGCACTATTGTACATGAAAGTCCATACAAGATAACAATAGAGTTAACAAAAAGCTGTTGACTTTTTGATGTGCTACATTTGTTAGATTTTTTTTGACCCAGCTTACCCTGTGATTAAAGATTCTAACTACACAATAACCTGATGAAGTATTAGGAATATTCTGTGGTTATCAGAGGACCATAATCATATCAAAACCACACATGATGTGACCAATTACAGCAAAAAAGAAAAAGCTAATCATCAATAAACCCAGAGCAAGACTGACAACACTTCAATAAGCAGAATTAGGCATATTAAGTTCTATTAATCAAAGTAATAGGATTTTTCTCAGGATTCTTGAACAATGCAAAGTCAAAAGGAACTAAAGACTGTTCTCTAGCATCTTTCCATAGGCCCACACTCATAAAGGAGAAACAACAGGAAATGCAATGCTTTTGTGGTAGATGGATCACATGGCCTGGTCCACATACATCCCACCACCCTTATATGTACCCTCCTTACAGCAATTATTCATACTAGCATTTTTTTATAGTATACCAGGAACCTCCCAGGAAACCCAAGTTTAAGCACAGAAATTGCAATAACATCTTAGTGGTTAAAGTATTTACCTGTTACTACTAAGTGGAGCTACTGGTACACTGACCATTGTTTGCCACATATCTCAACAATTAGTCTATATATAGGGAAGGAGGAAGCCATGCTTGCATTTTAGATTTTTCCAGCTGTAATACAAATAGGAGATCCTAATATTTCTTAATGGCCAAAGCAAAATCCAGGAGCCTGTTTCACGCATCAGAGATAGATGTACAAACACTAGGAGCTTGGCTTGTAGCTTTAAAAATTATCCCAGACATAAGACATACAGCATTCAAAACACATACAGAATTTCAGAGACAATTTGGAATGCATATGTGCACAAGGTAATGCTTTCTCTTTTGGGAGGGTATATTTGTTTTTTAATAAAAAATCATGTCATAATAAATCTGTGAGCAATACAACAAAGCCTCTAGAAAGCAAAGCGGAAGGGCTGTGTGGCAGTAATACAAACACTTCATAGGAAGGCTGCATGTCCTCTGGCTACTTCCTTCCCAAGAGGACCCTAAGTGATGCTGCACCAAGCTGCCATTACCACCACAATGACTATTCTACAGACTGGGACACAATGATTTACTGTTCTGTGGGCAAAAACTCTTCTTTCTGAACTTTAGAAACAGTGATGAAACCAAACAACATACTTCTGAATTGTTATGCTTTGGAATAGTTTATTTGCTCAGTGCATGAGGTTCTGTTACTATTTCATATCTGCAAAAGGCTTGGGTCTAAGGAAGAATTTCCAATAGCAGTGGGACAATTAACAAGCAATTAGCAGACACACCAGTCAACTCTGGCAATCTTTTGGCAGTCACACCAACATAAACTATCCTAGAATGAGAAAACAAACACATACCAAAAAGCAGAGCGAATCCTGAAAAAAATGTACACAGTGGCTCAATTACATGAAAAGGATATTAGCTAGGGTTTCAAATGTATTAGACACAAATTCATTTCTTAAAAACAAAAGGTACTTTTTCCATACTTGTCTACAAGGGTAACAGATTCCATCAATGAAGTTGCCTTTTTACTACTTAGTGTGGGCAGGAGGACACCAAAATCTTCTTGTGGACATCAAACATTTCCTAAAGACTTCATATTTTTGACTTGCACTTAACAGTGAAGATATCAATCCATCTTCAGAAGCCATTTACAGAAGAAGTATTTCATTTTGGAATTCTCAGAAACCTACTAAGACATGAAAATAAGACTGCACCATGAAAGCATCTGTCAAACCTCGCTAAGAAGACAAGAGCTGCACAATAGCTAATGAAGAAAAAACCCAATAAAATACCAAAGTACAGCTCAGAAACTGTCACCCTACTTCTGTGAACTCCTGGTATTTTAACACCTTAAAAATTAGCAACACTTTCAGGCATAATTTACATCTTCTGCACTAATAATACTTTTTTTTCATTCTTTTCAATGAAAATGTGTAGTATTAATGACATAAATTTCCTCATCATATTACCACATGAAAAAAATTATGGCTACTTGGAATTTTTTTAAACTACAACACAAGTGGCCAGGATATTAGCACAAATTATTATACTCTGGGAAGAAAGAGAAATATAAGCAGAATAACCAGAACTAGGAGTTATGCACCATCAGCACTGTCTTAAAGCTTGTTGATAGAATCAGGTAATTGCATAAGGGCAGAACCTGAAGTCATCTTTCATCAGCCTTAGGAGTATATACAGGTTGTTTGAAAGCCCTGGTATCTCCTGTACACAAGTTTTAAACTTAGAAAAAAAGAAACAAAAAAAAAGAGTTTTAGTGATTTTTAGCTTCCAGAAAATTCATGTCCCAGCTGTTGTCTTTCACACCACCCATCCCCCCCACAAAACTTCACCTTTTACCACTTTCCTCTTACAGGCCAAGGGACTACCCAGCTACAGCCAGACCAATTACTTACATCAGGAGAGTGAAAAGCATTCAGATATCAATGACATAACTTCACAATATTCTGCATAAAGCATTACTCAGTCATTGAATTGCACTGACAAAGGAAATCCATTTGATAGAAGGTACAACACTGGAGAGTTAGTCAGCAAATTACACTGGAGTACCAGAAGTAGCACCACTGTGCAGTGTTCCAAACTGCTCTGTCAATATACATGCAGCAGACCCTGGAAGAGTTCTCCTTTACACCTCTGCCAGACAGACAAAAAGGTTTACAAGTACTTTTCCTTCTCTAAGAAGACCAGCAGAAGAGTATCAGCTATGACTGGATTAAAATAAAAAAGACAAGGAGTATTTTAAGTCCTAGGAACAACTATCCATAAATCATGTGGAAAGTCAGCTCTACTGGCATCTTTATGAACAGATAAAGGCTTAACTTCTTTAAACAAGCAAAGCTATAGCAGAGTTTGGAATTCTTTTAGAAAGCTAGAGCTTTGAATATTGGGACACCACAGCTTACATTGGTGGTTCAAAAAGTGGGAGAGGTAAAGATTTCAAGTAACTTGAAAGGAAGAACTACTGATTTGGCTGAATCAGAATTGCTGGGGTTTATTTTGACCTCTGTCCTTTCCTCTTCCTTTGACCTTGGCAATGTCACTTTGCTGCTAATCTTCTGTGCCACTTTGTGGAACACAACCATAGTGACTTTTAAAAAGCACTTTGCATGAATACCCTCAGCAAAATCTTTCAATGTAGTGCAAATAACAAACAAGTTCTGCTGAGACAGTAAAAAAAAACAAATATGCTTTTGCCAGCTCTCCACAGTATTAGTTAATTGGCTTTATTCCTATAGCAATGCTGGCATATCTAAAACTGACAAGCAGGGCCAACTTCATTATTTACAATACTTCACTAAAACCAACAGGACTGTCCCTTTTTGATCCTAAGCATTATATGCCAGGCACTTTTCTCTGGCCAGAAATAAGACTTGAATCACAGATGAGAGATAAAAGAAAGTGAAACTCTTAAGAGCTATTCTAAGTGCAGTGATGTTGATTTCAGTGGGCATTTCTAGTTGTTGTTTTTTTTCCTACAGCTCAGGATTTAGATTATTTAGGTGCTTGCACATTGGGAAAGGCCTACTAAGGATTCCATAACATATGCTTATTGGCTCACCAACATGAGGCTGAAGAAGGAAAGGTTGGAAATATCACCACATGAAGAGAAGCAGCAGCCACTGAAGATTCTGTCAGATTATTAAAATTAATTTTCATATGAAATAATTTGAATCCCTTAAATAAAATTAACAAAATAAAAAGAGAAATAGTTATATCCTCACACAGCAGAATCAAATAGTTTCCTAAATTATCTTTTCTCTCTCCTGTAGTTATATGACTGACATATGAGTTGGTAATGTCACTGGAAGACTTGTCTACCAGACTTAATGCCATCTGAACTCAGACTCAGAAAAATAATTTCAGCATCTCTAAAACTAAATCACAGGTCCATAATTCATTCTGTAAAGACCTTTCTGTACTCACTTTCTGACTGCATCCCTAAAGCAATAAAACAGGCAGCCCTCAGAAACTCCAAGAGTTACAATAAATCTTTCTCAAAAAATCATGGTATTAAACATACAGAGCACTTTTCCTACACTCTAAATGTATTAGCATTAAATGTAAAGTTACGGAAATGTAAAGAAGAAAAAAATTAAGAAAAACTGTAAAACAGAAAAAATTTCCTTCTTTTAACCAAAAAATATGGACAACAGTCAAGTGATTTGGAGTGCTTTTTTGATGAGGAGTATCTCAAGAAAAAGACACCCCCTGGAATCCTCAAATAATCATCTGAAGTTCAGTTCAGATGAATTAAGCGAAGTTATCTCCCAAAGTAATCAAAACCCTATGTTCTTTATTATACTACCAGAAATGCTGACAACTATTCTGAGCATTGTTTTGGTATATACTATCTGAGTCCACCAAGCTGGAATAGCTGAAATCAAAAAATATTTTTTTTTCCAAATCCTTATACAATGCCCACTTGATATGTTCAAAATGTAATGTGACCTGCTTAAAAGATTCATAATGAACTACTGTCCTTATGCATTCTGTGTCTGCTCAAATAATAAGCAGATATCTGACAACAAAGTATTCTCTGATTTTCTTCTATTCTAGTAGAAAATTTGATTTTAAATAAGGCAATTCTGCTCTTTCCCACTGCCCAATCTTGTTCTCTAACTCCCAAACTAACTCATCCTGCAGCTTCAGATGCACTGTGTACATCCTAGCTGGTGCTTGAAGGCAAGTTGAGATGTACAAGACTCACAATCTATTACTTAACGTAGGCAGTACCAATCAATAGATCAATACAGCTGATGCTCCCATGACAGCCCTACAGCACTTGCAGATGTTTAGTGCATCTGCAAGAATCCTTTCCAAGCTCTTGCAAGCACCTCTTTCCTCACCACACACACATCACTGCCTGTCACCCAGTGGGTAGTAACTTGTGCAAAGAAAATGCTACAAGCTTGTAATTCTACAGGCACAAAGCTAATGAGACAGCCCGCTCTCTGTTATCCATGGTAATTAAGAAAACTAAGTTCATCAGAAAAGCAGACAAAATGCAAGCTATATATTAATCAGGATGCAATAATATACTCAGCCCAGTAATCTTTGCAAAACTACTACAAAGCTTTCCACAGGAAACAGAGCAGATGAATTTCTAAGATGCTTATTATATATAAAAGGGATTTCAGCCACGCACTGACAGAGTAATCAAGAAAGACATGACTTAGGCAGCTCAAAGTTGTTCATCCTACAATGCCTTAGCCCCACAAAAAAGCTCCACCACTGTCATAATCTAATATTTATGTTTCTTGCTCTGTAAATACACTCAGAAAATAACATGTATTTCAAATATTTAAAATAGCATATATTTTAAATCTCTCTTCAACCACACAGCACAGAATAAAGAACTTCATTGCTGTTGCAATGTGTCAAGCACATACCCGATGCTACTAATTTATCCGATTTCAAAAGAGAAAAACAAATCAATATTTTTTCCTTAAAATATCTTAAGTCCTTTCCTCCAGTACCAGCTCCTACATCCATTTAGTTTCTCACATGTAATACTGCTTGCTCCAGCCTTATCTGGGATAGAATTTTCCTATACCCATCATTTCTCTACTTGATCTGATGCTATCTTGGTCACAGCCACCACGTAAATTCTCTTATCTTCCCCCTTCAAACACAGAATGTCTCTGAATCCTTCCAGAGGCACTCTCATCTATTTTTCCCCTTTCTTTACTATTGCTTCCTCCCAAATGATGGAAATTATAGTAATACATGTAGCAACTTCTCATCGACCATTTACAGTGCAGCACAATTACACTCTGCTGATTCATTGTGACGAGAGACATTTACTCTTGCTGCTGACAATCCACTGTTTTCTACCATCCATATCTGTCTTGATGCACTAGGTGTCCCTCTGATTGGTCTGGTTCTCTTGCTGAAGTTTTTCCCTTTTACAACTAGAAGTCTCTGGTCTGAATAAAACAGTGAAGTATTAGAAGCTAAGTCTTATCTCAGAAATAACTTTCATTCTAAACCTCAAAAATGTTCAACTAGCACTTAGCAAGGATATCTTAATGGTCTGTTAGCAAAATAAGCAAATAAATAGTTTCTTAGGTAAGGAAGAAAGGCACAACACTGAAAGGCAATTATTTCTCATTCACAGATGCAGCCAGTCATTCATTAAGTCATGCAGCAAATCATTCCTTAATTTTACAACATTTATTAACATGGCCATATATTTGCCATCTGTAAGGGAAGGGTTTAGATATCAGGAAATCTTTTTTGACATTAAGATTTCCTTATTTTAATGCCTTACTAAATGGGAAACATTGTTACTATAAGAACAATACTGTAGAAACGAACTTGAAAGCTCTTATAGTTCCTACTTTTCCACTAACTTTTTTTACTATTCCACAACCAACTAAGTAAATTCACAGCCACAACATTTGAGGCCAAAAAAACATAGGAAGATTCTGCAAGGCCTGGAAATTTACAGCATTGCAATGGTTAATACTAGTGAATCTATTTAAGATATTAAAATTTGCTAATGTCCCTGCTCTCAAAGCAAAAGGGAACATATGCCTGCATCCAAGCCACCCATTTCATAGAGCTTCTTATTAACTCAAGCCATAAATGACAATGAGTTCATACCAACACACCAATCTAAACGACCACATCTAACATGCAGGTCTGTGTTTGCTCTTGCCATCTAGACATAGACAAGCAGAGAGAAAGGCTAAACAGCTGCATACAGGCATCAGGAGAGGAAATGATGATCTTTAAACCACTGCAGCACTTTGCTCCCACACTCATATGTAATGCTCTATGTGTGCATTTGACTTTGAGAAGTTAAAGTTTGTGAAAAGAGACACTACGAGAACAGCACCCAAGCAACACACAGTAATACTGTCAGTATTACAGAGCAGCTGAAATCACCCTCATTTCCACAATCCTAACTGAACCAAAGTTCAGCTCCCCTTGCTCTCTAATATAGGTGATCTATATCATGTAAAGCATCACAAATATCAGCTGAAGTCCTGCGTGTACAAGAACATTTTATTCACATGAGTTAATATTTCTGTCAACACCAGCTCTAAGATGGATAAAGAGAAGATCCAATTCAGCTGGGATGGGTTAAATCTCCCATAAGGAAAATAGGCTTGCATCTCATCTACACACCAAAATCTAGCAAATACAGTGAAAGCCTAGGAGCATTTACCCTTACAAAGAAGCACTTACTCTTCCAAAAAGTGGAAGAATAACACCCATTCAAAATTCAATAAAACTTTTTAACATACAGAAGTCTGCTGAAATGCCAGTAAAACCTGGACACCATATGAATATGAACTACTAGCAAAGCATGGTTCATTCACAATTGCTTTTGCATCCAGTAATTTAAGTTGCTTCTACAGATTAAAAGCATGTTTCCTGTGATCTGTAGCACCATACTGTATAAAAATAAACCCTTCTGGGATTGAATTAGAGGATACAGTGGTTCACTAAATTAACATTACTCCCCTCTTTTCTTTGTATGATTTCTTCTCCAAAAGCATATCCCAGCACCCTGACTGTTCACTGTGTAGCACTTACTGTTGCTGGACTTGAGGTCACGGTGAATTATGGGAACAATTGCTTCCTCGTGCAGGTAGTTCATTCCCCTGGCAATCTGCACTGCCCAGTTCACCAGTATGTCAGGAGGTATCCTTTTACCAGACAACACCCTATTGAGCGATCCTCCGCGGGCAAACTCCATGATCAGGCAAAGATTAGGTTCCTTCAAACACACGCCCCTGAGGGCAATGATGTTGGGATGTTTTAGCATTGCAAAGAGCTTGGCCTCTTGTCGGACATTCTCAATGGTCTGGCTGATGTCCTCATCAGGGTCATAGCGAGCTGCCTTGACAGCAACCTCATCTCCTATCCATACAGCTCGATACACTTTTCCGAAGCCCCCTATGCCAATGATTTCTTCCAGAACAAGCTCTGAGAAGTCGATCTCTAGGACTAGGGAAAGAGGAAAAAAAAAAATGTAAGCATTTAGCAACTATGCTGTCTGTACATTAGCTGAAGGTCCACGCTGGCCAGCCTCACCCCTGCCCTTGGAGGAAGGGCCAATTTTCAGTCCAAAACAACACAAAGAAAAGCAGTGGGCCTTTCTGAAAACCTTTTAGTGCCAAATAGTATGGTTAAACAGACCTTGCAGAATCATAAAACTGGTAGGAAGTACTCAGTGTAAATGGTAAAACAATAGAATAGCCTTCTCTTACCAGAGTTAAAGCCTTATAATACTGATGCCCCTGCCCCTACCCCCCTTAAGGATAAACTTTCAGTGACAGTGCACAATTCTGAAAACGAAAAACACACCAACTAATCTTCGCTGTGTTCACAATACAGTGCTTAATGTAAAACAGCTAAAACTCAACACAAAACGCATCTGCTTCTCCATTTGTCCCTTATTTGAATGTCTCTTGTTGAACTGCTATAACAATCTTTTAGTCCATCCCAAATCCCACTTATGCTTCCACACCCCTCCAGGCTTGGCAGATTTCTTCCCCACAAGAGATCTGCTAACCAGTTCCGACATGACTGACAACAGTGTTACAGATGGATCAAACCACATACTGAGTGTACAGAGCAAGCAATAAGAAAAACATTTCTTGATTAACTAATACTGCATTTTTGTTACAAAAACTTCCTTTTCCCATGCGCTGACAGCTATACTTAACAGGCTGACACAAAAAATCTACAGATGCAACTGCCTTGATTCAGCACACAAACTGCGCCCCGAGCAAAAGCAATGAGAAAATGTATCCTGTACAACTGTACACTAAACACAGTTCATATGGGTGGCCAAAAGAACCCATCCAACACTGACTAATGTAGAATGAAAATTCCACATACTGACCAATGAAAATATGTTGACACAGCTTAATTTACAGTAGCAGAAGGCTACCACTGATGCTACTCTGTATGACATTTGCATGGTTACCAATTACAGTCAATGAAATCTTAAAAAGTTTCAAAGGAAGACTACTATAAAGCAAGATTTGAACAAAAAGTCACCAAGTCTTTTAATACTTTCCTGCGTTTGGAATGTCAAATCTGATGATTCTCCTGCTTTGCCTAGCAGAAAATTAAGTTTGTAAGGGAGCAGGTTAGATCCCACTTAAATAAACTAGTTTCCTTAGTCCAATCAAATGCCTTTCCTATGTATAAGCCTACAGTACAAGACTTTGTCACAAAACTGTTAATACAAATTCTTCTGTCCACAGCTGCAGGCTTTTATTTCGCCTGAGCTCTACCTTTCCTGAACATGATTTTTAGAAGCTGGCTTACTTTTGTAAGTTAGTCAAACCTATGAGTTAGTTTAATAAAGATGCCTTTGCTGCTTTTCCTAGCATTCCATGAACAAAAGAATAATGGGAAACAAGACAGAAATTTGACCAGGAAAGTCTGACAGAAGGAGAAAAGGGCTCTTCCAGTCAGAACACCAAGAGAACTTATTTTTCTGCTACTGTGAATACATATTTTGGGTAACACTCAGCTTCAGGGATTTGCACAACAAAGATTTCAGTCTTACAGTAGTAACCTTGGTATTCAAATGCTTGAGACAGAGATTACTAATAAACATGAAACCAGAAATACTGACATTTTAGAACAGGACTGTAATGACAATAACTCCAGATGCAAGGCTACCCTGTACTGAAAATACATGAAGAGTCACTCTTGTATTTCTTACTAATAAAAGATCTAAAGAAATCAGATGTTGAGGCCTACCTCTTCAGTGAATCGAATTTCAGCACTGCTAGAATCCTCAATTAACCTGCTCCTAGGGACGAGGTTCAGTTAAAAGACTGGAAATGAACAAACGCACCCCACACCACCAGGGTGACATCCTGCCCTGCCAACTCCGAACAGACAGCGTCCAGGTGCTGTTCACAGCGGGCGCTCTGCCCAGGCGTTTCACGGATTAAGAGCACGCCAACAGTGGCCGAGCGAGCCGCCCGCGGGTCAGCAGGTGCTGAAGGGACAGCTCCGGCGGCAGCGGGGACGGGACGGGCCGCGGGCAGCGCCCCGGCTCCCCCCTCCACACCCCCTTCCCCCACCCGCCCCGATGCTGGGGAGAAGGTGGCAGGCAGGAGCAAGAGATGGGCAAAAGAAACCGAAGGGCTGGAAAGCAGAACACTTCGTGTGCCACCACCCATCTTCCATGAGAAAAAGCACGTCCTTGCTGGAGGCACAAATTAATAGGGGTGGGATGTACAACCGAGAGACTTCAGCTTCCACATGAAATCTAATGCATGACATTGAATGTTCTTTTATCTGGAAGTACAACCTTAACTTAGTTTGAAAATGTGTACTTCTATAATGCAAACTGGCCAGCTTACCCTCATGGGTAGCTTATTCGTGAAAAAAAACCCCTGATTTTTAAAAAATGTTTTGTTTAGAGTTTTTTAAAAGTTATTTTCTGCTGAATTCGTTTATTCATTTTCATAGTTTGAGTTATACAGGTACATTAGGGCACAAAATACTTGTTTTTCTTCACATTTCTGAACATACTAACTCCAGTGTCATTTGGCAGATGTGTTGTACAGGACCGTACAGAATTCAAGAACTGAAGTCCTCTCATTTCTCTGTGGGCCGGTAAGGAATTACAGGGCCTGTATGTCATGAACCAGTGGCCATGTTGACAACTGCAAAGTAGGTGCTGTTTAATCAGCCCTCATTAGACCATATGATTAAACTGTTTAATTCAGTCTTAAGTGTTTAAGAACCCACAGAACAGATGAGAGTCCCTCGAATTGGCCCACTCCTGACAGCCACTACAGGCTACTTTTTATCATTGATGATATCCTCACCAAGGCAAGATTCAAGCACACTACATGGATGGCTAAAATTACCAGCTAAACTAGGACAACTCTCAGTAGAAGCAGAATCTCTAGGACTTAACCTCCCAGATTTCCATTAATATATAGATAAACTTTAGGAAAGCAAGTAAAAATAGATTCTGTACTGAGGTGCATGTCCAGTATGACACTTTCACAATACTCCTGTAAAACTGGACTTATTGGAAGTATTAAACAATAGATGGTGATTCATATTCCAAGCAGCTATCAAGCTAACATCAGCAGCTCTAAAAGTGGATTGCATTCCTTGCAAAGGATTTCTAATACTCAACTTGAAAATCCAATTAGATGGCAACCAACTTTAACCCCTATCCAAACTGCATTGTTTAAAAAAAACAAAACATAGTCCTTAAGCATTATACAAACCTCTGAAGGGCAATAAATTCTATTTTGTTATGAACATATGGTTGGTAACTTGACAGAAGAGAACTAGTGTAGCACTGTAGGGGCATGGGAAGAATAAGGCAAAGATGAAGGGGAAAGGTACAACTGCTGGTGAGCTATCAAACCGTAGAAGAGGCAGCAAGACAGGAGAACCCACAGTTACAAAGCCTGAACTTGAAGACTCAACACAGGATGGGAGCTGAGATTCAAAAAGTTCTATAGAAATGGTACTCTTAAGTATCTCAAAACCAAAACCTAATAAGCATTCATTCACAGCTTTTTCTGTGTGGGGGGAAAAATTAACTTACCAGTGCTCTTGCAGCATGAAAGAAAGGAACAGCACCTAGTCCTTTCACAAGCCCAAGGGCAAAACTGCAAATTACTGAGTTTTACCTAAATGCTTTCAAGCAGAATACAAAATAAAATAAAAAAAGCCATTAGTTGTATTCCTTGGAGATACGGCCTAGATAGGACAAAGCATTTTTCAATTCTTTTTCTAGAAAAGCCTACTAGTCCAAATATTTTTCTCTGCTCCTCCAAAAAAAAAAAAAAAAAAAAATCCTTGCCTGAATTGTCAATGGTGATAGAGAAACATGATCTAGAAAGTCATTCCATGTTGTTTCTCTTTCTACAATTGTACACAGTGACTAAAAAATGTAGAGATGAAACAGCCTTTTTCTCTGTCTCCAACAAAGGCTTCAAAACTGCACTGAAATTCAGGGAAACAAACCAATCCCTCACTGCCTTCAGCATCACAACATAGTCAAGTGACCCTCAGGCAGGACCAGATACCCAAATGTGGATACAACTCATTCACAAGTATTTTAGGACGGAATTTGTAAGAGGGCAGAGGAACCTGGTAACAGAAGTCAATTTAGCAATTTTTCAGTCAGAAATAACAAGCTTTTGGTTAGTAAATACGATAATACTGAACAAGTATTAGCAGGGAATCAACACTTCAGAAAACAACTGTTTCCCTCCCAGCAACCTTTAAGAATATCCTTAAGGCAGAATGACCAGAGCCCTGGTTACTCCACCACTGCCAAGCCTCTAGGATTTTGTCGCTTGATGAAAATTTATCAGCCTCTGGAAACACAGGTCTTAACAATGGGAAACTGCTGCCGGCGCCGCTGAAACGCTAACACACTGAGCCAAGCTCTGCCTTCCAGGGAGACAGAGGACACTGAGCAGCAGGAATGCCTCCGCGGGTGGGAAGGGGAACACACCGGGGACCTGGGGCGGCCCCAGGGCGGGGGGCTGGGGCTCCGTAGCCCCTCCGCCCGCCGCCGAAAGCCATTGCAGGCCCCCTACCCCGCCGCCGGCTGTGCCCCCGGCCTCCCACGGCCTCCCGCCACCGGATGGGCCTTCCCGACCCCTCAGCGGCGGCCCCGGCTTCCAGCAGGACCCACGGACGGGCCGGGCCAGCCGGACCGGGTCAGGCCCCTCCCCAGGGACATCGGGAGGGCCGAGCCTCGGCTCTCCCCACAACCTCGGCAGTTCCGCCGCTCTCTTCCCCCCTCCCATACCCATCCCAAGCCCGCGATAGGGGGACAGGATCGGGCCTCTCCCCCGGCTCCCTCCCTCTCGGCGGAGGGGCCGCGCCGAGCCCCCTGCCCGGGCCCGGGCTCCCTTACGCTGTATGGCGGGGGGCGGCGGGTATCGGGCGCGCAGCTCCGGGCCGCCCCCCTGCACGCCGCTGCTCACGTAGTTGCTGGGGAAGATGCCGACGCGCTGGTCGATCTTGCCCGTCCACCAGCCCTCGTCGCCGGACACGTGCGAGTCCCGGGACAGCACCTGCACCACGTCCCCCGGCCGCAGGCTCAGCTCGTCCTCGCCGCACGCCTCGTATTCGAAGACAGCGGTCCAGAGCGGCCCGTCGCCCGGCGGCTCCCCGCCGCCCGCGCCCTCCTGGCTGAGCTCGGTGAGGGGCTCCATGGCGAGGCTGCTCCATAGGGGGAGGCGCCCGCGGCAGCCGGGCGCTGCGGGGGGCGGCGGGGCCGGGACCGCCGCCTATTGTTCATGCGGCCCGGCGCCCGCCGGCACCAGGTGCCGCCGCCGCTGCCGGGACTTCCCGGCGCGGGGCCGCCTCAGCCTAGCACGGGCAGGGGCGAGACCGGGCAGCGCGTGCCGTGGAGGAGTCCCCGCATCCCCCCCATCCGCCGCCGCCTCCTCCGTGCCCGCCTCCGCCTCCTGCCGCCGCCGCCGCACATCCCGGAGCCACCTGACTCTCTGGCAGCTTCGGCGGCGCGAGGGGTGGGCAGGGCAGGCCCCGCCCCCGCGCCGCCATTGGCCGCCGCCGCCGCCCGTCAGCACCGCCCTCACCTGATTGAGGGCGCGCGCCCCCTTGGCCACGCCCCGGCCCCGCCCGGTCCCCGGCCCCGGAGTCGCGCCCTCACCGATTGGCCCCCGCACGGTCAGCTCTCGCTTCTCATTGGGCTGCGCCTCCGAGCCCCGCCTTCCCCGCTGCGTCTCATTGGCTGGGAAAAGGGGCATGACACGGGCCAAGGGCGGGGTGGGGCGGCCCGAGGGCGGAGCGGGCACGCGCCCCCTGGCGGCAGGCGGAGACGGCGCACACCTGAGCCGGCCCCGGCCCCGGCCCCGGCCCCGGCCCCGGCCCCGGCCCCGGCCCCGGCCCCGGCCCCGGCCCCGGCCCCGGCCCCGGCCCCGGCCCCGGCCCCGGCCCCGGGCACGGCCCCGGCCCCGGCCCCGGCCCCGGCCGGAACCGGACAGTCGCTGTTTTGTTAGGCCATGGACTCCCACAGCCCGTCCCAACTTAAGCACGGGTGTTAGATGGTTTCTGCACGAAGTTACCGCGCGTGTATCCCTGCTGAATGCCGTCGCTAAAAATTAACAGAATTTAATTCTCACTCTTGCAACCAGCATGTAGCTGCTCGGTCCTGAAAATCCAAATTCCTTCTCCCTGCTGCCAGTGTTTTCACAGCTTGTGGAGACGTCAGATCTTGTCAATGGAATTTGTTTGCACTTGGTGATATTACTGGGAGATTTTCTTTGCATTTCATTCCATTTTTTTTTTTTTTAATCCTGATTTGAATTCCAGTGGTAAAACTGGAAATGAAAACTCTCTGTTCGTGCTTCATCATAACAAAGACCACTGATGCCAAATGAGAGGTCAAGTACCCTGACCACACCTGATGTCTTCATACTTATACATAAAATGCAGAGCTTTGTTATTCTTTAGTATTTTGTAAATGCAATTACACAATTCTTCTCTGCAAGACAGATTTTTTTTTTTAATTCTCCATCCTGAGTGGGGCCTTTGGTTTGGTTTATGTACAGAGTAGCTGCTAATAATTCTTTAATTTTGTGCATTGTGTTTTTGTCTATCTATCCTTGCATTAGCATTATGCTGTAGCACCTTTATAGGTAGCACCAGCATTTAGGTTTTTAATAGAATGATGAAGATCTTAGGCATAACAGATTCTGAGTTCATTCAAAATCCTTACAATTGTTTGTAAAATATTTAAATTTACTTAAATTTACTCTAGGAATACACCTCCACTCAACTGAACCTTAGTAATAAATATTGCAGAGAACCCTACTGGGAACTACAATTATTCCATTTTCTCTCTTTTTCCCCAAACTTCAGAGCGTTTATTTCTCACAGAAGCAAAACAAACATGGTCTAGAAAGAGCTGGTATGTTAGTATCCTTATTTTACAAATAGAGACCAAAATATGATTAGTTGAGGTCAGAACAAACATTTCACTGTGACGCATGCAAGATTTAGGTATGCTCCAGCACAAGTTTTCAATTGCACTTGTCTAAGAATTGAGCTTTAGGTATTCTCCTCTCTCACCACTGCCTCTGTCAGCGAGGGCAGAACTGGGGATGCATCCTCTCCACTATTAATTTGTTACTTAAGGGTGTGTTTTCACAATTAGTGTAAGCTTATCCGATCCTACTCTGTTGCTGAAAGAGACTTTCCTGCCCCTTGTCACATGCTTGACCTGCTTTCCTGATTGCAACAGTAGTGACTGTGTGGCTGTGGAGTCATTTCAGCTCATTTATCGAGCTGAAAGCTAAGCCTCTGAGTAAAAGCAACTAGTTTTCAATCAGCTTTTAGATTGATCTGAATTGCATTAGGACTGTACACACAGACATTAAAGCCAGCACAAGGAAGCAGGGCAGGTGAAAGGGACAGCCACCTGGCTTTTTCAGGACCATCCTATCATCCCATCTTTCGGTTACTTTGTCTTGATCATGAAGACAAGGGGTAACAAATAGCTTGTATTCATGGTTTTGGAGTTCAAATAATAGATTACTGAGATGGAATGTGAAAATCTACTGTTAATGTTCCTAGTTAAAGTAATTGCAGTTGCATGCAATAATTTTCTGTCTAATTTTATGCAGAAAAAATTTCAGGTGAGAAATTACAATGCTTTACATTAATACGATGCTTTAAAAGTTGGAATACAAAAAACGTGAGTGAGATAAGAAAATAGAGGCCTCCTATCTTCCAGCTGTTCGCCACTTATTTTGATCACTGCTATAGAGCACTGATAGGCTTTAAGTAAAGAGTTATATTACTGATGGTGAAAACTATGACAGAAAAAAAATTGCTACTGTAGAGGCTCAGGTTGCCTGCTGTAGTGACCTGCCAAGACAGAACCCTGCCATCTTGTGGAATGCTTTGATATCAAAGTACACTGCTTCTCAAAAAATACCTTTTTTTTTTCTCTTTATTTTTTATTTTCCGAGATTATATGTTTGTTTCTACAGAAGTAGTGTCACTGGCTCAGGAAGCTGTTTGTGCCTGGAGTGTCCAGGGAAATACTCTGAAGAGCCATCATAGGATTTTCCCACTCTCATAGACTTCTCTTGGCATCTTTTACCAGCCATGTCAGAGATGGGTTCTGAATTAAAAGATCTGGCCAGATTGAGTAGGCTGTTCTTAACATCAAGGTAAATAGAATTGTCAGTAAATGTTAAATTCATATTCCAGTAACTGGCAAAAGGTAGATGAAGAGAATGTTAAAGACTGTCTGCATGCAGTCTTTGAAGGATGACATTTTAGCTTTGGCAAGATACAGACAGATTTTTGAAATGGTGCATGCCTTTCTGGTGAACATATAGCCCAAATGCTACGTTTAAAGTTTTTTCTTATGCATTTTCTAATAAGAGAGTATCTGTTCCCATTATTATTCAGCAGATCTGAATAATGGGAATTAGATTATAGATACAACAGATCCCGTTCCTAACATCTGTATTTGAATACACACAGAGTGTGTATTCAGATACAGACTTCTTAAAGTTTGGACATGGATTTTGCTATAATGTGTTTCAAAAGAAGAGTCTAACCTGCAAAATGCAGATGATACTCTGAATTTAGTTCAAAATTTCTTCAAACTGAGAACTTTGAACCAAAGCTTTTAATTCAGGCTCATTTTTGCATCTACATTTTAAAAGTGCCAACAAGTTGTTAGATGATAAACAAAAAGGCCAGTCTATTCCCAGTCTTTGTTTTAAGAAGCAATGGAAATTATTCTGCTTATTCAGTATCATTATCAATATAAACTTAGGATTATGATCTCAGCTTTTGTCCTGTGTTTTCTAGAGGCTTGTGCAGACTACCACTGGACTTAGCAGCTCTGTAAAGTATTAAAACTTGGCAGTCCATAATTATAAATCTATCTGGATATCAAAATATTGACAGTCAAGGCTCCTAGTATCTGTGTTCTGTAAAGGAAAAAAAAAAAAAAAAGCCAGAATGATATTAAGAAACAAAAGGAAGATGAATGTCCAGAAAAAAAAGGAAAGACTGCGGGCACAGTCCAGCTACACTGCAGTACTAGAAACATACTGTGATTCCAAGTATAGCTATAATGACAGCACATCTCTCTCAGCACAGTAAGAAAGTATAAAAGATTAAGGATATGCCCCTTGGCACATCTTATTGCAGCTCACTCCTTTTAAATCCTGTGGTAATTTATATTGCATAATAAATTAACACAGCACTCTCATTTGGCTTTTATACATGTCAGAGGATATACCACAGACATGTTCCATGCCTATATCCCCAGATATAGCCATATATAGCACTCTGGAGATGACTCTCACTCCAGTAGACAGATTTTTTTGATCAATTGCTGATAATTTCTACTCAAACAATGTAAACTTTACTGACAAATGGATTTTTCTATCATTAAAAATTACCTCTCTACATGGCTGTAAAGCTGGACTGTTTTTTTCCCCCCACTTTAGAACAGTACAGCTTTTCCAGCATCACTTTAGTGTAGGTTTGTTCTTGACTTGATGAGGGGGAGAGGGGTAAGCCACTGGCAACAGAAGCTTTATGAACTGTGCTGTGCTAGCTAGGAGGCAGGCTGCAAATCTGGGTCTTGAGCATCTGAGTCAGTAAAGAGAGAGCTCTACTCTGCTTCATAAAATATATATGCTAATCTCCCAGATGGCTATATGTTCTTTCTCCATAAAACAGATGACCTGGAAAAATAAAAGATAAAAACACTGGAGAGTGGGAATTCTGGGCCAAAATCTGGAAGCTTGCAGTAGATTTTACAGACAGACTCAGATTTTAAATTTAGTTTGGATCTGGTTTCATAACAAAATATAGCAATGGCTATTATTATAGGTCACAGCATAATTTCACATGCAACATGAATCATTCATACATCTGCATCCCTCTAAGAAAACTATAACAAAGGAACACTTTCAAATGAGATTTCTGTCTGCACTAGAAGATATACCCATAACAGAAATAATGGTTAACTTTGGCTTAGTAATGATTAACATTTGCACACTGTGTATTACCTCAATCCAAGCCACACATACAGCTCTTGTTTGATTACTCAGAGATTGAGTTGCTGCTCCTGTGAGGGAATATCAGAACCATGCAGCCACACTGGCAACCTTGTGCCACAGTTTCGCAAATGTGTGGAACAAATATTTAACTTATTTGCAGAACTGTGATTAGTGCAATGCAAATGCTCTCACCAGAGTTCAGGAGAGGCGCTACAGAAAACTTTTCAGGTTTCTGAAATCTTTGTTTTCATACTTAACGTGAAAAATAAAGCAGCAGCAGACTACCCTGCAGTGTTATGGCCAGCATATGGTGCAGCACTTACTCAGAGTACTCTGTACTGCCTCCAGCACCTTGTGTCCTATTCAAGGCTTTATGCCCATATCTCCTTGTTTGTGAGGGAAAATGAGATTTTGTTTGGAAATAACAACACCAAGAAGGGAAACAAGGTATTTTGTTTAGGTTTTAAGTTTGTCAAACAAAGCCTTTGGGACAGTTTTCAGATCACCAAAACCATCCTTGAATTGCTTCAGAAAGACAACACAGAAAATGAAGTATCTGAGTTCAAGCCATACAGATGCAAACTTCATTTCTAAATATACAGAGACACAATATTAATTAGATAACAACATTCATAGCCTCATACCAAATCATCACTCTGCTAAATCTGCTATTATAAAGTTATGGATATAGAATAGATAACCTTTCATTTGGAGTAGCATAATCCTTTTTTTGATTGTGGCTAATGTATTTTTTCTCCTAATTTGTATTTACTGAGTTAACTTATTATTCAGAATAATAAACCTCAATCTAAAATAAGACAAACTAGGTCAGTGCAGTAGTAATTATCATAGAATTATATAATGGCTTGGGTTAGAAGAGGCTTTAAAGATATTCTCATTTCAACCCCCTGCCTTGTTCCAACCCCCCTGTCCCCTGTCCCTAGGGTAGGGACATCTTTCACTAGACCAGATGACTCAGGGCCCCATCCAGCCTGGTGCTGAACACTTCCAGGGATGTAGCAGACACAGCTTTCCTGAGCAACCTGTTCCAGTGTCTTACCACCCTCACCTTCCTAGGAAATTCCTACTAAAGAATTTCTTCCTAATATCTAATCTAGACATGCCCTTTGTCAGTTTAAAGCCATTATCCCTTGTCCTATCACTACTTGCCCTTGTCAATTGACCCTCTGCAGCTCTCCTGAAGACTCCTTTATGTACTAGAAGGCTCCAATAAGGTCCACCCCCAGCCTTCTCTTCTGTCTCAGTCTTCATTGTAATTTTTTTGACACATTGTCTTGAGGTAACAGGTGACATTTGCCTGCTGTTTCCTTTTATTTACAATCCCAGTTTAAATCCTTGGCATAATTAGTTAGAGGAACCTCTTTTAAAAAATGGATTACTACTGGAAAATTTTCTGTCTTGATTTCCCCGTACAGTGTCTACTCTATGCCTGGTGACTAAGCTCAGATACTGTATCCATTCTATATTTCATGAGGCAACTAGAAGGAGATTTCCTCATACTTATATGAAAATAGACCTAAGTCTGTTATGATCTTTTAGTTAAGTGTGGGCAGAGAGACACATCATGTTTTTATTGTGATGCTATCTCAGCACTGGCAGCACCAGATGCACAGACAGCCAGAGACATGCACTGAGCAGGGATTTCATGCTACAGGATTGAAACCATGTCAAGAACTCTGCCTGTACAATCCAGAATTAATTTGTGTTATCTCTTTGCACTATTTTCTTTCTCAAATTGGTGGTGTTAATTAGTGGGCTTGGTCATGCACACCATCAAGGCACTATACAATTCACTGTACAGCTGAAGCTTTTGTAGGATAAGGGAAACGTGATTCATGGAGTGAGACTAGACAGTTCAGTCCCGGACTACAGACTGGTCAGTGTCATGCAGTCTAATTCGTACCTGAACAGTATTCAAAAGATAACATTAAACATAACTAACTTACGAAGGATACATGCCACCTTCTTTCTCATGGTGTCGTATTTCCCCTTCAAATTATGCTGCTAAAAGAGCCGGTAAGAATAGAATTGGTTAGCGTATGAATGACAGAATTTTTTGCACCTAAGTGTTGCTTGACCACAACTCTTCCTCCTCGGCTGCTGGTAGGACCTAAACGTTTTCCCGGTGTGGTGGCGGTGAAGCCCCTGGAGCCCTGCGGGAGGCGCCGGGAGCCCGCGGTCCCTCCCGCCGCCCCGAGCGCCTCCGGCCGCTCCGCGCCAGAAAACGGAGGGATTCTCTCCAGTCTATTTTTGGCCCTGCTGGAGCCTTGCGCTGTTTGCTCGGCGCTCAGAGCTCATTGTTTTTGTTCACTTAGATGAACCAATTGTAGTCTACATAGGATGTATTTGTTTTTCAGTTCCTCAAACCATTATTACCTTTTTCCTGATCCTCTTGAAAAAACGGACTTTTGACACCCTGCCAGGCTGCATTACTGAATTCCCTTGCCTGTTTCAGGGTGAAATCATGATAAAGGCAGGCACTTTTACTGAAAGGAAAAAAAAAAACCTCACATTAAGAAAATGTGGAAGAAAACCTTACTGTGGGAAAGAAGCAAGTTACGTAATAGCGAAGAAATGCGGTAGTGAGTCATCCGGCTCATGAGCACTTCATCTGGTGAAGTTAGCACCATCCAGGAGGGAATTTGCCAGGCCCTGCTTACATCCCACAGCCAGTAAGCCTTGCCAGAGGTACAGCACTGAAAATAGAACTGTATCAAGTAATCCCCTAGCATATATGAGAAACCATATCACAGTTGTATTCAGTAGAAGCAACAACTGTCCTTACCTTCATTTTCTTACAAATAGCACCACCAGGCTTATCTAGGTCCACAAGGTAGCCTGGAAGACTTAGGTCCACTGGCTCCCCAAAACACCCATTTTGTCCTTGGAAGACCCCTTTTTATGGTCCATGCTTCATACTACTCTTATATTTTTCTCCAGCTTCACCCTCAAACAAGGTCTTTTATGCTCAGAAACGAGTTGATTTCAGTTCTTCTCTGTTCTCCAGTTTATCCCTTTTAACCTTATGTGGATTTTAGGGCTGCCATTACAAATCCTAAGAGTGATGTAAGAGTGAGAGGAAAGAAAGAAACACATGCATTTTGGATGTAATCTTGTTTCCTTTTCTTAAAAACTCTGTAGGAGGCAAGGCAGGTTAACTAACTTTCACTTGAGCTTTGAATAGTCTTAATTTGATTGTAACTGTATATGCTCATCTAGGACTTCTGTCTTTTTCCTCAGCTCTGCTGTGGATGGATTCAGAGAGTGTGACAGGTGTTCAGGCTTGTACACTCGAAGACTGACTAATTCTTGGCTCACTTCTATCCATTATATTGTATAGAGAGTGTTAAAGAGAAAAATGAGTCAGAAACACAATGGCCATTGCTATGTCATTGGTGGGGGAAAGATGAGGTGTTACTATAAAAGACAAAAAGACAAGATTTCAGTAATAAAATCTCTCTTTTTCCTGAAGACTACACAAAGCCACACATGCAAACTGTACAGCCACTTCCTACTGAATTTCTTTGAAGGTCACTCTAGCTAATGGAATTTGATGGATTTTCTGGAGATATCAGTCCCCTTCCTTCTAAACATTTCTAGCCTGGAGCTGATATTCATCCATCACTCCATGAAACTCAGTCCCTCATAATTTCTCTGTTGTATTTATGAGCAAAACTGACAATTTAATCACTTGTCTCAAAGTCTGTGGCATGATGAGGTACACAGAACCAGATGAAATTAGCTAGTGAGAATAGCATCTGACAGAAGCTCTTACCAGGCCTGCCAGTCACACAGAAGTATTTTTGAGAAAGTATGTGTTGTTTAGATCAGTTCTAAGAAGTAAGACAGAAGGGAGGCCAGTGAAAAGCTGGATAATTGTAAGTTCTAAATTCTTTACTTGTAAGATTCAGACCCAAGGCACTTTCTGCATTAAAAGAAAAGCAGAGATAAGCATAGTGTTCCTGATGTCAGTAGAAGTAATAGTTGTGAATAAAGCTGCTTTTCAATCTAGAGCTTTCAAAATTACACCTGAAGTTTTGACTTTAAAAAAATACAAAATGTTTTGCTTGTTTTCCATCATATGTCATTTAAAGATTTACAAGAAAGTATTTAGTTGCATTGCTACAACTTAACTGTGAAAAAATTCAAAATGCAGTCCAAGAGTCAAATTACTTTAGCTACCTGTACTTAATCCTCTTGTTACACAGTGAAACTGTTTTTCCTATTATTTATGTAATGATCAATAGTGAATTAAATCTTTGGAACACTTGTCCTACTGAAAAATATCTTTTTGTGGTTAAAATATTTTTTGTAACAAAACTTCCTCTTTTCATGTCACAGCACATGCTGAAACAATGGCAAAAAGATAAATTACTGTAAAACTAATTGTAACTGTTGTAAATGTTTTGTAATGGATTGTAATAGGGATGCTGTAAAGCAGCCCTAATTTCTATAATGTTTAGAACACTGTACATAACAGCTATAGGCATATGGCTTACAGATTACAGACACAAACTTCACTGGTATTTCTGGGTTCTGTAATGAGCTCAAAACAGAGTAGAAATATCTCCAAAAGGGTTGCTTACTCCACCCTTCCTTTGTTTCAAAGCAGCTTCTGATTTTTTTTGCCTCTAGGGTTATTTTTAATGTTAGATCATTTCCATTGTTTATCTCCAGAAAAGTGTTTTCAAACCATTTTGCAGTCACCACTGTTCTGGAAAGTCCTATGAAAAACTGAAAGTTATATGTTTCCCTGGCAGATGTGGTCAGAAATATACAACTACCATCAGCATCCTACACCTACAACTAATTCCTTTGCTTTCTATTAGTTTTCTCCTTGATAATTTTTCAGGGAGAAATTAATCCATCAAACATTTCCCAAAGGACTGAATATATCTTTCCATGCTGCGGACCAATAAAGAATGCACTAAGAATAGTGCTATTAATATGGACTGTGTTCTGGAGTGAAGAACAAAGCAGCAGCACAAGGCACCCATGCAAGCGGTCTTGGGAAATACAGACATCTCTGGATGCCTGAGGATTCCTAAGGATCTTCCATGAGGGATTTACAGGCTGTTCCATGATGGGTAAATTCCCTCATTTCTGAGCAAAAGATCATGAAGAAACTCTTCAAAGGCTTGCACCTTCTCAGAGAGTACCCTGTGGGTTTTTCCACAGGAGGGATGGACAAATGAGCAATGTTTGTAGAAAACCCTTTAGACTGGCTGAGAGCTGGAATTCATCCACCTGCAATTCTCTGACCTGTGAACTTCACCACTTCTGTGCTGGTCATTATCTGCTCCTGATACAAGCTAGGGAATACTCTTATGGGATTAATAGGCACAGGGGAAAGAATAGCCTTAGTTTCATCTCACTGCCTTTTTCTGAACCAAGAAAAAACTCACTTGTCTACCACTGACTCTGCAGAAGCTGTGACGGTTCCTGCAGATGTTATGTTCATGTAAAACCTAACTCTGTTTAATGGATCGGGAGATCTACATGCTGGATTTGCCTATGATTTACATCATGACCCAGAGCAGATTACTCTATTTGTAACAGTATTAACATCTGTACAAAGCAATTAAGGATACCTTCTTTGCAGGTTGCTTTCATCCAGATTAAAAAAATATATCCAGCATGCATTAATATCAGTGCCACTTAACAGATAACTTTGAGTTGCAAAGAGTTAATCTATTTCTAAGTCCACTTTTCTTGGTGGCACATTGTTCTCTAATCAATCTGGTGCTACTGTGACACTGCTCATGATGAGTATCATCAGGCTTTACTTGTGTGGCAAAGAATTCTGATATCAGACCTCATGGACTCAAGAATAAATATAAAAAGTGAAATCCAGTCTGATGTGAGAAGAAGCTGAAGAATATCAGGTCATGCAGCTGAAAGAAGATTCGCATGAAAAATTATGCTGTCCCAGAAGCTGTGGTATAAATACACCTGTGCATGAACACACGGGTCCATATATACAGGTACATGTGCTCTGTGTTCACAGGGATTGCTTTGTTGGATTTCAGCAGAGAGCTGGCTGAAGGCAGAGGCTGCAAGGATGGACAAGTTGAATGTATGCAGGTGTTTGTCTATAGCAATGGGTTTCTTTTGCACTAAGAGCTTCCTTCCAGATCAGTTTAACATGGAAGGATGTTTTTGGAGGCCGGCCAAAGCCAGTTGCCCATTGAATGGCTGTAACAAACATATTCAACCAGCACAAGAAGGAGAAGACCTTTGTTGCTGCTGTTTCCTTGATGAATACTTGTGCCATCTCCAATTGGCTGCCAAAGGCCCTTTCTTTAGAGGCCATATGTCTTCTCTAAGCAAGCTCTCATTACACCTCCTTCAGGCTTCCATCATTCTGCTGTACTTATGCTTGATTACATTTAGTTCATGAAACAATGCAGCTGTAGGATGGTGGCTTTCTTCAGCTTGTGCTCAGAGAGAATATGGCCTAGGGAAGAAGAAACAATTGTCTAACAGCAAATGTTACATACTGGGTAGCTCATATGGATTTTCTTTCTAAATAGCTCTTTAAAGAGTTGCTGGAATACAAGTTATTTTAGTTCTGCCATAAAGTGGCAGTGTTTTGGAGCACTCCCCCCCCCCCGATTAATAATTTTCACATTCTGAAATCTGTCAACTATACCTCCAGGCACTGCCAATTCAAGCAAATACAAAAAAGAGTATTCACAACACCTCAGGGCATATTTCATCTGTTCTTCTACACTAAGCAGGTCTGACCTGCTCAGAATTTATCTGGGAGACCTCCAGAGAACAGAAAGAAGAGTACAGGAATGGGCAGATCTTGTGAGGCAGCTGAGATTTCTTGCCAATATAAATCTTGCAACATCTCTGGGAATTCAAACCTTGGTTGTTTAAAAAATAGCACTTTCTTCCACAATCTACCTATATTGGCACTGAAGCACTGTATGACTAGAGATGCTACCTTCCAAAAGGGATTTAAAACTAAGATTCTGCAGTTCTTTGCTCAAATTCAGGTTGTTAACTATGGCCACATTCCATCTCAAGGCAATGAATTACATGCTGTTTCCAATAGTCTTGAATGTCAAAATTATTCTTCACACCTCCTACTGAAGCACACAGTCACTGCCATGTTCCACTTCAGACAAGGCTGTATTCAGTGAGGAGTCTTGCATACATACTTAGCAAAGGAGTTGAAATCAGACAGAAGTATGAAATTACTTTTTTAATTATTCAGAATGAACTTAAAATCCAACAAAGTTCTAGGGAAACTGCTAAGACTTGAAGGACCTCTCAACTAATTTTCCCAAGCAAATCCTTGTAAGAAATGCAATTACATGAAATTGAGAGTTACATTTACTTCCACACGCTCACCTTGCAGTGCCACTAGTTATTCTACAGATTTCCACAGCTCCCTCTTGACAAGCCAGTTGTCTTAACACTATTCTCCAAATTCTGCCCACATTTCCTCCTCAGAGTTCCTAATTTTTGCCTCTTTTCAGTACCCTGAAATTGATAAGCATTTAATATATGTTTTAATTCTGCCTCTGGCAGTGTACTTTAAACCAGAACTGTTTCCTAGGCAGGGGCTGACCAATACAAAAGGCTGAACTTTCTTAGAAAAATGGCTAAGAGGAGCCATAACAGAGAGAAAATCCTTCAAAACTGAGAAGATGCTCTTGGGGGCTCATTATCGTACTATGGGAGATTTGTACTTCAGACAGACAGTTTAACTGCAAAGATCTTAAATTACAATTTATCCCAGTGACATCATGAATCATTGTTTTGTAGAAATCTCTTACAGTGAGGCACCACTCTGCTGTACTTTAAAGAATGTGGTATAAATGCTGCTAAAATACTGTCAGCTGAGTGTTTGGATATTCTAATTTTAGCCTTGTTTATTATGCTTCATCTCCATGGCATTTTTAGGCAATTCATGTACCAGCAATGTTAGAAAATTCTTCTTTTTCAGAGAGACCACATGGTCACTAGGACATTGATGATGCTTCTCGTGATTTCTGTATGGACACATTCACACAATTAGGTCCTTTAATGTAAAAGTGCATGATGCCCTTACAATTTTCTTGTAAGAAGCACTGACAGAACTATTTTTAGGAGGAAAATCCATGTTAAAATTCTACTCTTCTTACAGCAATGGGACTACTAAGCTATTCTGATTGATTTTTCAACCATGTTGAAGCAGCTACAAGAAGTTAGGATAGGGAGACTGTGGCCTACATAGCTGTTAAAAGTGTGGAGCAGAAAGATGCATAAATACAAATTCTAACATTAAATAAAAGGAATGGAATTGAAGTTACTGTTGTTCAAGTGGCAATTTGCAGAAAGCTGCTATCAACATGTTGGTAAGAATTTGTTTTTATTAGCTGTCATGGGACTTCTTTGTCTGTGTGGATCTATTTTAAACAGTTTTCCCCTTTCAGCACTCCCTGATAATAAGAAACTTATGTAAGTGCTCTTATTCGGAAAGACTCTTGCTTTGGTCTTCTTATTTTGTCTTGAGAAAACCAAAGGGCTCAGATAGCATACAAAGAGAGCTGACATACTCAAAAGGTGCAGCAGGCAGCTGAGATAAACTGCAAGGGCAGGATTAGTGGGACTGTAGCCTTCACAGTTCAGCTGCTTGCAGATGAGTAATTAGAATCCTCCACCCAGTAGCACCAGTATCTCCTTCTCAGTAGCACTGTGAGGTAATATGAAGAGTTGCATTAGTCATAGTGATAGTTGAAAAAACAAACAAACAAACAAAAAAACAAAACTAAACTTAAATCTTTTTTTCCCCTTTCTGCTATTGTGACAATAAGAACATCCTCCCACACTGAGAGGCAACAGTTTGGCCTTTCCTACAAGTTGCTGAGAAGGGCGTATCCAGCAAGCACAGGTGGATCTGGGAGTGTGATTGGTGGTGTGGCTCTCTGCAGTAAAGGTGGGTGTGGAGAGTAGCCTGCTATATAGCTGGGGCTGCTGGATGTGGTGTCTGTGGTAGGCTTGGTAGCACAGTTGGAGAGGATGTCCCCTAATATGGGATCTTCCTGCTAGTAAATCCCTTTCTGGCCTGTACTGAAACACTGAAGAATAAGTATATTTTTTTGGTGTTGTTTCTAAAGGCTGTAATCTAGTTGGGTGTCAGGGTAATATATAAGGCTAGATTTTGTGTGGTAATTTCATAGCAATCCCTTAATGTGCAAGGCTGAATCTGTTGTGACTTCCAAAAACGAAGTGGGGTCTGTGAGAGGATCTAGTTTATGCTTTGAAGTTTGTTTAAAACCTGTGCAAATAGCAGACAGGCTGCTGTCAGCTGTAGTTGCTAAAAACTACTCTACTGTAATTAAAAGTTAACCTATAACAACTTCCTGATAGGCTTTATAAGAAAATTAGCTATCTTACAGTGAAGCTAGGCTAGCAAATATTATTGTAGAATGACTTTCTGCTTTCTCTCACCCTTGGAAAAAAGTTTGCTTCTTAACTCTCATAAAAGATCAGAGAATAAAACACATTACTGCTCTTTATGACAATGTTTCAAATTCAGATAAAACATTTTCTAACTTGGTTGCAATTATAGGGCATGGTAGGGGAAAAAAAGTGAAGACATAAAATTACATGAAGGTTTAATTCCTTAGTAGCAAGTATACACTTTACTACTGCTTCTTCAGAAAAGCAAAAAGTAGGTGCACTTTTCTCCTAGCCTAATCAATTACATACAAAATTGACTTTTGTCTTTTTTTGTTTGTTTGGCTTGTTTTTTTTTTTTAACAAAAGTTGTTGCTTTGGATACTTTATGCAATTCACATAGAGTAGTCTGTGTCAGCAAGATACAAAAATTGGGGTTGAAATGCTTCTGCTGCCTCATTACAGATCCCAAGTCAAGAATCAATAGGAAGACATATATAAAAGTCGGCAGTGAGCCACCAAGGCCTAGTTTGTCAATCTTCATATGAGAATAAATACTTTATCCAGCACAGAGACAAGTGCTAGCCCTTAGATCTGTAAAGAGAGTAAATCAGTGCTTTCCTTGTTTTCTGCTGACTATGTTATTAGCTGTTCACAGTTTGGTATCATGCAGTGATGATTTACTGTAACAAAAATTGCCAAGTCATAAGCTTTCTTTCTGGACATTAATAAGTTTTGTCCAATTTAGGCAAAATATTATTTTTAATTTTCTGTTTCACCTGTTGTCCTAATTATAAGTTATGTTCTCATAAAACTTAGTAAGTCTCTTGATAATTAATTTAAAAATGATAACTTTGGGTATCCCGTGAAAGATATCTGGAGGGAAAGTGTAGAACCTCATTCCCCTGAATGAGAAGATGAGAGATTAATGTACTTCTAATGGTGTGAAGCATTATTCTTAGAAATAGCAATGTGTTGAAGCATTTTTGTGACAAGTTTTTCAGTGTTTTATTACTGTTTTGGATAACTTCCTTTTCTTGCAATAGCATGTATTGGTTGGTCTCCAATCACTTGATTTAATGCCCACTCTCTGGTTTTTCTAGGGCATACTATTTTTCCTGTACCCATCCTGAAAAAAAACTGTAAGGCTAAAGTACAGTGCAGACAATTAGCTCCTTATTCATTGGCATGCACAGATTGAATCTACTACTGTTACTTTCTATCTAGGTGTTGATTGTTTGTTTCCATGTGAAAGCTAATAATGTCTTTTTTTCTTTTTTTCTTGCTTTGTTAATGATGTCTACAACTGGACCTGTTATCAATTTAACCTTTGGGCATGGATGGATTAAAAAATATTATTTCCCCCTCTTGTGTCCTAATGTTTTCAGTCAGTCTGCATTTAAATAGCTGAACAATGAAATCTTAATTTTCCTCTCAAGCATGTGATAATCTCTTCCTTACTTTACTGGTTGCAGACTAGATTCTCCCATGATGAATCGTGCATTTGAACATACATTATGCTGGCTTGGGTCCGGGTTGAGTCTGTAATTTTACTTGTATTTGATGTAAATATATATACACATATATATACATACACATGCATTAATTATGTTTTGTTTCTTCTCTATATTTTTTGCTTTTACTTCCACATACCTGTGTGCCCCTGCCCCTCCCCATACAATACCCCTCAAGCCTTTATAACATCATGGCTTGTCCCATGGTCCAACAACTTCTAGGAGTGGGGAAATAGATAGAATCTTCTATAACATTCAGCTTCTTGCACAGGGGCACTGTTTACTATGAATCATTACTAGGACGCTGAGGCTAATCTGTCCAGATTTAATCAAAGGCTCCTAAACAGGAGCATAAAGGTTTCTAAAGCATTTACTGTAGCCTTCAGACATGTTATTAATGAATGTTATCCCTCTTGCCTCCTTTTGTGAAGGTGAACAGCTTTTATGTAACATTGATACAACAGCTGCTGAAAGAACTAACACTTCTTAATCCTGATCATCACAGTATCAAAGTATATGTATGGATAACACAATCTAACAAGTACATCTTTTAACAATTGGTTTTAAAATTTTAGGTTTTTAATGGTATTTTGGCAAATATTGCAGTTGAAACAGTTTGGTTTTTTCTGAGCATACTATAACTGGTGAGGCTTGTAATGCTTGGCTTTAATGCAAAAAGATAAAGGGAATTCCCCCTCCTCATCCATTATAATCCTCTGTAGTTTTTTCACTGTTGGCCTTTTCCCTTCCCCCATCTTTATTTCCTTTAATATCTCAATCCTGTCTGACAGAGTAAAAAAAATGCTCTCTTGTAAAATACTGCTCCTAGTTTTGTATTTGAAAACACACTATCCTAAAACTGGGGAGAAAGCCATTGTGTTTGAGGCTTTGTGTCCATCCCTTCTCCCTACTTTCTCACTGGGGAAACAAAAAATACATGAAATACATTTGCTTTGAGTCAGTAACTTCTGTCTTCTGGTTTTCCAAGAATAGCCAAATGCTGCCATTGGCTCACTAGCTGTCAGGGAGACAGTGGAGACTGAGAAATTAATGCAGCCTCTTAAAAATACCAGCCCAAATGCATGCTCATCATGAGTCATGGCTGAGTGCTTGGGTTATTTCACTCCTGCAGTTTTTCTTTAGCAGAGACCCAGAGTCACAGAATGGGTCAGGTTGGAAGAGACCCCCAGAGTGGGTCATCTGGCCCAACCTCCCTGCTCAATCAGGGACCTCCTAGAGCAGGTGGCAGAGGATTGCTTCCAGACGTATCTTGAATATCACCTATCAGGGAGACTCTGCAACCTCTCTGGACAGTGTGTTCCAGTAGGTGGTGACCTGTACAGTAAAGAAGTTTTTCTTCATGTTCCACTGGATCTTCCTGTGCATTGCTGCCTGTTGCCTCTTGTCCTATTGTTTGACACCTCAGAGAAGAACATGGCTCTTTTCTCTGACACTCTCCCTTCAGGTACTTATGGACAAGGGTGAAGTCCCCTCTCAGTCATCTCTTCTCAAGGCTGAACAGGCCCAGTTCCCTCAGCCTTTCCTTGAGAGATCCTCCAATCCCCTCAACATCTCTGGAGGCCATACCATTTGTAGGAAATGGACTCTTCTTGACCCTTCTTGAGAGTACTGTCTGAACTCCTTCCCTAATCTGTCCCTTTTTAATTAACATGTGACTTTTGAGATGTGTGTGTCGAAGGGGAAAGCTTGAAAAGCCAGCGCTTGATGAGAACTGATGGCCTATAAAAATAGGTGAATGTGGAAGTCAAAATTTAAATCTGTGCGAGATTCATAGTGTACCCATGGCCTGCTGTGTTGTTTTCTCTCTGTAAATCCCAATGGTTCTGTGTTTTTAGGTGTCGTAACCTGCAACAAATCCTGTGATGGGAATAGACATGCAAGGGGTTTGGTAACACTATGTATTGAGAGTAAATGGGGGTAGGGGCAGCTCAAAAAAATGGTGAGATTACTATCTTACTGTAGGTTTGGAGCCTTAAAAGTGTATGCTGGACAAATTTCTTCGTGTCCTGCTGCAAGGAGAAGATGCAGCACTTTGCTAGGAGCCAGGTCCAGGGAGAAGAATGAGTTTGGAAGGGGAAAGGACCTTGGGCCGGGCTCCTTAGAGGTGAGCCTGCAGATGGCATGCCTGAGTTAGGGGCAGTGTTGGTAGCCCAGCAGAAGTGCCTCTGCAGCATTTAGGTTTAGGTTGGGTATCAGGAAGAGTTTCTCCACAGAAAGGGCGATTAGACACTGGAATGGGGTGCCCAGGGCGGCGCTGGAGTCACCATGCCTGGAGGCCTTCAAGGAAAGACTGGATGTGGTAGTGCCACGGTGTGGTTGATACGGTGGCGTTGGGCCACAGCCTGGACTCGATGCTGGGAGCGTTTTCTAGCCTGACGACCAGCCCCTTCCCGAAGGCTGCGCCTCACGCTCCAGCACCCGCAGCGGCCGGGAGCGCCGGGCCGCGCCGCCAGGGGGCGCTGCGCCGGGCGGGCGGGGGCGGGGCTGCGGGCAGGCCGCGCGCAGGCGCAGCGCTGCCCCCCCGGCGGCGGCGGCGCGCGTCCCCTGCCGCAAGGGCCGCCGGTCCGTCGGCGGCGCGGGGGCGGGCGGGCGGCCCGGGCCCGGACATAAGATGGCGGCGGCGTTGCTGGGGCGGCGGCGGCGGCGGTTGCGGCTGTCGCGGAGCGCGGGCGGTGCGCGGCTCTGCCCGGGCTCGCAGGGCGGATAGAGCGGGGCCGGCGCGGCGGAGCGGGGCCGCCATGGGCTCCCAGGTGCTGCAGATCCTGCGCCAGGGCGTGTGGGCGGCGCTGAGCGGCGGCTGGTACCAGGACCCGCACCAGGGCGCGGGGGTCAACGCGCTGCACCTTTACCTGTGGCTCTTCCTGCTCGGCTTCCCCTTCACCCTGTACATGGTGAGCGCGGCCCCGGCCCGTGCCGGGGGTCGGCCGGCCCTTGCGGGGCCCGGCGTGGGGGGGAGGGCCGGGAGGGGCCGCCGCGCGCGCGCCCCCTGCCCGCGGCGCGGCCCCGGGAGCGGCCCCGGGCCCCGCGGCCGGGCCCCTCCGCGGGCAGCGGCCCGCGCCCCGCCAGCGCGGCCCGGGGGCAGCGGCCCGCCGCTGGGAGCCTGCGGGTGGGCGCTGTCGGGCCGCGGCGGGGCTGTGGGCGCTGGCGCTTCGCCTTCGTTGCTGTTTACTTTCCTTCAAAATTGGAAATGCCTCTGTCAGCTTCCGCTGCTGTCTCCTGGTAGGTCAGTAAAAAGCAGTTTCTGCAGGAACTGTCAGATTTAGCCAGTGTTTCTGGCCGGCAGCGGTATCAGTTTCTGACTTTTGAGTCTGATGGAGGGATGTGGTTCCATAACCTAGAAGTTTTATTTGGATGTAGTGTGGTGTGTTGGCTGGCAGTGTATCTGGGTGGTGTGTTACTGACAAGAAGTTAGTCTGGCTTTTTTGTTTGTGTCCAGATTTCAGTGTACTTGGTTTGTGAGAATTCCTGTCCTATATATCTTTGTAACTGACATTTCGGTAAAAGCTGTTAAAATACTAACCTTTAAACCTAGAAACTTTCTTGACGTTTGGACTTGAGAGCACATAGAGGAGAGGTGTGATCAGATACAAGAAAAGGGGGTGGTTTCCTGTTGGCCAGTAGTTTTTTTCCATGTGTAAGCTGTGTTTAACTTATGAAATGCTAATATTTTACTTTGGATTTTTCAATAGAAGAGTGTGATCATAATAGTGAGTCATGGCCAGTTTTGTCCAGATGAGGTAGAACATCATTTTCAAGATTGTCAGATGCTGTGACAGCATAAAGTAGATGCTGCTTTGTGAAAATTTAGTTAGTGAATAAAATGTTGGAGATAAAATCATATGCAAATACAGTTGCAGAAATTCACAGCTCTGAGGCCAGGCTTTTGCTTTGTTTAAAAGCAGTTTGTAAGGTTGCAGTATGAGATACTTCATACAAAGAAATAGCTAGTGTGGAAAAGGAGGTTACAACTCTATGGTTTTTAATTCATATTACAGTGTCTTGAGAAAGACAGCTCTAACACTTTTTCTGGGCTGCTGGCAGGGAAACTAAATGCTGAGACAAATTGCATTTAAAACTGAAGTTACATTAGAACAGCTGGATAAAACTTTTAATTAAGCAGATCTCTTGTATGAGAACTATGACTCTGTATCTATTGAAAGTTTTGCACACTATAGGAAGAGGAGACACCTTTTGGTTTCAAATATAGCTTTACAATTTTTGAAATAAAAGTACTGCTTTTCTGTTTTGACAGAACAGTCTGTTTAATTAGTACTGCCTTGCTGAGGAAGCTGACCACACCTCTAAGAACAGCTATATCCTGCATGCACAGGAGACTTTTGAAAGGGGACTGATCTATATTGCACATAAGTCTTTTGACAAATGGTAAATCTGGGCCAACATTTGAGTCCCCTGCTGCTCTTAAAGTAGTAGTTAAGCTTCAGTTACCCATACAATGGGGTAAACTTCAGTGTTGCTTAAACACTTTTTCCTGTGTAAAGGGAAAAGACAGCAGCAAGTTGCTTTGGCTTTTATTGAGGTCAGAGAAATTCTCTTGCTTCATAGCTCTGGACAAGTTAAAGATGCAACAAGTGCCAACTTCCCTGAGAATAAGTAGGGAGATTAGTCACAAGTTAAAGGAGATTGAATCATATTTGGCCATTTTCCCTCTTTCCACCCTCTGCCGTTTAAGTGTTGTCTAGACATAAACTAAACAGGCAGAACTGTGTTGGTCATCTTAGCTCCTTAGCATCTTGTAAGCTCTTTTTCAGAATAAAAAGCAATAAGTGTTGCATTGCTGTAGGATATACATAAATAAGCAGAACTTGTTTTAAAAAGTCTTAGGTAATTGTAATCTGAATTCTGAGCATGGCTCACTGGTGTGTAGGAGGGAGTTTCTAAGCTAGCTTCAAGTGACTTGTTGCTGGCAGACAACCCTGTGTGTTTAAAAAATCAAGGTGTATAGAAAGACTGCTGACAGGTTTTATATTACTTATAAAACATCCCCATGTAAAGAATTACAAGATCATAGCATTGCTTTTATGCATTGGATCAGTAATAACTGCAGTTATTTCCAAGTTGTTTTTTAGCAACAAAGACAAAAATATCCCCTAAGAACTTTGCTTGTAGCTGGCTCTCAAGGCTGAATGCATTTAATAGTAGGCTAATCACTTTTCCCCCCAAATGTTATTTAACCTCCAACAGGAATAAAATGCACTAGGATATAGGAATTTAGGTGCACTTACTGCTTTAAGACTTGGTTTAGTGCACTGAACATTGCTGCTCTTTTTTCTGTGCATTTGTTTTGTTGATCTGGTATTTTCAGAATGGAATCTGGTAATGGTTGTGGTCAGTAAGTAATGCCATAAATCTGTGTGTTCCTTTGTATGTGTATGCCTGTGCTGTTAGGATTGATGGATTTAATGTGTGGTACAAACTTACTTAAAAAAATTAACATTAGAATTCAATAACCAACCTTTCTTCCTTGGTCCCTCATCTGCCTTCTGAGCTTAACAATGTGCAAGTGAATGTTGTACCCTGTGTGAAGATGATGAGTGTATACCTAAATGTACCTATTTTGCCAATCTGGATACTTTTTTTCTTGTGTCTTTATACAGTTAAACTGTGCTTGTTGGAAGTGTGACAAAAATAAACATGTAGATAATGAAGGAACTGGGGGTTAGAGTAAGTTATGCCTGCTTTAGGGAAGCTGCTTGAATTTGTCTTCTTGCATTTGTGGTTTGGCAGTACATGTACAAAAATTCTGCTTTCTAGACTAGTTAAGTCTATCCTGTTTGTGTACTTGTATTCAGTAACAGATTCAACTGTGCTTGTTGATGTGCCTTTCTATTGTAAGAGCTGGTCCCTGCTTTTACTCTAATGCAAAACTGAAATTGGGAGAAGAAAATGTGCTTTCTATATGGCGAAGCTGTCCAATCACTTTTTAAAATCTAGTGGTAGAGTGAAAAAAATACCCTGAATGCAGAGGCCAATGTGATGCATCAGTGTCGCAGCAGGGAGGGGAAAGAGAGGAGGCTGCCAAAGCACTTCCCTTAGTCGGAATGCTGTTTCAGCCCCACCACGTATGCATGAGGGGGTGAAATCTTGGCTCTGGCACCTGTGGAATTTTGCCAGTGAATGAAGAGGTGCCAGGACTGTACCTTGCTTGGGGTGATGGGCTCACATGTACCTACAGAACTTGCCTGTCAAAGTCGAGCTCGTTTAGTCAACAGTTCACTTAATTTCCTGACTTGTGTACATAGTTATAGAAGTAGGTCATATAAATGTAGCTTCACATGGAAGTTTTTGAGATACATCCTGTTTCCTAAAGTAAGATGTTAAATAATTGAAATTCAATTTGTGATAGTGATCCCTGGTATGCCATATTGTTCTAAAACACTTGTAGTTTCTTGGCTACTCAAGTTTTGATTGTATGCTTTGAGGTTTTGGTCAAAAACTAGATAACTTGTAACTGAACGGTCTTCCATATAATGGCAGTTCTTAAGGGCTCTGTCCCTAATCAAGAATTGAGAACAAAACTATGTCTGTTTCCTGATCTTTCCTCTTTTCTAGGAAAACTGTTTCTGTAAAATACTGGATTCAAAATACTTGTACTTTCAAGTATTTTTACTAGATTACTTACTTCTTAATGTTTAGGTGATAACACCTTTATATAGGGATCTGCAATCTGGTTTGATTTTGAAGACTTAATTGTTAAAAACACTTACAGTAATGCATTTTTTTTTTAAAATAATATGGAATTATTTTTACATCTTTGGTGCCTAGCTAAAGCTATGTAATCAGATTAGGTAGGATCCTTATAGTGTTAGTTTCTTCATAAGGATGTTGTACAGCCTGTGATCAATGAAGTTGCCTCTGATTCCTGGCTGGAATGTGCTGAAAACATTCATTTGAGATACAGTGACCTTCTGTAGTTTGAATGGAAGTATTTTAGTGCTGGAACTGATGCTGGGAGGTTTCTATTCTGTTTTGACCATTGGAATCTAGGAGTGCTTAAACCTTTTTCTACCTACTCTTTTTAGAAGAGGTGTGTTGTGATACAAGTGAGCTAATTTTACAGCCAGGATACTTCAGAAGAGATAGTCCTCCTTAACTATGCTTTCCTGTATCTTACCTTTGTCCATATATATGTCTTTCATTTGTTGACTCGGAGGATTTAAATTTGGAAAGCAACTTGTGGGAAAGGTGGTAGAAAACCAGTGTCCTTGCCTCTTCCCCCATATTTGAGAGAACTACTTAGCTTCCCTTTAAGACTCAGAGAAATAATCTCAGGTATGAGTTTATCTAATAGTTGGGTTTGTTCAGTCATTAGATAACTGAAGTTTTCAACAGAACATTATTAAAAGCACACAGTTTTATATGGTTCTGTGTAGCTCTTGATATTGTACGAGAGATCCTGTTGTGATGACTGCTGTGGAGTAGTATGTGTTCTTTTGGTGCTAATGCGAGTAGAAATGTGCAGTAAAAGTGAAATACTGTTGCAGCTGTAGCCTTGTGGCCAACTGGTGTTTAGTAACAATTCTAGCCCGAGGGTTTTAGTGTGCTGGGCTCAATTAAAATACTTCAGTATGTGAAATTATTTTGATTTTAAAATGTAATCTAGTAGGAAATTGCTATGACTTATAGATTTATATTCCAGTCTTGAAGGTGATATCACATGGGATGCTGGTAGGAAACATAGCTCTCCTCAAATGGGGTAAAATGATGAGCACAGTTGGAAATGGTAATCTCACTTTAACTTGCTTTGTTTTGTGGGGAGAAGACCCCAAATTTATGTTGAATGCTTCTAAGTTTGGTTTAGGAAAACAGAAGTTTAGCTTAGGCTGCAGTAAGTTTCCTCTTGAAGCTTTGCTGCAGACAAGTTGCTGGTACTATGGGTGGCAGTGCTGTACCACAGCATGATACTCGATGTCGTGTGTTCATATGGCACGCTAAGCTAGCTAAAGTGTCTTTTATTCCCAGAATATATACCCTGTTCTGAGATGAGGACCTACTACAAATATGAAGAAGAAAAGGTAGTCAGTTAACTTAGCTTTTTAAAAATTTTTCTGCAACCCTGTGAAAACAGGATGTGAGGAAAAAGTTTGAATTCCCTGTTAGGTTTGCTGCGAGTTACAATGAGGTGTTTTGCCTTTTTTCTTGTGCTTGTTCTTAAAGCTTTCCTTTGAAAAACTGGATGTGTAGATTTTGCAGATGAAGTGGATATACTGTGGCCTCACTGCTGATGGAGTAGAGGGGAGAAATTTATGAGCTCTCTTAGACAGAAGAGTACAGGCATGTATTTTATGGAGTAACTCTGTTATCTAGCATTAGTCTGATGCTTCTGAACACTGGGTCTTATAAAGGAGAGGAAAGGTGACGCTGTGTGTGATGGGGTAGCAGACTGCCTAGCAGGTACAGGAAGCTCATGCATTTTTCCAAAATTAACAGGCTGGCCCTTGCCTGCAGGGAACCGACTATGAAGTTTTTGCAAGTAGAAGCACCTCATTTCTTGAGGAAACCATCCTAGCATGGCTTCAGGGGTTGTAGAGATGCCATGTCATTGTGAATCCTGTTTGCTTATTGATGCTGGTTTTAAGTAGCTTGTTTCCTTTTTCTCCTCCTTAGCTGGTGCTTGGTGAGTGAATCTCTGTTCATCATGTTGATGTCCAGCTCAGCATACAAAATGAAACTTAGCAAACTTCAGCTTAATTTGCCTGGGCTACTTCAAATATTATATTCAGTATTGAGTTAACTTGTTTTGGAGGAAAAGGTAGGTGTTGATGGTTGTCAGACTTGATTTGTTTTGGAGGAATAACCTTGCTAGGTTTTAAAGAGTCATCATGGTGATCAAAGTTCCAGGGGCATCTTGAAGAGTCAAAGGGGAAAATGCATAGAGAAAAGGAAAAGGAGGCCTCTCTATTCAGCACATATGACCAGGCTGAGTCCTTTAAAATTGTTTGACTACTGTGGTTAAGTTATGCTACTTAAAATCCTTCTAAGATTCAGGGGAATAGTTTTAGGTAGGAGATTGTTACATTGCATAATGTTAGGCTATGTTGTCAGCCAGTCAATTTTAAATGGCTCAAAATGTTTCTATGCACTGGTTAGAGAGGCATCGCTGTCTTCTACTCTGAGCATTGTTTTGACTCTGCAAGATGTTCCTGGGGCTTTTTTATCAATGATGACTCTTCTCTTCCCATGGTCTCTCTAGGGAGATATGAAAACAAGCTCAAATTGTCCTTCAGCCATGAAGTCTAAAATGACAGTTCATTTGTTCTACTCATTTGCTACATTAATGTTCAAGCTAGATATCAGATATTTAATTCTGTCTGTATGTATTTTTATATATTGGAGGTGTATCTCAAACTACACTGTTAGCAGGGTAAAGTAGTGCAGTGAAATACTTCAAAACCTAAACTTTCGTTGCTTTTGTAAAGGAAATTGTCAATTTTGGGATGAATACTGAGACTTAATATCTCATTTTGTTTAATCACTGCCTAGGGAAACGGCAAAATTTAAAAACACAAATAAAGCATGTTTTAGAAGGATAAATGCGTTTAAGTGAAATCTGAAGTTTAACCAGTACCTTGAGCACTTCTAAATAGCTGTCAGGCTGAACTTCATCAATACCTACTGCGCAAGTGACTGATTTGTAGAAGCCTTATCTACCTCTGCAAGAGCTGCATGCATTTCACTCTTAACTTTGAGTGGAATTTCAAATGTTGCGTTCAGGACAGAGGGTTTTTTAATGTGGCTTCTCATGGCCTTTCATACAGATGAAAAATTTTCTTCAGAACATGTGTTGGCTACCTTTTCATGGGTGTACAATGATCTAGCACAAATCTTTGCTGCCTATAGTCTCGCAGGTTGTGTTCTGCTCTGCAGTGTGCGAGTCACACTTGTGAGCAACCTCTTTATGTATGCAAGTAGAAAACAGTTTAGCTTTTATGACTGATCAGTGTCTTGCCATGCAACAGGAGCTGCTGTAAGCTGACAAGTGAAGTCAAAGCACCAATGTTTGATATCTAAGCAGGTTTTCTCCCATCTAGCCATGCTGTCAAACTTGCATCAAGCTTTTCTGAAATGGACTTGGTGCTGTGTACTAGCCCTGAAATAAGATCTCACCCCATGCTTGGCTGGCTTTTCATGTGCTTAAAATCTTCCCTTCTTTTTCTACTCATAACAATAAAAATAATTGTCTCACACCTGCTAGCTCTAAGTTTCCTAGTCTAGGTCTTCCATTTGAAAAGCATGGAAGAAGAGAGTGAGAATTAAAGTTGGTTCTCAAGCTTCAGTCAAACAGGTTTGTTTAGTACAATGCTGTGGTGATTTAGTATCTTTGGTCGTGCAACGGTTCCTTTCTTCTGTGTTGCTAGACTTTTAACATTTTTTGCATGAAGCCTGGATGTAGGTGGTGTAACTTTCAGAATTATCATATTTTCTCCATTAAACAACAGTTAAAATCTAGGGAGTGTTCTTATGGATGGATATCTGACCTTGTGTTCATTAACTTTTCCTTACTCTTTTTTTGAAAGGCTCTTCCTTCTTCCATGATGATAGTAGCTGTCTACTGCCCAGTGATAGCAGCTCTCTTTATCGTTTTGAAGATGGTGAATTACCGCTTGCACAGGGCGCTGGATGAGGGAGAAATTGTGGAGAGGAATGCTAGTGAGCATATGGACAGAGGTGCAAAAACAGAACAAAGCAGTGTTTCAGCCAAGAGGAAAGACAGCAACGGGCCCAGGTAAGTCATCTGCTGAATTTTGCATACTGCTTCAAATGACTAACAGTCCTGTCTTCATCAGCTGTGTAACTGGAATGGTGATTGAGATTAAACACTGGGGAATATAAATACACACCTCTGTGGTTCTGAAAGATGGTTTTAAGCCTGGTCTTGAAAAGTAGACTTATTTACCTGTTAGGTTTGAAATGATGCATTCGCAATAATTTCCTAGTTCCTTCCCCAAAGGAGTTCAATAACAGTAGTGAACATGCTGGAAACAATAGCATGGAAAATGTGAGCCGATTAGGTCACTAAATACTTAATGAACATAATTAGTACAAGTAATCTAATTTCAGTAGTAGATGTAGTATTAAAAATCTAGCTGTCAAAGACCACAAACTACATGCTAATTCTTTCCTCACTAGGGAGTGTCTGATTGTGTTTCAATTTTAGTGTTGGATACAATACTTGACTCCAATCTTAGTCTTTTCAAAGAGAATGCTGTCCTGTGAATTTGGAAATTCTGGAATTGCTCTGCCCAGTAATGACGATAATGATTCTCAAGTACTGTCAACAGGAGGTGATTCCTTTCCAGAGATCTCCTTTGTAGCCAGCATAAAACAATGTCAGAGGTATTTCTCCTCTGACCAGACTATTTGGAGAAAGAAGAGTAAAAGATGACTCATCAGCAAGGCCAGCGTAACCAGTTTGATCAGACTGTGAATGTTACAAGCTCTAATATCAAAGCCTCTGCCTGTCTTAGATAATTGTGACCATCTTAAAAGTTAAACTGCATGAAATAAATCAACATTGAATTGTTAGCTTTTAGCGACGACCTTTCTCTTGTCTCTGAGTTTCCGGTACTAGGAGACATGAGTAGTTTTCAAAGTGAGATGATTTGTATGCTGTCCTGACTCTTAAAAGGTTGTGTGTCTTACTAAGGAAATGTGGTTGAAAGAAGCCTCTTGAGTGTGTTTATTGTGATGCTTTTAAAGAAAGGAAGTGTTAAACTGCTGCTCTTTAAAATGATAAGCATTCCTGTGCATATATGGGGTAGCCTCTCATGGTCCTGGGTTCTTGTGTATCTTCTCTCAGCTCAGGTATTGTTGGCAAAAACGGTGTCTTAGATTCCTCTAAAGCCGATATACAGTAACTTCTTGTATCAATCTTTTATAAACCTGACCCGTTTTCCATGATGTGTTTGGCAACTGAAGCTGCTGATTTTAATTGTGCTCTGTTTAGATCACCCTATACTTTACCAACACTGCACTCACTGTACTGAGGTATTTTGGGAGACTGCTTCCCTAGTTGTATCTTAATGCTTACTCTGCTTAATAAAATTTGTGGAAGTAAACTAGTAGTCTGTTCTTTCTCATGCAACCTTGATAATGCATATTTTAGGTGTGACCTTTAGGTGTTTTATCTGAGTTGTTTTTGATGGGGTTTTTCTTTTTGTTCGGTGTTTTTGCCATTTTGCTTCCAAAACAGGGGCCCAAAATTGGTAAGGGAATTTCTACTAGTGTTGTGAACTACTTCTGGATGTTTTATTCTGTTTTGTCTAGGGAGCAGTTGACATGGGACGAGATTATAAGTAAGCATTGTGAGCTCAGAAGTAGAGGTTAGTTTAATGCTGTGTGTCCTTCTTGCCAACTAAAGTTTCATTAACTTTTATATGATCCTTGTTCCCACTTTCAGGTCTCTTAACTAGAACTGGGAACAAGGTCAATGCAGAAATTACGGAGTTACTTTTTGGTAAGTGGGATGTACAGTATACACTAATCTTTGCCTGGAAGCTTACAAGAACTCTGGGGTAGCATTCAAACCAGTAGATGGGATGTAGGGTGAGTGTTTAATTTTGAGCTGTAACCTTTTTAGTAAGTTAAATTGGAACAGTCATAAAAACCCAAACTGGTCTGGGAAAAGAATGTGTGTGTAGGGTTTTCTGATTTTTAAACTCCACTCCCCTAAAACAAGGTGGATCTGAGCAGAGATACTATCTTAAATATTTGCAGAATCAGAATATTAGTTTTGATAGTGTAGGCTACAGCATGTGATACTGGGTAAATATGCATAACGTATAGTTTGCAAAGCCATCCTTAAGTTTTTACCCTGACACATACACAGACACGGAGAGCACTTTAGACACAAATCACAGTATATTTATTTGCAGGATTAAGCAGTGGTTGTGTTCAGGATTCTGTTTAGCTTCGAAAACTGCTGTTCTTTTTTTTCTGAAGATGTTTATCATCCAAGTGGTGCTTTCAGGTATTTAACAAATTATATGCTGTCATTTGTGGGCTTGCTCAGACTTCTTCTATCTTTAGTTAATTGTGGTTTGTGGATGAGGATTTTTTTCCATGAAACTTTGACATGTTTAAGCAAAGAACAACTTACCATTCCTTTAGAAATGCCTTATTTTTTGCTGTCCTCTTTCTAAAGCTGAAGTTCTTTAGTTAATGTTTTTGAAAGAAAGTCTTAATTTAGAGAAAGGAATGTGAGTTGCCATTTTCATACTTCAGGTATAGTAGTGTTTGTGTGAGGTTTCATGGAAGCAAGTGAAGGGGATACAGGTTCCTGGTCTCATAGAAATATAGAAGAAACAGTGCAAGCATGATCTTCGTTGGGTATCAGTGGACCCATATAAGAGAGTGGACCCACACTTAAGTTAATCCTGCTTTTGCATATATGAATATATCTTCTTGCCAGTGGCTGTTATGGTTCAAAGTATCATAAAGTGCTTATGTAGTGACACTGCTGTTCTGATCTCCATCAGCATGAGGAACTACAATAATGATGCTACATAAATTTCATATTTTCTTCTACCAAGTAAAGCTAGTAGCTGGAGAATGTTGCATCTTTGAAATATTTACAGTCTACTTAAATATGTGCAAAGAAAATTTTAAAAAGGTGATCTCTAAGACTGTTGCTTTGCCTTTACTATTTATTCTCATTGCAGTTTTCTGTTGCTGGCAGACTTGTTCTTGAGTTTGGAGTTAGTTTTTATTTTTTGCTATCATTAGTGATTCAAGCTTAGAAGAAAATTTCTCTTAATACTTGAATCTGTTGTGATCTAGGATTTGCAGTACATGCAGTAGTTCTTATGTGTTTAGACAGAAGCCTCCTGACTAGTTACCCTACTCTTTTATTGGACACTAAGGACAGATGATGATTTTCAAAAGAAAATAATGAAACTCTTCCTCTGCTTTGTCCAGAAATCAAAGTAACTTATTTCCGATTACCCCTCAAAGTTCTGGTCTGAATGTCAGATTTCTGTAGTCAATCAGCCCAAGTCAGATTTTAAACTTGAATTCATATAGACTTACGGCTTCTTCATGCTTTTGATTAGTCTCTGACATGCTGATAGTATATATATACCTGCAGATAGTAATTTTCGTTCAGAGTTACTAATAATTAGAAATAGGAGTTGTAATTTGCTTTATGTCATCTTTGAGTGCCTCTTTCACAGCAGTCTCTATTGCTGGATGTAATTTTTTCCATCTTTTTGATTTGTGTCGTAACTTCACTGCAGTTATTTTGTTTGCAAACTGTAAAGTTTAACACTTGCCTAAGGAATGAAGACAGCGAACTGTAAGAAACAGATTGTAGAATTTCATATCAGTAAGGCCTGGCTACAGCACTAGCATTATGTAACTCCTAAAGAACTCTGGATGTTGTGAAAGTCTGGGTACTTAGGCATACAGTGGTCAATCCTAGAAATCTGTTTCCTGCTTCGTCCTGTAGACTTCATTTGTTGATGGTTGTTACTAGCTTTTGTTCATCCATTCATTTGTGTGTGCTGTCCTCACCCTCTGAGTAGAGGGATGGTGATGGATTTTGTTGTTGCTTATGCTGATATCTGATGGTTCAGTTTTAGACAAAATTGCCACCTTCTTTTGGCTAAATGCCTGGTTCTTTGTATGAAAGCTTATTTTCAGTGACTTATTTTTCTACTTCATAGGATGTACTTTAATCACATGCAGTATTTCTCAATGAATTATTCAAACAGGAAAGGCATTTCTTCTTTTTGTGAAAGGCATTCTTTGTTATATCTTCAGTTAACATTGTAATGTATGCTGAACTTAAGCATTATGAGAATTTTTCAGCTTAGTTTTTAAATTCATGTTATGTCCTTATGTATTAGTAAACTGCTTACAGAAGGAATGCTTTGGCTGAAGCTGGTGCTGTATCTTTTAAAATTCATTTTCCTTACCTGCCTTAGTGTAGCTGATAATATGATGTCAGAGAAGGCTCTGTAAACAGCCATCTCTATGAGTATGCCTGTCTCATTGCTGAGCTGGAGCAAAATGATGGCTTCTCACTTTTTTAATTTGCTGGAGTTGGACCATAGTTGTTCTGCTAAGTAATGGCTGGTTGTCTTTTAAGTTAACTTTTTTTAACTGAAGGAATATATTCCTAACTTCAAACTGTCCTTTTTTTGTCACCTCTGATGCAGGAATAATCATGTGCTTCTTATATTGTCTAGAGTGATTCTAAAGGTTGTGCCTTTACACCTCTCCAAGATGACAACAGCTTAACATGTCATGCTGTACGATGAATCATGTGTCAGGTCCTTTAGTGTACAGTTTGTTTACAATATCCTTGATTGATGTCCATGTGTTTCAAAGACTATTAGAATCACAGAATATGCTGAGATGCAATAGATCCATCAGGATCATCGATTCCAATTCCTGGCCCTGTGCAGGCCACTCTATTAAGTGTTGTTATTGCCTAAGACTTTCCTATAAGACTAGTTGTCTATTAAGTAAATCTTACAGTACTTCTATCCATTTTTGTTCCCTTCCTCAGAGGACCTTTGTCTTTAGTGTATTTGGTCTGGCTGGACGAGTGGTGTGCATGTGTACTTAGTTAAGCAAAATGCTGGAATCTGATTGTTGAGAAGCTGTTGTTCATATTTGGGAAGAAGCAGAGGAGATCAGTGTCAAATTACCGTGCAGATACTTCTGTTTACAAGTCTCCTGGATCAAGGTGCTTTAAGAGAGCTGTAATGGGATAGGAAAAAGAGTGCTTCAATTGCTTCCTCTTCGCAATTAACAATCAGTGCTAAGTTGGATCCTTGTGTTCTAGTCCTCAACTGACTTCAGACCCCATTGTCCTAATGGACAAATCCAACTTACTTTGGTTTCATAAAATATCTGCCTTTGACAAGCTGAATTCTGTGGAATTACAATTTGATGGTGTTGTTCTAGGAAATACTTTCAAACCAATAGTTATTAATCTTGAAAGGGTGAAATCACTAGGATGCAATGATATATATGTTGTACCTGAAAATATTTCTTGGTAGTGAGTGTGAAGTATCTGAGGGGAAGTTATTTTTGAGTAGAAAGATGTTTTTTGCATCCCTGGGAGAGATGCTATGGCCCTGTATGTCTCTGCATGTGTAACAGCTTTCACATGTGGCTTTCTTCATTAGCCATCCTGGCTTTTGCTCCCAGATTCAGTCTAAGGAAAGGACTAGGAGTCATTTCCATGCTTTGAGTTCTATGTAGTATTTTTTTCTGTAGGTGAATTTCTAGGTGTTATAGTTGAACAGCTGATTCAAAAGTAACATGTGTGCACATAAAGACAGGGAGAATTTAGTACGTCAGCATTTTGGAATGCCTTGTAGGGCCCAAGTCTTCACAGTTTGTGTTGGCTGGTGACAGCAGACTTGTGGCAGCAGTTTCTGTGACAGTATAAGGAGTGCTCTGGCTCAGACTGAGCTTCCTGTGTCAAACAGCCAGTGTTTATCCAAGATATTGGGATATATTTGAGGCCCTGATTTTTGAGAAGGGAAAATTTGTTTTGAATATACACTCAACATAGACAGAATTTCGTTTAACTGGTGGGGATAATGTGTTGATTTTTTTTTTTTTAATGTTTCTCTCAGTGACCCTGGTGGAGGGATTGAGATGTCAGAGTTCATACGAGAAGCAACTCCTCCTGTTGGCTGTAGTTCACGCAATTCTTATGCTGGGATAGACCCAAACAACCAGGTAAGAATTAAAGCTACTTACAGTTGTTGCTTTAGTATTGCTGGTTTCCAGTCTGTAGATAACCTCTTCCTATTATTTTATGGAGTTTTGGGGTAACTTTTATTAGATAAAACAGTTTTCTCTATGTAACTATGTAACTGCTTTATTAGGAAGGTATTGCATTCTCTCAGCAGTGTAGCTCTCAACCCATCTTGTACTTAAATTAGGAATTGCTGGATTTTGAAAGGGAACCTACTGTCCCATCAGAAAGTATTCCCTCTTCCTCAGTTAGTTTTTTTCTGATTTAAGAAATCAAAATGGCTCAGAGTACAGTGAGCTAAGTACTAAGAACCCACTGTGGTGGGATTCCCTTTTGCCTTTGGGTAGCTCAAGCTGTATCTTCATGCTTATGTTCTAACTTTGTCTTCCTCCCTTACTTTTGTTTGCTCTGCCATTTAAAACTTAGTTGGTAAATTTAAATGCTGTATTTGAGGAGGCTACTGTTAAGTTACCTTAGAATGTTTCCACTGTTGATTATTTCTTGCAGCTGTGAATAGCTTTCTGCAGGTTATTATTCCTGATAGGTCAGATTTTGCTGTCAAAAAGGTTAATTTGCTGAAGTATAAAGAAAGATAAACTGCTAGAAATGGGAAGACTAACACTTTATTTTTTTGGATGTCCGCTGCAAGATCTTCATTTCCCTGATTTGTTCAGCAGGGTTGGGAAGAAAGCAATAAATAGGGAGTCCTGCCAGATGGAAGTGCTGAAGAAATGGCTTTATTACATTTTAATGTAACTTCATTATGCTCTAGTTGTCTTGAATTTCACTGGGGAAGTGGCTCTATTCCTGTATTATGTCTACTATGTTTATGTGTTCAAATTCTATAGCATTGGATGTGCTATTCCTTCTGTTTGGCTTGTGACATTTAGCTGATTGTGGCTAGTTTTTATCAAGCCTTTGTGAGGACAAGTAGATGAACTGGCCAGGCTGTACAGTTATGTTGATAATGAACAATGCAGCATAATGGTAAAGACACTGAACCTGTCTTCAAATGACATGGAAGTCCTTGGCGTGGTATTACAATATCATGTTCCTCTAATTAGCTCTCTGAGCAAGCAGTAGATAACGAAGTGTAGTGGCATGCTAATGTTGGTGGTTTTATTTGAATCATTCTCAGTTATGCAGCATAGATACTCATAGATTTTCCTTCTAGAGAGAAAGCATTTGCTGGTGCAAAGGAGTAGGAAGCAATGGGCCATGTAGGAAGATAGAAACATGATGCCCAGACTAGTTCTTTGACTGGTTGTTGGAAAAAATATGTTCCAAACATAACAGTTTTAATCTTAAAGCATGTGAAAGAGTTCAAGATACTGTGAAAGTATAAGGTTTATAATCTATTTGTCCTAATAAAATTAGTATTCACTTGTCCTCTGTGATGGAGTGTGCAGCATCAAAAGGGAACATGAACAGTAAGCATCTGAGTTATGTTGAGTTTTACTGTGTGAAATAGCTTTCCTGTGATGATGCATTTGTATTCACCGACAGCCTTCATCAAAGCATGTTATTGAATGGAAAAATGTTGGAACATGACAAAATGAGTAACTAAAAATGTGTGTGACATGTTGTGAAGAAAATGTATTAGACAAGCTCTTAGCTGCTTTTTCATATTATACATAAACCCACTGTTCTTCTCTACTATGGCTGAATAGGATCTGCACACATCTTCAGGTTACCTGAAATTGCTCTGCTTACAGAAAATAACTCGTAGAATTATGCTTTTTTCCCCAGAGTAATTTTAACTAGGAATTTTTTGGAAAACAACATCCCAGTAAGTATACATCTATCAATCAAATGGCCATCATATTTATGTATTATAGGTTCAGATTTTGTCTTTGAGTGCTCTTCCTCTATTTTATTTCTGAGTGATTTAATTATATGACACCTGCATTGTTGTATGCTATTTATAGTTGAGAGGTTGTATTGAAAATGTTATTGAAGGTAAGACCAAATTCTCTTTAGCATTTCTGCAAAGTAATCTCAAATGAATTACAGGATATATTTAGAAAGGCAGGTTGCAAACCTAAATGGTGAAATTTTTTGTATGAGCAGATACCATGCCTGCTGGTTTGCCATAGAATGTGAAATTAACTGGAAATATATATATATATCTTCACATGGAAGCAGTTTTTGGATTTAGTTTGTTGTTTACCATGTTAAACAGATAAGTTTTAGATTAAAATGGATAAATTTTGTACTTAAGATGGTGTTTTCTTTAAGCATTTTAGACAACCATAATCAAGGCATTAAATGTTAAGTTTTACAACAGCAGTTATTAGTATAGCACTGCACTTGTACTTTGTTGCCACATTAAGTAAGGAGAATTCCTAGATTAGGAGCTTTTTAAAATCAGCATAGTAAAGTCTGTGTGTTGGTATTCTCAGTTTAGTTAGAGAGAAAACAAAGGTTTCTAACCAGGCAGAAGCCTGGGAAACAGTTGAGAAAAAATGTAAATAATTCTTTATCTCTCTTGTTCACATTGTTTATAAATAAGTTTTACTACTGTGCATCATTCACTGCACACCAATTGCGTGCGGTGTTTTTACTTCAGGACCTATAAGAAGAGTGGTGTATTTGGAATAAATCAGAGTTCTACTCTCTCACCTTCTGAAGTGGAGTCATTTCACACCATCCTGCCTCAACAGCATCATCCATGTACACTGGCTTTTGAATGGAATAGCACTGTGATGTAGTTGGATGCTTAATTACATGACTTTATCTCTTTGCAGTGGCAACACGGTCAGAATTTTACAGCACTGTGCTGCTGGATGCTTTTGTGCCTTTAAAAATCTTTCCTAGGCAAATGCATGTGTTGGAGTAATAGGAAATAGCAATTGTTTATTTCCTGAAAGTGTACAGCTTTTTACATAATTTTCTGTTTCTAGGTTGGATCTGGGTTATCTCGTCTGGGAACAGCAGCAACCATCAAAGGTGAGATTTTTAGCTACTTATATTACCTTGCAGGAGCACTTCAAATGACTATTGTTTACTGTGTTTCCAAATACTGTCTTAGTCATCTTGACTTCTTTTTTTTTCTTTTTTGAGTGAAATACAACATTTACTAGTTGGGGGAAGTCTTCTTTGGACATTCAAATGATATGACCAAAACATGAGGAGAGAATATTCTGGGGCCTGTATTCTGCTTCCCATGGAATGACAGGTCTATAAAATTTGTCTATAAAATGCAGAGCCAAAGAGTTGGAATAGACTTCGCTCTGCTTTTTTGAGTTTAGTGCAATCAATTACCATTCTGGTATTGTATATTAATGACTTGATTACTACTTGTTGTTTGACATTTGGCTGAAGTAATTTCCAGCCCTAGTGAGCTTCTGTGAGTTGAAAAGATAAAAATTTTGCATATTGTGAGTATTTTCTTATAAATTTATCCAGCCAATAATAAGGTAAAAAAATTGAATGTGAATTTTTGTCATCTTGTTTTTGATTTTGTTTTTCTCCTTGCTTTTTCTGACCATTACAAATATTTTCTTAGCCTACCCCTCTTTTTTTATGGACAAGCATGCAAAAAGAAATATTCCAATAGATACACCTTCAAGGGGAAAAAAAAAGTCTTAATTGCCATTGAGCTCTGTAGAAGATAATAGAAATAGAGTAGACAATACTCATATCTAAAAGAAAACTTGTGTTATTGTAATTATGTAACTATTGTTACTTACCTATAAATTAAATACAAGCAACAGTCTTTCATGACAGTTGAGAATGTAGGTGTATGTGTTAATACTTTGAGCACTAGTACTCTTTTTTTGTTAAAACTTGCAGGTGATACTGACACTGCCAAGACCTCTGATGATATCAGTTTAAGTCTTGGCCAGAGTTCTAGCCTATGTAAAGAAGGAAGTGAAGAACAAGGTAAAATTTCTTCTTCTCCATATTTAAACGTGGTATTTTGTTACCAAAGACCCTTTGCTTAATATGCTAAATAAATTAATGCAGTTTATTGATGCCCTTTCTTAGAGTCTATCTTGAAGTTCCCTGTTTCCTTTCTCAATTACTCAAGCTTCTGAGAAGCGTAATTTGAATGCTTTATTCTTTGATTGTGTGTTCCTTGTTCTGACATCTTCCAGTAGGTAATAAATATTTACTGTCACCTTGCTGCTGAAAGATAGCTAGCTTACATTTCTTTAGGCAGTATCTCTTAGACTACATGTAGACTGTAGTTAATGGACTTCATTGTAGATTAATTTGTTTTCCTTATGAGTACAGACAAATGTAAATGTGGCAGGCTTTTCTATAAATAACCCCATACAGAGCTTTGTGTTCTTAGAGCTATAGGCTGCTTTCAAGATGCAAGTTACCAGAGCTTGGTGAATTTTTGAAAGTTTTTTTCTACTGTGTAAGGAAACTTTAGCTTGTGTTCTGAAAAAAAACAGGACAATTTTTTATTTAGCTTCATTGCTAGGAAAAGACCTACTCGGAGTAAAACAGAGCATAAAACCAAAGGGAAATCTTTGTTTGCTGAGTTTGCTGTTTGTTTGCTGGTGATTACGAGGAGGTTAATTCTGAGAATACCACCATTCATTTTTGCCAGTCCAATCACTCATGGTTGTCAGATGGATGATTCAATCATTACTGTGTGATTCAGTGCAAAAAGTGTGTTTGAAATGGAGCATCACAGGTGGCCATGCTGTTGTAATAGGCTGCAGGGTTCTATGACTTTCAGCTGAGTAATATAACTGTGAAGTCTCTTAAGTTGCATGCATTCAGATATACTCTACAGGAATTTAACAACTGTAGAAACTTAACTTGGCCTCCAGATCTTCTATTTTTAGTGACAGTAGCAAACGGGAAAATAGCCTGACTTTTAGTACTCCTGGACACTTACAGGAGAGGAGACTACTTGTGATGGGTAACAGGAATTATTGTTTTAACCAAGCACTAACAGTAAATCTTCATTATTTGATTTAACAGAAAAATACACCATTTTTTTTTTTAGAGGTAGTAAAACTCAGTGACTTCATAGAGAGTTTCATTATAGTACAAAAAGATCTGTGACAGTGATTGCATCCTTGCTAACTGTGAGCTTACTTGGTATCTGATAAGAAAGGTGGTTTTTTTTTTTTTTTTTTTGTGACTTTAGAGTTAATGGGGTTTACTGTGTTTTCATTAATAACTTTAAAGTTTGTTTACTGCATGTAGGAACCAAAAAGAAAGGCAGGGTACTCTTTTATAATTAAGAAACTTTGGGTTATGTAAAAATATTAAGTCTGAGACACATAAGCAATAGCGGAGGTTGGGGACTTGTCAGAATTGCCTTATCTGATTAGTTGCTAGGGATAAGCTGGTATTGATGGTTTCTTTTTTTATTAAAAAAGGCCTGTCAGATTTGCCCAAAAGTTATAAAATATTTTTAAATGGTAATGTGACAAATTCATAGTACTTGCAATTGGATTTTTAATTTCATTTACTTTGTCTGATATAAACAGTTTTAAAGCAAGTTGTATAACTTACATGAACATTCTACATGAATATTTCTAAATATGTACTTAAACAGATTTGGCAACTGATCGGAAGCTTTTTCGTCTGGTGTCGAACGACTCATTTGTCTCCATCCAACCTTCATTGTCCTCTGGACAGGATTTGCCAAGGGACAGCAGTGATAAAGTGTGCCTCTCGAACAACCAGCTTGTGGACCAGTCTAAAAACAGTGCATGTGACACAGAAGTAGCTTCGCTGGTAACTCTGCATTCTCACTCCTATAGGAAGGATCATAGACCTCGAGGTGTACCAAGGACTTCTAGCTCTGCTGTTGCTTTTCCAGATGCTTCACTAAATGACTTCCCCCTCTATCAGCAAAAACGAGGACTAGATCCTGTCAGTGAGTTAGAAGCTTCCAAGCCCCCTTCTGGATCCCGAGAGTCTTTGGGTGAGAACTCTTGCATTTCAGGAATTTTTCAGTTAGATGACATTCTGAAAAGTAGCAGCCCTCAACCATTGACTAAGAGTGGGAGGAGCAAATCCTTGAAAGCAGACAAAAGTATGGACAGTCTGAGAAGCCTGAGTACTAGAAGCAGTGGTTCAACAGAAAGCTACTGCAGCGGGACTGATCGTGACACCAACAGTACCATCAGTAGCTATAAAAGTGAACATACTAGCTCAACACATATAGAAAGTGTATTGTCAGAGCATGAGGAGGAGTCTCCGAGAGAAGAGAAAAAGGATGGTAAGAAAAAAGACTGTGGTGTCGACTCAGAGGATGACAGTAGTTCTACTACTGACAAAAGGACTAGTAGCGAAAGGACTGCTGTGGAAGTGAGTCTTCTGGGTGGTGTTCAAGAGGTAAAGGGTTCTAATGCATCTGATGAGATGCACAGCCAGAAAGGTCTTGGTGCCTCTGCTTCAGAAGAGGCTAATAAGAACCCACATGCCAATGAATTGACTACACAAGCTGACAGGCCGCTTGGGAAGGCTGCTGAACAAAGAGATGAGCAGAGTGAGAAACTAGCTGTGTTAGTCGATTCAAGAGCTGCTAAAGAAACTAGTGGAAAACAAAAAGAAGGAGATGTTCGACCAAAATCTTCTAGTTTAATACATCGAACAGCCTCTACCCACAAGTCCAGCAGGAGGAGGACAGGAAAAAAGCGGGCTAGTAGTTTTGATTCGAGTCGGCACAGGGAATATGTTTCCTTCCGAGGTGTATCTGGTACTAAACCTCATAGTGCTGTGTTCTGTCACGATGAGGACTCCAGTGATCAAAGTGACTTGAGCAGGACATCAAGCATGCAGTCAGCTCACCAGTTCAGCAGTGATAGCTCTTCCAGCACCACCTCCCATTCATGCCAGTCTCCTGAGGGAAAATACAGTGCTTTAAAGACCAAATACGTTTCTAAAGACCGTGGGGGCACAGACTCTGAAAATGTTCACAAAACCCATGTAAGCTCTGAAGGAATTAGCAAAAAAAGATCGACACGACGGACTTCTAGCACAAACAGTGCCAAGAATCGTGCCAGAGTATTAAGCCTGGACAGTGGTACTGTAGCTTGTTTAAATGACCCAAATAGTTTAATGGCACCAGGTAACATAAAACAGTTAACCACTTCAAAATCTGATTTGGAAGCCAAAGAAGGAGAGGTGCTAGATGAGCTATCTCTGTTGGGAAGGGCTTCACACTTAGAGTCAGTCACTCGTTCTAGGAATAGCTTACCAAGCCAGGCTACATTTCCTGAAGGGGAAGAGCAAGAATCAGCAAGTGGAGGTAAGTAAATGACCTACCAGAAGTACCTTGTCATATTTTGTTAATTAGTATGGTATTTATGACTTAAATTAAAACTATACTTAAGCATCCTCCCTGTTTTTCTACTCTTGCCTAGAAAAACTGAAAAAGCGTTTCCTTCATAATGTCTTGAAAGATCTACTGAAATGAGTTTGAATCCAAACAGGTTTTTCAAAATCTTTAAGTAGAGGTTTGTTACCAGCAGTCCTTGTTAATTAAAGCTGTATCTTAAAACTACTGTTTGTGATCAAATCAAGCCTGCTCCATTATACTGAGTAATATCAACGACTGCAGCCTCTCTGGCATGGCTTGAGGTAGTATCAAGAAATAAAACCAATCCCAAACTCTTACCATGCTGCCTTTAATTGTGAATTCTTACAGTGGTCTTGTTACTAACTTGAATTCTCCTAGGGATTTAATTTTTGCTTAGCCTTGTCACTGCTGTCTAGACAGTCTTGTTTACTTTGGGTTTTTTGGGGTTTTTTTTTGTCTTCATTATGTGAACACAATAACCATGCAGTGCTGGAGAGGAATGCAGTTTCCTCTTATTTTCCGTAACTATTGTTCTGCTTGGTGTAATGAGAACAATGAGCTACCTGGAGTAGCTGTTATTAATACAGATGTGTAGGGGCATTTAAAACAAAATTTGGATCTCTTAATATTTTTTTGTGTATTGTATTACAATGTTTCTTTCTTTTCTTGGTCAACTATATTGGCTACCTTAACTGGAAGGCTTTTTGCGTCAAGGTAGATAAGTTTACATTTTCAGAACAGTATGAGGTTGGTAATTAACTCAGTGTGACTTCTGGAATTTTCAAAGGCCAGTACCTACCAGATAATCTGGATCATTACATGTAGGTGGACAAACCCTTCATAAAATTGTATTTTAAATGAAGACAGGTATTTTAACAAACTATAGCAAATTTGACTGTTCCTAATATGTAGACTGCCTAAACAAAATATAGTGATTCATCTTCAAAAGCGGTTTTTAGCCCACAGTGAGATAAGATGTATGACCAATAGTAGGTTTTCTTTTGGGTTTTTTTTGGGGTTTTTCATGGAGTTGTTTTTATGGTCTGTCCCCCACTATTAAAAAATCAGTCATAGAAATCAGTACAATTGATTTGTGAGGAGGAAAAGAAAGTGTGCCACACTGAAGTTCTGCTGTGTATTGATTATTGATTAATTTTGACTGGTTTACAATTAGTTCAGACCTATTTATATGGCTTCATTTTACCAATTCATGTAGATTTGTTCTTTTTTTTACTTTCTCTGTTATTCCTAGTAAGAGATTTTTGCAGTAGCTTTAATAAAAGGGTCAGGCTTGCTGTTCTAGTACTAACCCTAGAAGCTAAACGCTTAACCCTAGAAGCTAAACGCTTAACACACATTCTTCCTAAGATCTTGTTAAAGTAACAGCTCTTCATGCCCACTGAGAGTAATTTGACTAATAAAAGGTCTCCTTTATGTATTTGCCATTTTGACTCTATGCTTTCTTTAGCACAAAACTTGATTTCATTTTGTTTTGTGTTATTACTGCTTAAAGTTAATAGGATTCTCCCTTTATGTGCAAAGGAGGATTAACCTAGTTTACGTTCTAGAACATGTCAGACTTTGTATGCGCTTACTACTTGTCAGTAGTCTGAAAGAATTGATGGAAGACAGATGTTGAATATTGTGTAATATTTTGATTGCTCTTTTGAAAAAGTTTGTCTTCCCCACCATTTCACTCAACACATTTCAAAGTAATCTTAAAGGTACAAATCTGTAGCAGCTTAAGCAGGAAAGGCTTGCTGTTATTCTTGCTGGCCTGATCCATTTCCAGTTTAAAATTTTACATGAGGGTCATTTGAAGTTGTTTGTATTTTTAATCAGTGGCAAATACCCAAGCAGTAATTCTCTGTGGATTGCAGGCTGTCTTTAAGAAGCAATCGGGAATCAAGTTCTCCAGATCTGGTGACATGATATGGTTAATAACACTAGCTGTATATTGTTTCTTCCTACCAAGAGAAAAGGAAGTATTTGCTTTGTGATTTTAAGAAATGAATGCCATTCTGCTTTTTTTTTTTTTTTAAAGCAGAACAAAATTATGATGACTTAATTTTTCTGTAGCACTCCTTAAACATTTACTCAGTCTTGTCTAGCACCAAGGCAGTAATTACATTGCATTTATCTGTTCATGATCAATCTGACTAATTCTTTCATAGTGTCTTCCTTTACTGGTTTTTCTCTTGGGTTTATTGGGTTGTTTTCCCCACAATTTATAGCTTATATTACAAGTTTTGTAACATCTGTATCTTTAATTGTGGATTTCTTCTTTAGACTTACCCATGACTAATAGTAATGAGAGAAAATGTTTTAACTCTTAGAATCTAAGTGCTTTCTTACTACTGAGATGTATTCACCTTTTGGGAGGTTTTTTAAAGACATACATGTGTAATATAAATACATGTTGTGTGTATATATGTATAGCATTGTTTTTGAGAATATTAAGAAATTATTTTATTGTTGCAAGTGAATTACAGAATCAACTTGGTTTGGATTTTCATAAGATCAAGGGATATTGGTTGGATGTGATTTTTAGAAGTAGTCTGGTCCAACTGCCTGCTGAAAGGATTATTTTATAATTTTATATAAATATTTTTAAATGTCTGTGATTGCTTATGATAACTTTCTGAAACAACTAATTAACAGATGCACACAGGATAACTAAAAGACTGATATTAATAACACCTGCTCTTTTCCAGTCAGCAGCTTTCAGTTCCTGTTTTTGAAATATGATTTAAATCAGTAATTATTATTTCATTTTATCCTTCAGTCTTTAGAGACTAGAACTACATTCTTGTTTGTGTAACTGCTAAAATGTGTATCTTAATGGATATGGTTTTTACTAATCTTCTACTAAGCAGGATATTGTACAAACTTATAAATATTTCACTTCTGCAGATACAAGCTAGTAGTTTCATTTCTGTATTATTATGCCAGGAAGTGGTGATGACTCACTTGCTGTGAGATAGTATATGCATTTGAATAGAAATTGCAATTCATTAAAATGCAGAGAAACGGCATCTGAAAATTCTGAAATTAAGTGTATGTGGTGGATGTATAATAAAAAAATGGAAGGTGTCTTATGGTAGTTGTTATCCTTGTTCAACTATTCAGACTCCAAATGTAGTAGTGAGTGAATTGATGAGTCATGGGTTAGTTGCAGTTGCTCCACTGTCTAGTGATATTCTGGAAACACCCTCTTTGCATTGTCCTGTGTGTGTTTTTTGTCAGATATGTTTCTGGATTGCTGTTTGTAACCATTTAAAGAACCGCCATAAGAACCACTGTATGTAACACAGTGATATTTTGTAAAAGTTGAGCTGGTCTGAAAAGTCGTGTTCTCTCCAGTTCTGTATTAATTGTAAGAGATGTGCACTTTAAGTTGCTGCTCTGTTTTACATCTTGCTGCAATTTAAGGTTTATCTACTTTAAGTTTTTGAGATGCATACCCTTTTGTAAATAAAACTGCATGCAGTGTGACACATTTCTCCTTCTGTACATTGCATAGCAATATTGAAGAAACAGCTCATATTGTTTTCTGTCTTTTGAGGTCTGCAGTGCATCTCTATAGGCAGGCAAAATAGGGCTTTGTGAATTTGGATTAGTCTTGTGTTTCATACGACACATAGAAACCTGTTAGCCTCCTCAGTCTGTATGTATATGTACATATATGCTTAGCATGTCTGCCTGCAATTAATACAGTGCAGTTCTGTTACTCAGCCAATGGTTATGGCACCTGCTGGCAGCATATAACTTTTCTCTTCTATGCTGATGTTGCACATGGTCTATGTCATGACTTCATTTGCCTGTTTTGCAGAGCTGTTCCATGCTTCTGATGGCTTTAGTTCTTGCTACATTTTCCTGCAGATAGAATGAATGCAATTACAGAAGATGGGGCTTCTGATCTTGTTTTCTGTGCGTCTGCCAGTTCATGCTCAAACTACTAAACCGAACAGTTCTGCATGAGAAATTGGAGTTTAGAAATGGTAGAAACTGAAAAATGTGTCAAGTTCCTGTGATTGGGTTGTGTGTATGTTGGCTGTCTCTATTTGTTTATTCAGCAGAACTGTGCTGTAACTGGACCCAGGTAAGCAGATCAGCAGTAGAAAGGGCTCTCTTATAAACATGTTACTGTACTGTCACTGCTTTTGTGTGTGAAGGTTGAGTTTTACAGAATTCCCTCTGATGTTGGATGTCTTGTCATCCTAGTAGAGGTCAGATTGCTACCTTTAAGAGCTTAAAGATGTGGATAGTGTTAGGAACGATATATGAGGCTACTGTAGAATTTCTGCAGTTTTGGAACTTACCAATGAAGTAACATTTGGAATGCGTCTTGCATCTATTAGTTGCTAACCACTTCCTAGTAACACAGAATTTTAATATGTTTTGTGGGGACTCAATCCTGTGTTTTGTGCCCTTATGGATAATACAGAGGCTTTCATTAGATGACTTTTGCTTGATTTGGGAAGAGTGGTTCTATTTTGTTGATGTGTTATTTATGTATTTGCTAAGTATTCATCCCAAACAGAAGTTGAATAGGAATTTTTGGTATTAGATAAAAACAAAGCTGCATCTTCATGCTGGCTTATAGAGGGTACCTGGGTTCATTGCTATACATACAAGCAAAAAAGTTCTAAAAGCTCTATCAGCTGTGATGGAATTGCTCACATTGCTGCAATATGTAGCTGTGAGATAAAGCTCATTCATTTATTTAATGTTTGGGGTTTTACTTAAGGCTGTGTAATGCAAACATGACTTTCTGTGTATGATATGCTTCCATAGTATGCCGCATATGCTGGTAATGCTGTATTTGGAAGATGTACAACATCTTTTCCTTAAGGTGAATAAATATAAACACAAAGTCAGAACTAACTTTTTTAAAGATTAGTGTCAGTTATGAACATTTGTCTGCTACATGAATATAATACTAGGTATTGATACCTGAACCCTGGGATATAGGGTCTGTATTGGGCAGGGGATCAGATGGGGTTTAGCTTTAGATCTTTGACCTGAAGTACATCAGCATTATATTCAAGACGTCTATGTGAGTAGCCCAATGTTTTTTAAAGTGGAATAATTCAAGTAGAAATTTCAATGAATTAGAACAATTAAGACTCCTGGTTTTATCCTTGGCCTTAGTATAAAAGTTTTACTGTCAAACTGGTCTGTAAAAATGGTTCAGAATTCAACCAGATAGTTTTATTGTCCTGCTTTGTTCCCTTCCTGATAGTGTTTTGCTTTTCAGGTTGTTGGAGTGACTACTTTGACATAATTGTAAATATTTCTTCAGGCTAGTTTCAGACTTACTTTTTTCTTTTTTATAAATGCAGCCACAAAATTGAAGTCCTGGACATTACTTTCTTTCCTGAATTGTGTGTTGTTTTCTTCTACACTATTTTCTAGCAAAAGTTTGTAACTTGGAGATAGCATGCTGTTCTTCATTGTTTCTCCTTTGCTGCACACATCTCTGTTCTTCAGAAATAGTCATTAGTGATACCTTTCATTAAATATCAGTAAGTTATAATACTCTGAGACAATATTTTGATTATCTAAATCAGAGAAGTATAAGTAATCCCTGCAGCTGTAGGTTTTATTAAGGTGCATAATAATATGGTGATTAACAACTGCATACTGAAGATATGCACTGAACAGACTGCTTCTTTCTACTTGGGTATCTTTCAAGTGTGGTTTTTAATATAGTGTTAGGGCATGTGAAAATAAACTATAAATGCCTCAACCATGCGGAGAACAGTAGTGCTAACCCATAAAGGTGTGTGAAGTACATCTCTCAGGTTTTGAACAAAAAAGAGATAGATGCTCAACAGAGAAGAAGAGCATTTCAGCTGTCTGGTTTGCCTTTGAAGAATTTAATTGCTCAGTTGCATTTGCAAATTTCATTGCTTATGTGAGTACATAAGCCATAAACTATTAATTCCAGCTCTTGCTGAGAATGTGTAGGCTTTGTAATTAGTGATTGAAAATAGCTCTGTTTCCCATTTGGTGAGAAAGGGCATGTCCAAGCATCACTCGGGTTCTGTGCACACCTTTAACCATGTTTAACCTGACTAATGTTCAAAACCATCTAGGCTTTAAGTGATGGGGGAGGGGTGTTGGATTTTTTTTAGCCGTGTTTTTTTTTTTTTTTCCTTTTTTCCAAAAAGTGAGAGAGACTTTTTGCTGGATACGTTTTTTTTTTCTTGCTTCCTTTCTAATTAGACTGATTGCAATTTTTATCCTAAGAACTTTATGGTTTTCCACATGGATGCTTCACCCTTGTATTAGTTTCATACCACATCTTTCCAGGAATCTTCTGAAAAATTTTTCTGTATTTCAGAATTTATGTAAGGTACTAGGTTCAGCACTCATTTGTAGCAAAATTAAATGGTCTTATTGATGCAATAAAATTTTGTCAGTTCAGCTTTTTCATGTTGTGCTTCTTAAGCTTCTATCTTCTAAGGTTTGGTTAAAAGCATTGTTAAGTAGGTGCAGGGAGATGTTGCAAATGTTTTGGCTTGTTTTTATATAAATGGTTCTGTTCAAAGGAAAATATTTGTACTTTGTTTCTTAAAGCTAAGTGTCTTATACAACAGTTGCATAGTTGTAGAGTAGAACTGTGAGTCTTCAGGTTCTGTCGAAAACTTAGTAAACAAAAATGAGCATAAAAAGGTTCAATGTAAAGCATCTTTCCAAGTGTCTGATGACAAAATTATATCCTCATGATGTTTTAAGTGTGTAACTGCTTATTTGGCTCTTTTCCAATCAGAAGTGTTAAGTTAATTTTAATGAACTGTGCATTCAAACACATATTCCTTAAACAGATACAAGTGTCATTATTTCTTCTTTGAAAATAGTTGTATTATATTTGGGAATAGGCATATGAGGGGTGAAGTTGGCTACAAGGTTGTAGGTCTCCACTTCTTATTCTGTTGATCTCTGGGGTGTAGGTTTGTATTTTTAATTTATGCACCTTGAATTTCAGACATGATTTTTGTGTTCTTGAAGATAGTGCTGGGGGCTTACATGCAAATGACAACATGCAGAGGAAATGCTTGAATTTCTTGATATTAAGTGTAATAGTTCAGCATGGAAGCATAGTATAAAAAATGTAGATCACCTTTTAACAAACATCCTGTAAGCTGAAAATCTTGTCTTCCTCTACTGATTAAACTGAAGTAAGCATGAACTTCAGAAGTATTACCTGTGTTATCTCTTCCTGTTACATCTAAATTTTTACATGACTACATGTTGAATCTTACATTTCTGGAGTCTGGGATAAGTTGTAAGCAGTATTGGAGAAGTGTATGTGACATGGTAAATATTAAAGCTTATTTATATTGAAATGTGATAGAACTGCTCTCAGATCACGGTAGAGAGGGTAAGTTAGTAGCTTTGTCATACTTCCTACTGGTGAACTTGCAAGCAGTTGCACTGTTCCTTCTCATTAAAGGCAAGTAGAAACACAAACAGTACAAAGTAACATAAAGAGCTTTCCATACAAACATGGTATGTGCATATTTTAAATTGTATGTCTTCTGTAAAATTATATGAAAAACAAAATCTTGTTAAAAAGTCTTCCCCAAGACTGAGCAAACCCAAGGAGCCAGTGCAATAAAAAAAAAGAACCACAGCTCCTTTGGTTTTCCTTTTCAACCTAAAGCAAACTTTGAGCAGTTTGGCTTTCCACACTCTATGCTAATCCTCTCTGCTTAGCTAGCATTTTTTTTAACTTCTTTGGTCATGTTTTCCACATGTAGCTTCTCGCAGTGTTGCATAATGTTACCAGACTTGGAGCTTGTTAGTCTGAACAGCCCTGCAGTCTTTTCAAAAGAACTTGTAGACTTGTGAAGTGACCCTGAATGGCACCACCTGTATTCAGGAAGAATATGTATAACAGATGTGCATTGAACGAAAGTTTCAAGATGATAAATTGAGAATTTTGTGGTAAAACAAGTAGAAAGCTACACCAAAATCTACTTTGACTTTTAAGCGTTAAAATGGAATAATAAATGGTTAGAAAATGCCAAAGCTGTTTTCCTGTACAGCTTTGAATTTAATCCACAAGTATATATTAGGTTTTTTAATTTTCTTTTTTTCTTATTTTCAAGCATGTTTGTATATCTGGTTTCCTCACAGGACAGTGCCTCTGTTAATTCTTGAGACTTGCTTTAGTGTTAAATTGGAGCCGTATAGAGAGGACGTATCGTGTTTCCATAGTCTCTGTTTCAGTTATTGCAGAACATGACAGATAACTGTCAGTGTTAAGTATGCTACCTTAAAGAATTGCACTTGAATGCTGCTTTTGCTAAGCAGTTGCAATTGCTAATTAAGATAAAATGCTGATGTTTACCATCTTAATGGTAATCCAGATATTTACATTTCAGTTAAGACTAGTCACTGTTCCTTATTTTGTAGTGCTTAGCTATGGTTTGATTACCAGAATTGCTTTTGCATCTGAACTCAGTGGAAGCTGTATTGCAAATATGAATGTTTATATGCTGATTTGTATCCTAGAAAAATGAGTTTTATAAATTGTAATACAAAATTAATGGGCGGTTTTGACCTTGTGTGTCAGGATTCAGTCTATCCTGTTTAGTGTGGTTCACTTGCTTTGTACTTCAAGTGTGAGAGCTGCAAAGAAATGCTTAAAGAAATTAGGAAGTGTATGAAAATAAACCTGTATATTAAACCACAGGAGAAACTTACTGAATTCTTGCTGAAATACCCTGAAAAGGTAGTATAATCTATTGGTGTTTAGAACTGTAAAAACACTTGTGGAAGAATGAGTAAACCCCTGTTTTTTCTGAAAGTATAGGAAAGGACTGAATTAGTCTTGCCCTTAAAATCTGTAGTTTTGATAATGAAATACTTGTAGTTGGATGTTGGTATTAAAGTAAATCTCTTTATGTAGCTTATTTTGTTTTAAAGCAAGCTGTAAATTGGAGCTTCAGAGAGAGAATTAATTTGGTAACCTGTGGTTCATGTGTGAACTAAACTTGTGTTTCAGCCTTTATTGCTTGGGTATGGCAGTAGTACACAACAGTAGTAGGTTCCTATAGGTTGTTGTTCCCTGTAGAACAGCATTAGAGTCTTTGCTGGTAAGTGTTGAAAACTTAATAGCAGTAGTGTTGTAACTTGAAGTGTGCTCAAGTGCATAATGGGCTGCCCTGCCTGAAGTATTCCTGGCATTGCTCTCTGGGTTTCTTTTTGGGGGGGGTGCGGGGGTGTTCGTTTGTTTGGTTTTTTTGTTTGTTTTTTTATGGGGGGATTTTGTTTGTTTGATACAATTCTTGGTTTTCTCACTCTAGTAACAGGCGTCTTGGCCACCAAGTTGTGAGTTCCCTGTCAAGATTGTGATTTTACTCTTGCACTGACTTAATGTCATTTTTTTTTACTCCTCCACTTGCTTGCCAAGCCCTATTTTCTCTGCAGCCCATTTGTTCGAGCTCTTTAGTGCTCTGTATTCAAATTGGTTAGGAGCTTCCTTGGCTCAGGAGGAAGACTTCTCAGATTGTAGACACACCATGAAGCAGTCCAAATCTGAAATTGTTCAGATTATAGAGTTAAAGGAGCACAGGTGGATTTGGGGAGATAATATGTGGATAAATATTTTAATCCCTTGAGTAGATACAAACTGTTTTTTACAATGTTGGTTTATAAATTTGAACCAAACCTTTTGTTTGAAAACCTGAAGTAACAAAACCATCTGTCCTTAAAAATAAATTATTCTCTTACTTATTCTCAACCTCCTGCCTCTGTAAGTTATATTGTAACAAGTCTAGAAGGAGCAACATGTATCCCTTGATGCTTATGAGAACAATAAAGCTACTCTTGTTTTGTCCCCTTAAAGAGTTGTGATGAGGTTAACCTCAACACTGCTTATTTGGCAGAAGTTAAAAAAATGAGAAAATTATGGTGAGAATTGGTAGACAACTTTGCTGGGTAGCTCTTCAGGCTTCTTCTTAATTATCTGTTCTTTGAGATAAAGGGGGAGATCAAGCATCTCTTCCTGCCATGCGTAAATGGAAAGCACTTGGGATATCCGACTTTTGCAACCTGGCTATTTGGATCTGGGGATAAAAAAAGTAAGCTGTATATTCAAGAGCACTCCCCCAGCCACCCAGGTGTTTGCTAATAACTGTGTTGTGATCCTGTCTTGAAGCAGCTTGTTTGAACAGTTAGGACATAAGCTACTTTTGTTGTTGTGAATCAAGTTCATTAACTTGGGGAGGGTCAGAGGGAAGAAAGGAGTCTTAAGTTACTGTTTACGTAACTAGGATGGGTTCTTATTTGACCTAAAGTCTGTCTTGATGCAGCAGCACAAGCCAGCGAGGAGACTGTCACATTTCGCCGTGAACGCAGCACATTTAGGCGTCAGGCAGTACGACGCCGGCACAATGCAGGGAGTAACCCTACCCCTCCTACATTGCTCATCGGATCACCCCTCAGGTAGGGTATCTAAATGTTCCACCATATTTAGCATGCATGCAGCAGACCACTTCCCCACACCCACCAGTGTTGCCAGAAAAGTACTTTTTACTTCCTTCCCCACCATAACCTCCTTGAGCTGTCACTGCATGTCACTGTGGGCTTGTTGAATTGTGCATGTATATGTGGCACTATTTTAAAAGAGGTCAGGATAGTCAGTCTCTAACATGTTATAGCTGTTTTCAGATTGATATAAAAATTAACTAATGCTAACAAACTTAGCCTTATTGGTTTTTATCAAAAATTTTAGAAACTTTTGTTTTCCATCAAGAAAAGAAACCCAAGAAAATAGTATCAGTGTTCCCCAGTTTGGTTTTCATCTCTTGAAGGATGTAAGCATTAGGTACTAGTACTGTGATCACTTTCCACATTTGTAGATTGTGAGAGATAAGCAAAATGACAGAACTGTATAAAGAGCTAAATACATACTCCAAAAGACTCCAAATCTGAAATACAGGTAAACCTTTATGAAGATCTTGCAGCTTTTTATAGCAAAAAAGAAATAATGAAGTGAATAGAATGCCCAATATTGCTTAATATTAAATCGAACTGTGTGGCACTTTGCATGCCTTGACAATGTTTAAAATGTACTGTGTACATGTGTCTCAGGAGTCCCCCAACCTTTACAGGTCCCTTTCTTTACAATGAGGAGCCTAGTGGCTTGTTGCATATAGATAGCAGCTCCGTTTGATCAATCAACCTGAACAGTAGAAACAGCAGCCACAATAAGTTTTTGAATGTTTTGTTTTAAGTCTTTCAATTTCTTGGTTGCTTATGGAATTGGAGAATCTGGTGAGGAGAACATGCCCTGTAGAAGGAACAGTCCCCTATAAGTATTGAAGTAATTCTTCCTTCAGTTACATTATAAATATATAGGAGTAATTCCATATGTTATATATTCTTAATGATCTTCCTTCATATGGTAAACCGTTCTTGTGTTTTGGGAATATTTATGTAAATTTTTGAACTAGTAGAAATGGAAAAAATAAAAATAAAATACCTTGTAGTAGAGGACGGCAGAGGAATTGTGCCATCTTTGTCACACCACTAAAATAACTGAGGAATACTTCTGCAAATTTTCCTCAGGCAGGGGGAATGCAAGAATGGTACCTAGCAATCTAACAGGTGATGGATTGACTTCTGTCATATCAAGGACTGAAACTACTTGGGTGTGGTTTTAATGGCTAGTGCAGTATGAAGTAGTAATCATGTAATTTTAGATTTTTCTTTGTTAAGCTCTTGTTCTTCCTGAATGTAGGGTGCTCAGTCTCAAACTAACATCCTTCATAGTGAAGGATGATAAAACTTTTGTCTTCTTTTAGATCAGTTTTGCTTAACCTTGTTGCTTTCACTTGCCTCTGAGTTTGTTTTCCTTTTGTAGTGCAGCTTTGTGTATTGCAGCATAAGAGGCTGTGCAGACTAATGAAAGCTCCTTAATTGTGTTTTAGTTAGAAAACAGTGTTTTCTTTCTTGTAGGTGTAGAGTAAGCAAACTTTTGTTTTAAACTGTAGTTGGCAGTGGCCTTGTTTCCATATGCTAGTGCAGTCATTAAGGTTCCCATGGCTTAAGCTTGACTTCCAATTAGAGACTACGAAGTAACTTTGTGAATCCTGAATTTCACGTTGTGAAGTGGGAGTAACTCTTTAATCAGACAAGATGTTCAAGGGTAAAAAAGCAGATTAAACATCCTCACCCTGTATTTCCTCTAAGCATCTTTATTATCTAAATTTGTTCTATTCTAAGTTAAAAACCACCCAAAACTGCTCACTATACTTTCTCTAACATAATGACATACATACATTATCAAAAATGCTTTATAATATAAACATATTTAGAATTGAATACTTACGGAGGGTAATTTACTCAGAGTACTTTTCATGATGCTAAATGACTGTCCCTTGGAGTGGAATTAAATCGCCAGCCAAACACCAAAGTGCTTTCATATTTGTTTGACACAAGTTTCATTTGAGCTGTCAACTGTGGGATGTATCTGAAAAAAAAAGTATTAATGTTCTAATTTCTAGGTGAGCAGTCTAAAAATACCCTTTCCTTTACATGGGTAGCTTACTTATAGTGTAAATTCTGTGTTACTGGGAAGAGGAAACCCTTAAGAAAGATGTAAAAGAAATCATGCCTAAAGAGCAAATGTGAAGAAATATAAAGGCATTTTGAGCCAGTTACCGCTAAGAAGTTTTCAAAATATTGCTGCAGTTGTCCTGACATAACGCCTGTGTGCTGTTAGTGAGCTGCCTGTGTGCTGTTAGTGAGCTGCCCCAGTCTAGTTTCTGATATTGCTAATCCATGACTTCAGATATTAAACTTCTAAAAAGGTCAGATTTACTAATCTTTAGCTGCCCTGATGTTATGTTTCTTATTCTTGCCAGCAAAACTTTAATCTCTAATCTTCTAACTAACTCTGTCATAAAATTGGATGTTGGGGGAATGTTCCCTAGAACCTGTTGAGTTAAACCTGATTTCTTTTTTAATTTCCTATCCATGATTGCAATTACTTTTCACTTCCTCTGTGAAATACTTAGTAAAAGAGACAGTGGCATTATATATGTCTTTGGCAGTGGTAGACAAGTCAAATCTGGTCTAGTAAGTTCTGCTGGTTTGGTGCTAAATTAGACACAAGATTATTTTGCCCTGTAACCTAAAAAACAAACCCAAAATGTACCATAAAACACCATCCACCCCTGCTTTTGTCCTGTCTAATTGTCAGTAGTGTTTTGGGCACTTCAAAAATAAATGTTCATTGGTATCCCATGTAGTCAATCATGTATTCATGTATGTAAGTGATTGTATGAAGCAGAATTTTTATTCTTAAAATAATCAGGGAGAGAATAAGCCTGTTTTGTTTGCAATTGGTTGGCATCAGTATTTTGCTAGGATTTTTTAATTGTGACATATGTGGATAGCTATTAAAAGAGCAGCTGTGTCTATACCTCTTGATACGTACCTGCTATTTATAGAAAAGCAGTATTTTTTTAGCATTGGTTTGGTGTTGCTTAAGGAAGGCAGTGAAGGTTGACACATCCCTGAACTTCCCTAGGGCTTTTGTTGCTGCATATCTCACTGAAAGTCTTGTGTACTGCAGCAAAACACTGAATTTAAATTTCAGATTAAAATGGTAGAACACAGTGAATAATGAGTTGCAGTTCTTTTCTTCTGAGCTGAGTGCATGTCTTCATTATTTTGCATGAGCTTTTCTTAACAGCTATTCTTATATCCATATTTTGTTTTCCAGTGATGCTCTAACAAAAGAACTGAAAAGTAGATGATGTAGAAAATACTGTTAAGAGCAAGTACAGCAGATATAACCCTTCAACTCTTAGTAAGATCTTGTTTTTTTTAGTTGCCTCATTTGCCAACTCTAGCATCATGCTGTAAACAGTGAAGTGTTAAAAGCAACAGGTGATGCATATTGTTTTTCAAAAGAGTGTTGAAGCTATTTTCCAGTCTTTAACATACAAAATCTTTTATCGAAGATAATGCCTCAGCTAATGACTGTATAATGTAAGTTCTTTAAATCCACAAAATGAAAGATAACAAAACCACAGCTCTTGGAATAATGGTATGATATCAACTGTAAACATAATGTACTCTGACACTTTGTCATACCTAATATTAAACAAGTTATTAAAAAAACCTAACTTTGGTAAATAGCTTAATAAAGTTAATTTTGCAAGTCTGAAGAGGAGAATTAACATTTTCAAACACTGTGCGGTCATGACTATGAGAAATGTACAAATTTCTCTGAAAGCCAGGTTGACTTTTAAAACCTGTTTTTTGGTGAGTAATAAAGCTTTGGATGTTACTTCAAAATAACTTTGAATCGACTTAACTTTTGCCAATTAATAACTTTGTATAGAGAGTCTTAATATGTTCAAAATAATTCCGAATCCAAACATACTACTTCAGTTATCTGCATCTAGGTCTGTGGTATCATATGGCTATTAACAAAGCTTAAAGACATTTTCTAGTTAGTATGAATTAATAACAAAAAAGGTGATTTCTCTGTCTCTTTAGAAAAAAGCCCTAAACAGTTGATCAGGTCATACTGGAATAAGAAAAAAGGACCCCAGTGATTGTGAGAAGACTGGAATAGTCAGTAGTAAATATAGTGATACCTCAGGTTAGTCAGTAGTTAAACTAATGGGGAGTAATTTGCTTTTGCACCCACAAATTAAGACACAGAAGAATATACCTGTTGGATGACCTGAGGAGATCTTAGACAGCAATACTACTACTAAGAAGTTGACAGGAACAGTATCTCTAAATTACTGCTGTAACTAGGGCCTAAATACTCTCTTACACAGAATGTAGGGGTTACTTTAACACTAACTGTTGGCTACTTAATGCTACTATCTCAAAAAAAGTTTTCCTCTTTAAACTGAAAAATCTTGTTTTGCTTCACTTCTGGCTCTTTTTCATTTCTTCTTGGTAATGTGTCCCCAATGCGTGTTTTCTCGTAGCCTTCAAGATGGTCAGCAAGGCCAGCAGTGCTCCTGCCAGGTCAGAGTGCAGTCCTGCCCCCCTTCCCAGGCAGCTGTGCCCGGCGCTAGCGCCTCCTTGCTGGTGAGAAATGGGAGTGTCCACTTAGAAGCATCACATGCCACTGCATCTGCTGTAGGCGGTAGCAGTTTGCACGATGAACTTGGTATGCAGGCCTTATGTAACCTTGGTGACATGGAAGTTTTAATAGGGCAGATTTATTGGTAATAATGCAGTGAAAATCAGCTAACCTGAGCGTTGTTTCTCAATCTTACAGGTGTGTTTCTAGGAAGGCTATATTGCTCAATCACCTTGCCAGGCAGTTTCTCTAACAAATGTGTGATGGGAAATAAGGAGTCGTAGATACAAGTAATGATGGTGTGAGGGCTTTCTTGATTTGAGCAACGTAACACATTTAATAAATCTTTCCTATGGTCCTACAGGCAGTTGAGCAGAGATGGAGACTTTGGGGATTTTCTGGTTCCTTAAAAAAAAAAAAAAACCCAAACCAAAAAAACCCCTTATGGTTCCTAAAAATTCTTTATCATACCTTTTTTAGATGAGTTGTTTAGCTGCTGTTCAAAGAAGAAATACTTATGAATGCTTTGCTTTGGATGTACAAATACAATGTTAACTTAGGGGCTTGGTATTGGAAGTAAATCTGGACTCTTTTGTATATCAAATCTCATAGTTTTATAGAGCTTTATAGTGTCTTCTTAGTTCTTCATGGTCCATTTTATGTGGTACCCTTGATTATTAACTTCTTCATTAACTCCTATGTAGCTAATAAAATTGCTAGGAAGAAGTTAAGACGGTCTTAAATAATAACTGATCTGCCACATAGTGAAGGGGTTGGTTTGGAAAAATTCCCGGCAGGGATCTTTGCAGCTATCTATACGTGGCCTGAATTACTTATGGCTTCATCATTAATATGTAACTCTTCCTTGCATTATTAAAATGGCCATCTTGAGCACTGACAATTACTAGTGATGGAATGAGCTCTAATAACCTAATAGCTTTAATAACCTAAAAGTACAGGTTTGATCAGAACACTTACAAAACATGTGTTTCAGACCTTGTGTAATCCAGGACTAAGAGATAAGTGAGTTGTCTCTTATCTCACTAGAGGGGAAGACTCCATGAATTGAGAGTCTGTGGTAACCCTTTAAATGTGAATTTGATTGAGTATTTTTCTGCACCATCTAGTGCAATATAAGGAGAAATGGAATATAAGCAAAAATGAAACCACCTTTACCTACTCTGAGATGTTTTATAAGACTTAACTACAAATGTAATAAATACACATGATCTAGTTATCTAATAATTTTTGTTGTAGATTCTGTTGCTTTACTGTTTTCTAGGTAGAAGTGTTATTGTTTTGTTCTCAGTGCTTGTGTCTCAACTATGAAAGCTTGTTATATGAAACCCATTTTTTAATTTAATTTGGATGCTTATTTCATATTTGAAAAGAAGATATTTGAAGTGAAACTCTGAAATACTGCTTATTTCTATCCAAGTTTAAAGTTGAGCTATATTCTTGAGGCTGCTGCTATTTATTTGAAGGATTTGGTTCATATTACCCAAAACAATACTGTTGAGTTCTGTAGAATTTGTAATTTAATATGCAATATAGGTCTATTTTATTTAAGAGCTTTTATTATTTGCTCTAGCAGAAATCAAAGTAGATCATATATAAAATTCAACATGGCATTCAGACTCTAAAAAGCCATATTTATTGTATTTTTTGTGCATTGGAGTCTTCAGAAATTCATGACACTTAATTCTTCTGAAACTTTACCTGTATTGTGCTTACAATTATCTGGGACATCATGTTGTCTTTGGAGGCAAAAAACTTCTGGGGTCTGCTAGGTAGAAATCTGATGTATAACAGGGATTTATTTCCTGTTTTGAGAGTCTGAGCATCTAGGTTAGAATCCTTTGAGAGAAAGGTATGCAGGATCTTCTTGTGTTATTTTAGGAAAATCAAATTTTCTAGTTTATGTAGCAGGTTGTGTGGAGCAGATGCTATCGTTTGTTAAAAGTAAAATAGTTGGCAAAATAGTGCAGGCTTTTGTGTGTGTGATTCCTTTATTAGGCCTGACAATAAAGTATCTTTCCTTTTCTATGTGGTTAGTTTGGGGGTTTTTTTGTTGGTTTTTTTTTTCATTTTAAACCCTGAGTCAGGGATGAAGTAACACTATTTTTCTCTTTCAATTAAGTCTAAGGCTCTTGGTTTTGCTATGTTATCTCAAAATATCTTACAGTAAAAGATGACCCTTTAGTTTGTCTGTAGTTGTACTTTAATTTGTCTGTGGTTTGGGTTGGGAGAAGGTTGTAGCTTGTTTTTTCCTTGATCAGCATCAGAATACAAATAAAAGCAATCAAGGAGCTATGACCAATTATTTGTTGCCGTGGAAATCATTGTGACTGCCCAGGGCAAAAAAGTCAAAATAGTGGCTGAGGAAATACATGGAAACAAAACCTGATTTACTCCAACTGGAAATATCAGTGACAAACATAGATGGGGTTATATATATCTGTACAGTGCATAGAAGAGTTTCTTAATTCAAATCCTCTTGGAAAGGCAAACAGGGCATATATTCATTTACTGTAAAAGTCCTCACATAGAGGGCTCATGTTTTCCTTTACCAGTGCGCTATTTACTTCTACATTTGTTCTGTTTGTGTTGATGTCAAGCTGCAGCACTTAACAAGACACACAGTTTTTGGTTTTGTTTACTTTGGAATTTCTTGTCTGTTAATTTGATTCTGGTGGGTTATTTTACCTAGGATGAGCCTCACTGTATTATACCTGTCCCATACCCAGTCTGGTGATGATACAGTTATCTTTAACTGGGCGTTGCCCTGGGAGTAAGGCAAGAGATGCTTTGATGCATTATCTTCAGTCTTCCAGGTTCAAAGTAGGAAGATTTTTATCAGTTATACTGTTGGAAGGTTGAGGGAGAAGTAACTTGAAAGGATGGAAAAGGAGTTTGATGTGGAGTGGTAAACATGAAGTAAATCATAGAATTGCAGAATGGAAAGGAAAAGTGGCAAACTAAATGCCATGATTATAGGCAGGATTGATAAAATAGAAATCTGAAAAGCAACAAAACATGTGCTGTGACTTAAGTGAATGACAGTTTGCAGAGCAGAGTGTGGCAGTACCCATTCTTTTTGTTCTCATTAATGGTCGATTGTTTAGACAGGTAGGTGGGATTTTTCATCCCTTGCAGTGAAGATTGATTAAATTCAAATTAGAATTTGTCAAACAGGAATCCAAATACTGAGTTAGCAGAACAGATGCCCAGTGTTTGAAGCTGGGGTGAAGGAACAGACTCTTGTCCTTGGCTAGATGATTTTTTAAAATTGCTTTTGTGCTTAAAGAGAACTGCTCATCTAGAACTTTACGAGACAATTACGGTGGTGTGGTGGACCTCTGGTTGTATTGTTTATATAACAAGCAATAATCTTTCAGGTTAAAGTATTTTAATTTATGAAGGCAGTTGAATGGTTTTGAATATCAAAACTTTTATGTAAGGATAGACATATACACTGGTTGCTTACTAGATTAAAACCAATTTAGAAGCAGTTACTCAGTACCTTTGGAAAATTAAATAGATGTAATTGGGATGGATGTGGGAGCATGTTCAAAGGTCTATGTATAAAATAAATATTCACTTCTCATTATTCCTATGGAAAATATCCTCCTTGTAGACTGGACTTTGGGGTAATAGGTAAGTTACTCTTTTGACAAACTTCATATAGGAACAAAAAATGAGCTACTTGGAAGTGTTCTAACTGAAAACATATACACCTTCATACCATAGCTAACAGTAAAATTTTGACCTTTGGAAATAAAGCTCCTAGCAGTCTACCAAGGAGTCAAATTCTGATGACTTTGGTTTTGCTAACTAGGATTTTAAAAATACTGATTGAAGCAATAGACAAATGTATCTTGATCTAATGATGACATCATCATGTAAGCCTTTGCATTTGAACTACTCTAAGTGGTTTGAAAAAAAGTAGTGTATTGGATGTAAAACTAAAGATAACTTAGCTGAGGAAACCATCAGAGCACCATTTTAGTTAAATCCTGAGCCACTTAAGTCTTCCAGGTTTTGTCTGTGTAAGCTCATCAGCCTATTGCTGTTGTCTGTTGATGCCCTAAACTACTGTGGGAGTATGAATTTGCACAGTGTGAACTGTTACATGGCTGTCTCTGGATGTGGTGATGAGATATTTTGGTCTTTTGGAACAAGGAAACTTGCTTCAAAGAACACACGTTCATCTTAGCTCCATGTCAGAATGAAGATGTATTTTGGATTTGTGTGCTTGAGTATCACAGTGTCTTGGTTTGTTACTGTAACCTGGTCCAAATAGAATATTTTTGGGTGACTTTAATTTGTTAAGAGCTTTCAAGTCTCTTTTTTGGTGTGTGTGTTTGTGTGTAGAGAAGTTAAACATTTATGTTGAGTGAGTAGACATACTATTGAACATATTTCTTGATTTTCAACATAATCTTTGGAGTCTCCCATTTGTTCACAGCTTGATAAAACTACAGCCTTTAGAGAGAGAAAATACATTCATAAGTTAATTCAATGTGGTGCTGTTCCAAGTATCCCATGGAGAATGCTGTGAGAGGCAAGAATGGGAGAGAGTCACTAGAATAAATAAAAATGCTAGGTATATCCATATGTATTGACTCTTGAGTATTGAAATTCTTTGTTAGCATTTATGTAATATGAGGAAGCTGTTCTTATCTCACAGAGTTTAAAAATTAAGGATTTTGGAGCTCAGATGTATTATCTTCAGTTGCACTTTGGAGTTTGTGTCACAGCAATGAACAGTCCTGTCAAGTTTTCTACTGAGATGAGTTGAGGCTTTTCTGAAAAATCTTTTTATTTAAACCAACCGACCAAAAAACCCCAACAGAAAGACAACAACAAAACCAAACCAAATCAAAAACAGCCAAAGAAAAACAAAAAAATGGAGCAGAAAAAGATTTTGTATTAATGAGAAGCTGTGCTGTGCTTGCCAGGGAGCTAACTTTGAATGGAAAGCCTCTTTAAGTGGGTGAATTGCAAGCATGACATATCCTGAGTCCATTTTGTAGTTTGTGTATAAACAATGGGAATTAAGTGTTCTGTTTGTTTGCAACCTCTATTAATAAGTTTTGTTATATCCCACTGCAGCAGTGCAGTACTTACAGCAGCAATATAAATGCAGTCAATTTTGGTAGATTCAAAGATAAGTTGGGTGGCAGGGAACTGTAGATATGAAGAAGTGTAATAGTTCAGTAAACATCCTCTGAAATAAATTCCTGATGTGTTTTCCTCAGTCCAAGGGAAGGGGAAATTGCATGTCCAAGCAGTATATTCTAACTTCTGTGACTAGTATTTCATTAAGTTAAAAATTAAAAAGTTTAATTTCCAGGATCTCTAGTCAGTAATGCAAAATCATGAAGAATTTAACCCAAACTTCTTTTTTTTTTTTTTTAAGAGCTGCTTGCTCTTAAATTATGGAGATTTTCCCATAATAATTAATGCACATCTTTGTCCTGAATAGAACTTTGACGTGCATTTGTATTGTCCAGTGTCTCCATGTTTGCTCCTGAATCTTTTTTATTGACGCAGTTAATAAATACACCTTTGTAACCGAGGGTTTTTATTAGTTGTGGGAAGATTCCCCGTTCTATCTATTAGTTTAAATGTTAAGCTTCAGTATTAATGTGTACTACACATTGCATTGGAAAACCAAAAGATAATCAGCTAAAGCACTTCATTAAAATGTTATGCAGTGAGGAAAAAGCCCTAACCTAGTGAGCTTTGTACTTAAGCCTGTGGCAGATGTAATTGAATATTGAGAGAGGGCTGCTGTGCATGCTGTTTGTGCCTCCTGAGCTATGTAGGGGACTGTCTTGTCACAATGGTGGCTCTGAGCACAGCTGTGGTATTTCCCTGGTTGGTCTGAAGTGCTCCCTTGAGGGTAGAAAGCTTTATGAAGATATTGTCAATATACCAGTTTTTTTCTTTATTTCATTGGTTTTAAGCATGTAGTTTGAGGGATTTAACTTGTGAAGATTCAAATGCTTCTGAATCAAACTTAAAGGTCTGTGAGTCTGAAGAGAAGCTGTTGCAGGATTATATTGTGTAAAAAAATACTCAAAATCCATGTATTAGCAGGTTGTGCTCTCACAGAAATGGCAAAGTTTGGAAGCTCTGATCTTGTTAGGTATTTCTGAGGGTTACCTTGTATCAGCAGAAGGTAAAGCTGTGAGACATACGGCTGAGAGGTGTATACAGTTTTTCTTCACATGCTCCAAAGTGGGATTTTTATTTTGTTTGTATAAGCTAATATTGGAATATTGCAAGTTTTGCATCATGACTTAAGAAGGGTTATAAGCTAGAAGAGATGGAGAAATTGGCAGATCATTTAATATGAGATCAGTTTCAAAATCAGGTTCCTTGCATTCAGAGCTGAAATATATTGAACCTGGCCTTCAGGAAAAATTACAATGCCTATCTGTCTGATCATGCCACTGTTGGGAGGAGGGTACTGTGAAAACATCTTATTTGAGTAAGGTAATTTATAATTTGCATTATAATCTTTGGCTGCTTTTTAAAATTATATATTTTGGAAGTAAGTCCAAATGGTTTATCTAGGAAGTTAGTTTGCAGTCCTTTGTTCTTACACTGAAGCATTTGTTTCTAGCTTGTAGAATAAATCTCTGCCTCACATTTCTTTTTTGAGTTTCCTAAGTTAACTTATGAAGCGTTTCTGGCCACTTCTTTCAATCTTTGTGTTTCTTTTCAAATAGACATGGGTGTCTCAAAATAATTTTATTCAGATACTTGGGTTATCTCTGCTGTAGCTAAATATTCTTAGATGCTGATAGTGAGTGATTTACTGATGGTTCTGTTGGGGGTGGGGGAGAACTGAAGAAGCTGGTCACTGCAAATTTTTCATGTGGTTATTCTCTAAGGGGAAAAAATGGTTTACACTGTCCTGTTGTGTTAATGGTGTCATCTTGTAAATACAAACTCGGTATACAAACTTTAATTCAGTACTGCAGTTACAGCATATGTGCTATGTAAAATGGTATGAAAGACAACTGTGTAGCTAATGTCTGCACCGGTGACACATTCATGAGTAATCACATTTTATATTTTAACACAGATGTAAATTCAGTTGTCTGAATTGATATCTGTTGTAAGTTAATAAATATAAGCTGCTGCCAATAGGATGAAACATGAGGAAATTTTGACCTGCTTTTGACCTTTTCTTTAATAGGTAAGTTCAGTTCTACGCTCTACGAGACAGGGGGCTGCGACATGTCGCTTGTGAACTTTGAGCCAGCTGCAAGAAGAGCATCCAACATCTGGTGTGTGTGAAGGCCAGTCAAGAGTGATAATTCTTGTCTTACTGCAATCCAATATTTTATTTTAATTTTAAAAGGTTATTTAGTATGGACTACCAAAAAAGTCAATGCAATCTATTAACCATATACTTTTACTTTTGTGATCCAAGTGATTTTTACTAGAAGATAACATTAAGTTAAATATTCTCTGAAAATGAGTACTACTATTAGCTTAAGCAGTACACTTCCAAACCGAGAACTTGACTAATGCATTTTTTTGTTGGCTTATAGAAAGTCTTTGTTAAAGAATTTAACCCATTTTTGAGAAAGTTAGGTTGCTGTTGACCATAATGGCTATTGAACTTCCGGTTGTGAAGCCATTGTATACTGATAAATTTATTTTCAAGTTCATAGATGGCATCAAACAGTAAATGGAAGTGTTAACATGGCTGAGATTAAAATCTGACTTGGAGCTGAAATAGCCAGCTACATACTGGAAAGTTCATCTGCTGTTGGAAAGATGCCTTTTCTTTCTCTGAAGGGATAGGAGGCAGAAGAAGGAAAAGCAACCCAAAACCTTCTGTGGCTTCCCACCTGCCCCCAGTCTACTTCACTATGTAGAATTGCTCTGAAGTTATTGCGCCATGCTGAATGCTGTAATTCCTACCACATGTAGGTGGAATAGCTCTTGGAATTATGGAGTTATGAATATGAAACATCCCATCTTCAAATCTTTCTTTTGAGAGTATGCAAGTGCCTTTTGTAGAATTGAACTTTGACCTGCGTTCCTTCCACAAAGCTGCCAATCCCTGCCTTTACTGCTTGCATGTTCCAGATGCAATGACTTTGCTGATGGCTGCTGTTTTGAAGTTGAATGTGTTAATGGAAGGAACAAACTGGCCACTTCAGATAATCAGATCTCAGCTATAGAGAATACTTGAGTTTGAGTGAAGTAAAGTTGATAACAAAGAATGTTTTTATCTTAAGGCAAGGAACTGAAGGAAGGTTGCATAAATTTGATACAAGTCTTACAACCATGTGATTTACATGGAAAACAAACATCCAAAAGCTATCCAAAATTGGGGGAAAAAGCAATGGTTGGATATGGACTCTCATACAGTAAGAGAAATTTGTCTTCATCTCTAATGAATGGAAATTGCAAAGTAATTTTGCTCTTCTTACCAGAGGTTTAACTTTAAGTTTTTCAAAAGCAGTTTAAGTAGCTGACTTCACCTGTGCAATGTACTGTTTTTGGCAGTTTTGGGGTCTTGATAAAAACAATATAGAACTATGAGAAACTGCATGTGAACACCTAGTGTCCTCTGCACTTCTTTAGAGATGTGATGTATCTTTACAAATCACTAGCTAAAGCTTATAAAATTTTTGTTTTTCAAGTGGAATAATGGGTATCATTGTAGTTCTTTTTAGAAGATTTAGGGACTGGGTGTTGAGAAAATGTTAAGTGTAAGATTAAAGAGTCTCCAGGCTTATCATAGCTGTAGAATGTACCACAATACATGAGACTAAGTAACTACTTGCATTTATAGTAAGTGACTGAAGGAAAAACTGAAAGATATTTAGATAAGAGTCACAAGGTATCAAAATTAATTTGGGACACTAGAAAATTAGAGTGACCTGTTGAAATAAAATGTAATTTATAATCTGAAGTATTTTCCCTGTTCTTATAGTGACACGGACTCTCACGTATCGAGTTCTACCTCAGTTCGCTTTTATCCACATGATCTAGTAAGTTTTTCTTACTTATTTTTACAGCATGCAAAGAATAAGAAGACTATCCAACTTTATAGCACTGATTAATCATTCTGTGTGGTAGTTCTCTGTTCATATGAAAGAATTTTGTCTGGATTAATGATGAGAAAGTATTTAGTATTGTAGTGTGTTCATATATATATGCAAATTAATCTTCCTGCATAACAATTTAAAACTTAGTTGGTTTCCTCTGATCTAAAACCTAGTGATATAAAAATACTCGTAGAAATTGTTCTAAGATACCTTGTAAAAGTTTCCAAAGATAATGTGTACAATTTGGGCAGTTTTCATTCTGTGCATTACTGAGGTTAGCGGGCAGCAGAAAGACTAAATATTGTGTTCCGACAAAAAGAAACTTCCCTTGAGTAATTTTTTTGAAAGGAATTTAGAAATGTTATTGGAGTATGCTGTACAAAATTTAAATTTATATGCAGGGAGTGACTTAGAAAACAAGGCAGAAACTTACACTGTTTAATACTGCAAATACCTTTATAATTCCTTAGTTTTATGATCTGAAACCTTTTGTTATTGTCAAGTCCAGACATACCTGTACTCTGAATTCTGAAGTCATATGTTCTGAAAACAGCGCGAATGGTCATGATTCTTAAGCTGGCAAACCAAAGAGAAGTATGTTGAAGGTATCTAATGATACAATCAAGAGGGAAAATGAAATACAGCTTTAGGATTTGGCAGAGGAGCAAGAGACCTCTGTTTGCCTGACCATGCTTTTGATCAAGAACGTGCTTTTTAAACTTGATGTCTGCTAGAGGAACTTGCTTTGCTTTTCACAGTCCCCCTCAAATATGTAGCCTTTAGAAAAGAGGCTGCATTACCTCTTCTGTGCTTTCGGTTTGCCAGTGTAGTTCCATTGGAGGCAATGATTCTTTTTTAAGGCAAATTTGTGACTGTAAAAGCTCAGTCCATGCAGCAAAATGGAAATTTCCACTGAAATTTATTATTAGTGCCATGAATGTTAGGCTGATTCTACCTTTTAAGAAACAAAGCTTTTAAAAAATTTTCAAAAAAGGATCTGTTTTCTGAAACAGCTTGCCTTAAATAGTATGGTTTGTGTTTTTTGAAATGCCTTTAAGAAAGAGAGTGTTCCTCTTTGTTTTTTTCATTAGTATTTTCCTAGGACGAAGAAGCTGGCTAAGCATAGTTAAGTACACTGATGATTTAAGGAGTGATGAATAAAATTTTATAAATCAAGAAATAGAACGTTAAGCTTAGATGAATGCAGGGAAAAAGCCCCTCTGAACACTAAACCTGTAGTTTTGACACTTGAAGGTGGCATGAGTATTGAAGTTCTACTCTTTGCCTTACACATTTGTGAAGCTTTTTCATTAAAGGACATTTTAAGAATTATATTGCCTAAGAATAAAGGGCAGTACATCAAGATGTTTCTTGGCCTGTTAGAAACTGGATTAGACTATACATAGGTACTAGAGTATCTTATTAGCATTGAGTACTCTGCTTTTGTATCTTTCATGGTTGTTAGTATCACTGTGATTTTCTTGAGAACTGTAAACAAACTACAAAATAAGTAATAGTCATAAATATTACTTGACTGTTTAGGGTATAGCTTTTTCTTTGGTTCATTTCTGATTCTGGATGCAATGAGTTTGAATTTGCTGGTGCACAAGTATATTGCTTTGTCATGCAAAAAGAACCATTCACCATGGGTTGGCATGCAGATTAGCTGACTATAAGAAATGTGTTGTAATTTATTTAAATCAATAATTGGATTATTCCTGTACTGTATGTTGTCCATGTATCAGTTTATTTGTCTTAAAATTTGAAGTTTTCAGAGTAAATGGGATAATGTACTTGGAAGATGATTTGTTTGAAATGCTGAAATGCCGAAGAGTTGTTGTATGCAAACTGTTATTGCTGCTAGGTCCTATTCATGTGCTGTGATAAGGACAGAAAAAGTGAAGCCTGTGCCAGTGCTTAACATTCCTCAAAAGTGAAACTAAAGAGTTCTAGCAATTTTCTTCAAAGCAAATTTCAGTATCTATACAGTGATTTGATATAAAGAAATTTTTGTTAATACTAACTTTCTTTTAGCTTTCTCTTCCCCAGATCAGGTTGAACAGGCTGCTAACAATGGATACAGATCTGTTGGAGCAGCAAGATATTGACCTGAGCCCTGACCTTCAGGACCACATGCAGCCTCAAGAGGAAGCAGCTCAAAAAGTCAAGCAGTACTATCGCTTTTGGATCCTGCCTAAACTTTGGATTAGCATCAATTTTGATAGATTAACTCTTCTGGCTTTATTTGATAGGTGAGATCCTTGTATATTGCCAGATCTCGGAAAGCAAAGATGAAAACAGTTACTAAACTGTAATACAGATAAAACTATCCTAGAGAATTATACATATTTACTGTACTCTGAAAAATGAAAGAATAATACTGAATGTAGTTTTTCTAAAATAATGGAGGCTACTTTCATTTTTTTCTGTAGCAATTAAAAAAGGAAACCAACCCTCACTTTGCCTGCATGGCACAGTAACATATTTGAATGACCAAATAGAAAGATTCATTGCCAATATTTAAAGCTAGAGTATAGCCTTCTCCAAAAATTAATTTGAAAGGGTCTACAATCTGGCATTCACTAAGTCTTTTGGTAAACAGAAAGAATTTGCCCGCTGTTCCAAAGCATTTTTTCGAAGGGTTGTTTAATACTGTGACTTCTTGTCCTTGCTATATTGACCTAGAGGAATAAAATTAAGGTGATCCTCCAGTTGCCAGCTTTTGGAATATGTAGAGTATTTGTATTTTGGTAATGAACCTCCTTGAAATAAACAGGATAGTAGTGATTCTGTCCTGGGAGGAATACTCATAACTCTGTTCCGAAGCACAGGCAATATCGTAGCGAATTATGTGTATTCCACTTGGCATATCTTACAAGCAAGAATATTTTTAGTTTCTTAATTAGAAAATCATGAGTGACAGGTTATATACACAGGTAAGTTATCATGCTTATGGATTTTTTTAGGCTTATCATCATTTTGGGTGGCTTTGAATATAGATTGCTGTTACAGACCATGCTTCTGGTGGAACATTTGAATTATTTCTAAAAATATCTGCTGAAGTTATCTTCTGCTGTTTAAAGTAAAATTCCATATGATACTAACTGCTTTCAGCTGTCATTGAAATCCTGGTAGCTCCAAGCTTTGATAAAGGACATTGTGCTAGTAGGCTATAGAAGTTCAAATTTATTCTTAACTTTCTTTTGGCTACCAGTAGCATAATCCTTGTTAATTTTTTACTCTAACTGCTCTTTTGCAGCTTTTTCTAGACATAGTTAGCTTTAAATTCCGTTTTTCTTTTTTTTTTCTCTCCCTTTAAAACAGGAATCGTGAGATCCTTGAAAATGTATTAGCTGTCATCCTAGCTATTCTAGTTGCATTTCTGGGCTCTGTACTTCTTATAGAGGGCTTTTTCAAGGATATTTGGGTCTTCCAGTTCTGCCTGGTAATAGCCAGTTGCCAGTACTCACTGTTGAAGGTACTTTAATTTCTCTTTACTTTCTACAAACAACAGATAAAAATCCAGTTGGGTGTTGCAGGTTAGTTAGGGCTTTAAGGATAAATGTTCAAGCTTATCATTTATAAAGAAATTAGTAAACTTGGCCTCAAAGGAAGTTTGATAGATAGTAATGCAAGGTCACATCAACAGAATCATTCTGCATATGCTTGTTAAAGAATCCTTTATTTATTGTTCTCATGCATTTTTTTTGGTTCATGAAGAGGAGCACATCTTGTTGAAAACCGACTACAAACTGAATTTGAAGTTTTATTGGTTTGGGTTTTAATTTTCTGTAGTGTCTACACCTTGGAGCATTCATATTGGGGCAATTATATCTAAACATCTTTTTAATCAGATAATTAATTTTTGTTATACTGATAATGGTTTATTGTAATCTAAGAATGACTGATTATTTTTTGATTTGACTATTAGGATGGAAATCAGATTTAAAGTTAAAGTTCCTAAGTTTTCCTGTTGAAAACCAGTGAAAGTCTTGAAAATAAGGGGCTTGGGTGTTTTTTTTAGGATTTTGGTTATAGACATCTGCTCTTTAAATAGATTTAATGGTTTACAACATTGTGCTATTTAAAGGCTATAATGTGGCTTGACAGCTGTAAAATTAATCATAGATATTGTTAAAAGAACCTCGGCCAAGAAAATAGGTGTGCGTAGGGAGGTAAACACACTTACCTGTAGATTTGGTAACTTTCCTCTTTTTATTTTGGTTTCAGAGCGTTCAGCCAGATTCTTCTTCCCCCCGACATGTAAGTCATGGGCATGTGCCACTGTACTAACTCTGCAGATGCAGAACGCCCACAGAGAATTGATCCATTTGGTTTGATTTTTCTGGCATTTCTCCGTTGTCCCTTCTTAGAAGGCACAAAAGGCTTGTAGTTGTCTTAGTGTGTGAGAAGGGAATTGGTATTGTTTCTCCCCGCTGTACTCTTTCAAATCATGTCCTCCTGTTCTGAGCCTGGCTTTTTCCAGGGAGCCATGTCATGATAAGCTTTTTGAAGAATCTTTATTATTATAGCAATTATACTTAGAAGTATTCTTAATGTTGTAATTTGCTCTGCTAGTATGAACTGACACAGCTTTGATGTTCTCTTTTAATTGTGTAGATCATTCAGTTGTCCTAGTGTGCACACTGCTTTATTTTTTCATTCTAATTAGCTGAGTTTGCAATGCTGTAGTGAACACTAATGTTTGAGCATGGAAATGGTAACTTTCTAGTATTGCACAATATGTTTGTGCATCTGCTAGATTGCCCAGACAAAATATTAACTTTATGTCCTAGATAAGATGTAGAAAAGCATTATTCCTCTGCAGCAAGTCATTAGTTTTGTGTAAGAAGTTGTATTTTGATAAACACAGATAGAGATTCTGTCCTCCCATCCAGCAGAAGCAGTATCCCTTTATCCTTTAAATTGATTTTTTCTCAATTGCTTACACAGCCTAGTCAGAGCTTCTCTAGCATTTAGTACTGCAAGCAACATACCATAAAATACAGCTGAGACTAAGGGTATATATAGCTTAGTCTAACTTAATCTAACTGTTATGTCACAGGGACATTTCTCTCTGCACCTCTATGAAAAATCCTGAGAGAGAAATGTCCCTGTGACACTGTTATGTCTTTGTTATAGCAAAGCCATAAAAAACACAAACTAGTATCACTGCAAGGCAATGCTTTAGGGGTTTTATGAAGAAAACTTTAGGATATGGTGAGGTGACAGTATATTAGTTGATTAATTTTGATTCTGAAGCTCTTATCTGTAGCAGAAGAGTAAAAGTTACTTTACCCACTAATAATGAATAAATGTTGGTGTTTTTTGGTTTCTTTTTAAACAGGGTCACAATCGTATCATAGCCTATAGTAGGCCTGTATATTTCTGTTTGTGTTGTGGTCTGATTTGGCTGTTGGATTATGGCAGCAGAAACATATCTACAACAAGATTCAGGTTGTACGGAATGGCTTTCACCAACCCATTGCTGCTGCTGTCAGCCAGGGACTTAGTTATAGGTGAGTGGCTTTTTAATGGATTTGAACTGTTTGCTTTACAACAGTAGAACTTTAGGGGAACATTTTCTCCTTCTGTAGCTTTCCTGTAACAAATGGTAGAATCTACTAAAATTTTTGTTATCCAATATCTTAACTCTTATCCTTGAACTTGCTTATCTAACTTGGACCTGCATACACTACCCTTTGCTAGGACCTAGCTGCTTAATAGTTAAACAAACATTGTAATTTGGACTCTTTCACACTCTCTTGAAGGGCTTTTGGCAAATGAGTAAGAGTTCTCTTGAGTCAGGCTATTTGTATTTAGCAATTGGCAGAACAGTACAGATACAATTTTAAAAAACATTACACATAGGTTAAATCTTATTTAACATGCTTCTCAGAACAGGCCTATCAGCAATATCAAAAATAACATTTTTGAGCTGCATTTCCATTTTGTGGTAATTTTACTGTTTTCTGAGCAGCACAGTGCATTCAGAATACCGATGACATTTAGCTCCATTACTCCCCTGAACCTAATGCAAAAAACAAACAATGTAAACCCCAAAACAACAATCCTTTCCCCTGTTAGGAAAATAATAACAGCCCTGTAGTCTCAAACAGAGCCCATAGGAAGGAGAGAGAGAGAGAGATGTAAATATTTAAAGACTAAATTATCATGGGAAATTGCATGTGAATTAGATCTGAACTACTATATCTGAACATATGTAGAAGATTATTTCTGCATCTTTTATTCTTTAAGATGGAAAGTAATTTATATGTACAGGTGGAGACATAACCGTTTTCTGTATTGAAATTAGGTGGCATTCATTTATCTTTGTGTGCTGAAATCATGTAATTTGCAGGTGTTGTCATGATTCATACGGTTCTCCTCTTTAAAAAACCCAAACAAACAGAAAATGCAGGCATTTAGGATTAGAATGTGTAGAAGGTGTGAGAAAATGAGTAAAACTGTCAGATACAATTAGTAGCAGAGAACCCGGAGGTGGAGTGCTTGCCCTCCCTTATGTCAGAGTGGCTGGCGTTAGGTTACCTCTGCAACTCTAGACAGGCAGTTAGGCTTGGATAAGTCTCACTTACCGTGAGCGAAAACTTACAAGTCTAATCTGTAAACACTCCTGGCTGATCTTTGCTAAATAAAAACGGAAAACCTGAATTGGTTTGTGTCCATGTCTACAGCAATTAAAAGGAAAATACTATTGATTTCTATGACCTCTGTATTCAGTCAGTTCTGAACCACTGAGGTAGGACTTTACAGAATGTATATTTTCCTTAGAAATTTGTAATAAAAATACTTAAGTGATGATGAGTTTAAATGGGGCGTGTGATACCCTAGAACATAAACTGAAAAATATCTTATGATGTTGGTTTTTTCATATTCACCACTTTTTCAACTCTTCTTTTTCTGTAGTGTTTACACTATGTTTCCCTATAGTATTCTTCATTGGTCTCCTGCCTCAGGTGAATACCTTTGTGATGTATCTCTGTGAACAGCTGGACATTCATGTCTTTGGTGGCAATGGTGAGTTCTGTGTTTTTTCAGTGGCAGAAGTATGAGATTTGGAGCAGCCCAGAACAGTATGTTAGTTAAAAAATTTAGTGGTTACGCTATTTTTATTCCTACCCTCTAAATATAGAATACTTTAATTATGTTTTTAAAATGTCTAGAAGTCTTCTGATTGATTCTGATTCTATTGGCAAATAGAATTACTGTCCTAGTAAGTCTGTCACTTCTTCCTCAGCTGGTTTCTATTGCAGTTAACTATTCCCATGGTAAAGCTGTTCAATAACTAAGGAGATTTAAAAAGGCACATAAAATGCTCTTAATAAAAATTACTTGTAGGGGAAAATACAGTTAAGCTGCTCTGGTTTGAATTGTCTTTTTTTTTCCATCAGAGGAAAGTAGGGGGCTGGTACCTTAAACAAACTGAAGTATTTTGTATTCGAACTTAAGATAACAGTGTTTTTTCTTTTCTTTTCATTTCTATGATGTTCAGCTACCACAAGCCTGCTTGCAGCACTTTACAGTTTTATCTGTAGTATTGTGGCAGTAGCATTGTTATATGGACTGTGCTATGGTGCCCTTAAGGTAAGAAAAACTTTATGTACAGTGAACATTCATGTTTTGGGGTTTGTTCTCTGCTTTCTTCTGTATTAAGTAACAAAAGTATGCAACTACTGAACTAGAAATATTAGTTTGATTTACTAGGGTTTTATTCTTGCTCAGCTGTGATGTCAATAGAGGAGATGCAATGCAGGGACAAAGCAGATTTTTTTGCTTTTAAAAGGTGTGTGATTTGTGCCTGCTATAATGGGCCTTTTTTTGGTTGAAAACACATGACATTTAGCTTCATTTCCATTCTACAACAGTTCTTGAAAGTATCATGCAAGTGGCTTGTTTCTAGCAGAGTCTGTATGTATTTGTATGTTAACCTCTCAAAATGGCTCATGTTAGTATTTTTTTCTGGTGCCACAAAAGTAAAATAGTATTTTCTAATTAATATTTATTTGAGAAGAAACTCAGAAATAGGTTGTAATGTCAAACTGAAGATGTGTGCCTATCTGAAGGGGTGAGTTAGTTAGCTGGCCAAGGGACACACAGCCACACCCCCCGCATACCCTGTTTTCCTTGCTTGAAATGTTGTTTGAAAACAGTATGGGGTATGATGCTGGTTCTGTTTATTCATTTCAGGTGTGTCAATAATCAGACATGCCCAGTTTACAATGAATTGTAGCATGTGTGGGTCTAACTCAGAGTTGACTGGCTTTTCCACTTTATCACAGAGAGTAGAAAGTTCCTAGAGGAGTTATTCCCATGATGCTATCACCTGCAGGACATCATTAGCTTTCTGTGAATTTGTGCACTTCTCATTAGCCTTTTCTAAACACATCCATTTAAGACAAACAAGCTTTAGCAAAGAATAACTCTTTCTTCTTTGTAGATCCAGTGGAGATCAGGAAAACACAAATAAAGCCCCTGTTTAATCTGCATTCAGCACATTAGGAAAAATAAATCTTGAGTCAAATTTATGTAATGTTCAAAATTAAGAAGTGACTAAATACAGCTCTTAAGAGCCTGTGGTCTCAGGGAATGCAGGAAATGCTTCAAAAGGGTTATGACAAATAATGACTGTTTAATGATCAAGATAGTGTAGCTTTGAGGGATGTATACTGTGTTAGAGTTTCTGATCTGTAGTTAACATAGGTAAAGATGGAACAATATTTTTGTACAAAAAGCCCTGGCTTATTTTTGTGGAATTGTAGTTAATTTCTCTGTTCTGTGATATACATAAGTCTTGTATGTCAGGTAAAGTGGTGTGTACTTTGTCTCCTTTTTATTAACATTTTGTTTCTGTCTCCAGGATTCCTGGGATGGGCAGCATATTCCAGTTCTCTTCTCCATATTTTGTGGTTTGTTAGTGGCAATATCGTATCATCTCAGCAGGCAAAGCAGTGACCCTTCTGTACTTTTGTAAGTGACTCAGTTTGTATCTCTTCCCCAATGAAGAAGCAAGTTGCAAGGAAAAACTACAAATAATGTTACTACTTCATACTGTTTTAACTTATACTCACCAGCACTAATCAAAAATAGTATAATCTTGGTTCAGTAGTTAGAAATCCTCACATTTTGCATCTAGTTCCTTCTCTAACAATGACCTTTTTTGTGACTTTTGGTAAATCACTTACATGCCAAAATCTGATTTAACTGCCTGCTGATTTTCTCCAGAATGTCAGTTAGGTGCCATCTTTCTGCTGCTGGGTTTATTTGGAATAACATGTACCCTTTTTTGTTTAAAGAGGTGCTCAAGGCACTGGTTCAAGCTGAAGTCTACAGGGGGACTTCTTGAATACTTCCACTTCATTGGTTGATATATTCTTATATTAAATGTGTGCTCCAAGCACTTGTTCAAAAAATTATGCTGAATTATAGGGATCTGGTTTTGTGATGAGTATTTCCATCTAGCATGGGGAAACAGGCATTCATGTTATTCTTAGTTGGAGTAGAGATCTGATGCTGAAGGTGTTTGATTCAGTTAATAATGATACATGTAAAAAAATAGTTCCAGTAGGAGAAACACCTCCCCAGAATAGCCAATAAAAGCTCAGCCACATACCTAGGTGAGACAGAGCTTGAACTTGGATTTAATGTAGCCACAAGGTTGGATGAATTTGATAAATATTGGCCTGGGGTGGATATGGAAGGACCTCTTCTGTGAACAACAAAACTAATGATGCATGAGTGTGTACACCAGAGGAAATTTCTTATCTTTGGGTTGACCACTAAACCTTGTCCAGTCACTCTTAGTTCAGTTGATATGAAGTTCTTTCCCCTAGATACTTGCTCTTTTGTTCTTTCCAAAAACTAAAGCCTGGATGCTCATGTTTGACTGTGGCACAGTTAAGCATTGTAATACATTGCAGTGTGCAATTTCCTTTGAAGATCTGGGGCTTATTCTGTAGTGATCTTCCTGTCCATAAAATGAAATAATTTTTCTGCACTCTGTAGGATATTGTAAGAAAAATCACACTGAGATGTTGTGAGACAACTTGTTATGGCTAGTAACATTGCACATGGGCTTCTAAAAGCTTAAGTGTAAGGTTTTACAGCTTTAATATCAGCAAGGCCTGCTAAGAATTTAGAAGTTTGGTCAGTATAGCTAATTAATTTATCAGGCTAGAAGAGGTTTCTTTTGTTGTTGCTGATTAATTATACCAAAGAATTAATGGGTTTTTTTTTTAATGTTAATTTTAAATGTTTTAAATGTTGCCAAATAGACTACTTCTAAATTTTGCATATTTCTTTTCAGTTATTTATGAGTTTAAGTTCTGTTTCATGAATGCTAGATTTGACTTATAATTCAGCTTTTGTTCAATTACTCCTGTGTTGCTACTAGAGAAACTGTAGTTTGAATATCTGCCTGCTGCTCTTTAATAGTCACTGCTCTGTACAACAGAGAACTAATTCTTTTATAAAGTTGAGATCTCTGTAAATTTGCACAGCTGTGTGAAAGCACTGATGTGCCAAAATTAATTTTTGTGGTCAGTATGTAATAGAACTTCTGACTTTGTTATTATTATAAAACTACATAGAACAATATATGTTTTTCAGTGGGATTTTTTGGTCTTTCTTTAAAGCTCTTTAGTGCAATCAAAATTTTTTCCTAATTCTGAAGACAAAAACCCTGAGGATCCTCTGTCTGAAGTAAAAGATCCTTTACCTGAGAAGCTTAGAAATTCTGTGGTAAGTAGACTTTCTTATTATTATAGTTTTAATTCCATGTAAGCATTTGCTTTGTGTTGGTTTATATAGCACCCATCCAGATCTTGCTTAGATCACACTTGTCACTTAGCATGGTTCTAGTTAGAACAGATATCACAGCATTTCCTTTCAATCTGCAGCTGAACTCATGTGTTACATCTAGGAGTATAATGCTGGTGTTGCAATTTTAAGTTATTTAAAAGTAGAGAGAGATCAAATTCCCTGGTGTGGATTCAGTGAAATATCACTGAGTATCTTTTATCTCATGGATAATAATAGATTGCTTTTGTATAGAAGTTAGTGGGGAAGAGTTAAAGGTGGCAGAACTATATTAACTCAGTGTTTCTAATAATTGTGAGGAAGAGCTTTGTGCTTGCTGTTCCACAAGTGGAAATTAAAAATTATGGAAAGTATTTTGGGGCTTTTTGTGGTTTGTTTGGGTGGTCTAAGTTGTTTTGTTGTTTGCTTTCTTTGGAAGCAGATGTAACCTTTTCATTTATTTAAACACCGCTTTGAATTTTTAGTACAAATTCACTCAATATATATGCAAGTAGTAATAATTAAACATCATTCTTTTTGACACAATGTAGCAATAAGTAAGAGATTTAAGGAGCTTAAGAAGGTTAAATATTCATTTAGCTTTGTGTAGGGCTCAGCTTTAGGCTGAACTCTATAGCTAGGTTTTTCATAATACAGCAGTTACAAGCTGCTATTTAGATCAGAGAAACTGTAATTCTTTTAACATTTAGCAGGAAAGAGTTCCACAGGAGATGCAAGCTGCTCTTCAGCTCTCAAACTGTGGTGTTAGCCTCCAAGGGGGCAGAGGAGCTGAGGATTTTGATAATCTTACAGTGGTTTTTAAAATCAGGACAACTGATTTTAAAAAAAGTTGTAACCCAACAAGTTAAGGCTTTTCAGTAATAATTGCCGTGTGTAATTATATGGCCAATTTTGGAGTAGGTAATCCTTTAATGATTTTCTGGGCTGTAAATACTGATGCTGTTTTTACCGAGTGGGAGCGAGTCTACACTTGAGGCTTCGAGTTGCTGCGGCCCTGAGTACGCATTGCCCCCTTGTGGCTGAGTCTGGCATTACTAGTCTTGAGGCGGGGCTTGCCCGTTAGCAATGGCTTTTTTTCATTGTTTAGGAGTAATGGAAAATTGAGACTCGCTCCTCGGTATTGTTCCAGAGCTATCCTGTACCCTTCTGCAAAGAAGGCAGAAAAGGGTAAACAGCCTGGATTTTTCACCTAGTTGGTACCTGTGCCTTGGCAGCACTCTTCAAGGGCTCTTAATTGCCCTGTAGTTTAAACACTTCTTAGATCATAAAGGGGAAATTTGATTGTCCCTTCAAGTGCTTTCATCAGGGCATCCTAACACCATCTCACAGTCCAGGAGTAGAGAATATATTTGATATATTGATTTATCGCCCCCACTATGAGTCTTTCACTTTCACTTAGCTGAACTGAGGCTCTTAGCTGTAAAGTTTGTCTTGTGAAATTTCAAATAACTTCACTGGAAGTAGTTAATGATTCTAAGAGGCCAATCAAAGCTGGTATTTTCTAAAATTATTTTATTTTGACTCCACAGAGTGAACGATTGCAGTCTGACCTGATAGTGTGTATAGTCATTGGTGTCCTCTATTTTGCAATTCATGTCAGTACAGTATTTACAGTTTTACAGGTAAGATGTTACCTGGCATCTTCAATTTGCCTTCTTTATGTAAATACTCTGGTGTGATATAAAGTTTATTCTAGTAGTTCATTGAGTCTTCTGGCTAATTTTAGATGGTATTTAAACATATAGCATGATAAGTACATGACTGACTGAAGGTCTTCACTTTTATGTGCTCAAAAGATCATCTTAAGTCTTTCCTGGTTTCTTCTTCTGTTTTAGACTTTCAGTATAGCTTCTGATACAAAAGACCCTCTTTTGAGTCATCGATCTCAGATAATGTCAGAATTGTTTTGAAATAAGGAAAAGTGAAACTTAAAATGTTAAAAATGCTTAGTGCTTCAAGTTTGAGGGGCTGAACCTTGACTCAGCAGTTCCATGCTGGAATGGCTCTTTGTAGACTATAGTATAGGGCAGTACACTTTACTGGAATGGTTATTTACAGGACTTTAAATATCATTTGAGTTTCAAGTTCTTGATTTGTCAATGTAACTAGTGCTTTGGATGCTTTTAATGTGTATGTGTGGCTCTTGATGATAATGGCATGGGACTAGATCCTGTGCTTGAATTTAAGTAAAGCATTTCCCTCAAGAGCTGCAGTTACTGAGTTTCTTATTTTGGTATTCCTATTATGGAACCATTGACTAGCATATGAATAGCCTTATGTAAGGCAAATGAAAATTTATAGCATGTATTTTAGAATACATGCTGCTTAAAGTAAGAAACTAATTTTAAAAAGCATATGCATTTAGGTAATTTCATGTCTTCATGGTAAAGTGTATTACTTAAGCATATGTACCTGCATATTCTGAGGAAAATATCCCTTCTATTATTGTATGGCTGGATTTCAGCACTCCGCTGAATGTTGCTTTCCCTCATGTTTGAGATACTTGGCTGTATGCTCTTCACCAGTAGTATATTTCAATAGGATTGCGCTTCACGGAATTCAGAGTTTATGACAAGATAATGCAATCCCAGTTTTGCAGTTATCTAAACTTATGTAGAAATTTAGAGAAAATTTTAATGCGTAGAAAGCATTATTGTAAAATCCAAGCGTCATCCATTGTAAATTTTACAGTATTTTTGTGAGTTCTGTGGAAGGAATTGGTCTTGTGAGGCTTCTTAGCTTCTCAAGTGAATGTGAAACTAATGATTTGCTTATACCTCCTTTTATCTAGCAGATGGAAATGTAAATTGGGTTCAGCCTCTAGAGAATAATACCTTTATAAAATCAAATGCATATGGGTCAGAAGCAATGGACTGTAAAATAAGATTGGTGTACTGTTTTTAATTGGAAGCACATTTCATCTTAGACAAAATTTATTAGATACAAAGGTGTTTTTTCTCACAGGGTTTCTTGTTTTATATTAAAATTGGTAGTACAGTTTCTCATTAAGAGGTTCATTAGTTTTGGGGGAGCACCTGCATATAGGAAAAGACACTAGCAAAGTAGTATTTTATTTTGTTTATGGAACATAAATCTTAATTTCTTCAATTCTTCTTCTTTTTAGCCTATTTTGAGTTATGTTCTCTATGCATTGGTGGGTACGGTGGGCTTTGTGACCCATTATGTTCTGCCTCAACTCCGAAAGCAGCTTCCTTGGCATTGCTTTTCTCACCCGCTGCTAAAAACCAAGGAATACCATCAGTTTGAAGTCCGGAGTAAGTATTGTTTGTAACACTTTCTTGAACTTGCTGTAGCTGCTGACCAACTTGTGTTACCTATTGATAAACTTATTCTCTTTACTATTCTCACCACTGGAATTTCATTGCATCTGATCTATAAATGTATTTGTTTCTCAGTTCCTCATGCTTTGATTCCATGACATTTTATATATCTCTTAACTGATTATGATGATGATGAGTGTTAACCTTATCTCAGAGCAGTTCCATTAAAACATAGTCTTGAAAATCTTAAGTAGCAGAGTTTGTGCTTATGATTGCCTCAAGAATTTTTCATAAAGATCAAGTGTGTTCCATTCTGTATTTGCTCAGTGTAGCAAGTTTTCAGATGTTTTATAGGATTAGATGTGGTGAATGGTGGTGGAGAATTCATAGTGGCACTGATTTGGTTTTTGATAGTATTGTTGACATGTTTAACAGCAGAAAATAGTGCCAGTGGTCCACTGATGGATGAAGACACCAAGGGACCTGTCTTACAACTTGAGCTGCACAGATATGTGCTTGCAGCCTGTGCTAAAGCCTGTGTTTTCATGGAATCTTTCCCCAGAGATGCAGAAAAGATGAAGTTACACTGCTTATAATTTTTCCTGGATGGATAACTGTTGTGGTACATTGTGTGGACTTCACTGCTGGAATGTTTTTATCGTTAACAGCAGACTTAAGAAATTCCTGTTTAAATTGCCTTGGAAACTACTAAAACTAGTTTGGTTTTTCTTTTCAAATAGTTGTCAAAACAAGAGAGCATTCTGCTGCTTTCAGGAGCAAAGAATTTTCAGAATTGATTTGCAAACTTTGTACCATTGTAGCAGCCATTCAATGTGGTCTTTTCGTTGATGTCTAACTTGTGGGATTTTTTTTTCCCCAGTGACTGCATGTAAAGATGGATAAATATGTATAGCAGTTGTAGTATTATGTCAGACTTTATCTGGAAGAAGTGAAAAGTGCAACTGTGTGCCTTAAGTCTTTAATCTCTAAAACTAGAAAAGCTACAGTAGATGCCCTTTATGTATGCATCAACTTTTGACATTAAATCTTCTAGCCTATATTGTAGAAAAAAATCTATTGTAATTTGCAGTAATTTGAAACATACCTTACAGTATGCTTGTAGAAGTTTAAAAGAAGTGGCTCGAATGACAGACATTTGTGTTGGCAAGTTACATAAGCTCTTCTGTATTGTAGAGTTTTAAACCAGGAGTCCTTCAGATTAGAGTTAAAAAGCATCCTTTTGCATGAGATTAAAATGCATCATTTCAAACAGCTTCATCAATAGCAATGTTGAAATTATGGAAGAGGTGGACCCCAGTTTGTTTCCTTCTGTGTACAGTAAGCAAGTAGCTTACCAACTGTTCTGTTGTTGTGTGAACACTGCAAAAACTCTACTGGGGCTACAGACAGGAACGTCTCTTTATTTTGCTTAAATAAAACTACCAAAGTCCATTTTGAGAAAACAAGTTAATTGGGTGAAGTGTCTTTATTTTGTAACCAGAGATTTTTGATTTCACAGTGCCATCTGATTGCTTCTTTTCAATGTATCTTGACAGATGCTGCACATGTTATGTGGTTTGAGAAACTTCACATTTGGCTCCTTTTTGTAGAGAAGAATGTTATCTATCCACTGATAGTCCTCAATGAGCTAAGTAGCAGCGCTAAGAATATTGCTAGTCCAAAGAAACTGGATACTGAGTAAGTAGAAAAGGCTATTAAGTAATCTTGAGTATGTCTACTGTGGTGAGAAATTAGATGGTGACTTGTGGCATCAATGGGAAGACAGAACACCTAATGCTATTGTCTTAAGAGTAAGGCAAGGAATAAATAAAGCTTTTCTCTATTTGAAAGCCTGTATAAAGCTGCCTTAAACTCATTGGAGAATTACACTGTTAAACTGGACAATCCTGCAAAGATAAATCATTCAACTTGCAGCATAATACTGTGAAGATGGAATGTTGTGGAATTACCTAGTAGTGTGATGTTTGCTTGTTGAGCTACTGCATCCATCATGTGATTATCCAGATGGCAATTTCAAGATAGTGTTGATATGTTCTGGTATTTTATCAGGTGTAAATTTCAGACTTGTTCCCTGAGTTGGTGTGCCAGTGTGCTGCCTCTCTGCCCCTTTCTTCTCTCACCAAGGAATTCCTCAGGCTTCCTAGCCCCTAAGTATAATCCATATCCAGATGGAATTGCACACTGCTTCTTAAATTGAGTCATAGTTATAATCCCTTGAGCAGTGTATCTCATTGTCTCAGCAAATGATAGCTCAGTAATAGGCACTGCACTTTTTGCCTCCAAGAAACAGTAACCAGGTGTCTTTTTTGGATTTGAAGTTCTATTCGTTTAGAACAAAAGACTTATAAGTATTGAAACTAAACAGAAAATATTTTGTGGGAGCATGTTGTTCAGTTAATTTTGTGGGGTGGTCTGTGGCTTTTTTGGCTTTCTTAATTTTAATCCCCGCATCTAGTAAGTTCTTGCTTTGGGTTCATTATCACAGTCACTATGAGACCTTTGGGAGGAATGTTGCCATTATCTTACTTTTAATTCTTTTTTTAATAACCTTTTGCTATGTCAGTTGCTATGTCTGAAAAAAACTCCTGTTCCCTCAATAGAAATTACAGCAGTAGTCACACAGGAAATGATAATCCAGTGTTCATTAACATCCTCTTGATGATTAATCTAGCATTTTTTATTTTAGTATTCATAACCTAAATTAAATATCAGGTTTCTCTTCAGACTACAAAGATATTTCATCTTGTATTTTTTTTTTTTTTTAGTGGCATGCATAGAAATTATCTTGAACATTGGTTGGCTTGAGAGTACTGATGAGAAGATTTAGATAGTAACATTTTTTTAAAAACAAAAAACCAGAAGTTGTCTTTAAAAAACCAACAAATCATTAACACCCCCTGCCCACAATTCCAAAAGCAAACCCAAATCAAAGTTTGAATAGATTGTTATTGCATGACAGCACAACTTAAGTGGTCTTTAAACCCCTTTGAGATAACAGGTAATAATTGTTTTGTTGACTTCCTTACACAGGTTGGGTGCTTTAATGATCACAATAGCTGGCTTGAAGTTACTGCGTTCATCATTCAGTAGCCCAACGTGCCAGTATGTCACTGTTATTTTCACAGTGCTCTTCTTTACTTTTGATTACAAAAGTTTTACTGAGACCATGCTGCTAGATCTCTTCTTCATGTCCATACTCTTCAGCAAGGTAACTTTTAACTCTATTTTTAGGTGTTTCGGTTCATCCAAAGGGGAAAACAGATGGATAGTCCTATCTGATAGGTAATCTTGCAGATTCTCAGTCTTTTGTACTGTAGTAGATATACTGTAAGGCAGCTAAAGCTTCTCTTTCCCAAAGCATTTATGTTGGCTTGAGAAACAATATGTAACTTTCTAAACATCTCCTGAGTTTGTACATAGAACAATCAAGTGCATCTTATGTTACTTGCTTTTATAAATACATCCTTTTTCGAAGTCTCAATGCTTCTGGTAGATCAGTAAGAACTCTAGGATGACCAGTAAATTCCTCAGGATGCAAGACATGTTGATTTTTAATAAAAATACTGAATTATTTTTCTCTTTTTTCCCCTGTAGCTTTGGGAACTCTTTTATAAATTGAGATTTGTATATACCTACATTGCTCCCTGGCAGATCACATGGGGGTCTGCCTTCCATGCTTTTGCCCAGCCCTTTGCTGTGCCACGTATCCTTTGAAAATGCAAACCTTCTTCTGAAGTTGTGTGTTTATAACTTCTGAGTACAGCATTATAATGGATTCTGTGTTATGGGGTAAAACTGCTGAAGGAGCAGGTTTGTCTAGTGAGTATTTAGAAAGAAGCTGTGCACATTTTCTACCTTGTTACAATGCTGTGAATGTTATGGTAATGGTAGGAATGGCATCCTGATGTAAAAGAAACATGGACCACAAGTAATTCTGAAGAGCATATGATTTTATTTTTGGTAGTCATTCCTTTTACAGGAGTCACTCATTATGGTTTTAGACTTGAGTTTTGTATTTTAAACTTCTGTAGGCTGGTTTGAATGGAGCGTTGTGTTAGTATTTTCAACTGAATTTTTGGGAATGACTGTCATGTCTAGTGCCAGATTTCCATCTATTTAAAAACAAAAACAATCCCTTTAAAACAAAAAGAATCCCCTTATTGCTGGACATCTTACAAACATCTTTGCTGCATAGAAAGTCATAGAGATCTTGTTTTGCTCTTCATTGGTGTTATTGTCTGTATTGAACACAATCACAGAAGCTAAAAAAAAAGTAGTTGTTGCTTTGCTTTCCTTAGTTCTATTATCCTACAGATTCTGCCATGTTGTTTGTCCAAGCAATTGTGTCAGCTTTCTTCTCTACTCCACTGAATCCTTTTCTGGGAAGTGCAATATTCATCACTTCATATGCCAGGCCTGTCAAATTCTGGGAAAGAGACTACAAGTAGGTGAAATAATAAAGTTTTAAATAATTTGTCTTTAATAGACAAGATATGTCTGAAGTGTTGGTTTGGAGTGTGTTTCTTTTTTAACTTGTGGATTTCTACTGACTTTTTTCTGTCATAGAAAACCAGTATAAAGCACTGCAAATTTTTACTGAACTTGTTTCTGAAATACTGTAGCAGCTGTTCTTTACGCTAGGATCATTTGCTTCAGTGCTTAAGTAATTTCTACTTAGTGCTATGCCATCCTGGCGTTTTTAAACATGGAATTTAAGGCATTGTGAAGTGCAATTTTAATCAAAAAGTAAGTTTATGTGTTATGTATAACAAAGTTTTGGGCACCAGTTCACAGGTGTATTTTACCTGTATTCGTTATTGTTCTGCTCACAGCAAAACTGGCTTAATTGAATACAAAAATCTTTCAAAGTAAGTATTTTTTTTGTTCAAGGTGGGATCAGTAGTAAAAGAATCTTCAGGTCAGAATATGTTTCTTTTTGTTTTATTTCTCTTAAGGTCGCTATTGGTGATAGTGTATCAGACCAGTAAAATATTATATAAACAGTGCAGGACAAGTTGAGTGGAGATTTCTGGTATTTCTTATTTTCCTTCTAACATTACAACAGTTTAAATGAAATGTTCCAAATCTTAGATTAAAGTTATAGTAATTTCACATAATGAAAGAACTATCTAAAAATTAATCTTTCACTAAAGTCTACTTAACTGTTAGCTGAGCTGATTTAATTGGTCTTAACTTTTTCTCACATATAAAACTTTGATGCCTAGGAAAATATATGCACTTGCACTTAAAGTGCAAGATTATTCTGTGGCTTTTTACTGTGGACAAAGTTTATTAGACAATATAATGCTATCATACACAAAAAATACTTTTACATATGAGAAGAGCAGAAAATATGCATTTAAAATTATTTTTAAATAACTGTTTGAAACTATTTCATTGGGAATATTGAATACTGTATTAGTAGCATCTTTTCCTAGACATTCTTGCAGTAATATATTTTCTATTAAGTATGTTTTATTTTATTTTTTTCAGCACAAAACGTGTGGATCATTCAAATACTAGACTGGCTTCACAGCTGGATCGGAATCCAGGTATAAATTTTGGTAGCTGGTTTGGAGATTTTGGATGTTGGTTGATTTGAGGGGGAGGGGGCCACTTGTGAAACGGATGGGTGGGTTTCTTTTTTTTTTACTTTTAGGGGTGAATTTTCTTATGGTGGCTTTTTTTTTTTTAATGTAAATGGCTTTTATTGGATTTTTATAGGATTTGTGATCACTTTGCCCTCTGATCTTGTCCAACCATGCCCGACATCTGTCACACTGTCTGTTAGTTTTTCTTCTGTCATCTCTCTTGCTTTATTCTTTAGGCTCTGCCATAAGATTTTTTATTTCACTCCTAGGTTTGTGTTCCTGCTTTACCTTTTTGCTTATAATTGTAGTAGGTATTAAACTGTTTTGCTTTTTATTCTTGAGTGATTTAAAAACTACCAACTATTATTTGAGGGTGTCTCAATGTCATGGTAATGAGATGAATACAACAAACATTGAGATGTCTGTACTCATTTGCTTTTGCCCTTTATTATATTGAATAGGTTGATGGGAGGTGCATGAATGGAACTGAAGGAATAATTTGGAAAATGGAGGAGTGACTAAGAAGAAATTTGTTCAAAATACAAATGTTATTTGGCATTCATTTGGAGTATTTGTCCCATAAAAAAGGGAAAGTGGGGGATAAATCATGACCTTGAAACAGCATTGTGGTTAAGAAAAAGATAGAATTCAATGTGAAGTAATAATTGACATTCAAGCTTGATGTTTTTCTGCAGTTTCAGATAACCTAAATTCAATCTTCCTGCAGGTTCAGATGATAACAACCTGAATTCTATCTTCTATGAGCATTTAACCCGTTCCCTTCAGCACAGCTTATGTGGAGACTTGTTGCTGGGTCGCTGGGGAAACTACAGTACTGGGGACTGCTTCATCCTAGCCTCTGACTACCTCAATGCACTAGTACACCTTATAGAGATAGGAAATGGCTTGGTCACTTTCCAGCTGAGGGGGCTTGAGTTCAGAGGTGAGTATCTTAGATGTCCTTAAGCACTAAAAAGTAGGATTCTGCTTTGGAAACTCAAGTTATTTTCAGTTGTATCCTGTTAATTAATTGCTTTGAAAATGGGCTACTGGGCCTCTTGATGTTCCTGTAACTTGATGCTAAATCCCTCTTTCCATTTTAGTGTAACATGGATACTTCTTAGTGAAACCTAACTAAAGTGGAATCCTAGAGTGATAAATTAACCTAAATCTTTTGTGTTTATTGGTGGATAGTTCACTTAGTGTTAAAATAATTTAATTGGAAATAGATTGAATTTTAAAGTCTTCCAAACACAAGTTCACATTAAAGCAGTCATATAAAGCATTAAACTCTGTCTTCTTTCCTCTGTTTTCTCCTAAGGAACTTACTGTCAGCAACGAGAAGTAGAGGCCATCACTGAAGGTGTAGAGGAAGATGAAGGTTTTTGTTGCTGTGAACCAGGCCATCTTCCTCACATGCTTTCCTTTAATGCTGCCTTTGGGCAGCGTTGGCTGGCTTGGGAAGTGCTTGTAACGAAGTATGTTCTGGAGGGTTACAGCATCACTGACAACAGTGCAGCTTCCATGCTTCAAGTCTTTGATCTCCGGAAAATTCTCACCACTTACTATGTGAAGGTGTGGTTCAGCTCAGTGCAGCCCGTGGGGGGAGGCCGGCTGGGCTACACTGGGAACTGCTCAATGTCTTGAACCCATAATGTCCGTCACATGAGGATCATAGCGTGAGCTGGTAGTTGCAGCTGTATGAACACCTTCTGCAAAGGAGGACAGTTTGTGGTACTGATGGCGACTCAGTCATCTGGCACATGAGCAGGGCAATGACCATGTACTCTAGATCAGAGGGAGGACACCTCCTAGCTGAAGCTGGAATAGAAAGTTTAAAACTGTTACTCAAACACAATAGCTTTGTTGTAAGAGAAGAGTTGGTTAGTTTCTTTAGAGAAAGCCAAGCTGCTTTAGTCTTCATAAGCTGTCCAAACTCATCTTTGATTCTTAAATAAGAAACAAGCCCTCTCTTCCAGTTTTAAGACAACTGTAGCCTCAGATCCTTTCAGGTAATCAGTGTACTAATTGAGATTTTTCATAAGCTACTCTCTTACTGAGAGCTGAAAATTTTCAGGTTAATATATTTCCAAGATACTTATTCACACAAGTACACAAGTGGTGTTCCCTAGCACAGCAATCTTAAAATGTTTTGTGTTTTAGCTTTTTTAAAGTTTAGAATTCTTTAGAAATTCTATATGTAAGCCTTCATGGTAACTAAATAAAAATTTCTATGTATTTGTTTTCTGCAAGAATTACAGTGAGGATTCTATACCATCCTTCTTTTCCTTATTCCTTCAATGTAGGCTTCAGAAATCCTGACGGTCTTTGAAAAATACTCCTGTATGCCGCCTGTATTGTGTTTTCTATGCAAATCTCTTGTACCTGTGAGCAATTTAAATGCTACTGTGTATCAGTTCTGTTCATTTCCACAAAAAAAATCAAATAAGTTGAAGCATTGAGATTGACTGGTTTTTTTTAAATTGCAGTATTGACTCATATTTTTAACTGCTGCTGTTTCAGGGAATCATCTATTATGTCACAACATCCCCCAAGCTAGAGGAATGGTTAGCTAATGAGACAATGCAGGAGGGACTGCGGCTGTGCACAGACCGCAATTATGTGGATGTAGACCCAACTTTTAACCCCAATATTGACGAGGACTATGACCACCGTCTGGCAGGGATCTCACGAGAGAGCTTCTGTATGATATATTTGAACTGGATAGAATATTGTTGCTCTCGAAGAGAAAAGGTAAGCATGTGAGGAAAGCTATTCACTAGGATGGTGTCACTTTTTTCCTGTTGGTTTGACTTACAGATGGCTTTAATGCTGACTTTTAAAATAAGTATGTATAATTCTAGTATTTCGATTTAAATGGTTTTGATCCTCCAGTTCTGAGATGTGAATTTAATAGATTCAGGGAAGGAGTGTACTTTTTAACCAGTTCATTAATGAATTTTATTTGCCACCTCAAATCCAACCAGTTGAATCTTGGACATTTATCTACATGCAGAAGGGTATGTCTGCAGAATTGATGTTTTGTACTTAGGGTTGATTAGTGAACACTGATACCTAACTTAAACAAAAAAACTCCAAAACAAAAATCCCTAAAACCCAAGATACCTATTTCCAGCTTAGACTCATTCCTTTCTCAGTGATCACATTATACCATTTCCTTGGATCACTGGAATTGTTGGCTTGTGAAAACAATCATCCTACATTCAACCTTTTCTTCTTTCCACAATCCTTCCACCTTTTAAATAGGAGTATTAGTATATTTGTAGAGGAATGCCATGACATTTTACTGTTTACAAAATAACTGTGTCAAATTAGCGTTGCCTTTATAATAAGCGGAAATTGATTGAAATTAAAGGGACAGGAATATAATTGGAATTTATGTGTTTAATGAGAGACCCAAGACTTAAGGGTTCAGTTTGGCTTTGGAGGTAAAAGATCAGTTAAAGCCAGTTTTAACAGGGGTAAGACTTAGTGTCCTGTGGTCAAAGGACAAACAGCAACCAAAGAACATATTTCCCTCCAAGAAATGAACATGAACCATTTTCTATATGTATTGAAAATCAGATTTAATCACTTAATTGAATGCCATTAATTCAATTAAGTAATTGAATTAATGACATTATATACTATTAGCCTTGAACTGAGGGCAGATCTCCCCTAACCAACCCCTTGACTAAAGCTGTAGTCTAGGGAAGTAATCAGGCAAATCAGGCTTGAATACTCCTAACCAGTGATAATCCACTGTATTCACAGAAAATATTTTACTCTAAACCCTGTAATTTATCTAATCACCAGTTTCCCTGCAAGATACACACCATGGGGAGTGCAGCATGCATCTGTTTAGATTACAGTTTGTCTTATTTCAAATAATCACATATGTATGTTCACCTTTACAAGTATTCTTAAATACTTACAAAACTCTTGCTCAGACTTTGAATCAGAATTGTTTTTTTTTAAAAGTGACTGTTGTGGTAGGTACATACATACACGTGAGAAATGCTGCATTTGGGTCTTTCAACTCTTTCTGGCAGAATCTTGCTTTTCAGTGGCCACTTCTTTATTCTATTCACCTAATTAATTTTTTTCTTGTGTTATTACAAGCCACTGGATTCAAGTAAAGACTCACCCCTAGTGACATTGTGTTATGGACTGTGTGTTCTGGGGCGGAGAGCATTGGGAACAGCTTCACATCATATGTCCAGGTAATAAAATGTTGTTGCTGTAAGTTTCCTGTCCTCAAAATGCCTCTGAGTTCTTAGATTAGGTTTTAGATTAATATCTTTTCTTAGGAGAAATAGATAATTAATGTAATCTTGCCTTAAACTGGGCAGATTTCCTGTGTAACTTGTCTTCATTACAACAGCCAGTGAAGTGTAACTGAAGAAGAGCAAATGAGGGAGAACTTGTAGCTAAGCACATTGTTTTATTGAACTAATTCAAGATGAGAGTTCTGGTATGGGTAAGGACTAGTTATAACCAGTTTGGAACTGACCGAGTTCTAAAAATAAGCTCCATTTCCTGCACCAACTAGATAGCCTATATGGAAATAAGGGGAAAAAGAGGTAAGTTTCTTAAAATAAAAAAACTGATACGTGTTGGTGGATGTGTTAGATGAGAGCATTGTGGTAAATATCACAGTTTAGGTGTCTCTTTGGCAAGCAGATGTCTTTTGTACAAATCTTCAGCTCAAATCTGTTGTCATATGGCAACTTTCTTGCAGATTGACAACCTAAATTTTAGAAAGCAAATGTAAAATACAGCTATAAGGTTCAGGAAATCACAAGGTGATGGCTTAAAAATAAGCATAATTGGATGTGGAAGCTATTGGTCAGTTGGATGCTGGCTATAAAACCTGTTCTACTTCAATTTCAGGGCAACTGTTAATTAATTCCTCTAAGTACCAGGTAATTGCTTCTTGAAGGTCGTGTATATGTGGATTTCCAAGATTCATCATAGCATATTTGATTCTTCACTCTTAAGTTAGCTTAGTAATTGAAAATAGTGCCTTTTAAGCATGAAAAGTTAACAGCATTTTTATTTTGTTATAAAGTATGGACAACTGAAGTTGGATACCCTTTAACTGTTGTGTTAACCTGTAAAGTTTTGCCTTCAAAAATTTTTAGAATTAAGCCACACACTCCTCATGATATTTGTTTACTTTAGTTCATGTAGATAATCAGTTGCATGTATAGTTTGTTCATTACCTGTTCATTGCAGGTAGACATCTGATGCACCAAATTTTTTTACACACATATATTTTCCCTCATTTATCCTGTAGCTTACCTTGGTAGAGAAGAATTTTGTGTCTGTGCAGCTCAGTAGTTTCTTTGCAGTGATGATAACTGTGAATATGTTTGTACTTCTGTTAATATGTGGGTTGTTTTCATTTTTTCCCCCTCAACAGTAACCTGGAATCCTTCCTGTATGGCCTGCATGCCCTATTTAAGGGTGACTTCCGTATATCTTCAATTAGAGATGAATGGATCTTTGCTGACATGGAATTATTGAGGAAAGTAGTGGTCCCTGGAATACGGATGTCACTGAAGCTACACCAAGTGAGAGATTACACAGAAAGATGTGTTCAGTTTTTTATTTTTGTGCATTTTTTCGTTCAAAAATTAGTGTCTGGGAGAAAGAAAAAATAGGATAAGAATAAAAGGACTGATAGAAATTGACTACTGAAAATAAGCGACTATTCTGTCTTGTCCTTTGATTTATTACAGCTTTTGTGGGAGGTGATACAGAGGAAAAGGGAATGCTGTTTATGCTCAGAGCTTGAAAATTACATTAACTGTAGATCAGAGAACATGTCAAGCTCTGTTTCATACCTATCTGGAGATTTCCCTTATGAACAGCTCCTCTGGTATTTTCCGTCTTCCCTCCCTACACATATGTAGTTGGTTTAAGAGGTTATGCGTTCAAAGCTGCATAGTCCTCTCCTCCAGTGGGAGTTGTTTTTCTTGTTCTTTTTACTTTGAAGTGTTGTAATCACAGGTTTCAGGTGAGAATGAGAAGGCTGCTTTTCCATAAGCTGAAATTAGAGTTTGTCTTTGTAGTGAAGTGTGGGTGAAGAGGAATGATCTCGGATTTTGTTCAGTGCATGTAGTAACTCAGCAAGTACAAGAAAATGTACTTAGTGATCAGCACTCTGTAAGGGGGGAGAAGTGTTGGCATTTAGGAAGAATAGATTGCTTGAAAAGCAATAAGTAAACAAATCTTAGTTGCATTTTAAAAATTAATAATAAAGGTTTCTTTTTTTGCCTTCATTGCAGTTTGGAGTCTCCCAAAACTAGCAGTGATTGAATTAACTTATTCATGTAACACAAAGTCTCTGAATCTAGGAGAATGTGTGTGATAGCAGTACATACAGCAAAGCAGAATAATTGCCAAATCATTGTTGAAACCAGCAGAAGTACCACTTCAACAGCTCTCTAAGTGTTCTCAAAGGGTTGCTGTGCAAAATGGGTTTGATTGAAGTCAAACAATAGAAGAGTGAGAAAAAGCCAGCTCATACTATCAGTGAAAAAATAAAAGTTCTGACCATTATTCTGTTAATTTGTGAAAGATGATTTAATTCACTTGTAGTGCATGAACAAACTCAGGCTTCAGTCACTGTGGAAATTTAGCTATTAACCAAAGCTAAATCCTTTTTTACCCAGAAAGTAATGTTATGCACTACTGACTTGAACTTGGAGGTTTTGTGTTTTGCTTGTGTTGTGTTTTGCAGTGTTAATTTGACTGACAGTAATGTAAGTTGTCTTGATAGTAATTTAAGTTACTTTGATTCAGGAGAAGTTTGTCATCAAGTATTAATGTGAACTTTTTAATAGTAAATATTGTTTTTCTTATTGGTATTTTCATATAGTACAATCTCAGTGAATAATCAGTGCTTTAGAGTGTTTTACAGTTTTGGAGGCTTATGAATAAGAAGCTAAAACTAAAAAGCTTCTTCCAACATTATAAATAGATAAAAATCTAGTGTAAAATTCACCTAGAAATTTACTTGAATCCGTGATAGGCAGGTCCTTCCAATCATTTCGGTTTTAAGGTGAAAAAGAAGCAAATACAAGCAAACAGAACCAATCTGTTGTAAAAGAAGTTATCTTTAACTGTGTTCTAAAGTAGGTATTTTATACTTTTGATGGCTAACTTTATGTAATGCACTGATAATTTGAAAAGTTTGAGGTGTGAAATGTTTTATTTTTATATGTAGTTATTACATCTGAAATGATAATCATACCTTAATGAGCATGTATTATTGGAAACAGGATCACTTCACTTCTCCAGATGAGTATGATGATCCTTCTGTCCTTTATGAAGCTATAACAACTCATGAAGAAAATCTAGTTATAGCACATGAAGGGGACCCTGCGTGGCGAAGTGCAGTTCTTTCCAATTCTCCATCCCTTCTTGCTCTGCGCCACGTGATGGATGATGGCACCAATGAATATAAAATCATTATGCTCAATAAGCGCTATCTCAGTTTCAGAGTCATTAAGGTAAGCTTTGTGTACATTTCATAATGTGACAGCAAGTTGGGGTGTATTTTAATAACTATACTAAACTATTTTAATAACTATACCAAACTGCTGCCTCAACTGAAGTCTTTACTGTTTTGTTATTAATAGGGCTGGTTCTTCTCATACAGTGTAAGTATTGTATCAGAAAATCAGTTTCTTCTCACTTCTCATCCCATTCTTAAATTTCTTTATCCTCACTGTTGCAGCCTGTGTCCCTAAGTTCAGCCTGTAGAAGAACTGAGTGTGAATGCTGGCAGTTCTGCAGTGCAATACTGCATGTGCTCACGAAGGCTTTGGTGTAACACAGCAGTCACCACATGCTCTCACTGCTTCACTTGGTGACACAGCCTCTCTTCTTGGCTTTTGCAGGTCAATAAGGAGTGTGTACGTGGCCTGTGGGCAGGACAACAGCAGGAGCTTGTCTTCCTGCGTAATCGTAATCCAGAAAGAGGAAGTATCCAAAATGCTAAACAAGCTCTGAGGAACATGATCAACTCTTCTTGTGACCAGCCAATTGGATACCCAATCTATGTCTCACCTTTGACTACTTCCTATTCAGATAGTCATGAGCAACTAAAGGACATTCTTGGGGGAGCCATCAGCTTAGGAAACATCAGAAACTTCATAGTGTCCACATGGCACAGGTGAGCTGAGGAAAGGGGTTCTCATACGTATGTGTTCATGCTCTCATATTCCATTAACTAGTCTTGCACAGGCCTAACACAGCATAATTTATAATATTCAGTCACATTAAATAAATAAACCTTGACTGTTATTTTAGGCACATCAGTAACATATGGCAACTGCTTTGGTACAGGATTAATCTCCAAGGCTGAGAATATAGCACAAACTATGTAAATGAGAGCTCAGAGGAAAGAAGACAAAGTCTAGATGCAGGAACTGCAACTTCAGATCTAATGCTATGTCTTCTAATGAGAGACAATACAAATTCTGTACTGTGTTTTTTCAGTATGATGGCTTTTGCAATCTATAATACCATCTTTACAGAATAAGGACTGTTTGGTAGGGTTCCTGTCTGGCAAATATTTAGCATGAGAGTGCCTGTATTAATGTTTCAGAGCATGCTCATCCATAGTTACACAAGCTTTAGCTGTTGTTCAAAATCTCACAAGTACTTACATAATGCTGTATGTTAGTGCCAGAGCAAGTAACTGGAATAATATAATTATTGCCCCATGTGACCCCTGGGTAATCCAGTACAAATGCTTGCTGTGCTGTGTTTTATAGGCCGTCAGAACTTTTACTGCACTTCTGGCCCTCTATGACTGTGCCTCCAAAAGCAGCAGTGGCAGTTGTGTGGCATTCAGAAATGTGCACCCCAGTTCTTAGTAGTTCCAGGAGCTTGTGCCATGGTCTGAACAGTCCTGTAGCTGTCCTGATGGTTGTATTTATCTTGGACATCTACAGCATATCAGAACAGAACATACTGCTTCACCTAGAGTGCCAAAAATGCCACATTTACTGCAGTCTTTGATATTTGTCTCCTATTGCCATCAGCTTGTCCAACTTGATAGAATAACTGGCAAAAGCGTGATACACAACAGTATTTGAATCCAAGGTTTATGCTTCAGGATTCTGTGTCCTGGGACAAAAAAATTGGAAAGGGATGCTCAGTGTACTTGAGTGTGACAGAAAAGAAAATTAAAAGTGGGAATTGAAGGGAGGAGGAGATTGCTGTGGTTTTTGTGTCCATTTGAAGTTTGCTAGTGTAAACAATGTGTTGAAAAAACTGTGTGGTTATGTATACTGGAAAATGGTGGCTAACCTACTGTCTGAATGTTCAGTGTGCACTTCAAACAATTGTGAGTGCAATTCTGAAGGTAACAGAAACCAAATGCATTAAAAATCCAGTAAATATTGTTTCCTTGCTAGTCTATGTAGACAAAGATTTTGCAGTGTAACAGTTATATATGACTAGTGTGTTAAGTAGCAAAGTTTTACTTAACTTTTCTAAAATAACCAGGATGTTCTATAAGTATTTGAGTTGGAATTTTATCACTTTGTTGTACTTCAGAGTGTGAGAAATAACTGCTTACTTTAAAAATTTTGAAAGGTTTATTCAACCTTAACAAAAAGTACAAAATTACTAAATAAGGAAAAACAGTCCTGGAAGCCTCCCGTGGCTGCCTACCATGTGTCTGGCTCATCTTCAAGATGGATGCTTTGCCTTTTGTATCCCTGGGGGTTGCATCAGCCAGACTTGACCCCTCCCAAAGTCTGTCAGTCAGCTCTTCTTCCCAACTGCCTCATGCAAGGGGTATATGTACATGCCTTCTTTCTACCTGTCCTAGACAACCCAGGCTGTCTGGTGGCAGCAATACAGAGGAGCAGGGGGAAGGGGACTATGGGGAGAACAGAGGATACCTAAACAACAAACTACAATAACATAACTATTCATCAATAAAGCTTCTCTTAATATACACCCAATATTCATCCCTTAATTGTGAGAGCCAATCATCTCATTTTCTATCTATAACAAGAGGTGGCATAATTTTTAAAAAGTCTTAATTTATATGAGCACTTGTCATAAATTGTTATTGAATAGCTGTCATGAAAAAAATTGCAATATCTTAGAAAGCAGTATTTATATTTGCAAAGCATATTCTGAGAAAATAAAGTCAAGTTTTAACAATTTTAGGAATTGCTGTGATTGTGCTGATCCTTTTGCATGTCATGAAACATTTCTTAGAATATTAATGATTAGGACGTGTGCCTTAATGTATCACTTATATTATGTTTCCAGACTAAGGAAAGGCTGTGGAGCTGGCTGCAATAGTGGTGGAAATATTGAAGATTCAGATGCTGGAGGTGGAGCTTCTTGCACAAGTAACAATGCTACTATCAATGAGTCACAGAGCAGCATGTCACAAGGAGGAGGGAATGCAACTACAGGGCAGGGACCTGGAGCAGTACAGCACCCTCCTGTTGCAGCTCATCCCACAACCTTTCCTGCAGCTCATCCACCAACTCATCCCTCCACTCTGGGTAAAGTTAAAACAAAGAAACAACTTCATACCAGTTTGGTCCTATAGCCAGAACAGGCCTTTCAGCTCTTTGGCCTAAGTTAAAAGAAAAAGCAAACTAAAGTGATGTGATTTTATGTTGTGTTAAGAGCTGCTGGATTCATCTCAAACCTACAGTCCTGTTTTATGCAATACAAGGTTCCCAAACGGATCTGATAAATAGGGGTGTAGTTGTGCTGACAAAATAGATCAAATAACTTTTTATAACAGGTTTCTACAGACTGGATCTTTTCACTTCTGTTGATTGAAAATGCTGAACTCCTTATTTTTTGCGAGTCTTTGTATTTCTTATATAGTGAAGCGTTCTTGTATTTGCACAATATTCTTGCTGAATCTATCCAAGGGTCCATAGTGATCTGTAGTTAAGGAGGCAGTAAACAGTAAAGCTGAGAAAGTCTTTCAAACATTGCCTTTACTCGCAAAGAAACTACAGATGTATGTAGTTGTAGGAACATAATTAGATCTACCAGCTGAGGAGTTACCTGCAAATATTTAGTATAGGAAAAGCAATTACAGCAATGCTCGTGAACTGCAATCTCTGTTTTTAACTTTAAGTGTATTAAATTTGAACTTGTTTTAAAATAGTTTTTATTCTAACAAATCTTCTGACCCAACCTTTGAATGTGTAATCAAGCACGTTATTTTGAAACACAGGCATGTGTACCTCTCTTTCTGCCTTAAGTATGGTAAACTGAAGTGCTAATATTAAGTAGGAAATTGTTAATGCAAAAACTTCAAGACTGAAGCATTTTTCAAGCTACTTGTCTGATAGGGATTGTGAATTGAACAGAATATGCAATTGTGAGATAAGATGAATGGAATGTATTGAAATGTTCTGCTATGTGAGATGCAGCAGAGATCTTCTGCAATACATCTGTTTCAGATGATTTGGTTAGACCAATCAATTTTGTATATCTGTGCACTAAAACATTTGTGTGTTGGCAATCTATTGTGTGGGGGAGACTTTATCAAACTTTCCTGATTCTGTATCTTTTACTTTTAGGCACCAGTCACAGCTCTCACTCTGTGCAGTCCAGCCTTGTCAGACATTCCCCTGCCCGTGCCTCAGTAGCTAGCCATTCATCCTACTGCTACGGCAGCCGTCATTCATCTCTTCGCACATCCACAACAGGCTTTGTGCCTTGCCGGCGCTCTTCCACCAGTCAGATATCCCTTCGTAACCTCCCATCATCCATCCAGTCCCGCCTGTCTATGGTGAACCAAATGGAACCTACTGGCCAGACTGGGGTCAGCGTGCAGCATGGACTGCCCTCTTCTAGCAGCTCCAGCCAAAGCATCCCAGCCTGTAAACAGCATGCCCTTGTGGGCTTTCTAGGGACAGAAGGAGGGAGTAATGCAGCTGAAACTCAGTCAGGTGGCAGTGCAAGCCCTGCAAACCAAATGCAAGCCAAAAAGGATGACGTTATTTACAGAATCCAGGTGAATAGTCTAGAAGAACAAGTTAACTTGTGTTTCCACGCGCTTTTATTACTTGTTCCTTTGTATGTTGTTGAAATCGCTAATTACAAATACGTGTTCTGGAATATCTGGTGTACAGTTTCTGTGCAGTTATGTGGAGAATTAATGTAAAGAAAAGGTTTTCTGGACAAGCAGCCTTCCTGTATGTTCCTTGTCTACATTATTTTTCTGTTTTGCTGTAGTGCAGCTCTGAGAATGTCAGTGGAGCTCAGTTCCACTTCATATTTAGTTTACCTTTTATACTTTACAGCAGGTAAAGCTAAACGGCTTCATTTGCAGGATAGACAGCTTTTTTCTTTGAAGCCAAGTAGATTTTCCACAAAAGTAAGTGTAAAATACTTGCTTTCACTTTCATATGTATTTATTCTTTGTTTATATCCACTTCAGGGTTTACTGAGCAGCAAGCATTTTACTATTGACTAACTTAATCATGGCAGCCTTACTTATTTTGTGAAAATCCAGGAATGTATATTCTTGCTTTCTTAGCTTTTATTAGCCCCACATACATGTCTTTGGCATTATACTTGTGGGAAACCTCAAGAAGTTTATTTAAGAGGTTAGATCATAATAAACATGATTTCATTGGTGATACTACCCCAGTTTAGAGTAATCCTTAGTAAATTGCATCATAGTGGGCAAAGTTAAATTAATTTTTCAGGTCTGTGCTTAATAGCTTTTGTTTGCAGGCAAGGGCCCTTTTATGAAGCTGCTTACTAATCCTCTGTGTGAGGAGGATAAAGTGGATATGTGCCCTTGGATAGTGGACATTATGGAGTTCTCTCTGTCCTTAAATAGGAAGAATTTTTCAGGAGATTTCTCCTGCTTGTCCTGTGGAAAGGCCAGTTTACTTCAAAACACAGGGTGGGTCTCAACTAACAATGCTAGTAGATAAATACTTCTGCCTAACGATGAATTCCCCAAGTTTCTTAAGGTATTCTGTAAGAAGTAATGAGCCTATTGTAACAGCTCATAATCACTTAACTTTTCTCTGCTACTGGACTGTGTGCTGCCAATGCTTTTGTTGTGCCATCTCCCCAATCCTGCCATGAGCTAGTATAACTGAAAGAGGTGGGGAATGGAACCGGAGCTGTTGCTTCAGTGAACTGGCATACTCACCATATTCACTGGTATCTGAAAACACAGCATCATTTCCAACTTCAGTGCTTTTTGGGCTTGGAGAGCCTGGAGCTCAAGTTTCCAACCTTGAAATTGGTCAGAAATCAATGTCAGTGGGTTAAAGTCAGTTATCTGGAATTATGCAAAAGGTTACAGTTTATCTGTTTCTTTTAATTTTGGCTGAACTAACAGTCAAAACTCAATTCCTACTTATAGTTAATGGATCCCAGTCAAGTACTGGAAGGGATCAACGTGTCAAAAAGGAAAGAGCTGCAGTGGCCAGATGAGGTGATACGGCTAAAAGCTGGAAGAAACAGCTGGAAAGACTGGAGTCCTCAGGAAGGCATGGAAGGCCATGTAAGTTTTGCTTGGAAGTTGGCAAGCTAACCTTAAAAAGGGCAGTGTCTTGATTCTGCGGCAGTCTGCCTATATGTCAATGCAAATATCGATGTAGTAGGTACGTTAGGTCAGCAGCTGTCCTCAAAGTCACTGTTGCTGGAAGAGCAGGTCTAGAATCCTAATTCGAGGCAGAGAGCCATTTCTACAACTCTGTGCAGAAGATGCAGGCTGATGTTTCAAATGTTGTAAGCCACCACTCCTTCCTTGCCTTCTTTCAGCTTGTCATGATTTCTCAGCATTGCTTTCATTCATCCAACATTCATTTTCCTTTCTTTAAATTGTCAATCCCTGAAAAGATTTACTAACAAGTAATTGAAAGATTAACAACATTTTGTTTTAAATTATTCTGATGAAAATAAGCGTTTTTACATGTCTCTTTATTATATGATAGATACATGGTAGGTGTTTAAGAAGGAAATCTGTTTTAACTAAAACTTTTGAAAGCCTATGACTTGAAATTGTTTCTTTTCCGTATGGATGTTACATTTGCAGTTTACAAAAATTCACTGCACTGGCTAGAAAACCCATCTCCCAATTTAGGCTCCTTTTATGAGCAAAAAACCCATTGTGGTCTTTGAAACCTTTTGATTTTTACTGAGATGTACTTTTGTTTTAAGATCTTGATGCCTATAAATATGCTCCAGTATTCTCTCAGTGATAGAGGGAAAAGTCACTGAAATGGTCTACAACTGTTCTTCAATACAACTGTATTTTTATTTGGAATAGATCAGTTTTGAAGAAATTTCTTTGACCACTTACCTTAGTTGGAGACATTATTTATAAATTGCTTTTAGGGATAGATTTTGCCACTTGAAAGTCCACATCACTGTGGATATATATGCAAACTTCAGCTAGGAAATGGAGAAATGCCAGTTACACAGTGTACACTGTATCTACCTTGCTGTTGCATCAACATCAAGAAAAGGCCCTGGAAACACAATTATTCATGGAAGCAATCTGCCAGAGTTGACATCCCACTCTTGGGACAGTAGGGTTACGTTGTAGATAATACCTGTGAATGCTGTTGTAAATGTTCTCAGTTATCTTGGGTTTAGACATACTATTGCAGATCAAGAATGTGGTAAAGACGGTGAATGTAAAGGGTTATATTGAAACATGTCCTCTTGCATGGTGTCACTGGACAATTCTTTTCAGGAGTTTGTGAGTGTGTTCTGTGAATTGCAGCATGCTGATACATACAGTGATTGATGCTATAGAAAGATTAAAACAAGAGGATTTAAAGGTCAGCGTAAGCGGTTGTTCTGAATGCTTCTCATCTATTTTTGGTGCAGCATATAAGCAGGTTTTTTTAGAAGAGCATCTTTTAACCTTACAAGAAAGGGGGAAAGCACCAGATTATCCTGAGTGTGATTAGGAGGAAAGGATTTAACTTGATGACATGGTTTCCACTGCCTGCTTCAGCTGCCTGTGGTTAAACATACTAGTATCAGTAAGGCTCTTAGGACAGTCCTCCTTTTCGGATCCTGTGGCTGTGGTCCTTTCTGCGACTAGGCAGAAATTATTCTTACCTGCTGAGTTGCTGCTCATTTAGCAGTTTACTTTATGTCTGTTCTCAGTATGAAGTTCAGCACTCAGTGGTTTAAAACTTCGCTGCTGCTGAAAAAAGCCTTTTTCCTAATTTAGTTTATCTTACTAAGTATGCAGTGCAATGTGTGTATAAGTGAGAAAGACATTATAAGGTTTCTTCAAAGAAATTACGTTTAGCAGTCCTCTTTGGAATGTAGCTGCTTTTTCCAGGTTTTAAGAGGGTATGCCCAGTATTATCTTTCTATGATACATGATTCTGGGGTGTAGAAGAACCCTTTTCCTCCAAGAGATTCTTACCACCTCTTGACTATCTAGTGACAACATTTTGCTTGTACTAAATAAATGCCAGTCATTATAGAAGAGATGGTAAAACTGAGTGTGGCAGTATGGCAGTGATGAGTTTTAATCTGTGTACAATTTTTTGCATATGCAAAGTTTTTAAGGAGCCATGATATTGATGCCTGTAGCAATCTCAAAGGTACCGGTGTTAAATTGAAAACTATATGGGCACACTTTGGAGTCAGACTTGAACAGACACTTAAATATCATACTGTAGCATCAGAGGAACTAAAGATGCTGTGCTTCCCTGGCTGAACTCTCTCCTTGCAGCATAGATCTCATGGAATGGACAAAGCTAAATGTCCTTCACCCAGTGTTAAGAGAAATTGCCATCTGTGTAAAATGAAGATTAAGTGAGTCTCTTGGATTTGATCTTGGAAGATTGTGGTTTTCTGTCTTTTTTTTTTCTTTTATATCTTTAGGGATATCTTGAAAACTTTACTGCTGTGAAATTTATAAAAATTGGTTGTACATGCTTTTTGACTTACTTTGTCTTGAATTAAGTGTTCTTTTCCCACAGTTGGGAAATTTGAGATAATTCTATTTCTATGAAGCTGATGATCCTTATTGTTCCTTTGGGGCACCCAGAAGTTAAGGGTATGTTCTTAAAGAGGTAGATGAACAAAGACATACAATATATGAAAAAGGGACCTTCTGGCAATCAATTCCAGTCAGGATCCTTGGAAGTAGGAGATCAAAGTACTGAAGTTCTGTAGATCCAAGGAAGTATGGTACAATAATTTGTAGCACTGTTTCTGAACCCCTTCTTCTTTATAAATTTTTTTATTTTAAATTATCTTTGAATAACTTGGTGTAGAAGATCAACCTTGAATTCACAGTGCATAGGTAACAAAATCACAGCAAGATCTGTAATTTGCAAGAGACAATAGTTTTCCCGACTCCTGGTGAACTGCAGTTCTGCACTGCACAACACTGAGGTTGTTACAAATTGAGCATCAAAATACCCCAAATCTCCATGTGTGCCCTTTTGTCAGTTGCTATTCACTTTGGATGAACTGTTTGGTTCTGTTTTGGGTCAATTTGTTCCTACTCAAATCAAAATCAGACTGGTTGCTCTCATGGTTGTAAAAGACCTAACTGTGATTTTAAGAAGCAGATCTTCAGCATGCAGCTTATCTATGGGTATGCTGTCATTGAAAAATGAGCAACTAAGTCATATAGCACCTGTAGTTTTGCTCCTTTGGCCCTGTAAGGGTCTTGAGTTATCAGCTACAACTTTGATATGACAGGTCTCCCTGTGGAGCTTACAGTTTATTACACTTTGGTTTGTTTTTTTTTTTTCTTCCCCCAGGTGATTCACCGCTGGGTGCCTTGCAGCAGAGATCCAAGTAGTCGGTCACATATAGATAAAACCATCCTGCTGGTTCAAATTGAAGATAAATATGTTGCTGTTGTTGAAACTGGAGTCCTTGAACTTGGGGCTGAAGTGTAAATCTCTTTGAGACTGAAACTTCCCCTTCTCCAATGATTCAGAAGAGAGAAGGGTCCAGAAGAAGCAGCTCCCAGGACACAAAACTTTGGTCCGGTTGTAGGAAAGGACTTGAAACACAGATTTGTCTAAGTCCCTTTCCCCAAATAAACAAGTGTAAGAAATTTTTTTAAGTTGTTAGCTGCTGAAGAAACACTTGCATGAAGGATAGATTTGTTGAGACATATCTTTTGTTTATAAATTCTGTTATGCATTGCGTAATGCTTTAAATCAACAAACTTTTCAGTTCTAAGATCAGAGCACCTCATATTTTTCTAATTGTTTTGCCAAAAATTGCCATGTCTTGTCACAGAGTGCGTGGAATTCATCCACCTTATTTTAATGAAATTGACTACAAACCTTCAGTTTGGTGAAACAGTGTAAGGGTTTCAGGTGTGGCAAGAAGAGACTGAACAGATGTATAGATTCTTATTCCTTATGAGCTAAACATTAATGAGAACTGCACTAATTTTTTTACAGCAATGCACTAAAAACAACCCTGAGATTGCTGAGAACATTTATTTATATATATAAATATAAGTATATAAAATACCATTATTTAAATTGCCTTTGGGATTAATCCCCTCCCTCTCCATATACATGTTGATGGTAAGGGCTGTGCCATGGGTTTGGTTCTATGTTCTGTATTTCGTACAAGTGCATTTGCTGCATCCTCTTCACAATAAATGGTAAAATAACAAATGTGTAGAAAAGCACCTGAGTATCCCTGTACTACATCAAACTTTATTGTGGTGGCAGTGGTACCTCAAACCTGTACAACACATCTAGCTTTAAAGTGGGCCCCAATATGACTTTCTATCTGTTTTCCCTTCACTAGCCATGGCTACTTTGCTTCTTTACACCTGGAGCTGGCTGTGTTGTTTCATTGGCTCTTCTCTGGCAAACACAGTGTTTTGTAGTGGGAGGTGCAGGTCCATGATTACTTCACAGATGCTTGAAGGTTTTTTTTTATTCTATCCAATTTAAAAAGAAAAAACAGTAACAACTCTCCAAACAGAAGAAAAAAAGAACACAATAAAACTTGACTTTTGCTTTCAATGATCTTTTATAGAAGGCACAGCCCTAAACTTGTATCACTTTTACCACCTTGCCTTTTCTTTCCCTTTAGTCTTCATTCTTTTCTATGACTTGAATTTTATTTTCTGTGATTATATCTTCTATGTAAGTGTAATTTGAGTATTTATAACTGTGAAGTTGAATTATTCATGTGTTACATATCCTAGGTTTTATTGTATTTTTTTAAAAGTGTGTATTCAGGGAAACAAGTAACTCAGAACTATCATGGGAGTGTGAGAGGGAAACTGGTTTGTTCTTGACTTGCAGTTTCTATGACTCACTTTTCTTAATCCATAAGAAAGAAATGTACCTGTTGTGATTGTTTCCTGTTTCTGACCTATAATTATATAGGACTCTGTGGGGAATTTGCATACGTTCTAGCTTTTGGGAGCAGCCATCTTCTTCCCAGTCACCTCCACTTCTTTATATGTGTTGTAATTAGATGAGACTTTTGATATACCACAGAGGTTATTATAATTAATTCTCTGACATCAGAGAAACGTTGTCCATTATGTACCTAACATAAGAGTGAAATTACATGGGATAAGAAAAAAGGAGAAAACAGCTACCTAAGAAACACTGGTATTCCAGCTCAAGTCACTGTGTGCCATCTGGCCATGAGAGGGTAAGTCTGTGTGCCCGGTAGCTACTCAATTCCAGTTACCTTTCCCAGTGAATGATACTGGGACCTTGCTTGCATCATAGACTATGCAAATTTGTCCTTAAAATGCTGTGCATCTTGAAGTTGCATATTACTATTCACTTTATTCATACACAGTCCCATTTAATCATGGTATAAATGCACAGATCTGCCACCCTTGAAACTATGTGGAACAGCAAATTTATCACATGTATCACATTATAGAGTAGTTGAATTAATCTGCATATATGAAAATGTAGTACAGAAAATGAAACTTCTGTAGTAGTCTGGTAATGCTATCAGGAATGAAGAAAATGTGTAAGTTTTGAATTGAAGGCCTTTTAGTGAAGGTTTTATTCTATATCCTTCCCTTCAGGTAAATACTTTTAATTAATTAATACCTTTAATTAATTAACCTTCCAGGTTTTCTGTATCACTAGCAACATTGCTTCATTTAAAAGTGAGAAGTTTGGAAATAAGCCCCTATTTGACATCAGTTGCACAGGGTTGGATTTTTTTCCCTTGGATGGAAGCCTTGAGTTAAACAAATGACTGAAAGCCAAAATATATTTTTGCGTTGTTTTTTTTTTAAAGCTGACTGAAACAACTTTCAGTATGTTAACCCTGACTGAACAATCTCTTGCTCTTTTTGGGGCAAGGTCCATTGCTGGTAAAAGATGTGATAGGAATTAATGGCTTGTTAATGTGGAAATTTTAGTGCATATGTCTGTCTGCCTGGAATTATATTGGCAAACAGCAGATAGAGAGAGAGAGACTTTTTTTAAGGGCAAAGAGAATTAATGAATAGTTCTATTTTTTTATAAAACATAAGACTTGGTATGCTGACTTCAGGAGATGGATTTTAATGTGCAGAGCTGCTCAACAGAAGCCACCTAGTTGAAATTTCACTCTTCCATAAGGCTTTGGAAAATTAAAGATTTTCCTGACCTTGTTAAGATTCATATGATTGTATGTTGGTTTGTACAGTGTTTGTCTTTGGTTTCTACTGTGCAAGTGACAAAAATGTTTTTCTTCTGACTCGGAAGCACAGAGAATTAACTAGGTTGGAAAAGACCTGTGAGGTCATAGAGTCCAACCTATGACTGAACACCACCTTGTCAACTACTAGACTATGGTATGAAGTGCCAAATCCAGTCTTTTCTTCAATACCTCCAGGGATGGTGACTCAACCACCTCTCTGGGCAGCCCATTCACTCTTTCTGTGAAGAATTTCTTCCTAATGTCCAGCCTGAAGTTCCTCTTAAGACTGGGGATGTCTTAACCTTCAGCTTAAGACTAGTCCTCTTGTCCTGGTACTGGTTACCTGAGAGATCAACCCACCTGGCTACGCCCTCCTTTCAGGGAGTTGTGGAGAGTGATAAGGTTTCTCCTGAACCTCCTCCAGGCTGGACAACCCTAACTCCCTCAGCCTCCTCATAGGATTTGTGCTCCAGACCGTTTACCAGCCTTGTTGCTCTTGTCTAGATGCATTTGAACATCTCAACGTCCTTCCTAAATTGGGGGGTCCAGAACAGAACACGGCACTCAAGGTGCAGCCTCAGCAGTGCCGAGTACAGGGGGATGATCTCAACCCTGGTCCTGCTGGCCACACAGGCCAGGATACCATTGGCCTTCTTGGCCATGTGGGCACACCTCCTCACAGGCTAGACCTGCCTGTGGAAACGTCTGGTCTAGATGGAAATTATTTCATCTTTTATTTTCTTGGTCTTAGTCTTGATGTGTAATATTTTTCTGCTGTTATAAGGATGAAAAAGATAGGTATTTTCAAATTATTTCTGTCAGTCGAAATTGAACCTTACCATAGAGCAGAATTTTTTAGATCTTTCTAGACTTTTATGAAAACCCTTACAGATGTTTGCTTTTACTCTGCACCCTTGCGTTGTGATATTCTCTTGCCATAAGAACATTCCAGTTAAGTCCTACTGTTGTAGCTTCCAGGTGGATCCCAATCTATTTTCTTTCTCTCTGATTTCTGTGGAGGTTGTATCTATATGTACATATGTAAGGACTTCTCCCTAAAACACTCAGTTGCAGAAAAGGGCTTGAAAACCCCATTAAGCAGATAATGTCATTAGTAAAAATGGCTACTACATGATGTTTTAAAACCTTTTCTCATTTCACATCTCTGTGAAATCTTTTAGAGTGTTCTGATTAAAAACACCAAAAGCCTAGAACTGTGTATGTGGCACCACTGATGACACCTAGACTTCTGTGCTACTTTAAATGGATGATACTAGTGCTGGATTCTGGGGATCTCTCTTATAATCCAGCATGTGTGAAATGGTTTCAGAGTTTGAAGAAGATGATGGTGATGATTAGTTCTTGAGGTAATTCCATGTAGGCTGAATGGTCGGTCCTACAGCCACTTTGCATGGGACATCTGGCATATTTCTGAGTAGTGATGCCAATTTTCCAGTCAAGAGTCATCACCAGTCATACCTCATCCCATGGTCACAATGCCTCTGGGAACTGAAGGACTCTTTGAGAAGCCTGGATGACTGGTGAGATGACAAATGAAGACATGGCACAGGTCTATGCCTTTGGCAAGAGGCTATAAAGATTTGTCTGGATTTGGGCAAGGGGGGAAGAGATGCCTTATGATTGATTCAACCTTCTCTGATAATGCACACACCACCATGCAACCGGGAGTGTAGATAACAAAGACACTGCTTTAAAGACCTTTCTCAATTCAAGAACTCTCAATTTATGAAATGGAGCTGGATAAATTTAATTTCATACCATTAACAATATTATTCAACTTATATTGGATTTGGGGTTGTGCCACCACAGGTTTTATGTACTTAATTTTATTAAGGAATTTTATACCTATTATATAGGCATCTATTATTTTCTTGTCTGGCTTGCTATTTGATATTCTAATGTAGTACATTCAGTGGCGCTGGACTCTTTCAGAAATTATACTGGTAATTCCTGGTGCCTTAGTAAAACAGTGGGTACATAACACCTTGGTGGAAGGTAAAGCATGTGACTTGTTTCACCCCAGCATGATATGCATATTTTTTAAAAGGTGATTAAGATGGCTGCCCCAAAAGATTTTGGGAGTATACCTACATCACTTGGTCATGAACATTTGAATATGAGCAATTTTTATGACTTCTGGTATGTACAATTTGACTAGATAAGCCCAGTACACTTAGGCTGAAACTTTGAAAGATGTCAATCAAACAGCTGGATATGTAACTTCGTACACAGATGCCCTTGAAAGCCTGACAATAGCTGCTGGTTAGGAAATGGAGAAGGGAGTAGAGCATAAAAGAGAGGGTGGCTTTGGTTTCTAATGGACAATGAAAATATATATTGCTTCTACCAGCAAAAGGTTACCTTGCCAGGGATAGGGATATATGTACCTGCGTGTCTGTGAGTGTGTATGTGTCTGCGTGTGTTATTGAAACAGCCTGTAAATATTGTAGCTGTTTAAAATGGAAAAGGCAGAGAGTTTTTTTGCAACATGTTGCAGCAAAAGGACAGTATTGACAGTGGAGAAACACTGAGAAATAAAAGAACCTTTTTTCACTTGTTGTCATTTATTGCAAGATTACATTCTGTTAAGGTACCATTCTCACAAATTCCCTATAAGGACTGTTTTAAGTTTATTCAAATCATCCTTTAATGAAAGATTATCTTGTTTAAAAATTGTCTTTTGTAGCTATGCAATGAATAACCTCAATTGCTATTTTACTGCCAGCATCATCCCTGTTTTCATGCTTTTGCATAAATAAGTGCAACGTGCACTCTCTTCTACTGTTAAAATGTTTCATCTCTGTGTGGAAGCATTTTCTCTCAGGGATTTCCCTTCTCTTAAATGTTTTTCAAAGCCCAGAACACTCTTGTACTGTCATTGTTCATTCATCATACTATGCTAGGAAATGCCTTACTTAGTGTGGTTTAATCAGTCATTTCTAATTTTCTGCCGTCCTTGATCTGATACCCAAGTGTAGCATTGGGTGGAGTCCTCATGACGACTGTGTTTGCATGAAACACTTTGTGATAGTGATGTTTAAAAATACTCAGCTGCTGTCTGTCCATTCTCTCAAATATTTCACACTTATACAGAGGTAACATTATCTTGCACCTTACAGTTTAAAAGATCACTTCTAACATAAACAATGGTGATTGGAGAGCTCTATGTCTGTAAAGATTGGGTGTTTCCTTTGCATAAAACCTACACAATGCATCTGCAAGTTCTGCTTGCCTGTGACACTTGACCTGTAGCTGCTTCAGGTCTCAATTTAAGAATGAGAGAGAAGAACACAGAGCAAGTGTTCCTAAGGAAAAACAGCTCCTTGTATTTTTTAACGTGAATAAGTCAGTCTCAGTGAAAAGATTAAAAGTTCTGTAACTGTTGTGTTTATCAGAAGCAGCTGAGCTTTCAGCTGACAATATCAAAAACGGAGGAGCAGCACTTCCAGACTGATGTGGGGCTGGCAAAGGGTAAGATTGTTGCTGTAGTCCACTGTTTCTTGTTCCTGTCAGCCAAAGGCCTGGAACTGGTAAAAACGGGGGAACCGGAGCCCTGGTTCCTGGTTGGAGGCTATTTCTTAGGCTAGTTTGCCCTGAGAGAAATCCAATTCACTTACTCCAAGATAATGTATCCCTGTGAGCCTATCAAAGACCTGAAAGCAGTGTCTTTGCTTCTACAACACACACCTGGTCTGGGTGAGTGGATTGTCTATTGCACAGCTTCCTTGTATTGTCAAAGATGGTCCTCTATCCTGTTTTTACCCGGACTTCCTATGACCCATAATTCTTGTGTAGAAAGATGGTACTTGGGTAATGGCACTTTACAGATCTCCTTCGTTCAATCAGTTTATGTGGATTTTCTTCCGCTCATCAGAAAGTGATTTGCATTTCTCTCCGAGCTCTTGGGGCAGAGCACCGTGGTAGGGCGCACCCGCCGCGGTGGCTCGCCGAGCTGCCGGTGCGAGCCCGCGGCACCGAGCGCTGCTGTGCCGGCTCGGAGCTGCTCCTGCGGGGGCTGTGCCGTGTCCCGGGGGCTGTGCCGTGTCCCGGGGGCTGTGCAGTATCCCGGGAGCTGTGCCGTGTCCCGGGGGCTGTGCAGTATCCCGGGAGCTGTTCCGTGTCCCGGGGGCTGTGCAGTACCCCGGGAGCTGTGCCGGGCGGCACAGCTCCCGGGGTACTGCACAGCCCCCGGGACACGGAACAGCTCCAGGGCGGCCGGCAGGGGGCGCCGCAGGCCGGCGGGCTCCGTGTGGGAGCGGGGCCGGCCGTGCCTGTGAGGGCAGCGAGCACCTGCGAGCCGCCCTGCCCTTCCTGATATACCCTGGTGTGTATTTACATGGTTCTCTCCGCCCGCTCCTCTGCTCCGGCCTTACCTTGGGGTTGTGCTCCCAAAGATGCCGCTCTGATTCCCACCCTCACTGCAGCACCCGGCTGTTCCTGCTGAACCGACCGGTGAGGCCGCGCTGCTGGGCCGTTCCGGGAACCTGCACTATTTCACTATGTCTATTAAGATATCGCAGAGAAAGGAAGACACCCACCTGCCTAATTATTTTCTTTCGTGACCAGGGGAGTAAGAAGAGGGGAACAAATAGCAAGAAAAAGGAAGACAAAGATATTGGGGAAAATATAGAGAAAGACTACTTTGTCTTTCCAGAAGCTGAAGGAGATTGAGTAGGCAGCCACAGTATAGTTTTCCATCCTCTTTCTAGTAATCCCCCTATGTCAAAGTGAACCAGGTGTGAATTCCTCAAAAGTGCAAATTAATTTTGAATGTAATTCTGATTTAGCAGACATCAGTCTTAGAAACTACTGAAAAATAAAGGGTACCTTTCTTTTACTCAGTGTATTGTATATATTATGATGTTTTGTCACATTCAGGTAAAATTATAAATTAGACCGTGGTTTAAAGGGCACAGTGCCCCTTTGTGATGCTGGGAATGAAATGGCTGCTGTTTCCACGTGTGATTCTTAGGAATGCATGTCTAAATCCTGCAACTCAAATAAGCATCCATACTGTAACTACGGTACAAATATCAGCTGATGAGGATCTGAGCAGCCTCTCCTGCTTGTTTGGATCCCACATCCATTCTGCTGTGGCAGGCATTACAGGATGGCTCAGAGCTTGTGTACTGTGACCTTGCACAGCATTCACTGTCTCTTTTTCACTTCAGCTGTGGAGACAGATGCTTGGGACCTGGGCACTTGTGAAGCTCTCCTGTGAGCCTACCTGTGCTGTCTGATGCAGGTACCAGAAGAGGCAGGCTGGAGATTGTTGCCAGGAAGTCAATGCTGTCTTTGTAGAAAACAATTTTTACCTTGCTAGTGGAACACATTTTACATGTCCCAGCAGTGGCTGACAGGGACAGAGAGACCTTAGTGATGTTCCCCAGCAGCAGACACTGTTCCAGCTCTCCTCCTTTTCTCATTGTGGGAGTATCTGAGGTTTAGAAAAGGCCAGCTCTCCCTCCACTGTGCTATCATTGCTGTGGTACATTAACTTTTTCTCTCTTGTGCCATTTGTGTTTACCAACACCTGGAGCTGTCAGCCCTCTGTGCTCCCTGACTTCCTCTGAGGGAGAAAGCCAGTGCCCTTTGCATCCTCTTTGTGTGTCTTTGCTGGCACATTTGCAAGTTCTGCCCATCACTCAGAGGTGTGGAAAGCAAAATTGGTAGCTCGTCCCTCTGCAGGCAACAAGACAGCAGATGTCTCTGGAGAAAGCAGTGCTCAGATATATTTAGGGCAATTATATACCACAGCTTCATGCTTCTTGTCATCCTTGTTGTTTGCTACTAATGGAGAGTTTTGGTCCATCAGTGTTGTATACATCTACAGCAAGACTGGGCTTGTTTGCCTCCCTCTCAAGCTCTCTTTCCCAGCCTGGAGTTTCTATTTCTTACCTTCTCAGGATCTTTCCTGTGAATAACAAGATAACTTCTTGCTGCACCCTGGTTTTAGTGCTCTTCACTTACCTTTGCCTAAGGCTTGGAAACCTCTGGGTGGTAGCTTCCTGCAGCACTCTTTTCTTTTGTCACTGAATCTATGAAAATGATCCCTGAAAATTATTCTTGACTGTGGCCTGGATGATCTGCTTTCCTGGTACCTTACATGAGTTAAGAAAAAAAAAAAAGTTGTATTTTGAAAATGCCTCATACTTCAAGGGAGGTTAGTTGCTGTCAGAGAGGTACCATGGTAAGGTACAGCTCACTGCCACCCAGGGAGCCTGCTGCTGTCCCAACCCACTGCTGCACATGCTGTATCCACCTCCCCCTGGACCCCTCCTGCCCATCAATTCACTTGACCACAGTGTCTGCCAGCCCATTTGCCTGCTGCCAGCTCACAGTGAGCCACGTCTGAAGTCTCAGACATCCTTGTTTTTCATGCAGAGTGCATTAGGATCAAGGAAGACAGCATCTGTGAGAAGAGACAGCCCCAACATCATATGGAAGTGTCTCTACCGCTGATATTTGAGTCAAGTGGACACCCTGTGCATGGGCAGGTCTTCCATCTGTTGTGTGGACCCTCCAGCCCAGGTAAGGATTAGATGCCACCTTAGAGCTTGCACCTGGATAACTTGTACTGATTGGGTACCTGTGTGGGGTAGCATCATAGGATGGCTTAGGTTGGAAAGGACCTTCAAAGATTATTTAATCCAACACCCCTTCCACAAGACTGGGTTACTGAGAGCTCAGTCCAGCTTGGCACTGAATAGTGCCAGGGATGGGGTATCTGCAACGTGTTTGAGTGCCTCACTACCTTCATAGTAAAGAATTTCTTCCTAATAGCTAATCTAAACCAATTGTCCTTTAACTTAAAATTGCTGCTCTTCCTCCTTTCATTAGGGGCCTTGGTAAAATGTCTTTGTCTTTCTCATAAGCCCCATTAATACAATGAAAGATGAGGTACCTGCTGGGTGTGAGAAATCGGGAGCTCAAAAACAGCAAAGCTGATCATCAACTGATTCCAAAGAGCCAAGCGTGGCCCACCTGAGGGGTGATTCGGTGAAAGCCCTGTACATCTCTGCCTGAGCCTCACCACCACTTCAGCCTTGCTGTTGTGGCCCCTTGGAGCCCTCAGTGTGTGCTGGATGATCCCTGTGAGCACCCAGCCCCTCCGCGGCCTTGCCTCGCGCTGTACAGCACGTAATGAGAGCTGCAAGTGACCCATGTAATGGGTAACTGGCTTGGAGCGTGGCACTGCCCGCGATTACAAGTTTATCTGTACGTGATGTTACACTGCACAGCTCCCAAACTATTTTCAACACAATTGATTTCCATTATGGAAAATGCATTCCCTGAAGGAGACGGCAGCAGTGATGCACGATGGCACAGCAGAGCTGGGCTTCATCTTGGGCATGAAACACACCATGTAAATACATATCCGTGTCAAATCCAGTGGCAGTGGTGTTTTTTCCACACTGTTCCAAGCTCAAAAACCCATGCTCACCCTTCTCAGTGGCCAAGAAAGTGTCAGCACCAGGGGAAAAAGGAGGGAGGGGAACAGCCCCTTGCTTTTCTCATTCCTGGTTACTACAGCTCCTCAGGGGTGGGAGCAGATGGCCCCTCTGAGCTTTTCCACGCCTGGTACCCCCACTGCAGGAATGGGGGTGAACACTGTGAGTCCTTGTCTGGAAAATTGTATGGGGATCATTCTCCATCTGCAAGCTCAGGTTTTGGAGGCACACCATGACTTACTGCTAAGGTATTCTTTTTTTATTAAGTATTTAGTGGCTGTTCTAGAGATTTGTGGAGAATGACAGGGAGAGAAAACCCAAACCCTGCAGATGACTTTTACAGTCAGGTTTGGTGTACCAGTACTCCTACACCCGCATTTCTCTCCCAACAGGAGCCAAATTGCACAGCCTTATATAACCAGCTATATAAAGAGTGCCTTGAAGGAAGCCTAAAATGCTGCCTAGTCCCCACCACCGGCACCTCACCCCCAGCACCTCCTGCCCTCCTCCAGGTGGGTGGGCTGCCCATGGCCCACCTGCCCTCACAAAGGGACCTGCAACCTGAGTGCTGCTGTTTAAAGTGCCATCTCCATGTGTGATGTGCCCAAGGTACATCTGTCCCTGTCTGTGCCTGGAAAACTGCCTCTAGCTCTAGTGTGTCACTGGCTGAGATGCTTCCATGGTCAGGGGTGGCGGGATGGAGGACAAGGAGAGGAATTTTACACACACCATGAAAAGCATAATCTGGGCAGTGTGTTCAAGCTGAGAGCCTTTGCTTGCCCAGCTGCAGAAAGCTCTTGGGGCAGGGTGAATGATCATTTGGCCTTGTGGTTTGTCTCTTGGATTTCAGAGTAGTGCAGGGGCCGTCCCAGGTTTGCTAAAGTGTTCTCAGGACCTACTATTCTTCATAAGTGTGTGCATATGTATCTGTACAGACACTCCTGAAATGAAGGCTGCCTTACAGAGCTGTGACCTGGGATGCCTGCAGCAAACTAGGCATCACACAGAGATTTAGGCACAAAGCACGTGGGATGCATGAGCAGGAAGTTGGAAAAAATTATAGCTCTAACTCAGTGTTCCCGCCTGGCCCAGCTTGAGGATTTGCTACAGGGTGCTCACACCTGTGCTGCAACTGCCTTTTCCATTTCATCCTGAAAAGGTTTTGCAAATAATGCCTGGGGACAAGCATGGCTTTGCCAGGTCTCTCTCTCTTTCATAAACATGCAGATGGCTCACCTTTCCTAAACTGTTCTCTAAATGTTTTCCTCGCAGCTCTAAATGACACTTGGGAGGATGTGAAAGGCAGCAGTGAAGAGCGCTGTGCCTTCATTGTGTAGATAGTTCCAAAACAGTAAAACACAACTGCTCGAGCAAGAACTGCCTAAAATATGAAATCTATCTCAGCTCACATCTGCTGTAGCAGGGGCCAAGAATGCTGTGGGAGAATGTGTCTGTGCAGAGGTTGAAGCGGAGCAGCAGGGCACAGGGCGCAGGATTGCTGTCAAAACTGCTGCTATGGTGACTTTTGGTTAATTTTAATTTTTTCCACCTCCCTTTTCATGCCTTCTCATAGAAGAAAAGAGTTTTATCTATCTCATCAGAGAGAAGTGTTGTGGGAGGCAATTCACATATATACATATATATGTATATATATGTACACATATATGTGTGTAAATATATGTTGTGCTATAAGATTTTTCTAATAGTGATGTAGATGGAGGCTTCAGATTTTTCTCATATTTGAGGGGAGACAGGATTTATGAATTAGCTCAGTCAACACTGAGCTAGAAGCCAGCCAGGAAAGCAGCCCAGCTCCATGAACACTGCCATGCCCAAAGAAAATCCAAACTGCACTTGTAGCACCTTTCCCTACAGTAGCAGAGACACAGCTCTGAGGTGGAGGCCTCTTTGTAGCCCACAGGAGTCAGGAGAAAAGCCTTTGGAGTTATATAATCACATATTCCCATGTGCCAGCATGAGTCAGGTTGCCTGTGACAGGGCTGGAGACAGGAAAAGGGTTTTCTGTGAGAAATACCTGCCCCGGGGAAGGACAGATACTTCGGCTGTTTTCACCACAGGAACACTGTCTCATGAACTCTTTGCTCTGGACCTCCTTCCCTGTATCACCGCTTTTCGTTTTTTCCTTCACCTCCCTTTTTGTACTTTGCCATAGGCTACATTCAGTGCACAAATCTGGTTTTTTATGTTTGTACAGCTCCTTAGACAATATGGCCATTGAACAGTTACGGTAACATGATTATTTTAGGGCAATGACAGCTTTTCAGATTTCCCTTATAGTATTGTTTAGATCCTTTTCATTTAAATGTGAAAGTAGTGCTAATGCAGGCCATGCTGGTAATGCAGACTCAAGCTAGTTTATGTATGTATGTGATTTCTTCCTGTGCAATACAGGAACATTCCTGAAGTAGAAATGAGTCATTGCTCCTTCATAAACCCACTGCAGACAGTCCCCTCCGCTGGCAGCAGCTCAGAGCCATCTCCGTGTTATGCCACTTGCAAAGAAATGGCTCTGTATGCGTGTCTCTCTGTTTTTCTTCTCCCCCCACTTTTCCTGGCTTTCCAGTAATTGCCATTCTCTTCCATTCCCACAAGTACAGGGAGAGCTACAGGAAATTATATTGCTAATTAAGCTATAGAAGAGAATACAAAAGCCCTAAACTATAAATATTCTATCTGTGTTAAAGATACGAGCGACATGTATTGTCCTTGCTGGTTGGAAGCCAGTGCAGCCAAGGAGCTAGGCAGAGACTTTGGGAGCAGGCAGTGCAGGCAGCATGCTCCCAGAGAGCCTCTGACTGCTGCCCCCAGACTCAAGTCACAGCATCATTGCAGCAAGAAATCAGGATCACAAGCAAAGCCACGATTCCATGTTATCCTGCTTTTCTAACTACAAGCTGCACCAAAGTACAGGTGATGCCTGTAAGGATTTTTATGTAGTGTCAGGCTTAAAGCAGCAGCTTTCTAGCAGCAGCATGGTCCGTGGTGATGGGATGAAGCTGGAAAGTCACTCGCAGGCCAGCAGCAGCACAGCCAGTGAAGGCATGCACTGGTGCATTAGTGCACTCCAGCCCCCCTGCCTCCCCATACATGAACCTGCTGCACCTGCCTGGAGCATCACCCAGGGCACAGCCTGCTGGTGCCTGTAGCACCTGTTTGGTGCCCAGCTCATCCACAGTCAGTGCCTGCAGGTCTTGCCCAGCCTTCCAGAAGGACAATTCCTCAGGGTAAGGGTGTGGGACAGATGCCTTTCTGGGTGCCATTCATTGCCTCTGAACACCCACTTTCTGCCTGGTACTGTCATGCCACGATGTCCCTGCACAAATCTGTACTTCCTGTCATCGGCCAAGTTCCTGCCTCTAAATCCTGGATTTGTGCAGAGGTGTTAAAACCACTTTGTGTTATTTGGTACTGAGGCTGAAGAAGGAGAGCCAGCACTGGAAATGGTGCCTTCTCCTACTGCACTCACAGGCTGCACCTCGGCTACAAGTTTTTCTTTATAGCCAAACCAAGTTAGGATTGGAATAATCCACACTTTTTTGGTTTTGATGGAATTTAAGACATTCCTATTCTTCACAGCCAAGAGATTTAAGAAAATTACCAAATATTCAGAAAAAGACAATGAACCTGCATACTTAGTGATGCTGCATGTGCACCAAACTCATGTTTTCTAGGTGCTAGAAATGGGAACAGGAGCAGAAATCTGATCCACAAAAGTACTTATGTGATACTACTGGTCACTACAAGTGTTTCAGTTCAAAGTCTCAGAACTGTGCCAAAATGCTGAGTTGGCACATGTGCAGAAATTCATACCCATCAGCCAGAGCTACAGGAGGTGCTGGCAGCACTCCTTGGCCCTAAAGTGGTGCACAAGATCAATTAGCTAAAACACCCGGTTGTTTATCACACAGAGGGGACCACGGTGATGCACCCTCATACAGACTTGTGCACAACTGGGCATTGGTTTGATTTTGAAAATCTTTTTTTTTTTTTGAGGCAGTTTCTCATAGTAAAGCCAAAATTACACTAAGAGCTACATGCAAAAGGACATATTTCCTGGTGGAAGCACTCCAAATTCAAGCACTTAGAAAGTTGTGCTTTCCTTCTTAACTTTGACAGTAGATGCCTGTTTGTTACAATGGTGGTTCATGACTTCTTTTATGTCTCTTTGGCCCATGTTTCTTGCCTAACATGCTTCATGTTGTGCAGTGAATGAAACAGAGTTTTGGACAGACCATTCTGCCTAGAGAATGAGGCAGGTGTCTTGCAGGACAATAATGCCATAAACATCTTTATTGTAATTTGTGTATGCCAAGAAGCCAGATGAGTGTTTTAAGCAGGTTTTATCTCACCTCTGTTTAGCACCAAATGGAAATTTGCACCTTGGAGCCAATTTGATCCAACAGCTCTCTGCTCCCTCTGCCATGGCTCCCAGTCAAGGGTCCTCTTGCTCCCAGTTTCTCTTCCCCTGGGACTTAAAGAGGTTGCTTCTGCCAGCTCAGGGAACAGAGCCAGCTCAGAGGGCTGCCAGGGCTAGTGTCAATGCAGGGAGGGAAAAATAGGACTTTTCTCCTTGGCAGCAAGCTGTTAGATCAATGCAAGCCATAAATAATATCAACCGCCCTTTCTAAGGAACAAGCACATTGCCCCAGGAAAAGTGTTCTCAGTTCTTAATTAACTGCCCAAGCTGCAACACACAAACTTTCTTCTGCACAAAATGAAGTGCCTGCAGAATGAACTGCCCTGCTTACCATGGCCTGTTCTGGGTGAGAGAATTATTTTCCCACAGGGCTTCTGTGTGCAGTCTTGGGGCAGCAGGATAGACACTCACCAGGCACTGATGAAGAACAGAAAAACCTGCTCACCAGGCAGTTGTTTCTCCTCCCTCCCCAAGTAAGGGGCAGCTACAGAAGTCTTTCAAAACCCAAACCTTCTGGAGAAAATTCAGTGGCTGCATTGAATAGTGCAGGCTCTTTCTCAGTGACATTAGAGACCCATCTTGCCCCATGCACCACAGGCATCAACATGTTTTTTCTGGGTAGCAGTAGCTGGTTATCTGATTACCCAGTGAAGTTCAAAGTTTAGCATGACTGGCATGAGCCACTAGATTGCTGCAGTGAGCAGTTATCTGTAGTTCTGTAGGGTTCCTCTGCAGTCAGTGGTGGGAGACAAGCAGAGCAAAGTCATAGAATCACAGGATAGTTTGGGTTAGAAGAGACCTTTAAAGGTCATCTAGTCCAGCACCCCTGCAATAAGCAGGGATATCAACCAGATCAGATTGCTCAGAGATCTGTCCAACCTGACTGAATATTTCCAGGGACAGGACATCTACAATGTCTCCAGACATGCTCTTCCAGTGTCTTATCACCCTCATTGTAAAAAACTTCTTTGTTGCATCTAGCTTAAATTTACCCTCCTTTGGTTTAAAACCATTAGTCCATCTGATTGGTACAAGCTCTAGCATAGAGTGTGTCCCCATCTTTTTCATAAGCCCTGTTGAAGCACTGAAAGGCCACAATGGGGTCTCCCTAGAGCCTTGTCTTCTCCAGGCTTTCCTCACAGGAAAAGTGCTCCACCCCTTTGATCATTTTTGTGGCTCTCTTCTGAAACTATTGCAACAGGTCCTTGTCCTTCCTGTGCTGGGAACCCCAGAGCTGGATGCAACACTACAGGTGGGGTCTTCACCACACTGCAGCATCTCAATTTCTTTCTTGTTGGGAGGGGCCCAGAACTGAAAACCCAGGATTTCGCCCAAAACCCAGGATTTGAGATGCAGCCCCACCAGTGCTGAGTACAGGAGGACGATCACTGCCCTGGTCCTACTGGAAGCACTATTGTCCATTATGTCCAGCTTTTCTTTCACCAGCACCCCAAGTTCTCCTCTACAGGGCTGCTCTCCAACCCTTCACCCCAGCCTGTATTGATGCTGGGGGTTGCCCTGGTCCAAGTGCAGGACTTTGCACTTAACCTTATTATTCAGCCTCATTGAACCTCATGAGGTTGACATGGGCCCATCTTGAGCTTATCCAGGTCCCTCTGGATGGCATCCTGCCCCTCAGACATCATCCTCTTTACCTTCCCACAGATGCAATGTAGTTGATTATGCATTTGCTGAGCCCTGTGTAATTTGCTGCCATGACCCTTTAGCACTTTTGGAGTATAACCAATATTTCCTTAGTGTAGTGCTGTGACATACTTTCCCCTTTTTATTTGATGGCTTGTAAATGAGTTTTAACTAAGCTGAATATCAGAAGGATGGGTGTTCAGTTTCATGACAGCCTCCATGCTCAGAGTGCCTTCACTTTCACTACAAACCCATTCTCGTGATTTATCTCTTTCAGAAGCTCCCAGCTGTGCTGTGGAGGTATGAACACGCCCTCCCCTGACCCATGCAATTCTGCTTTGGTAGACTGAGCTTGTTTACTACTTCCCTGCTTTTCTTTGCATATCGTAGAAAAATGATGGTCTCCTACGGAACCAACTGTGCTTTCTGAGGTAGGGAAACATCCTCTCTAAAGCAAATGCTGTACATGCTGGAGGGAAAACTGTGGGCTTCCTAGTGCAATTGTTAAAGCTTTCTCCTCTCTCTGGAGCAGCAGAGCACCAGTAGCTAAAATCTCAACCCACCATGAGCTCAATGCTGAACAGAAATGGTCATGTCAACATGAGCAACTTTATCAGTCAGAGCCTTGCCCAGCAGTTCTTTGCAATCCAGTTTGAGGGACCCACCCACATCTTGACAGCCATCAGCAGGCAGGGAGATGAGAATGGTTCTCATGACCATCTTCCAACTCTCATTTTCTTAGAGAAGGGCCTTTTGGCTGCTGGCTAACACAGCTGGTCTTGCAAGGCACATGGTGTTAGTCCAGGCTGGATACCTGTCAGGACTGGATTCTACGTGTTGTCTGTGCAACGAGACATCACATTTTTAATGATACAGTTAGAGATGTTTTGGGGTTTTTTTTCCCATTAGATCTTTGTTTCTTTAAGAGTCCCACTAGACACACACTAGGAGAAAGAATTACAGCACCGCAGAAACCTGTCAATTCATTCCTGTGCAATTTTCAGATGCATGCACGTCTATTAACTAACCTGTGTCAGCAATGCTGCATCTGCATATACATCTGCATACATACCTATATGTGCATACATTTTGCATAAAATGCTTATATCACAAGGCAAAGGATGGAAAAAAGGTGCTTCTTGTGCATGAGGATATGCCTATCCTGTTCTGCTAATGGAGAAAGATTTGCATGAGTTTGGACATGTAGTTGTATTTATATGCATTTTGTCAATTTAAACTAAATACTATATGTAATGCCTTACAGGTGAAGTCAGGCTTTACAAGGCTAACTCAGACATGATGTAAGCATAATGCAAGGTGTTCATCAAAAGAATAAGGACTCTGTTCCCTCAGACTGGGCTGTAAATAAGACTTATGCAAGCATGTATTTGTTTCATTTGATGGGAAGGTTTAAACCTATTCAAATGTCCAGGGTCTTTTAAATGGTCTGTTATCCTTGTTGTCATGTTTTGTACTAGAACAAAATGTCAATGAGTAAGAAAAACAGAGGCCATGTGAATATGTCAGGTATGAACCCCTCCAATGAGTAAGTCTGTATGTCTGTCAGTCTGGGTGTGAGAGGTTTTTCTTTCCCTTGCTCCAAGGTGACCGCTTATTTGGAAAGCTGGGCTAATGACTTCCATGTGGACAAATGCTGAAGGTGTCATTTCACAGCTGTGCTCTCCTGAAAGCTGAGGTTGGAAAGGGATGATTTATTTCCACCTGTAAAATTTCTGGATTTGCTAACTGAGATTGTGCTTCTTCTCACTGGTGACTGAAATACTTATGTTACTTGTGGGTGACATAATGATGTTACCACGCACACCTGTGTGATTAACATCTTAAGTCATATAAAAATCCTTTCAAAAACCCTGAAGAGTAACTTGTCAGGCTGCTACTCTTAGAGAGACACTGTTGCCAAGGGCTGGATCAAATGCTGGAGACAGTTTCTGATAAACTGATTAACAGCATGTTAATACCAAGAAAAAAGGGAAGCATTTGGCAGTAAATCTTTTGGGAAAGGACGTGGCACAACTAGACAGGAAGGGGTGTTATCATGCTGCCATTATTTATGCCACAAGGTGCAATGAGAAGTGCAAGACTGGAGCCCATATATTCGTTACTCCACACAGACAACCCACTGGACCTGCAGAGATGAGCTGGAGCTGCACTGGCACAACCCAGGATGAGGCAACCCAAGGGCTGAGGGGCAGCAGGTGAAAGCAGCAATGCAAGGTTGCTGTGCTGCAGGTTGAGCTTCAGTCCCTGCATTCTTTTGTATAGGAATAGCAGGAAATGCTCTGCTCTCCTTGCAAAGAGCAATGAAGATTGTGTTTAGTGAGTTTTCATCATAAGCTCATCATCAAACCTGTCACACAATTTAAGATTCTCCGATGAAATGACAATTTTTTGAATGGATGGGAATCCTCTCCTGAGATTTTACAAAGCAATTACTGAAATTTGGGAACTGTTTGTTCTCTGGATGACATTATTAAAATGCATTGACCTTCATGACAATCTTGCTGATGAAGTCAAATGGGCAGGAAGCAGGCAGAAGTGCAACATTCCAGTGTTGCTGGCCAGTTTTTTGTGTCAGATGTACTTCCTTTACTGCTCTAAAGTGGTGCAAAGAAATAGATTTTTTTTTACTGCTTTAGCTATCCATCCATCACCTGAATTTTTCTTGATATCATTGCACTGCTGTGGGGGGCATCAGCATCTGGCATCTGTTTATTTATGTGCTGAGAGCTTGCTTCAGTGAACTGCTGATGGAAGAGTTCAGCATTTCTCTGCTCATCAGAACTGGTTTATTTGTTTAATCAGCAACTCTGTGCTCTTGGTTGTCTGTGCCCTGTGAAGCTGGGACTGTGCTTCCACATCAGTATTAGAGAAGGATTACATTGCAATGCAGCTTGATCTTTCCATTCAACATGCAGCTATGCTTACTTTTTCATTTGTGTTAGGCCAGACCATCACATTGCAACAAAGCTACATCAGTTTATGCTGGGTGAGGGGCCCTGCAAATGCTGTGTGTGTCAAAGTACTGCCAAAATAAGCCCCATATAGATTAATTGCTCACAGCTGTCAATGATCAATGCAATCACTCTCAGGTGAGTCTCTGAAGAGACAGAGGGAGAAGCCACTAGCCACACCATTCCTTGGAGGAATAATGTGTGCTTCTTCCTTTGCCTCGTTGCTTTCTTTGAGGTAAGCACTCATCCCTGGAAACTTGTTTTTGTAATGGCAGAAAATTGGACAGGGAGTGTAAAAAGATTTACTGCCTACCCTGCATTGCTTACTTGCTGTATTTTTCAAAAGTCATAGAAAGAGGTGATGGTTAAGGGTGCTAAGACAGGATGAAGAAAGAGATCTGTCCCTAACAGTGAGGGTGCACTTTTAATGGATCTTGTAGCAGACATATCAGTAAAAGGCAGTACTTGCTGTTTTGTCTTTATAGGAAGAACAGGAAGAAAATTACTTTCAAGAAACTGTTGAATGTAGAATTTTTAAAGGTCCAGAGAGCTTATGTCAGGACTGGTAATGCCATGCAGGCATAATGGATGTACCCTTCTAGATGAAAATAAATAGGTCAGGCCACTTGGAGTGAATATAGAAAGGTTGGCAGATTAAGTAGAAATAAGACAAAGAAGGCTGAGGTCCATCTGAAATTAATTGTGACTATGGATGTCAAGGACAACAGGAAAGATATGTCAGTAACAAAAGGAAAGCTAAAGCTAACATGGGCCTGTTGGCAAATGAAGGGTGGGCCCTGATAACAGAGGCACCAAATGCCTTTTTTGCATTGGTCTTCACTGACAAGAATAGCCATCAGGAAACCCTGACCTGGGAGCCCAGAGTAAAGAAATGATGGAAGACTTTCCCTTGGCTGGAGAGGCCTGGGCTAGAGGATATCCACAAGTCCATGAGCCCAGACAGGATGCATCTGTGAGTCCTGAGAGAGCTGGCAGATACCATACTGGGCCACTCATTGTCATGTTTGTGGCAATCAGGAGAGGTGTGTAAAGGACTGGAAGAAAGTAAATGTCACCTCAGCCTTCAAAAATGGCAAGAAGGAGAACCCAAGGAACTACTGGCCATTCAGCTTCACCTGAGACACTGGAAAGAGTTCTAGAGGCCTGCTGGAAAGCATCTCTGTAGAGAAGGACCTGGGAGCCCTGGTGGCCGACAAGATGTCCATGAGCCAGCAGTACCCTTGTGAACAAGAAGGACAATGGGATCTTGTGCTGTATTAGGAAGAGCACTGCCAGCAGGCCAAGGGAGGTGATCCTGCCCCTGTACTCAGCCCTGGTAAGGCCACATCTAGAGTGCTGCATCCAGTTCTGGGCTCCTCAGTACAAGACAGACAGACATGGAGCTCCTGGAGTGGGTCCAGCAAAGGGCTATGAAGATGAAGAAAGGATTGAGACATCTCTCTTACAAGGAAAGACTGAGGGAGCTGGGCCTGTTCAGCCTCAAGAAGAGACAACTGAGAGGGGACCTCATCAATGTATTTAAGTATCTGAAGAGGATGGAGCCAGGCTCTTCTCTGGGGTGCCAAGGCAATAGGACAAGAGGCAATGGGCAGAAGCCAATACATGGCAAGTTCCAGCAGAGCAAAAGGGAAAAAAACTTCTTTGCTCTGTGGATGAGTGTGCAATTGTCAGAGAAGTTGTAGAATCTCACTCACTGGGGATATTTAAGAAGTGTCTGGATGCAATCCCATGCCATGTGCTCTAGGATGAGCCTGCTTGACCATCAAGGTAGGACCAAATGATCCATTGTGGTCCCTTGCAACCTGACCCATTCTGTGACTCTGAAATTATTCATGCACCACTAATAATTCTTGCATAGATATTTGATGTCTGATCATTTTACTCTCTGATATTTTACTGATTCATTTTGTTCCTAATTGAGGCTTTTTATTGTCCTAGAGGAAGGCTAGGGGACACAGCATAAGTAACAGGCTGATCCACTGGGTTTTCTGTATTCATGAGCCTCCAATTCCATGAAGAGGACCTGGAAATCCTTTTCACCAGGGGTTAATGTATGAGGCTCAGAGTGGATGAAGTTTGTGTGCTCTTTTTAATAAGCGCTGCTTTTCTTTGCATAGACACTCAAACTGCCTGAATTAGAGCACTGCCTGAAGGGACAGGTATTATGAAAAGAGCTGCCAAAGCCTCTGTGTGTAAGTAGGAAGCCACTGATTATCACAAGAGGATCTAAATGGAAAGGTGACATTCAAAAGACCATTAAGATAAAAGCCAGGATAGATTTCCTTCCAACCTCACTTAATATCAACTTTAGTTTAAAATCCCCTTTCCTGAGAGAATGTGTGATTTCATATACACAGCTTATTCCTTAATTGGGTACAGTCAGCTGCTTTAGAAAGCAATTGCTTAGCCAGGAGAGGTAGTGCGATTAATTGCAGAGGTAATAAGAATGCCAATATATATGACAAATACATATTTCTAATCTTTCAGTCACGAAAGCCAAGTGGAAAACAGAGTACCAGCTACTTCTAGATGGTTTTCAGGAGAACAAGCACAGATGTGGTATGGACAAAATTGCCTCTACTACCTAAACCAGGTTTCCTCATGCATGGTTTTGTGGAACTTTAGAAAATTGAAATGAAGGGTGTATATGGTGAATTTTTGTTGCTCTATTTGCCCCCTGAAGTCCCTTCAAGAGTGTTGCCTACAGTGTGCTCTCCAAGGCTCAAGTAACCTAGTTTTGAATGAAGCATGAAACTGTGATCTGTCCTTTCTGCCTGAAAACTGTCCCATAATTTCACAGTTCTCCTTGATTGGCCAGGGCTTGAAGCTGAGAATGTTTCAGTACTGTCCCATTTTTCCTGTTACAACTGTTTGACTTTTCCCAGAAAAATACATAGGAGTGTGTGTGCATGTGACTGGTTCTCCCTTCTGGGCATTAACCAGATTGCAATATGAGCCTGGGACTTGGAAGTGTGGATTGAGGAAAAAGTGATGACAATCACTGTTAGTAGTTACCATTTGTCAAGCATAAAATATACTTTTATTTTGCCAGTCTTTTCCCTGTAAAGCCAGTGATGCTGTCAGTCTGGCTGGGAGCTGCTGCTGATCAAAAGCTGCTGCTTTATCGTGCAGCTTTGGGATGACTCTGACCAGGATCTCAGGACCCAGACTGGTATCTAAACAATGTTTCTCCTGTGATAACAGTCATTGGCAGCAGCACAAATCCAACTTTCTGTGTCTTTTCCCTCCCATCATGTCCTACTCATGTGCAAGTCCCAGTATTAGCAGAAACAGGCAGTAAATGGACTACCTAATTTGCAAAAGTCAGATCTCTTAAGTATCACTTGGCTATATGATGGTGTGCTGATGATGCACAGCTGGGCCTTGAAGTTCTCAGCTATTGTTGAAGGAAAGGCATTAAATGAGTAGGTCACTTTTATGTGCCAGTTCAAAAGCCTGTTGTCTTTAGGAGTTAGGGCAGCCTTTTTCAACAATTTCCTTTCTTTCCTGAGGGTTGTCTATGTCTTGCAATACAGGATCAAGGATCCACCAAACCTGCAACAGGTACAGAGCCAGGCCCACAGTATATCACATCATGCCTTCAATCTGATCCTGCTGTGAGCAGTTACAAGAAGCTGCCCTTGACCCTGCCTCCCACCCAACTTCAAGGATCACCACTATGTTAAGGCTGCCTGAAACTCAGCACCTGCCTGAGGAGCTTTGCAAAAGAGCTGTTTTAGCCTTCAGGAGTTTATATACTTAGATTAAATTCTCACTATAGTAGGCCTTAATTTTGCTGACCACACATTAGTGAAGTCCCTGTTTCTGTGCATTATTAATATTTAGCCCAGATGGGAGAGGTTTGTCTTTGTAGCAATTTGAGCAAGAAGCCTAAGATGAAGCAAACTTGGCAAACAGTCCCATCCACTGCCATGTTGTCAGGGTTGCTCTGGGGAAGGTAGAATAGGTGACTTTGGGTTTTGCAGAAAATCAGTAGTAGAACCCATCAAAGCCCAGCCATGACTTCTATTGCCACAAGAATGCACCTTTTTTTCATAATCTCCTGTAATAAATAGCCTCATCTAGTCTGGCTTCAGAAAATAAATATTGATGATACATCTCTTTTACAAGGCAAAATATGAAAATACTTTTAAATTTCTCTCTCACATACTCTTTCAGAATTTTGTTTTGTGTTTGATATTTCTGGATTTAGCATAGAGTTCAAAAGCAGTCTCAGTCCTCATGTTTTTTTCCTGTTCTTCATAGATCTGTCTGGCAAACTGTCCTAAAATTGCCAGAGCTGGTAGTAGAAACAGGCATAGCTCTCTGCTACCTGCTATTCTGTGAAGACTTTTAGTTTCCTGCTTGGAAACAATCATGCTAACAGCCAGCTCCAAGGAGTTGAGGATGAAAATAGCCTGCCTTCCTGCTAGATCAGAACTGTTATGTCTCATTCACTCAATATTGCTTTGTCCAACTTAATTTTAAATGTACCAAGCAGTAGAGCTTCTGTCATATTAATTTTGAGAGTCAATTTTGTATACTTCACCACCAAGAAGTCCTTCCTCAGTCTCCACATTTTCCTTTCTTAACTTTATCCCTGAATGCTAAGTCTATCGTGATGTATTTTGCTGATTGTGTCCTTGCTCTTCATAATATATAAACCCTCTCAGATCTTTCCTGTCATCACTTAACTGTGCTACAAACATTAACCCCTTGAGCCTTAGTCTTCTGTTTGTGATTCAAGTTTTGCCAACAGCTTAGAAGACAATGCCACAAATCTTCAAACCTGCTTCATAGGCAGAGTGGTGGAAATGATTCTTTGAACCACTCCATTAAAAAAAAAAAAGCACAGAGAAATTTTCTTCCTTTGGCAAAATAACATATGTAATCAATGTTAGTTTTGATGAGAAATTGCAAAATAAAGGTGCTTTGTTTTTAGCAGTCCACTTCGACCTTTTTTGCAGTCATTCATTGCATTGTGTTTAGTTTATTCATCTACCTCCACTAACTTCCAGCTACATTAGTTAATGAAAGGGTGCTTAGCCAGGCAGATCTTTAAATGCTTGCAGCATCCAAAAGTAAGAAGGTTAATAGTCCAAATGCTCTAGCATTTGAAGATGCTTACAGCATAAAAGCTTTCTTTTGCATTTTTATTGCTTTAGTAGATGATTGGAAAATACTTTGAGGACACACTTTTGGCATGTGTTGAAAGACACATCTCTGCAGTGGTGTGTGGGCTGTGTTTCTTGGGGCAGGGGTGAAGGATACCAGGGGTCTCAGGATCCAGGAGTTCCCATTAAACACTCTCTGCAGTAGCTGGTTGGGAGAGTTGGTCTTTGCTTGCAAATCTGCTTATTCAAACAGAATCCCCTGAATTGCTGCAGGGGAAGAACAGAGTACTTGGGGGTATTTAAAAGGTCATTTTCCATGACTGACTGTGGTACATCACCAGTCTTCGTGGACACGGATTCCTTTTGTCACTGATTGTTCACCCTTATCCTGTTCTAAATCTGAGTATTTTGTGATCTGCTCTTCTCTATCAACAAAACACCTTCCCTTCTGCAGCCCTCTCAGTCTTTCTATTGCTTTCCAACTAGGATGCCCATATCCTTGACAAACTCTGACTTTGCATTGTACAGAGATACCTGCTTCAGGAAAATCTGCAAATGTGGATAGTGGCACATGGAATAGATTACAAAGGTCAGGGATCAAACACAATTGTGTTGATCAGGAATCTGCAAGGTGAGGGAAGCACAGTGCAAGCAAATACCTCTCATCTTGTGGGGTGTGCAGCTGCCACTTCAACATGCATATACTCATGCATGGGCAGCCACCCCTGGGCTAGGACCTACCATGTGTTTTGATAATGCACTGTTTATATAGCTTAAGTCATCCATTATTCCTGTCTGTTCTGGGATTTCTTTACATCTAGAGAGGTTTTTGAATTGGGCTACTCCCTGAATAACAGATATAAAAAAAAAAAAAACCTAAAAAACAACAAAAACCTGATAAAAATAGCCCACCGTCTTCAGCAAGGCTGAATAATTAATATTTTGCACATATTTACAGACAGTTCAAAGCTTTTTCCTAAGTTCTTGGACTGATGTTTTTTCCTACCTCAAGCACTTAAAGAAAACAGTGCATGACCTCTTTGTCATCAGATGAATAGGCTAGAAAACTGTCCAGGGAAATCTGTAGCCTAGTCTATATCCCACAAGGCAGGTCCTCTAGATGCTGCCCATCTGCCTGAATTGAGCTCCACAGTAGCTGCCAGGGCTAGGAAGAAATCAGATATTCCTGCAGGACTCTGGCAAGGGGAGTACTTGGGCTGGGAGCTTGCTATCACAATCGACTGATCACAGTAAAGGAGTGGAAGACAAGAGTCTCTAACAAGTCTGTGACCCATAAGAAGGCAGCATGAAGTTGGAGACTGGGGTGAAATTTCTTCTGAGTGAAGCATTAGTGCTTCTAATGACCCAGCACTGCAGGAGCTGGGTGTGAACTAAACTATTTTGGACTTTGGTCTTCAGACTTCCCAGCAGCAAAAGCTTGCCTAAAAGGCAGTTTCCTCTGAATATAGGATAAGCGGTCTAGCAAATGTACATATGCCTCAGCAAAATGATTTTCAAATGAATCTACCATATAGAATTGCAAGCAAAGTAGATTCAAGGAACATGTGATAAGGTGGAATAAATTTGGGTCTCAGTAAAGCATTTAAAAAGAGTCCATCAAAGATGATTCAAATTGCCTTGGTTCTGACATAGACTTAGCCATTTGTAAAACTGCCCAAGATTCTGCTAATATAGGATAGCTGGCAACAAGATATCAGTGGAGAGCACAAGGAAATCAGGGAGCAATGATGAGATATGCAATGCTAAATAGTATGAAATCTGTATTCAGAAAAATGCCCATGCAGGAACCAAATGAGGGAATAGGCATTACCTGGAAGCTGTTCCTGGAGAGTACTGGACAGCAAGGAGCTGTAGGTTCAGGGAAAGGAAAGATGGTTAGAAACAATATGATGGTGAAATTTGTGGAAAGTGCAAAATGATCGCAAAATATGTCAACCTACTGGGGCAAGCCTGGGGGAAGAGACCCCAAGAGAGTTTTAGTCTTGGCAACAGTAAATGATACATAAAGCTTCAGTGCAGCAGGCTCACTATGATATTATTCTTTACTAATTTCCATGGTATCTGAGCACTGCAGAGATTATCTATATAGACACTTTCTGAAGAAACTCTTCTCCCTGCTAGGACACATTAGGAATTTTATTTACCAGCTTTTGCATTTTGCAGTGATGGGATGGGTTATATTGAGAAGAGGGGCTTGAATTCAGGCTTGGTTACAGTAAGATCATCCTGTTCCTGTGAGAGAAAAAAGAAGCTGTACTTGTAATATTACTAGTGACACTCTTCTGTTCTGATCTCCTGCAGGGTTTGCCCTGGTGTGAAAAGGACCACTACCCCTGCTACATGTTGCTGGTGTGAGTGCCTGTCTCTGCAACACACTTGTGCTCAGGAGCTGGAGCCTGAATCTAATCTGCACCTAAAGCAGCAGCCCGAGGACTGCCCAAAGCACTGGTATGGTACCTTCATAGCAGTGTGTGTGGGAGAACATGTGGGCTGCTGAATCTTCAGGCAGATGACATGATATTTTATTTCACTCTATTTCTAGAAACCCCAAACCTTCGTTCCTAAGTGGTGTATGGTGCATTAGTGGTGGTGGGAGGTGGCAAATGCGTGATTCAGCGGTGCCTGGGTCTTTATCCTTCAGTACAGGCCCATCATAAACAGTGAGAAGAGCTTCTAGCTGAGGGCTGGAATAGACTATTTGGCTGTGAAGGCAGTCCTGAAGGATGCCCCTGGGAGAGGGGCATGTTCTGCTGCACATGCTCTGTCTTGTAAACACAGCACACTCCACCTAATTTTAGGTATGTTTTAGACCTGTTTCTTATGGAACTTTCATGGGAATCTTGTGGACTACCCTCTTTGTCACCCTTATGATTAAACTTGTTAGCCAATTTCAGCCAGAAAAGGGCTCCAAGAATAGTACCGGTCTTTTAAATTTCACAAAAAAAACGTTGCGTGCAGAAGAAAAGAGAAATTGTTCCCAGGATTTCCTCTGAGAGTCACCAGTGTTGCAGCACATACCAGCTTGCTTGCATGTCATCAAAGTATGTTTCTGGGGAGAGCTGTAAGGCAGAAAAAGCTGAAGGGTTAGGAGGGAAGAGTGAATTGGACTGTGATTCACTTAGAAAGCCAGTTAACCCCAGGGCACAAGCCCAGAGAGAGCATGGCTGGTCACTTCTGTTATTCACTGACTGCTCCATCCTTGCTCTGGACTTGGCCCAGCCCTAGGCAGCTGGACAGTGCTAGCCATGCAGGGTCAGGGACTGAGGTTAGGGACAGTGGAAAAAACTACATGTTTCTGCACAAAGAGGTTTTAATGCAAGGAGGAGAAGGCATCAGCCATGTCCAGGATGTCCCCACACAGTACCCTAATGTCCATGAATCATAAGTTACTCTGCAATCACAAGGCTGAGTCCTGTCCTTTTCCCTCAGTATAATCCTATTAAAGATCACAGGGTTACAGCTCATCGTTGAAAAAGAATTTGACCTGTGTTTCCCCCCAAGCTGCCAAATGAGGGCTAGTCCATGGTAGGGGTTGTTGCTATGCTGAGGGGAAGGCAAATGAGGCAGGTGTTCAGGGAAGACATGGTGTTTTCTTAGTTTTTAACTGTTAATAAGCCAGCAGAGGAGAACAGCACATTGGTTGATTCAGTGTGTCTTGGGACTGGAAACCCTCATTTGCAGCTGCAGGAGCTGCTCAGCTCTGTTAGCTGGAAAAAACATAGGACATCAGCTGGAGAAGTGCAGCTTTTGCATGTTTCCTTTCACATAAAATTACAGTGGTGGGCTTACTCCATGCTCCCTTAGTCTAGCTACAGCTTAAGTGCCTTAGACTCCCACCCTGGAAGAGGTTGAACTGGAGCTGAAACATGAACATTTAATGGCACAGCAATAAAATTACACCCTAAGGTGTGATGGGCCTTCACAGGCACAGGCTCCTCTCAGAAGCAGCACAGTCTGCAAGCCAAGATCCAGCAGAGGGAGTTTTTGTCGGGAGGACTGTGCAAAGTACAGCGCATCAGTCCAAGAACGTTAGAGGTCAGATAATACTGAGGGGCATTTTCCCCCAAAGGTCCTTAAGCTTCCAGCCTCACAGTCAGATGCCTGCAAGGGTGTCATGCTTCATGGACACTGCCATCTGTGGAGCAGGAAAAAGAGAGAGGAATCTGCCAAATGATTTGCAACCATAATGATCTAGAGATGATAAATGATGAGCAACAGCAGTGTCATCATCTCTAGCCAAACCAAGCATTAACTATTCCTGTGAGTGTCAATAAAGGAAAAAAGATCATATTTTATACTGCCCAGGGACATTGTTTGCTCTTTATAAACACTGAATTTCACCTGACTTCCCTGTGCGAGGCAACTTGTGCTATTGCTAATTCACTGCCTGAGAGCCTAGCAGGCAACATCTTAGTGCTTTGGCTGGGGTTGTGTAACAAGCCTCCAAAAGGAGGGTCTTCTGAACAGAGGCTGTGCCCTGGCCCTGTAGTGGCCCCTGGTTCCCTCCCAGATACTCAGGAAGGCCACCAGTTCACGGCATTCTCAGGGGATTTCAAACAAGTATGAAGCTCTTTAAAGCACACCTCAGCCTCTTAGAGCAGCACAACTCATGGCCACTGGGAAAACAATGCTGTGCTCATAGAAAGATGTAGCTGAATTATTCCTAGTACATTTGTCTTAGGTGCATTAAAAAGTCATTGAAAATATTTACTTTTACCCCCTCCTGTATAGCTCCTACCCCTCTGGAGAAGTGCTAGTGATTAAGCTGGATTGAGAAGATCCCCCTCCAGCCTGGCTAGGCAGGCACCCTAAAGCATGTCAGGGAACATGTATGTGCATGTGCAAAGGGCTTCTTGAAACTTGGGGATTACTGTTTGTATTAAGCTGTTGTTCTTAGGTTTTTTTCCAATAAATGAAGATATCCTTTCCAGAATTCCCCAAGAACCAGAAATAAACAGAAACATGATGGCAGACATAGCTATTTTTTTCCGTTCCCTTTGGTGAGACACAATTCACAGACCTGGGGCAGGTGCTGCTTTGAAGTGATGGGATCTCTGCTGTTATGGTAGAGAGGTCTGAGTGCACATATTCAGCTACAGAGAGTGGTAGAGATAAGGACTATGCCAATTTTAGTCAGTGGTTGTCAAGGGCTTCCTGAGTCCATATCTCCAAGGAAACACTTTATCAGGGAGTGTAAAAGCCCTGCATTCCCAGCTATCACATCTCTTTTGGTGAAGGGCTGGGGAAGTGTGGTAACTTCTGGTGGGCTCCTGAGGAGCCAGGAAACTTGTGGGGAAAATCCATGTGTGGTACTGATGTAATGTTACTTGCCAAGCACCTTTGGAAATCTTCCTTCATGTTTGAAATTCCATGGAAAATAAGGTTTGAGAGTTATTAGCAATTTAGTATTTTTCCACTGGAAAAAATTTTCTTGCAAAATTTATTACTGTTTCCCCTTATGTCTGTAGGGCGTTTATTTGATGGAAAATGCATCTTGCCCAGATGTTTGTCTCTCAAGTGGAGACAAACAGCACATAGGTGTCTTCTTAACATAACCTAAGGTTGGAATTCTAGGTCACTGTGGGTACAGAAAATTCCTGTTTAGGACAGACCCTTGCACATGGCAGCATTTGCAGACAAAGCAATGGCAGGCTCTCAAACCAGTCACAGCACAGAGGTGAGAGTTGTCCTTCTGCTTTTGCACTCAACTTACTGTCTTACTGAATAACTTGGCTGCAGCTAAACTTGGCTCTGCTACCCGGACTTCTTTTAATAAACTTAAGTCTGTCAGAGTGCTCAGGAAAGTTTGATACAACATCACTGCTGAATCAACAGAAACCTGTGTTGAGTGGATTTGCTTGCAAATGCATTCAAGACCTCAGCTGTAATGCCAAAGTTTGGAGTCATTCAAAATACCACAGATCCCTTGTGATTTATAACCATCTAATTAGTACTTTAACGCAGTTATGGGCAGAGAAAGCAAGGGTGAAGTCCCACAAGTATTATTTGCTCATGAGAATAGGAAACTAGAATAAGATCACACCAATTCTGGAAGCAATTTAAAGCCCTGATGTGCCTCTAGATACCATTCTGAAAAAAAAATGCCCCATAGCCCCAGACTTATGGGAATATTTGTATTCATTTTGATGCTAGCACTCTCCTGTGTAGCCCTTCCTGCAGCACTAAACCTTGGCCAGAACCAAAACAAGTAATTTGTAATTAACTGCATCACCCTTTCTCCCCTTCACTGCTACCATGTGCCAGCCTCTACTCCCCCTCCAGCTCCAGATGATGCGGGCAACACAAGGCCAGTTGTTGTTTAAGTGTTTCTAGGCTGTCCACAGGGGGAAAAGTTAATCGTCGTCTGAAAGAGGAAGCTGTATTTTGTGGTTGAAACAGTATTTCCCAACATTGTGGTTACCAGAGTAGTCCCAGAGGGCCCACAGACCAGAGGAAAAGTGCATGGCAAGTGCAATGGGTAGGGGAAGCTGTGTCTGATGATTATATGCTTCTGCTATTTGGATGATAAAAAGATCTTTCTTCTTTTTCTGCCCCTAACACATGTAGATACAGAGTTATCACAGCAGGCTGCTGCCAAGCAGGTCCCTGGGACAGCACCGTAGGTGACTGTCTTCCAAGCTGCCTTCAGTGGGGAGTGTAGGAGAAGATACCACTAGAGAAAATATCAGCATTGGAGGAAGAAAAAGAAACAAGCTGGGGTAGGGGAAACCAAAAAATAAAGGAAAAAATGCTGGAAGGTAAAAGAAAATAGAGGGGACATTAACAGGAAACAACAGCTGAGGAAGGAGATGCCAATGAACACAAGACATAAGCCAAGTAGCCAGTGGTGAGGTGCGCCAGCTGAGAGCAAAAATGGAATGGCACTATAGGACAGACGTGGATGCCTGTGAGGTGTTCCCAGCTTACATTTAATCTCTAGGGTGTGTTAGAGCAGTAGGCAGAGAGGAGCTCCCCGAGCAAGCTGTAAAAGCACCAGAGGCAGGTAAGCAGCTGGATGTCCAGTCCTGCTGTGTCCTGCACTGACATAGCTGCCACATGTGCCAGGTCTGCTGGCAGCTCTGGTAACAGCAGCGATCTTCTTCAGGTCAGGCTCTGACCAGGTGCCGTGTTGCTTATCTCAGCACCAGTAACTGGCTCCAGCCCCAGAGCACCTGAACGCTGCACGACTTCTTGCTCCAGTGAAGCAAAAAAGAGTTAACTCCTCCTCAGTTCTCATCTGAGGAGAGAGAAGATGGAAATGTTTCATGCTGTGCTATTTTTAAATCGTTCAAGAAACATATTACTAACAGAAGAACAGCATAACTGACATTTCCCAGAATCAGCTGATGAAAGTGCACAGCACAGCTCCTGTTGGGCAGTCCAGGGAAGGTGGAACAACTTAAAATAGCTCCCAAATAGAAGAAAAATGCAGGAAACCATTTTAGATCTCTGTTGGCAACACCCTGAAGTCCACTTTAGCTATTAGCCATTGTACTTAAGGCAATAGAGAGAAATTAAGCAATGAGACCACTGGAAGGTTTGTTTCCGCATTGAATCCTAAAATAGCTTCAACTGATTGCTAGTGAAAAGCATCACAGTGACAGGCCAAGGACCAGAGGCATCTACCCAGATCTTACATAAACCTCTGTAACAAGGGTCTCATTTAAAGGAGGGGTCCCCAGCCCTTTAGACTGTGGGATGAACATTCAGGAGTGACCTGTGGCATTGACATGTCTCCACTGTGGCCTGATCTGAGACCCACAACTGGCTTTAGATGATTTGACAAATGACTCACATTTTCCTTATGGAAGCTCATTCAGAAACAGGGACAGATAGGACAACGTGTAACAGCTATATATATGGAAGGATCTGAAATGTCCCATGTGATCAAATAATTGCTGCTACGCTGAAGCAGCAGAACAGTGTCTTTCTGAAGGCTTTTTACTTCTGAGGGCAGTTAAAGATAAAATTTTCAGTGGCTAGTCCAGACTAAATTTCATGTATAATAAATTCAGATATGAAAGATCTTGAACTCTTCTGTGGTCTGCAGGAGGAAGGAGGTCAGGCAAAGAGATTACTTTGACTTCTTCTGAGTTTATAGTGTCAGAAGGAACATGGTTCCTTGTCAAAACACACCAGTGAGCAATAGTAGTAGCACTGCTGGGAGATGTGCTGCAATGAAAAGCAGGTGTCTTAAAGAGCCTGTGAGGAAATGCTCATCCTGTTGGAGTGGATGGTAAAATGTCGACTCAGGTAATAAATGTGGCTTCCCCACTTCCCCTTTGTTTTCATTGTAGGTTACAAAAAACCCCAAGCCTTTCTTCCTTTGTTTTAAAGAAGTAAAAATGAAATGCAGTTTTTGTGCTGCAGGTGGCTGTGCTCTCATCCTGAGGGTGAACATAGTCTAAGGTGTCTTCTTCCAGCTGAGGAACACAATCCTTTGACAGTGCAGGATGCTCCAAAATGCTTTTGGTGCTACCTTCAAACCTGGCATATGCAGCAATCCCCAGAGCAGTACTGTGCTTGTAATGTCCTGAGCCCGAGCCAGGCTTGCATCATCTCTGTGCTCTGCTGTTGCTGCTACGGTGGATGCTGGAGAGAGTATCCCCAGCCTTTGAAGAGTTTGCAGGGGAGAGCAAGCTAACAAGCCTGGGAGCAGTACAAGCATATCTAATGTGTGACTAGTTGTACCTTCCTCACTTACAAGCCATTACTTGTAAATATTTGTGGAGGTACCTAGCAGGAGGCAGGCAAAATGCACTGAGATAGGGAATTTTTTCCTGTCATAAAGAAGCTATATTAGCAGCTACCAGTGGTAGGTCAGACATGCCCTTGGACAAAATACAGGCACTAGGAACTGCCTGGGGACCTGGTATGGGTTATTCTCTGAACAGCTACTGTGCACAAAGTCACAGTTATGTTTTGATTCAATCTTTTCACTGCAGGGCACCTTTTAGATACAAGCAGCTTATCTTACTGCAGAGCAAGTGCTGCAAGTTAGTTAGAGACGGTTGTTAAAGATCACTAACATGCTTTGTTCTCTGGTAGAAAGGTTGCATTCATCTCATGAAAGAGATCCAGGCCCAATGGTTTTCAGTCTGGCTGGGACAGTACTGCATGTGGAGGAAAAAAGTACTCCTGCAAGAAGATTTAAGATTAAGATACTATCCTTTCAGGAGGGTTCTCTGTGCAAACCACAAGTTTTCTTTCATGGTGAGATTCTCTGAAATTTCAGGCAATTTTGTACAAAACCACTGGGTCTGTTTTCCTGTGGTCTCCTGTCCTACAGGGACTCTGCCAATACAGGCCACCAGTGGCTCCCTGGGATAGAGGGAGGTGGGGTCATCCTGTTTGCAGTTCCCCTAAGGCAGGGGTTTCAGAGCTATCCTATCCAGGAAACAGACCGGCAGGGCTCTGGCCTGAACAAGCTCATTTTCTATCTTATGTCTCCTACTAAAGGAGATCTAAACTGCTCTGTGAACACTTAACCAGTGAGAAGAGTGATGGGGTGGAAGAGCAGTGCTTATCTCCTGGCCATATAGATGCAGAAGGTGTCTCAAAGAGAGGTTAAGGTATTTATCTGGGGCTGCAAAACAAGTAGGCAGTAGAGCTAGGAGCTGACTCTCACACTTCTCTGACCCAGTCACTAGAATAATCTTCCTTCCTGGCGAACAACCTCCAGGAAGGACAGCTCAGAAGGAGTGAAGGAGGGACTGAGTGAGTGAGTGAGTGTGAAACTCTGTGTGTGTAGAGTAAAAATGAGCATATCCATTGTTATTCTATGTTTTCTGTGTGCAAAGTAGGAAAAGATGGTGCAATTTGCCTAGAGGGTTGTCTCCACAACTGGAAATATTTAATTAATCAAGTTGCTTTCCTAGTAGTAGTTTAAATGGCATTATACCTAGCCTGAGCCTCATTTTGATATGCTCAGTGGACTGTGAGGAATTTACTGTCAGATTAAGAGAGACAAAAAAAGGTAGAAGTCAAACTGGTGGCAAAATGCAGGTTTTGGCTCCTTGTCAAGGCACCCACATGCCTCATTACCTTGGTTTAAAGCCAACAGACTAACTTAACAGGGCTGTTTATTATTCCCTCCCCTTCCATCTATACCAAAAATGGGGTTTCAGCTACAAATCCTCCTTTTGCTAAGTTGCACTTTGCTTTTATTTTTTTGGATATATACATTTAGAGTGCCTCACAGAAGCACGATGTTTGCATACAGCTGATAAAAGCCACCTGCTGAGGATGCCTCTTGGGCCATTTCAAACAATATCCTGTCTCCCTACCAGCTGTTTCTGCTGGGAACATTATTGTACCCTGCTGCCAGTCTTTGAGCCAAATGATCCTAGGGAGGAGGGGAGAGAGTGTTAATGAGATAATAAAAGTATACTCACCATTTTCTACTACAGCTTTTTCTTGACTTTAAGTCTGATTAGCCATTGGAACGTGGCTCTGTCAAAAAGAAATGTTGATTCCTCTTTTTATTGCAGCCCTCACAGCGCTGCCCAACATGAATTGTCAGCCTTTTCTTTCCCTTTTAACCAGAAAGCATCTGTCCCGTTTTCCTTCATGTCCCATGTAGCACAGACACCCAAGCGTGGTGCTCATTTCCTTTGCACCAACCAGCCTGCCATAAAGACACCTCCTGGAGATGGATATAAATGAGGGACATAAATGCTTCTGCTATAGCTGTGTCCCTTATTGCTGAGGGGATGGGACCAGATGAGAGTCTCCAGAGAAATACATAGCTTCAGGAAAGGAATTAGCTGTAACCTGGCCTAAAATTGTCTGCCCATATTAGGTACAGTAAATATTCAACAGGCAAAACAAAGCACAAGTGCCACAGCTGGTGCTGGATCTGCTCAACCACAGCCCCACTGCCATCCCTTTCTACACAGCAAGGGCAGTTCCACACATGGGAAGGGGTCAGAAAATGAGTGCAGACATACAAGTGGCCTTTTTTTCCTGCTCATCACTCACTGACTGAGAGCTGGACTTGCACCTCCAAGCTGCCCACAGAGCCATTAGCCCTTGACCTCTGGATTTATATCCAGCTAAGTGGTTTCTCTTGTAAGGCTGTGCCAGGTCCCCATGGCCAAAGCTTCTCCTTTCTTTTTCTGCTGAAGAACAGGTTACTTAGCCTGTATCTACACCCTACTACACAGTGTGTCAGCTGTTTGCAGTAGGAACCTTCCATGTAGCTGTCAGCCACCTCCATCATCAATGGCTCCTTAATCACAAAATACTAAAAGTTAGCAATAAGAAGGATAGTCATTTTATGTCAGCAGTGTTTAAAAAGTCAGGGGGTGAATAAGCATATGATTTTGTATTCAGTTAGCCTAAATTTTAACAAAGCTTTAGTCTGACCAATCATGCTGTTCCTACTTATCTTATAGTCTTTCCTATACTGAATGATCCTCCTTCATACAAATGCAAGCAGAGTTCCCAGAGAGCCAGCCTGTAGACTTAGCTAATTAGTCAGCTTGCTTGGGGGGAGCACAGATAACACCTGGCTTCATCTCTGCTGATGAGCTGTCTTCAAAAACCTGATTCAGTGAAGGCAGGGAAGCCCTTCACTGAAAGGAGGTTTTAATAAAGTCTCTGCATGCTCACCCAGAGAGGAGAGATGAGGATTTTGCTCAGCACCTGTACTGCCAACAATGTTCAAGCAGGGATGTGCAGAGTGGGATGGGGTGATGGGTTCCAGCATCCATTGTTGCCTGGCAGAGCAAGCATCACACATAGGTTGCTTTTCCAACCTCACCTACTTCCCTTTGGTTTTAAGAGGGATTGCTTGCAGCTGTAAGCACTACTCCAGTTCTTCTGAGACATTGTGAAAGAATGTGATGATGTAGCTTTATTATTTTTAGCCTATGTTCCAAAGTGAATTATGCTTACACAACTACATCTCTGCAGCCCTACCCTCCCTGCCCCTCAGATGCAAGCACTCGTAGCTTTTACATTCATATGCTAATTTTAAACAAATTTGAGAGGGAGCAGAGGTCTCAGAGCTGTGAAGGATAGCTCCCAGCGCTGGCATGTGGGCAGGAGAGAGACACACACGGCTCATGAGCTTGCTTGCTGGCAGGTAGGCTGGAATAGCTTGGCCCCGGACTATGTCACAGGTGGCTCCCAGCCAGCCTGACCTCACAGGGTGTGGAAAAGACCGGGAGGGGTCAGGCACAGGGCACAGGGGAAATTGCGGGGAAGGCTGAAGGATGTATAAAGGATGTAAATCTGTGGCAGGTCCGACCTCAGCAGTGCTGGCAATGAGGAGCTTCCTGCTTTGTCCAAGAGCAATTGGTGCCCTTGGCACAAGTCTAAAGAAGTTTGTCTACAGTACTCCTCAGCAGGACTAAATTCTGCTTGAATGGATTAAGGAAATAGTGGTAGAACCTGCCTCGACATGTTTGCTGAGTCTGGTTCTAGCTTAGGACAGGACTTTCTGGGTAGAAATGCAGGGTACTGGGTGCTTGTATCACTACTGCACAAGTCCTAGGCATTTGATACTCAACATCCACCTGAAAAGTGATAGTCATTATAGTCATTAGACATCAGATTTGTTGTGTACAAAGGATGAGGAGATAAGTAAATTCAAAGGGCTTATAAGGAGTACATGAGGCAGTTTGGCCTTTTATTTCTATTTGAGGATTGTTCTCCAACCTTTCTCCAGCAGAGTAGTCCTGCTGGAGAGCTGGACTCTCTCAATGGGGTGTTTCTTTGGTGGTGCTGGGTACAAGCTGATGTTTAAAGGTAGAGCCACAGCTAACACTGTCTGTTTGGTGGCACTGAAATCAGCCTGAGTATAAACTTATTTTTTCTATTTTATAATCCAGACTCTTTAATTTTTTTTCGTAGTTACTATGGCCAGTAGCCAATCTTTCAACAATAAGGACTTTCTTTCACTTTATCAAACATAAAGCTTAGAGGAAACTCAATTCCATTTGAAGTACCATAGTGTAAGAGAAAGAACCTCTTACCTTGAAACTGGAGTGCTGCTGACTGTCAGGAGACCTGAGCTGCCTGTGGGGTCAACCTGCCTGTGCTCTGGAGAAAAGCACTGGGACCAAACTCTCTTCTGAGTAACCTTTCATTTTGAAAGTCTCACTATTTGCATACCTGTCCCGAGGCTGCTGACAGTTTTTATCTTCTGTTATTTGTGGCTGCTTCTAGAAACAGAGCATGTGTATAATTCTTTTATTTTAATTTTTTTATGTCTTTAATTTTTGGCTACACAAGCTTTGTATAATTGAGTTCCCGTGACTATATTACCATTGTCTTTTATAATCAAGAAGCCTGTAATCAAAGAGAAATGTAAAATTACTAAAATATCACCTTAGCTCTTATTTTTAAACTAAAGTAAGCAGTTAAATGAGACATGTACTTGAAAACAGTCAACTTACTCTGACATTGTGATTTCACAGTAGATCAAATCCAAACCTTATAACAAATCTGTAGAAGATGATGCCTTGGCCACATAAATCAGAAGTCCCATTTCACAGGAGCTAAGTGGAGTTCAAAGGAAGCTGTTTCTCCATTTGAAATGCCAAAATCTCATATGATAATATTTAGACCACTCATCAAAATAAAACAAATCCACTTTCTCCACTATGACTGCACAATAGAGTAACTCTTATATTTAGCCTATTTAGATGGTAAACTGCCTATCACTGAACAATGCCATTCCATGGAAGACAAAAGCTACTAAAATCAAACCAGTCAGGTTATCAATGACTCAGGCAGCTAAAATAAAGGAATTAACTGAAAGCACAATAACTTTTAAAGGCATAAAGCACTACAAGGATCAGTTTCTACCTGTTGTAGAGTATGGTAAAGGTCAATAGTGTCTTCTGCTATAATTCCTTTGCAAAACAGGGCATTCACAAAGCAGTTTAAGGAAGGTTGACTCAGCTAAGTGGGATATTCAGGGATCTCTTCAGGTAGTAAGGGGAATAGTGAAAGGTGAGGGGAGCTGCAGAAGACCAGATGCTTGGCCAAAGCTTGATCTGGCTGTATCCTTTCCATGGTGGTTGGACCATAAGAAACCAGCTGTGCCAGCTGAGTATTTTCCAGGCATGAAGAAAAGGCAAGCTATTACTGCTGGACTTGGAGCATTTCTGAGCTCTGTATCTGAAATCTTTACCTTTTAATGTGCAGGGAAATCGTAACAGAAAAAGTGTGCTCCTCTTGCCCTGATCTTGCCCTGATCAGTCCACATGTTTCCATGCTTTGCTAAGGCTGCATGGCCAGATCCAGAGACACCACTTCATGTCAGAGAAGCATCACCTCTGATAGTCCCTGTGGCAAGTCCTTTGGACCAGAGTTTAGCTTCCCCATGGAGAAGAAAAGAGACATATTTCTTACTAATGGGGATAACTTCACTGGAATGATATGTACTCTGTGTTTGAATGAAAAATGAGAAAACCCCTCCTATGGACCTTTCCCCCTGTGGCCCACATAACAAGTTTGTCTCACAGTCCCCTTGCAATTATAATCCCACCAGTAAAGGAGCTCTAGGCTCATTACCTAGCTGCATAATGAAGCACATTAGCAGGACAGATGGATAGTTGGCAGTAGAGGCTGAAACAGGCTAAAATCCAAAGTGCTCTGAAATATGCCCTTGGGCTTTCTCTGAAGCCTATTTGCTTATATAAGAGGATTTTAACATTCAGGAGTTCATAAGAAGCTTGCTTGGTTCCAGAATTCGTCATTGTCCATGGCGTAGAAGCCCCAGCTGATGCTCGGATTCTTCATTTGCCAGTTAAGCCTGGTAATTGTTACACTGTCCTTAAGATTTTAAAGTTGAGTCACTCAGGGAGCAGCACTGCTAGTGCCATGGATTACACCCTCTCTGCCAGGAGTGATCCTTGGGAAATCCATCACAGAAACCAACCACCCTTTGTAGAGAATCTTCTGAAAACTCTCCTGTGGTTCTTTAAAATAAAGTGGTACTTTATTTTTTTTAAAAATTCTCTTTTCCTACAACTGTTTTGGTAGCCATACTGGTTTCTTTGTCAGGAGGAGAGGAATGTCCTGACAGGATAGTCCTGACAAATACTGAGATACACTGACAGGCAGCACAGGGCTATATACTGACTAGCCAGGGAAACTGAATCTTATCCTACACATCCAAGAGTCTCTTTGTTTAATATTTTCCTATAGCATGTGCTGATATCCTTGTGTATTTTTAAAGCACAGAAATTGTCCTAAACAATTTTTCTCCTTGCTGTATAGTAATATTTTATATCACTGGCAAAAAATGATACTGCTGTTGGACTGTGCAGCAGGTGCCTTGTATGAAGATGCATGAGGCACCCTTCCACTGCCTACAGGGGCATTATGTCTTCCCTTGGCAGTGCCAGCTTTCTGCACTGTGCATGGCAGGCCGGTGCCTTCTGCCAGGAAGGGATCTGGCTTCTGCACCAGTGAACATTTCTGATGGGTATTAACTGCTCTGCTGAATCACTTGAAGCTCAGAGACTACAGTTCAGCTCCCCAGGAAGTGGTTACAGACAATCATGAAAATAAAAGGGCAAGTAGCAGAGACAAACCAGTAGCAAAACAAGTCTTATACAAGTGCATAAGAGAGAAAGATAGGGATAAGCACTACCCCAGCCCCAAGGTTGCCTGTAAAACCAGGAAAGACCTCAGCTTCTCCTACAGATCTCATGCTATTGGAAAAGTGGCGTCCTTGGGTGTGGTTCCATCATTCAGATTCCTACTGGTTAGGCTATCAGCTCCCTGTCTGTGCTGGTGTGAGGGACCAGAAGGAAAGGGTTGCTCCCATGTTGGAGCCTGCCTGCCATGCTCAGGTGAGGGGGCTGGGAAGAGGGTTTGTGTTAGAGGTGAAGCCAGCATCCTGTACTGATGAAGTGGAACTGACATTTGTCATTGAAGAGAAAGCACTATCACTTGAGGCTACCCATGCATATGATCTGGCAATATTGAGAACAGAAACAAATGTTACATGTGTCAGAGTGCACCTGCCACTCAAAGGTTTCAAAAATATTTACAAATCCTGCATTTCTGAATTAGCCTTACCTAATTACTTTGCAAAACAAGCAAACATGACAGCACCATTCTGCAGAACACTAAAATAAGCCATGTGGATGCTCTCCTGTAACTCACCAGGCCATGTCCCACTTGGGGCTGATGATGGATAATCCAAATGTTCCTACCCAGTTCCTTTGTCATCATTTGACCATATGGCTTCTCAAACTTCCTTTATCTATTACTTCAAAAGTGTTTCTCTTTGTAATGTTAACTTGAACTAGAGCACAGGTGTTGCCCTACTTTAGCTGCCATCTGTACACAAAACCCTGCTGTAGCTTGGATCTCTTGACTAAGATGGTCAAGTGGACATTCTACATACACTGCTTCATAGGGTAGCTGCAGGCTAATGCCTTAGACTACCTGTGGTCCTCCACAGCTTTTCCAGAATTCTCTGCCAAGCATCCAGAAAGGATAAGCATGTTCTCCCACAGTACCATCAAAAGCTTACTATATGTCTGTGATTTGTGCTAGGCCTTGTATTTCTGAGAAATTAGGTCAGGGCAGGTGTGGATCATCCAGTGTTTCTGCTGTCATGGGTGCCAGACTCACTCAAGGTCAGCAGTGTGACCATAAGTAACTCAAACTGTAACTGCTGGGAGGGTATTGCAAAAATGCAGAAGGCAAGAACAGAAATATCTTCATGAAAGGTTTGTGTTATGTAACTTGTTTGACAAAACAAAAAAGGAGGAAATTAAGGAAAATCGTTAAAAATAAAAACACAGAGTGAATTCCTTGAAACCATAGGTCTGTAAAGTACTGTATTTATTTAACCCAAGCCTACAAAAATACTAAATAAACTGAGTATCTTAGTCTGGGGTTTTAAGGACTGTCTAGGGCATTTGTCTCTCTGCCAAGGGTTTGGGTGAGGTACTGAAAAAACACATCCAGAAAAAAAATGGGAAATGTTGTTTTACTTAAGGAGGAGGGGAGTCAGAGCAATTAATCTGCCAGAGGCAATCTTCTTCTTTACAATGAGTAAGTGTTTACTGCTCCTGAGTGGAGTACAGGTGATGTGTACTTTACAGCAGACAAAGATGAATTATCTGGAATAGGTCGCGGACAGCTGAGCTTATTAAGAGAGTGATGGGTCTGCTGGGCTGGGAATACACTGGCCAACAATTCAATATCATGCTACCTAATGCAAAGACAGATGAAATACTTTTAGCCCTTATTAAGGCAGTAGTATGTAACATTGGATTAATGCTGTCAGGAAGGCAAGGATATATATGACTCCTGGTTTGGTTCCTCCCCCCCCTCCCCCTTTTCTTTGTTTTGATTTGTTTCTGAAGGAGGTGGTTATGTTTTAATCTCCTTGTAATGAACATGAGGATAGCAAGCCAAAAATAGTTTTAGGGGAGTATTTTGCAGTCTCTATAACAACAAAACATATAGATAGGCCACAGTAAAGCTTTACTAAACATGCAGTTGTTTATGATCTAGAAAGGGACAGGTAGTAATGAAGAACTGAATGTAGTCTGCATTTTTGACAGCAATGTGCCTTTGTAAAACAGAGGATGTACCAATCGATCCTTCTTTCAGATTTGGATGCAAAAGTTTATATTTCCCTCTGTTTCCATTAAACCTCCCACAGCATATGACTTGAAAACAATACATTTAATGTCTGCCCCTTTTTATTTTCCAATTGCTTGTTTCCAAGTTTATTTGAATGTGGACATGAGTGAAGGCAAAACACAATGGTTCAGACAGCAAAGAACACCATGCATCTTGTCCTAAGACTGTTAATTAAGCCATTAAAGATTGCTGGGGTTGGCAATACCACGTCTACAGGGAGCTAATTACTTGTGCAACTGATAAAATACCATGACAACAACAAAGAATGATATTTTGTAGACAAGTAACAATGACAAGCTCCTCCCCTGCAGCATAGTTGGAAGTTGGTAAGGTCAACTTGTACCCTTCCAAGACAGGGGGGTATCTCAAGTGAATAAGAGCAACTTAGAACCCAGATTTTTTCTGAGGATGTGATTAGAAAGAATGCAGTAAACTCCAATAAATATACAGAATAGAGATGTGTCAATCAGTGCAGATACACTGCAGCTATACAGTGCATATAGCTGGCTACTACTTTAACAGGAGAGTGATAAGCCCAGGGGCCTGCTGATTCACTTTTTTGTGGTTTCCATTTTACACCTTCATAGAGATTGTGGGTTTGGTTCAAAAGTCTCTCCAAGGGCATCTGCTTTGGTGTTCTTTTTTATCTTTTCTTACCAATACCCCCAAAGGAGTTACACTTGCTTCCCTTTCTCTGCAGCAACAGCAGCACAGGGGCTCTAATTTGTTTGCTGGAAGCATGTTTTTGTGTTGAGAATTATGTGTGTTCCTCTGAGAGCTTTCAAAGGAGCCTGCCTTGTGTAATTTCAGGAGTTCAGATGAGGTCTGACTGTTGAAGGATCTCTTTTTACTCGGTAACCTGTATGACTTATGTCTTTCCCTGATTATAAGAGCCTTGATTTTTAATTAATTTAATATTAATTAAGAACAGAGACTAGTTGAAGCATCTGCTAAAATCTATTCCTGTAGTTTTTTATAGGAAAAGAATTCAAAGCAAATTTTTATGAGGTGGAAGCTTAAAAGCCTTAAGGGTACTGGCATTAAAACATGGACAAATACAGACTGGGAAGAGAATGGATTGAGAGCAGCCCTGAGGAGAAGGATTTGAGGATATTGGTTAACAAGCTCAACATGAGCTGGTAACGTGCCAGTCAAATTAAAGACATCCATATCTGGGCTGTATCAAAAGAAGTGTCAGCAGGTCAAGGGAGGCAATTCTCCCCCTCTACTTCACTCTCATGGCACCCCACTTGGAGTAATTGATCCAGTTCTGGGGCTCCCAACATGAAAAGGACATGGACCTGCTGAAACAGCTCCAGAGGAGGGCAATGGAACTGGAGCACCTGAAAGCTGGGGTTGTTCATCCTGGAGAAGAGAAGAAGACCTTATAGCACCTTCCATTGTCTAAATTGGGCTACAAGAGACTTGGAAACAGACTTTTTACAAGGGCCTGCTACAGGACCAAGGGAAATGGCTTTAACCTGAAATTTCAAGTATAGATTTAGATTAGATATTAGGAAGAAATTCTTACTGTAAGGGTGGTAAGACACTGAGATCACTAAGAGAAGCTGTCTATACAGTTTTATAGGCCTTGATCACATTCAACCTTGATTTTCTCTCCAAAGAGAGGAACACAAGCATTTTTAGTCTCTTTAAGTCAGCTTCTTTATCTTCTCAGCTGTTCTAGTTGCTGCTGTCTAACTCTGTCTGCTACATCCTTCCTGAGATGTAGAAACCTAAGCTGCACTCAGCTGCTGTGGATGCATCAGGACGTTACATAGCGGCAAACCAGTACCTTTTGGCCTTGATCTCTGTGCTCTTTGTGATGAAACAGAAGCATTTCATATTACATGGTGGGTGTCTGTATTGCTATATATATGTCAGGACTAATAGTAAAAAACTGCAGCTGTTTGCCTATCCAAACAGCACAAAATTCCCTGAAAAATCTATCAGGGCATATTTGGATATTTCTAAAAACTGAATTAGCCATTTATTCTGGTGACTTCTGTTTTTCAAATGAGGTAAAGGGAAAAAAATATCCCGCAAAATTGAAAACCTGCCTGACACTTTTGTAGCCACCCATTTTTTTCAGCATTGTGGAAAATAACATTCAACAGGAAGGGTCTAAAGTCTGAATTGATGCAAAATTGCTAGGCACAATTTGAAATGAGGAATTTTTAAGTCTCTGAGATCTGGACTTCAGCCACCTTCCTGCACCTCTCCTTCCTTTTCCTACCCCCACTGGGCAGCATAAGGCATCCAGTGAAAGAGCTGTGGTGACTGGGGACTTAACTATAGGCTCCTGTTTGTGGACACCAGCTGGGAATCTGCTTCAAATTAATACCACCTTGTTTTTCCTCCTGAAATGATTCTCAAAAAGGCAGTGGCTGAAAGCAGAACTTATGGCAATCCCACTCTGCTGAAAACCTGGCTTGTGAGGCTCAGGAGAGAGGGAAAATGGTTAAAAATTATGAGACAGAAAGCTATTGCAGAAACCACACAGTTTTCCTGGCCTTCTTCAATGGATTTTTTTCCACCTAAAAGAAAAAAGAATACTTTGGCCTAGCAACAGTAACTTGAGGTTCAGTATGCCCAGCAAAGTTTTCCACACCCAGCTTCCTGTGAAACACACAGGAGAGGCTGATCTGTTCTGCATAGGCACACAGAGGGAAGGTTTGCAAAGACAGAAACACAGTGAACTGCTACAAGAAGCACCCAGGTGGGAGTGCTCACAGTGCCAATTCAGCATTGAATTTCAACCGCATTGCTTACTAAACTTCCTGTACTTCAGCATGAGATGCTGTTGATGCTGTGGAGGTCACATGGAGGAGGATGCTTGGCTGCGAGGGTGCTGTGGTTTCCCTGCTCGTCTGTCTTCTCTCTCTCAGTGGTGGTCAGGAGGACTGGCTCAAGGCAAGAGAATGTTCCTCACTCCTCCACATGACCGACAAGGCCTTGCTATGGAGCTAATCTCAGCACTCCTTGCTTTGCAACCTGTTATGTAACATGCTATGCTACCTTTGACTGGGGTAGAGTTAATTTTCTTCACAGTAGCTAGTATGGGTCCATGTTTTGAATTTGTCCTGGAAACATTGCTGGTAAATACAGGGATGTTTGGTCACTACTGAGCAGTGCTCACACAAAGCCAAGGCCTTTTCTGCTTCTTGTACCACCCTGCCAGCCAGTGGCAAGAGAAACAGAAGGAGTTAGGAAGGCACAGAGCTGGGAGAGCTGACCCCAGCTGACCACAGGCATATCCCACGGGATATGGCACTGTGCGCAGCATGCAAAGCTGTAGGAAGAAGGAGGCAAGGGATACATTCGGAGTGGTGCATGTATCTTCTCAAGAAACCATTACACATGATGGAGTGCTTTCCTGGGGATGGCTGAACACTTGTCTGCCCATGGGAACTGGTGAAAGAATTCCTTCTTTTGCTTTGCTTACACCCACAGCTTTTGCATTCCCTATTAAACTGCCTTTATTTCAACCCATCAGTTTTCTCATTTTTACCCTTCTGATTCTCTCCCCCATCCCATTGTGGGGAGAGATCAATTGTCTGTGTGTGGTTTAGTTGTCAGCTGGGGTTAAGCAACAAATACATTATGGACTTGGTATTACAGTATTACAGTCCAGACTTTACATTCCTGTGTAAGGCATGTATACTGCATGTCTTGCTACTGCAGGTATGGAATTTAGAAGTTTTCAAATGGCCTTTCAATGGATGGATGGATGGATGGATGGATGGATGGATGGATGGATGGATGAAGTGAGTTCCTACTGGATTGGTCTCTGCATGGCAATCTGCTAGAAACTGGTGGACATGATATTGCATATATTAGTCATTTACAGTGAGAACGTGCAATAACATCATGAAACCTCTCTGGCCTTGGAAGGTGACTTTTGTGCTATGCAAGGAAAATGAGGTTGGGGGGAGATTGTTGTCTGCAGAGTTATATGTGTCTCAAAGCTTCTCCTAGTTCCCTTTCTTGGTAGGCCCCTGTTTCTAATAAAGGAATGCTGCTAGAGCAAACATCTTTTTGTTGAGCTCTTTGTTCTTTTGTTGGTCAAGAAGGATCAGCACTGTCTGTTTAACCTTTGTGCTCAAAGATATACCATATTTCCATACACACAGCTGTCTCTTGGTGCTTTTCTGCCCTTGATGGTTGGCTGGTCAAAGTGATTCCCTTAGATATTTATAAACATGTGTAAATACACTTTAGACCTATCTGGTCCATCTCATCCTGTCCTCTTTCTTTAATTGCCCAAAGTGAATGCTGCGAGCTCCCAGTATCACTTTATGAGATGTATATGAGCCTGCACTCTGCACGGGGGTGGCAGAACCAGGTTCAGCAGCTTTGCAGCTTGCAGGCAGCTGAAGGAAGACAGCCATATGAAAAAGAAATCATATGAAAGAGCATATAATGCAAGAAAAAGCAACCAGTAATGTTGCAGCTAAAGACTGGAAATCAGCTTTCCATAAAAAACAGTGAGGAGAATAAAACAGAAATTGAACTCAAATCTCAGTTTTTCATGTTTAAAAGCACTTTTTCATTAGTTTGAAGATCCTAGCACTTACCAAAGGAAGGGCCTTTTTGCATCCTCTCTTTTACTATTTAACCACAAACTACTAGGTCACGGTGATTTACCTTTCTGCCACTAGTTATGATCTTTGCATGCATTTCCAGTTTACTAGGTGGACAGTTTAGCCTTCTGACATTTATGGGAATAGTGCAGTTAATATAAGTTTCAGCAGAGACAAATATAAGAAAAAAAAAAAAAAAAAAAAAGGAAAAAGAAAAGAAAGGAGAGAATTTAAAAAGGGAGTGGAATTATTTGCATTTAATGTTTGTGTATGAGTTTTTCGAATTCACATTATGTAGTCTGCCCTCATGACTTTGAGGGCAATGAATGCAGACTTTAAGTTCAATCCAACTAAATCCGTGTGATTTCAGAATTCACCTTAAAATGACAGTGCACACACCACTCATTGTTCCCTGGCTTCATTTCCAAAGTCTGTAACAGCATTAGTGGTTATTTGTAGATGCCCATAACTATTTCATCACTTAAGTAACTACAAAGAGCAGAGCACAGTGTCCCCTGGGAGCACTAGTGAGGCACCATAAACAGCACATAACCCTTTTTTTGTGACAACCTCTACCACTGAAGTCCTGAGAGGAGACTAGTTAGTAACATTCCCACAGCTAGAAATTGTGATGAGAAAGTGGTCCAGACATCTTAATGCCTGATTTTGCAGGAGACTGAGCAAACAGGAGAAGCAAAGTCTTTCCCAAAAGCCCTGGATGGCTGGAGATTTGGGAGAGATGCTGCCCCAGCTGCTTGCTGCCAGCTCCCTGTAGTGAGGGCAGTGGGAACAGCCGTGGCTGAGAGCTGGTTTCAGCTCACCCCAGAGCCCCTGGGAGCCTGGGTTGCACAGGCACACAGCTGGTTGGCCCTGCGGTCAACAAAGCTGTGAAAATGTTGGACTTTGGAGCCTGTCCTTAGGGAGCAAGCATATCGACTGCTGTAGCATGCAAATGTGTAATTGCACTCTAGTGGCCTGTGGACAGCAATAGAGCCAGGACTGTGCAGATGTGTTTACAAATATTGTCTACATGGGCAGTTACATTTACTCACAAACTCTACCACACTTTTATATTGAATCCCTATTTTAGGGTCACGAGAGCATATTAAACTTGAATTCTGTCCTGCTGGAGCATGGGGGCAGTGCTCTGGCTTTCTCCTATTCTTTGTGGGTCCTGTGTGCCATAAGGGCAGAAAAAAAGAGCCAAGTACTGACCTGGTATACTCCTATTAATACTGATCCAAGAATTATAAAACCCCCAATCTATTGTAATGTTTCTTTGCTCAGTCTTATAAATGATCAAAAACTCCTAGTTTGCTTCCAGAAGCTTTTCAGTGCTCTGATGGACTTTTCACTAGCTTTTTATTTTTGTCATCAAGTGTATTTACTCTATGTACATTTTGAATAAGTGAATCTTACTTCCAAAATCTTCTTCACATGGATAATCAAAAAGAAGCCTCTTGCTCATAATCACAAAAAGCCACAGAGGCAACTAAGTAGATCAGGAAGTTTGCTTCCTTAGAGTGTTGTGTGCCACAGAATTTGTGTCCTGGCAGTGATTTGGAAAGATACAATATATACAATTAGCAAATAACAAGCAATAGAAAGAAATTATGTTGTTTTTGTAGACATAGTCAGAAATAGTCTGCAGAATTAATTACTTTAAATGGTTAGGCAAGCTGAAACAATTTAACATCTGTGGATTTTTTTTTTGCCTGCATCTTAGGAGAGATAGCAGTGATTGGCCAGGCATAGCACGGCCATGTGCATGTCAACTAAATGCAGAACAGTTGTTGGCTCCAGATATTTGCTGAGGATAGGTTTTCTGAGGCACAGAAAATGATGCTGACACAAATGTAGTATGCATGAGAGAGAGATGTGCATTTAAAGGGCATCATGCCGAAGTGGGACTTGCCATAGATTTGTTTTTTAACTTGGCAACTTGAGGCATTGGTCTTTTGTTCCTTTAGATTAATAGCTTTGGGATCTCTACTATCTACCCATGAAGTGTATTATTACCAAAGAGTTCCCTTGATTGCCCTTTCCACAGGCAGACTTTGGCCTTTTTCCAAAGGCATATTGTATTTGCATTGATCACACTGCTGACTATATGACCTTGTCATTAGGAAAGCATGAAACATAAAATATGAGTTACTTGGATTCCTTCTTCTAGTATTATTCATTATTTTAATTTCTGATCTCTGAGAGAGATTGCAGAGCCAGCAGGAGGTCTGTTTGAGACCCGCTGACACCATGGAATTTGTGGTACTTTAATTATCCAAATGATCTAAACAAAAGAAGTTAAACACTGGATAGTGTATGACAGATTGTTAGCTGCAAACTGCAAAAATTAATTTGGCAGCTGGATTGGTTACTTGAAACCCTGGAGGCTGCTCCTCTAATACCCCAACTAGGGCATCATATTAAATGTGCTGGATGCAAATAAAGCTGGAAGCATTCACAGAAAATTGTTTCTGTACTCAAAAGATGCTTCTTTGTTATATTTCTGTAATGAGCTGCTCAGTCATTACGGTGGGCATCCTCATTGCTCTTCAGGTCAGTTTAGAGTCCCAGCATCCCTCTTCCCCTTATATTCTTGAGTGTTTACAGTTTTGTACTCATTTAACATGCACAGAAAGTCTGCATCTTTCAAAAGTACAAAGAGTAGTGCTTTCTACCATGGCTGTGAGTTCTGTATGCCCTGGATACTAAAAAAATGTTCAGATTAAACAAAAAGAAAGACAATATATGAAAAAAAAAAACAAAAAACAACCAAACAACTCCCAATTTCTTGTCTATATTTGTGGCAGAAAGGTTCTGTCAAGGGTGGTTTACTGGATATGGGTACAGCAAAGTTGAAGGAGTCCTTAAGCTGCAGCTTGCTGGAGAGTATTCTCTAGCACCCTGTGCTTGCCCTTTGCTAAGCATCCCTTACTGACAGTAAGACAGTGGCCTTTTCTGGCACTCTCACCCTCTTAATGGTTTTGTCCTGAACATGGAAGGGAGGATTGGGTCACAAAGACACTTTCCCCCTTTGACATCACTACCAGCCCCTGCTCTTAGGAGACAAGTCAGGGAGTGTTAGGAAACACCATAAACCCAAATGTAGCAATGTAGTTTGCAGTTTCTAGTAAAGTGTTCTTTTTTTTTTCTTGAGACTGTCTTTGAGAGCCATGTAGAGCTAATTACCTGAGTGCCTGCAACAATTTTCATCACACTCAGAACAGGCAAAGCATCCTACCAAAAACTCACAGAAAACTGCCATAATGGAGCACTTACAACAATACTCTGTAAAAGGAGTTGATCTCAGTATTTGAGCATTTTTAAATCTAAAATATGTTTGTCAAAGTCTGCAGTGCTACCATTACCTGTGACTTTTAATTCATCTCACAGTGACAAGTATTTTTGTTAGCCAGGATTGCTACAATTGACTCCTTAGGAGAATCTTCATCTTCTGAAAATAGAAACAAATGGGTGGTCATGAAAACTGAATCAGAGGAGATAGGGAAGAAGAATCTGAAGCTGACTTGGCAAAGAGTAAGTATTAGGAGCAAGGAAGACAGAGCTTACAAGAGGTCAAAAGGCAATGTTCCCATGGCTTAGGAGAGGCAGCTAAGAAACTGCCTGGGATGACTAACAAAATTGTACAGGTGTCCCTAGATGAGAAACTGGGCATCAGCCAAAACATGGGTGAAGCTGCCAACAGGCACATACTTAAATTCAGAGAGAAATTTGGGCAAGTAGAGGGAGAGGAGGAAGTGTACAGACAATTTGGAAAAAGGGACAGAGGGAAAAAATGGGTAGAGAATTTCTTTCTGTAAGCAATCACCTTCCCATTGCTCCACATCCCAAGGATGAGGGATTATCATCACACTCAGTTATTTTCTTGGTCTAGGTAACAGGTCTGTGTAGAGGAACGTAAGTGTCACAGATGATGTATAACAGCCTGATGCTACCACAGGGAATTTCTACTTTTATAATCTGAATAATTATGTATTGCACTCTTTCTGGCCTCACCAGCAAGATTTCAAAGTCAGGTCTTAGATGGCTGGAAACAGCAGGGTTAAGAATGCCTGTGTGTGTTGCAGGGCCACTGTTAATTTTATGGTCACACAGGACTCCACAGGGCCTTGCTGCACCCAGTGCACAAGATGGATGATTCTCATTTAAGGACCAGCTGCTCAGTGTTTTTTTCCTTCATTGTTCAGAGTGTGTCTCCATGCCTTACTGACTGCATACTATCTGCATGGAAGGCAATTACTTTCCTCATGAGCTTTTTGTGCTGCTTATTGCTATAGTAACTGTGTGCCTCACAAATACTAGCTCATCTGTTTTCCTTCTTCCCCTTGGAGATGGCAGGGCACTACCTGTGTTTCATGAATGTAGAGCTCAAGAATGGAGAGCAGAAGCTGAAGGCACTCAAGTGTCCAGTATTAGAATGAAACTGCATATTTCACAGCACTTGGTGACACACAGCACTTTGCATGCTCTAGCTCCAGCTTGCTTTGCCTTTAGTTCTTCAGTATTTCTTATAATCTGAAAGCCACAATTTTGGCACCTGGAGAATAATGAACTACTGAACATCTCGGAAAAGTCTGAGTGACTTAAGCTAATGTCACATATGATATCTGTGTCTCAGATTGGGACAGTATCTATTTGTGCAGCTTGATGTTCATCCATCTGTAACCATGACACCAGCCAGTCCCTCACCTCACTCATCATGTACCATATGTTTTAGGTACATTGCCATGGATTACAGAGGCAAGGGAAGCGTCAGCTAATAAAGTAGTACAGTGAACTGTAAAAAAGTATTGCCAAATAAACAGAACAAGCCAGTAAGTTATGCATTAGCAGTATGATTGCTCTGTGTGCTTGCACATTGTCCTTTTTCTCTTCTCTGTTATATGTTTTAATTCTTTCTATATTACACTCCCCAGGGTTGAGACTGTCATTTTCTGTATTTGCAAAGAACCCTGCATACGCTCAAAATTATTTGAACAGACTGAGACAGGTAAATACCACTAGTTTAGATGGGAGAAACCTAAAGAGGCCTAAAGCAAAAGAAAAGTGTTATAGTGATTGCATATTTGTATTTGTACAAGAAAAAAAAAGCCATTTATGAGCTCACAACTCTACTCCTGTGGTAGGTGGAACAAACAGATGAACACAAGAATGAGGTTTTTAGATAATGATGTGCAGAAGCTGTAAATAATTTAGTGAATACCTCTTTAGAAGTGTATAGATATATGTGAGTCATTCAAAGTAACATAGGAAGTCAATCAGTCTTGTCATCTAATCAGTATAACAAAGGAAAAATATGTTTTCCTAAAATAGCAAGCAAATAAGTCATGTGAGAGATAATACTTTAAATTTTGCTGAGAGTCTGTAAGTTCCAATAAGCACCAATCTTTTTCACTTAATTACCCTCCTTGGGAGCTACATTGCAGGTGTTTTTCATTATTTTCAGCAGAAGTTTAGCAATTTCTCTTCACTTTGTTTTTCTCAGGACTAACCTTTACTTTCCAGCTGGGGATAGTTTTGTTTCTAAATTGTTCCTCTAATTTATCCCTCACATGCCATTGGGAAGAAATCCACTTCCTCCTCCCTGATCATCCTTATGTACTTTCCTCAGGAAGAAGCAGCAAATGTAGGTTGGGGAAACAGTACTGCTGCCCGAAATCTTATTTGTTTGGATGCTAAGCACAAGTACAAATCAATGAAGGAAGAGGATCCTTTTTTCATTATTAGTAATAGCACACTCCTAGCCAGACACAAGGGAAAATAAGAGTCTCTCATTAGAAGGCTTGACCAACCCCCTGCAAGATTATATTAAGCTGTTTATAAGGGTTATGTCTTATTTTAGCAAGTCACATACTCATATACTCAGCTGCCCCCCACTCACACAACTCCAGTTCAGTCAGTTTACTCCACAAGCCAAAATGGGAGTGACCTCTTGGCTACAGAAAATACTTGGAAATGTAGTTATGTGGAACAGACAGGCTTTTTGTGGGGTGGTTCCTCAGTTCAGGGAGCATTCATGCTCCAAAACTGGCTACGGTTTTGGTGATTACATCCTCTAGGGTGATTACATGGCCTTGAGGGTGGATCTCAGACCTATGTTGTGTGTGTCCATTCCTTTCCTTTCAAAATGCTTGGGAGTCGAAATAGCAATATTTTCTGTAAGAAAATGTTAAAGAAATTAATGCTTTCTGTTGACACAAGCTAGAAATTGGGTGCCTCTGAAATGCTACTTTATGCCCTGTGTTTTTAAGCATGCTGAATAAGTGACTTCTAGACACTACAGAACTTGAAACTACAAAAATATTAATGGTAAATTCAAACTACAAACATAAACCCAGCTCTATTCTCTGAGAGCCTCTGCAAGGCAAGTGAATCTCTAATGAGGGGCATGAAGGACTATGAAGGTGGGTGAGTATGAAACAGAAAATATAACTGTAGTCTTACAGTTAACAGAATTAAATTTCCTTTCTGGCCAGGACAGTGGCAGAAGTTCAGTGAAGTACCCTGGGATGTGTAGCAAGAGGTGGCTTGGGGTGGAGTTTAGCAGCTTTATCTGCAGGCACTCCTCAGTATTTTAACCCACTGACACTCTGTAAGGGGAGATCTGTTATGTTAACAGATGCCTAATTCAGGCCTTGGAGCAGGGCTTTGCGTTTACAGTGCTTTCCTAGCGGGAAAACTCTCACAGCCTGTTGACTAATTAGGTTGTTTTAATTTACAGAAACATTAAGCCCTGATTTTTAAATCTGCTCTTGAAATGCTGCCACTGAAACGTCCTTGCCTACAACACCTCCAAGTTTGCTTCTGCCAGTGTAAGGCGTGACATAAATCAGCGCATCCCTGACTAGCTGTCTCTTAGCTGTTGCTTTGGTATCGCCTGCAGTTTGGCGAGTGGCGGCGGGCGAGAGAAGACGCGTGCCCGGGGGCGAGCAGGGCGCCGGCGTGTCCGGGGGCGAGCAGGGCCCCGGCGTGCCCGGGGGCGAGCAGGGATCCGGTGTGCCCGGGGGCGAGCAGGGATCCGGAGGGCCCGGGGGCGAGCAGGGCCCCGGCGTGCCCGGGGGCGAGCTGGGCCCCGGCGTGCCCGGGGGCGAGCAGGGCCCCGGCGCGCCCGTCTCCGTTTGCTCCCCAGGGCAGGCGGGTGCGCAGCTCGCTCCTCTCGGCTGCCACTGCCACTGCCACAGCCACAGGGCTGCAGGGGCCCCAGCCCTGCCGGGCACCTCTGTCCCCACCCCAGGAGGGCCACGTGGGCACCATGCTCGGGTGCCTCCAGGACACTCCAGGTGTGGGAATCTGGATGGAGCCCAGCTGAGCTAGCCGTGAAAGAGCCTCCTTGTTTACCATGTAATGCTATTTGCTGTAGCTCTCATGCAGTGATGTGCTGGTTGAGAGCTGTCAAGGCCAGAAGGAAACATTGCCCCTTGATTATATCCACTTTTTTGAAATGGTGACATGCTTTCCTATCATAGTGAGAGAAATGGTGACTACAGCTTATTATGTATCCTTCTTTGCCAGCTCATGGAGACACTTTGCGGCCTCTACCCTAAAGGCAAAGATACACCCCTGCCCTAAGGAGACAGATGCACATCTAAAGCTACAAATTCAGCTCATAAGTACTTGATAACTACCTTATAAAATGTGTGCACAAGCGCCATGCAGAAGTAAGGAAGTGGAAATGCCCTGAGGAGTGGCATGAACTTTTTGTTTGGTACAGCAATTTACAGGGGCTCATCCCAGCTGTGACTTGACCAAACAGTCTCTCCTCTCTTCCTTGAGAAGTCAGAGAAACTGATGAAATTGGAATAAAATTCTAATCTTAATTCCTTAACTTTTCTGGTCTTAGTCTGAGCCTTAGTTTTGTCACATTTTTGTTCAGAGCATTACAATACATCTGGTGCTAAAACCCCTCCTGGATATAACAAGACTCTTAAAAAGCAGATAGGAAATGTTCAGGAAATTTCTGTATTTTCTAGGTCATCATATGGTGTTGGTAAATACAGTGTGGAAATAAACACTGGATCTGCCTTTGGCACTGTTCATTTTACAAATGATTTAAAGAATGTGGATAATATAGGGAGTGAATGTATGTTCACATGTGTATAAATTAAGATGTACACATGTTAAATATTAAGTTAGTAACAAAGCAGCAACATTTACTTCATTTTCAAGATCTGTTTTATGGAATTTATTTAGGACTGTAGCAGCAGCCAGTCTACAAGCAGTTAGCTTCCAGTCATTTCCAAATGAGTCATTTCCACCTACATTAACACATGTCAAAATGGTTCCTACTGTGTGTCTACCTACTGGAAATAAACAGAAAATAACTGTTAGTCTGAACTTCTACAGCTTCTTTTACCTTAGGGTCTTAAAGAAGTGTAGAAATAGAGACCTCCCGGCCCTTGTATTGTGTTAAGGTGTTACAATTATACACGTTGTGGCATTTTTTAAATGGGAGACTGAGGCAAAAAATAGTTCATTTGGCTAATGTCACATAGCAACTCTGCAAATAGAGTAAAGTTAGACACAGCTTGCTCCCATAGCTTTGCTGCCTACCCACTGGACGGTACTGTGATTAAATCCCAGTAATATATATATATTTTTTTTTTTATTTTATTTTTTTTTTTGCTTTATTTCCAGATGGAAGTGATGAAGTTTTTTTTCCTTTCTGTTGCTTAGCTACCCCCTGACCTTTGGATAGTCTTTCTCATTGGCTGGGTAAACGCATTTCCCTCCAGCTGCCTGGACACGCACGTGTCTCAGACCTCCCCTCCGGCAAGATTTCATCAGCTGCCCTGTCTCAACCATGTGTTTCTCTTTCCATCTTGCTGAAAGAAATTTTGTTATTCTGCCTCTAGCACTTATCAAACGGTGCTAGAAAGAATGTAGAAACAGCCTTTGTGAGTGATGTTTATTTTATCGACTCATTGTATTGCTTAACAACATGCTGTTAATTAATGCTACCCCACTAAATTCTGTGATTCTGCTTCTCTGGGCTTTTCCACAACCTACAGACCAGGGGGTATAGTGGGTTGACCCTTGCTGGACACCAGGTGCCCACCAAAGGTGCTTGATCACTCTTCCTCCTCAGCTGGACAGAGGAGAGAGAATATCATGAAAGGCTTGTGGGTTGAGATCAGGACAGGGACAGATCATTCACCAGTTAATGTCATAAGCAAAACAGACTTGGGGAAATTAATGGAATGTATTACCAATCAAATCAGGATAATGAGGGTGGAGAGTAGGATAATGAGAAATAAACTCAACATTAAAAACACCTTCCCCCCAACTCTCCCTTCTTCCTGGGCTTAATGTTTCTCCCAGATTCCTTCCCTCCTTCACTCAGCCGCACAGGGGGATGGGGAATGGGCTGGGCTGCAGCTAGTCCATCACATCTTGTCTCTGCTGCTCCATCCTCCTCAGGGTGAAGACTCCTTACACTCTTCCCTTCCTCCAAAGTGGGGTCCCTCCCCAGTAGACAATCCTTCCCAGTAGACAGTCCTCCCCAGTAGACAATCCTCCTTCCTACAGGCTGCAGTTCTTCACAAATTGCTCCAGTGTGAGTCCTTTCTACAGCCTGAAGTCCTTCAGAAACAGACTGCTCCAGCATGGGTTCCCTCGGGGATCACAAGTTCTACCAGCAAACCCGCTCAAGCATGGGCTTTTCTTCCAGGAGGCCCACAGGTCCTACCAGGAGTTTGGTCAGCACAGGCTTCCCATGGGATCCCAACCTTCTCCAGCATCCACCTGCTCCAGAATGAGGTCCTCCAGGGGCTGCAGGTGGATATCTGCTCTATGGTGGATGTCCATGGGCTGCAGGGGGAGATTCTGCTTCACCATGGTCTACAGCATGGGCTGTGGGGGATTTGCTGCTCTGGCACCTAGAACAACTGCACCCCCTCCTTATTCACTGACCTTGGTGACTACGGAGCTATTTCTGTCCCATATTCTCTGTCCTCTCTTACCTGTCCACAGTTGCTTTTGGGCAGTAACGTTTCCCCCTCCTTAACTGTGTTATCCCAGAGGTTCTACCCCTCACACCAACGGGCTTGGCTTTAGGCTCAACCAGTGGTCAGTCCACCTTGGGGCCAGCCAGCACTGGCTCTGTCAGCCATGGAGGAAGCTTCTAGCAGCTTCTCACAGTAGCCCCTCCTGTGGATTTCCTCCCAGCCTTGCCACTCAAACCCAATGCATTGGGATTTCCTGTTCAAAACAGCTAAAACTACAACAGTGGGAAAACACTGAACAAACGGGGATCTGAACTTGAAGACTTGAATATCCATCCACATGACTTTACTGATACTAAAAATATCTCACTAACAAAAACTCTGATGAGAAGTCTACTTGGTATGGGGTTTTTAAAAAATCTTTAAATAAGACATTTGGGAGTGAAACTTTCAGTCTTAATGGTATTAGTACCATTTCATACTTTTTCTAGGATTACAGTTCTAAACTTATTCTCAATTTTGGCTCCAGAAACAAAGGCAGACAGAATAATCAGAGATAGCTTATTTTTAATTATTTATTTATTTTTAACCAAACAGCTTGTGTACATTCTTATCTGGAAATATTTTGCCAATTACCACATTTGCTGGAAGTGGAGAAGCAGTGGTTGGAACTGAAGACACAAAAGAAAGAGAAGAAACATGCCTTGTCAGGCCATTCTTTAACTTTTCTTGAATTATTTAATCATGGAAGATGACACCAAATGGACTTCATAAAATGTAGAGCCCTATGTTAGACATGAGCATCCTACACACAGCACAAGGACAGAATTAAATTTTCTTTCTAATATGATTTGAACAAATCATAGGATGGAGCTTCCTATGTTCAGCCTTTGATGAACCGGCCAAGAACCAGCCGGGAAATGCTGATGATACATAAGCCTTAAATCCACTTCTTTGGGAGTCTTCCAGGAGGCATATTCATCTCTTTGGGATCCATTATGTATGGCTTTCCCTTTAAGGGTTGAGGAGGTCACTCTTTTGCAAACTGCCAGAAGCTAAGTTGGGAGCTCATGCTTCTGCAGAGCCAACCTTTGCAAAACACTGGGTTCCTGGGGTCAGTTTTCATCCCAGTCAGAAATGCTCAAAACTGTCTGTGACCTCTTGGGAAAGTGTCCTTGCTATCAGGGTATTTGGTATTTATCAGAAATAGCTCACATGTGAGAGACTGAGCTTAATTCACAGGAAACTGTACAAACAGTCAAGATCTTCAGATGGAAGGTTCTGCAGAACTGAAAATTATTGTATTTAATCATACTGCTCTTGAGACTCAGCCCTTTGGAGTCTGGAGGCTTCCATTAGCAACATCATGTAATGCCAACCTCATAGTTGAACATAATGAAGATACCTTCAGGATGAGGGGAGAAAAGAAGCACTGAGTTTCCTCACATGGGAGGGAGCATAAGAAGTAGATATGCAGTCCTAACAGATACGTTCCTTCAGGAAAGAAGAATTTGTGTATTTCTTCTGGCATCAAAATGAATTTACCAGAAATTTTAAGGCAACCTTGCCCCTTGCTGATTATGCTCTCAGGTCATTTTCCTCTTTGTAAGAAGGTGCATCCTGTCTCCTTAATAGACTATCTGCAAGCATCCCTAAACACCAGGAAACTTTCAGTCAGATTTGAATTTAGGCCCCTATGCTAGCATCCATTTTGTAGAGGGAACGTGATGCTGTAACACTTTCTTCATGAGGATCTGCATCTCAGTTTTGAACTGGGCTCCTCTATGACCCTACATGATTGCAAATGTCTTGTGACCAAAATGGGCTCTTTACTACACTATAATCTTAGATCTGCGGTGCACCAGAGAATGATGAAGGGACCCACAGGCACAGTTTGTGCTCTAACCTATTCAGGCCAGAAGCCAAGCAGATGGGCAGGGAGCTGGAAGAAATCAGCAGTGCAGAAGTGAGAACTACTCTAACTTTTTTTGTGTGTGTACAATTGAAAAATGTGGATTAAAAGCCACTTTGCTGCAAAGTGAATAAAGGAAGGGTATATAGCTAGAGTGTCATTAGAAGTGCAAAAAGCACCAGCAGACACAGCAAGTGCAGGTAGCAGAGAATCTGTAATACCATGGCCTTAGTTCTGCTGACACAAACCTGCAAGTTTTACTTTTTCCTTGGTATTTGTCACCCATCCATTCATCCAAACAAAAGAAAAAGGCTGGAAATTATTGCCAATTGTAGCATATTTGCAAATTCTTCTCTTATCAACAAACTTCACTTCTATAAACAATTTCTGTGCATTACTAACTTTTAAAATACAGGACACATGGAAAAATCATACTGGGGAACTGGTTCCAAGGACACATAAATATCAATAACTCTTTTGAAGTTCAGCTGGATAAAAAATTATTGGAGTGGCTATGAGCTTTCTCCTGGAAGGAAATCAGCTAGCAGTAGGACAATGAGGGGGGCTTTGTGAAATTTTTGACCTTGTAGGGGTTCTGGAAAGAAGTATATTTACTTAGGATTATTTGAGGGGCTTGGCAAATTGAACAATTAGGGTCTTAGTCATCTTTGCGTGGGAATAGTGTATGCTGTCTGTGTAGCAGCCTTGAAATGAAAAGCCTGCTTGCCTGTCTGCCAAGGAATGGGACTGTAAGCTGATTCAACATGGAGGCTTTGATTATTCTGGGTCCAGATTTGTATCTTATTTCTTTCTCCATTCTTTCATCTTTTGTTAATCTGCAATAAATCATCCATTCTGGAAACACATATTTTTCACTTTGCATTTGGAAACTATTACTCTAGAGACCTCTACTTTCAGCACTGAGCTACATAAACTGATGTTTGTGTATCACAGATTATTAAAAGTTCAGGAGATTATTATAGGGTTTGGGGATACCTGTAGGCACATGGTCTAAAAAGATAGGTGAAGTGGTAGCATTTTTACTTGATCTTTCTAGGTGGAGACCTAGTGAGTTGAGTGATGGCTGGCACCCTTTGGGCAGTAGGCAGTGTGCTGAGGGCAGATCTGCCAGCCCCCCATGGCCTGCTCTCCACAGTTCTTCCTCCACTGCAGTGCTTCTGACACTCTGCTTTAAGTCTCAGGGATATATTGGTTTGCCAACTGCAGAAAAATTATTTCCATGTTATGTATAGTAACCTGACACATCTTGCTGCATCTCCTGGCACCTGCTGGAATAAACCTTCCTGGAATGCAAAGATGAAAAGGGGTCTCTGCCTCTTTCTGCCTCTCTTCACTGGCTATTTTTTCTTCTTTCCTTTTTTTAATATATTTTAATTAAGTGGTAAAAGTAAAGTAATGGTTCCTGTGATGGGATGATATATCAGTGTTGTGCAAGGATTAGCTGAATGGGTGGGTTTGGGTATTATAAATGGGATGTGAGTGTGTATTCCTGGCAGTAAGTAAGACAGGGTTAACCTGCTTGGCTCTTTGTTCTTGTTAGACAAATAAAATGAGTTTCCTCTGAGTGGGTGGTAGAAGGGTGTATTTTGGATGAAGTCTCAAACATGAGGTTCTTTGTGGATGTTTAAATACTCCCTGGCATGTTATGTGAGAGAAGGGATGGGTTAGTGGAGAAGCAGAGGTCTGTGGCTGCAGGAAGCAGTCTAGCCCAGCTGCTGGAAACATCTTTGGAGGCACCCCACCAGGCAAATATTTGACTGCTGAGAAACCCAGGCCAGTGTTATGACCTTGTACAGTGAAAACAGTGTTTGGTCCTTTTGTGGGCTCCATCCTGCCTTTCTTTATGTGACCAAGGAGGTCAGGAAGAAGATGCCTGAAATTTTCTGCTCTACAGTCCACTCACAGTAAAGGCCAGCTGGGGTTGTGACTGAACACCCTGCTGTTGGTACCTGAGCCTTTTCCCTGACTCTGGAGGGGTTATTCAGCTTCCTGCTCATGATGCTTTCCTTTTGGCATGCAGCAGCAAGTACTGTGTACTGCTTCTGGACCAGACCCAAGGAAGGTGGCTGCATGTATTGCCCTCAGAGCCTCTTAACCACTCTGCACAGCTGAAAGATTAAGAAAGTCTCTAGGAACCTCTGCTTCACCAGCACAGCTGTACCCTCTTCATTGCTCTAGGTGATGGGAATGGAATTAGGGTAATTGGATCAATGGTCTGGGAACAAGGACTGGAGCTTGTAAGAGAGTTTTTGCATGGCAAAAATTATTTTTAAAATAATAAAAAGCAAGGAATCCTGTGATAAAAATAATATTAACAATGTGCAAATCTTCCTGCAATGTAAGAGGAAAGGGAGGGGGAAAGGGAATACACCTACAGAAGGAAGAAAATATGACTCCAAGAACTGAAGAGGATGGACTGTAAAAGCAGTGCAATAATAGCTAATAATCAAGATCAAAGAGAAACAGAGTAATTATTAACTTATTTGCAGCATGTAATTAAAGCCTAATCCTTCAAGTGAAAGGAAAACTGAGTGGAGTTCGACTTCCTAACCTTTGTATATGGTAACTGAAGAGGTAAGCCAATTTCTGATTTTTTTCCTAAGGGTTCACAGATTTAAAAAAAACCCAAAACTTCTGAAATCTTCTTAATTTTTTTGTGAATACTATGAGGCTCTTACAGCCATTGTAGAACTTTCTTTTGCTTTAGTTCCCAGGTGGTGCTATATTTAAAGGAACAAACAACCTCTGCAGTCCTGCCTATCAAATGGAAACCTCCACACCCTGCTCATGATGAACTGTACAGAAGAGCAATCATGGCAGGCTTTAGTCAGTTTCTGTGTGCTCAGAAGATACCAATTTTGTTTCTGGCTCTCTCCTCTGAGGAGAGGGGCTCAATCCCACTTGTCTTACTCAGAGTTGGTGCTCGAGTCAAACTCAGCAGTGTGACATGTGTGAGTCACTGCATCGCTGAGTGAGTTACAGTCAAAATGGTTTATCCCAAATTACAGATCAAAGAGCACAAATTGCTTCCATTGCTCTTCATCCTTAGCAGCCTGCTACATTTTATTGCTGAGCATGTATGGGAAGAAAAGATGCACAAAAAGAGCAGCTTAATGATTATAGCAACTAAGGGAGGGTCAGACTCTCCAAACCTGTTATCAGATGCAGAACTTCTCTGCTTTGTACTGCCAAGGCTTCCTCTTGCAAAGGAAACAAGCACATGAAGAGTCAGGCATTTCCTATGGCTCTTCTAAAAAGCACATCTGTATCTACTGAATCTTTGGAGTATTAAGAAATTGATGCTAAACCAACTGCCACACACTTTCCCAGCCAACATCAAATTAAAGTAAAGCATGGTGTCATAATTTCCCATGGCTGTTTTAATCTGTTACAAAAAGAAAGTCCATCCATTTATCATAACCAACCAAATTATAAAATATCTGGATCTCTCACACAATTTTTAATATGTAGATAATTTTTAATATTATCTTTTTAAAGCAAGGCTGTAGTGTGAGATGAATGATGATCACTTCTCACTATACTAGCAATTACTTCACCAATTCCTCTCCAAATGTGTAATATACTAATATTTGAAGACCATATTCAACAGCAAGGTAAACTGAATGCTGCAAGGGAAGTAATTACCTTTGAATATAATTTTTCAGACATAATGAAATTTCTTTTAAATTAATTTTGGAATGTTATCAGAGCTCATGTAAGCACATCTGTTATCAGCTTTGTCTAATTATATGCAAACTGCATAGTGATACTGCTTATACCAAAAAATATTTAAAATATATCCAGTATTACAAGAAAAGTTTGGTTTTGAAGAAGTATCAGCACAGTAATAAACTTTTTCAATAAAAGGCAAAACTTTAAACTATCTATTTTTTAAATTGTCCCAATAATTATTGCTCTGTGTGGAAGACAGAAGAATAAAGGCAGTCATGACTTAATAGAAAATGTCTGGCTAGAAGAGACATATTTCTAATTTTCTTGACTGGAAATCTAATTTTAATAATGGACTTGGGTTTGGCTAAATTTCTTAGGAAAGATGGTATTCTAAGTTAATTTTTTCTCCAAAATTAAAAACAAACTGAGAGACTGTTGGTCTGTGGAAATAAAAGCTCTCTTACACAAGAGAGTCATGGAAACATGTAGTAAGTTAAGGTAAGCAAAGTTTTCATAGAATCATAGAACATGCTGAGTTGGAAAAGATGCACAAGGATCACTAAGTCCAGCTCCTGGCCCGGCACAGGACACCCCACAAGTCACACCCTGTGCCTGAGAGCGTTGCCCGAACGCTGCTTAAAGTCTGTCACATTTAGTGCTGTGACCCTGGGGAGCCTGTTCCAGTGCCCACACACCCTCTGGGTGAAGAACTTTTTCCTGATATCCAACCTAAACCTTCCCCAACTCAGTTTCATGGTATAGTTATTCATAGTATATAAAAATGCTAGTGTCTATAGGCCAATGATTATTCTACAGAAATAATGAAAAGTATTTGGTAATAACACAATGAAAATTTCATCCCTAGCACTGTGGGTTGTCATTACTCCAAGCTTTAACAAATCGGGTAGGCTCTGGCATGGGGAGCACTCTAAGAGAGAGATCCTTCAAAGAGTGTAAATAACTTGCTCAGATGAAGCTCTGAGAGAGCTGCAGTTTGAGCAATGAGTGAAACCACTTGTCAGCTGATTACTCCAGGAAGAGGATTAAATAATGAGGTGTCTGTGAAACCTGTGTGTTGTGTTCTTCAAGTAGCCCCTTCCAGCCTGATATTCCTGGTTTATTTTTCCCTGCAAAGCCCTGCTTAACAAGGAAGGAGTTTCGTGGGGAGCCTGTCCTTTTGGGTTTTTTTGAATGAAGGTGGCAGTTTACATCCTCCTTACATTCTCCTAAACAACTCTGTCTGGTTCTCCTGAGAGCAAATTTTGGCTCCTGTTGGTGGAGGAGGCTGCAAACCAAAGGAGAGGTTGCAACTTTCCTATGCTTATGTGCAAAGATTAATATTTTTTGCAACTAATAGCTGCAGCACTTTTACCAAAACTGCGGCAACTCGTGCTTTTATTTCTGGAGTTATGTAGATCAGCTGTTCTCTGTGTTGGCCAAATGTCCTCATGCATTTGCACTGTTTTATAAGAAAGCAACACAAGACTGTCCTGTAAAGATGTTACATGAACACTCTAGATTTCTGCCAAGACGTATTTGCAGCATTAAATTTTGTGTTAGATTTTTTGGTAACTAATCTGCACTTGCTGTGTTTCCTCTGTGCAAAGAAAATATATTGAAAATAACAGGACTGTATTTTCTGAGGCTCCTGATATTCTTAGGGCCACTACTTTTTAAAGAAACATAGTAAAATGGAAATCTTCAGCCCAGTAGCTGCTGAGGTGATAGCTTTTTGTGCTAAAGTCCAAAAGACTTGAACTCAGACTTCAAGAGTCTTCTATAATTTGTTGTATGCTGAGGTATATCTTGCTTTTGGGCTTTGGGCTGAAATGCGAGCTTTCTAGTATAAATAAGCATGCAAGAATTGGCTTTATAACTCACAGGTCTTAGACTGTCACTGGCTTTGGATTATGTCCAAGTGTGACATACTGTCGGGAGCTGAATGCTTTTGGTAGTTGATGTGTATACCAGCACTGCAATACTAACAGGCTTCTAAATGCCCACAGTAGTAAATTTTAACCAAAACTAAGAGGATATTATGTCAAAATGTCTATAGCAACTGCCTTAGCTCCTCACTGCTTGGTTTCCTTTTGGTCTTGCTTTTACTCCTCCTCATCTCTCCATTCTGCCCGTGCAGCACTGGTGTACTGGTACATCCAAAATGTCCTTCTCTAGTAATGGAGACAGAAGTTGACAGAGAAGCTTCTGCATGTAGCAAGTCACCAAGGGTCTGTAGGCTCTTGAGGAGGGCAGTGCTGGGGAGGTAGAGCCCATAAGATGGGATACTCTAGGAGGAGAGCCACCTCGGGCTGTAGCCTTCTCCAAGGAATTACATTCTCCCAAGTGTCAGATCAGCTGGAAAGTTACCATTAGGGAGAGGAAAGGGAGAAATTCCGTGCTCACACGATCCACCCGTAAAAAGTTCACCTATTCCATCTGAAAGAGTTAATAGCATTGAGACAGTGGTATTGTGATACTGTGTTTTCTGAATTGTTACTGGGAAAAATGTTACTGCCTGTCATTACTTCTTGGTCCCTGGCAGGCAACACTCAGCACATGACAGGAAAAAGACCAGTGATTCCAGCATGGAAACTCTCCAGGACCAATTTTTCCCATACAAGAAATAGAAATCCTAGCTTGAATGTCTGAGATTACAGCTTCAGACAAATATCTCTAGACATTACAAAAGTGAAGAGATTGACAGAAAACATTCTTCTGTGCAAGACATGCTGTTTTCCATGTGGTGATGAACAGCATCTCTTTCCTCATCAAATACCAGGACATTCTGAGGCATATCCATTGATGCTGTTCATGGCAAATGAAGTGATGCTAAAGCAACAGACTTGTGCATACATTCAGCACTGGAAATTTTTTTTGGGCTCTTGCAGCTGCTATGGTTACCAGTCACGCGGTTGGCCACCTTCTGTAGTGGAAGTACAGAGCGATTATACCGTACATTGTGTGAGGATGTCGGATAGACCTTGGAGGTGTGAGGTGGGTGTGAAGTTCATACCCACTGCAGACGGATCTGGAATTAAAGTTCTCTGAAAGGAATACATTTCAATGCTAATACTGCCTGAGTGTTTGTAAAGCAACTGTCTTTGACTTTTATATTACTTCTAAGGGAAAGAAAATCAACTGCAGATTGGTCTTCAGGAAGGAGCAAAGCACTTTTTGCTCAGACATCATAGTTTAAATCACCATGCTAATGAAAGAGCTGTTCATTTTGCCTATCCAGGGATATTTTTCCTGACTTTAAGCTGGCAGCATGCCATAGCTGACAGAAACTTGAATTTCTTCTTCTTGATGACATTGCAGCTGTTTACAAGATGGGCTATTTCCATGTTGTTCAACATCCTGCCTTTTGTTGCTATGAACAAATGGTGCTGACACTTGTGCAGCTTTGATTGAGTTTTCACAAAAGCTGTCACTGTGGATGAGACTGCCTTTGACTTTATCTTTGTTTGTCAGTGATGTCTGCTTGTGGTATTGTCTCCAGTTTATAGTATTTCTTTGGGCTTCAGTGGCCTCCACCCAAGATTTACACTTGCCATCACCTAGGTTCAGCTGCTGGTGCTGACTCCTGTGAGCTCATTGATGACATCAAACCCTCCAAGCCCTCTCACTCTTCCATTTCCCACCCCGTTACTGGTACATTAACTGGGCTGAAATGTTAATATTTATTAGAATGTGTTACACATAAGAAAGGTAGCAGCAACAGCTTGAAATCTTAATGTTTCCTGCTTTCTTACCCTATACAGAATACTCTCTATGCATACACACCCACATGGGCATGATTTTACTTGTACTTCTATTGCTGCCTGATACTCAAATCAGTCCATGGCAGTTTAAGGTGTCCTTCTTGCTAGTATGTTAAAGAGGCAATAGGGGTCCTATATATAGAAGTCCTGTATATCCCTAAAGGGCATAAAGGAAAACAAATAGAGTTATGTCAATAACAATTTCCTGGGCAATGAAATAGCATATAAAGAGTTGAAAAAGAAATGGCAATAAATTCCTAATAGTTTTTTTCATTTGTGAAATGTTCTCATGTATTTATTTTGTCAGTTTTCCCTCCTCCATGAGGGTAAGAAAAAATCCTTATTTTAAAAAATTTTATTCTGCAAGCTTATTTTCAAAAAGGCTACTGGCAGGTTGTCACAGACAGGGAAGATTATGATTAACCGAAATGTCATCAGCCTGTTATTCTCCACAGAAGCCATACGAATAGGAATTAAGTAACAAACTTCTGCAAATGGGTGATAGAGAAGCAGAGGTAACAGGCTGATTTCTCAGCTAATGCAGGGTTTTGCTAAATGAATGGAAAATGAGATTTTCCTTTTAACTTCTTACAACTCATCAACTCCTATTATCCAAAAAAGACAAAACTCTCTTGTCAAAAAGAAATCTATAAGATCATATAGAAAGGAAACATTAATTTCCTCTTTATTTAACCAAAGTCTTGTATTTTTAAGCTTTGAGTTTCCTATTAATATTACTGTGGCATCCATGCTGCTGATCTTTTTTCCAATGTTGCAAGATTAAATCATTGCAATGACCACGGTAACTGATGCATTTTCCTTCACAACACTAGCAAAATGCTGATGATTTTATCCCATGGGAAGCTTGTGCCTGATTCAATCAAGCATTATTTAACTTCTTAAAAATTGTTTTATCAAAGGAAAGACAGAGCAGTTTATTAAGTTATACATTATAACTTAGAATGAGTTCAAGCCATAGAATCTGGATAAGAATTTCAAATGCCTCTAAAAAGCCCATGTTACTGTGCTGATATGGCTATATGGCTGTTGTTTGAAGTGTTCAATGGTTTGGAGGTGAAATCTCCAGAGAAGTCTGCCCTTCCTAATTGGACAAGACACCAAAATTTGCCAATGCAGCAACATGTTAGAATCTGTGATATTTAAATGATCCCAAGATTGTAGAAAGTCTTTGTCTTTCAGCCCCGCTGCCAAAGAAAAAGTCATAATTCATCTGTGCTGGTTTTCAAGGTTGTTTATTCTTGCTTATCTCTAACATATTCTACTGCCCTGCCACAGCTCTGTCTTGCAGGGCAGTGAGTGAGGCTCTGCCCCTCAGTGGGATGTTACAAACATTATATACCAGAAACTACCTGTGCTGTATTTACAATAATGTGCCAATATCTGTCACCTACATTGAACAGTGTGTTCCCAGCCTAAACCAATAGAAAAATACCAACACTACAGTGAAACACAGAAGGCATGAAGAAGAAGGACAAGACACACCCAACTTCCTCCATCTTGCCTTCTTTGAACCCCTAATCTAGAATCCTAAAACTCTACTTTTGCACCCGTGCCACACTAATTATTACTTATCTCAAACACTCAGAGCTTGTAATTCATCCTGTAAGATTGAAATCTCTTTTCCATGGACAGAGATCAGAGACAGTGTCTCTCGGGGCTCTGTACAGGGAGGTTCCTGACCCTCTTGCCAGGGTCCCAGACCTTCCAGGGTGGCCAGAGGGATGCCCTGGATTCCCACAGCAACAGAGGCAGTAATCCAGCCATGTAACACACAATGGGGGAAAAATCTCCTGTCAAATGGCAATAAAACTGCCTTCTGTCCAAAGGTTAACATATCTGTGCAAGTCTTGTTGACAAGTTGGTTCCTCTGTATGTGAGAGAGCAAGCTGTGCTTTAACACTTTTTGGAATTGTCCTGCCATGAGCTCTTCATTCTGTGACAGTGGCAGGCCAGGGTCCCAACAGCCTTCTGCTGGGCACAGAAACCTGGCTGTGCTGAAGGAGCCTTTAAACTGTCCACGAATTATGGTTGAAAACCACCTCAATATGGCAAAGAAGTGCTGGGCTGCAGAGAAAAAGCTGCAAGGCCACAGGTCAGATTCCTCCTCCCCTTCCCATCCTTTAGGGACACAGGAGAAACCATCTGCAAGACCACTGAGAGCATTCTCAGAATGTAGTGGAGAACTCACAGCTGATTCTTGTGACAGTCCCCATTTTCCTGCCCCCCCCAGCAGGTGCTGAAGAAGTAAATTACCAGCCACACAAAGCCAGCTCTACACTTGGGAATCAGCTTCTCTTTGCCTAGAGATATTTAAAAGACATATAGACATGGCATTTAAGGACATAGTTTAGTGGTGACTTGGCAGTGTTAGGTTAATATTTGGGCTTCATAACCTGCAATGTCTTTTCAAACCTAAATTACTCCAGTACTCCTTTACTCTTTTTCTTGCTTGTTCTGTGGGAAAAGCATTTGCCCTGCTGTTAGCCTAATCAGTTGGTTTTTCGGGTTACCTTTTGTAAGACTTCCTTACATTATATGGCATTATATGGGAAGCAACCAGCTGAGTGATCCATCATTGCAATTTCCACTTCTGAGATACAAAGAACAGCCCACAGAGGCACAGGAACCAGCTACAGCACAGAACAGGCACCCCCAGCCTGCAGCATTGCTGGGTTACCTCTAAACTGCTCCAGGTAAGCTGGCAGTGGTGGAGTTTGTGAGGGATTCCACATCTCCAGCATGACAAGATTAGATCACACATTTCAAAACCTTCAGTACAAAGTCCAAGGACATGTTGCCATCTTGTAATAATAATGTAATATTTCTTCACTCCAACTGAAAGCACACAATTTTCAAAGATCACAAATGGACCTGTGGGCCAGAGGTGGTGGCATCCATTGACACAGTTAAGGGAACTTTGTTCTAATTATTTAATATAAAATGCTAATAATATTATTTTATATAATAAACTCTGAAAATAACACTTTCAAACCTTACTGAATTTAAGTGCCAAGATTCCATAAAAGGTCACTTTTTCTCTGTCAATTGCTTTCTTTTTTTCTAAACTGTGGTAATTAGAATCTAAAGAAACTCCAAGCTGAATAGGGGAATTGAAATCTTGCAATTTCTCACAATCACATATCTTAGTGCTCTGAATAAGGCAAATCAATTTTTCACAATGTTGTCTTTATAATCTCTCCAAAATGCCTTCCCCCAACCCTAGTGTAACTCTCTTCAAATATTTGCCTTTTTTTTCTGATAAGTAATTTTACATTCATTGGCATTGCTTGCTTGTAATCAGAGAACCATTCCAGCAGCCAGCAGATGTTTAAAGACAGTGTCTGTTGTTTTGTTTAAACTGGGGAGGGTTTGATCCCAGATGTCCTACCAAAATCAATGGGGCTGCCTGTCTGCTGTAAAATACTCGGTGGCAAGATGGGTAGAACTGAGCTCCAGAGCTTTCAACGGAATCAAGCAGGTATTTAGAAAGGATTGGTGGAAGCTGATTTTGCAATAGTAATTCCCTTGATAGTACTGATGCAGGAGTGCATTTCAGATTTTGCAATAGTAATTCCCTTGAAAGTACTGATGCAGGAATGCATTTCAGATGGGTTGTGGAATAAACTGAATGACTGGCAATATTCATTGCTCCCTCCTACCTGTATGCTGCAATGAGAGCTCTAGTTTCCTGTTTCTACTGTGGTTCTTGTAATGTGCTGAAATAGAGTATCCTCTAAAGTAGCCAACAGCAAGACCAGGTGCGGAGATGGTGGCAAACAGAGGTAAGCACATCTTTGTAGAACAGTGTGGAGATCAGATGCTACTTTATGTGATGGTGGGCTCTCAGCTAGCTGACAGCTGCATCACTTCATACTTGTGGCTGATGCTTGTAATGTGTAGCACATTGCAAAGAAGTATTTGTGTACTTTATTTGTTGGTGAAATACATGACACAGCAGAAAATTTTAAAGATGTCCCACATAAATATCTAATGAAGGATTTTCAGTTGCAGTAGTTGTGACAATTAAACAGCAGAGGGAATGAAATGCTATCTGCTCTAGAGAACCTGCTGTGATATATTTAAAGCCTCAGCTAATACATTACACAGGGACCTGTTCCAATAGTTTATAACAATCCCCCATGGCCAATAGCACCTCTCTTCAGGACTGTAACGCCCACAAGAGGCTTTCTTTAGGATGAACAGGATTTATCTGAATCCGACTTGATATCACAAAAACATCTTTTGCTTGTGGTGTATTAGGTGCCGAAGATGCAAATGAATAATCCCTGAGTAAATTTTACTATTACTAGGTTGTAATATACCGTTCCAATTCCCTGTTTATTCAGGTTTACTGCTTTGATATTTATGTGTTGACACCATTTATTATGATAACCAGTCACCTGCTAGACTTGCTCTTCCTTCAAAGGTGTTTTATGTCCCATTAGGTCTTATACAATTTTCAAATCTCACTGCTCCCTTTCCCGCTTTCTCATATTGATTTAAACCATTATATCACCTGCACATTATGCACATGACTTCTTGTAAACACTGAACTGCCCCTTTTAAGGCACTCTTGTATGTCACTCCCACTTTTCAGACCATCAGAGACACAAAAGCGTTTTTCTTTAAATGACAATCAGGCCCCATGAATCCAAGTATGAGATCCTCTTGGTTATAGCTGTGTTTTTTAGGAGTATGATAACAGAAATAACATTTGACAAAATGAGCAAATATTGGCTCATATAGTGACACACCAGCAGTACTTTGGGTTTGCCATAAAAAAAAAAAAAAAAAAAAGGCAGGATGTTGGGGAGACAGTTTCAGAGTGGTGGAGTGGTGGGAAGCCAGCTCATCAGGGAAGACAAGTGATTTAACATGGCCCTTCACAATAAGTGCCTGCAGCTAGCTGATTGCTAAAGCAGCATTGAGAGGATCTGTAGATGAGATTAAATAATCAAGCAGGCCAGCTAGCAAAAAGGATCCTGTGATGGCAATAGTTGCAGCAGTTTCCATTGAAAAGCAGGCTGATTCCTACCAGTAGTGTTCTTAGACTTCTGAAGATCACTTAGAGTAAGCATTACTTGGTTTAGTATGCATTTTTCAGTTTACCTTGTTTGTAAGCTTTTTTAGCTTGCTTTCTGTTGGTCTGTCCTTAGATGATTATATGAATAGTTGCTCCTTCACTTACCTCTATCTTTCACTGTTCTCTGGGGAGAGAGATGGGAGGGAACATCCTGTCATGAGAACCCATATTTGATCAGCCAACAGAGATAGCTACAGAGTAGTTGCTCTTCTGGTAGCATTCCTAAAATCAAATCACCAAAACTGAATTTTGAGGTAGCTGTGCAGAATGCTATCTGCAGACCATAAAAGTATAGTTAAATGGCAATATATGATTTTTTAAAATATTATTTTTTAAACCACCAGCCAAAAAAGCTAATGATAGTCATAAAGAATAGCAGATGGGAGAGTGTCTTGTTCTCACCTGGTCCCAGACTGATTTTGGAGTGACTGGCAAACACTTAAAGGTTGCATGCATTTCATTACGTGAAATACTTTGAAGGTGTCAAGATTGATTTCTGGATAGGTTCATCAGCAAGGTTACTTGTGTCACACAGCTTTACCATGTCACGTAGAAATCCTTCTACTGCCAATAAGAAATTACTCTATAAATACTAAAGGTGTGCCAAAACCCATAAAGCACTGTAAAAACCTAATGCTGTCCTGCCAGGGCTCAGATGAGTAGTGACTCTCGCTGATCTGAGCTGATCTGATATGCATTAAGCTGTGACAGTATGTGCATATTGACACAAAAAGAACCTAGATCAATATAGCCACTTGCAAAATGAAGGGGATGCATTGCTATGGAGCTATTATTAGGCAACGTAAAAGAGGAAATTTGAGCCAAAGACATTCGTGAAAATACTGAAGACAGTCAGAAGTGTTATGGGAAGTTTAATATCCACACACGACACAGCTGTACAGGGCTTAAGCTCTCATCTGGAAGATAACATCAGGAATATTTTACTCTATGTGCTTGCATTAATTGCATGTTTACAGTTTTAGAAGGGCATTGGGGACTTATTGGAAAACAGATAGAAAAGAATTTTCCATCATATCTTTTAACCAAATGTGTTTCTCTGATGTTAGAGAAGGAATCTGATTTCTATTAAACCAGCATAAATCTCAAAACCCCCCATCACTCTAATTTTATGATGGTGATGGATTTCACTGAATAGCTTGTGTCTCCCCAGTTTTTAGAAGCAATGAAGATAACAAAAAAAAAACAAAACAAAACTGCTGAAGGTTTACAGCAGGAAAAACCTGCAAAATTATTGTCTGTACATTTTTAGTTATAATAATCCTGTAGAATAATAAACTATTTTGTTGCTTGCAAAATTGTGTGGTGTTATTTGTTCCTTACATAATTGTTGTACTTGTTTCATCAAGGCTTAAAATTACTAATATAAGCACATTTTCAAGCAGTGACATAGTAGAAAAAGAATTCATTTTTATGCTAGTTGTCAATAAATTGTAATTAAGAATTCATACAGACATGAAATAAAGAGCGGAAAGCAAATTACAAAAAGCGACAAAAAGTATTTGTGCACAAAACTCATGTCTTGTCATTCTGAAAGTCCAATCTCAGTAAAGGCCATTTAAGTATTTAGGCAAGAAATACCAGCTAGGAAAAATGCACTGCTGCATTTATACTTATTGCATTCAATTTGGAAATTATTGCCAACAGCACCACTTACAAGGAACTTGAGTCTGCTTGGATATAGATTTTCTACTGACTACCCCTGGGCAACTACCAGAGAGGATGGTCACATCTAGGATGTCTAGACAACTAGTGCTTGCCTATTTTTACAGTACAGTTACATTTCTATTGAGCCTAGAGATCACAGGAGGGCAGAACATAAAAGTTACTAATCCATTAATGTTTCCTGTTTGTTTCGTGAGAGGGTTATGAATTGTTTCAGGAAATAGAGTGACTTCAGGGGTTATCAACAGATGTCTCAGATTAATGACTCATAGTTACTGTGATTCAACTAGGTTATGTTTTGGGGTTTTTTTCAGAGAAAAGAAATTAACTCCACCAGACAATATCATAGAAGACAATCACTGCAAACTTGACAAAAATATCTGCCTAGCAGGGCAAGAATGGAAGCTCTGTGTGTATTCTTACTATGCAAATAAAACACACAAAACTGAAATTGTAGGGGGGGGGGAAGGCAGAAATTATAAAACTTGTAAAGACTCTATCAAGACAGGAAGTCCTGCAATCCATGGGCCTCATAAATAGATCAGCAGACCCATCTGTGTCATTAGGTGACTTAGGGGACCCTGAACTGAAAGAACATATATTATTCTGCTAAATGTCATGTGAACTCCTAGGGGTTTTATTAATACAAAGGTGGTTGAAATTTATAAAAGAAGAAATTTGTTGAAACTCAAAATACCTTTCAGTTCTGAAAATATTAGGTTTTCAGGACATCCAAAGTTTGGAGAAATGTAAAATAAGTCTGGAGACTCTGTGTGTGTGTGTGCAATGATGTAACTAAGGTGCCTCATTAAGACAGACAGACTGATTTAGATTATAATCTCAGGAAAGCTTTTAGAAAACTGAGGGGAAAAAACATAAGGATTTATCCACCAGAAAGTGGGACAGGGAATTCCAAAGTTTTGACAACAGCCTGAAGTGTAAGCATATCAGCTGCTCTAGATCAGAACTGATAAGAATGTCATGAACTTCCAAGTTTTAATTGAGGGAAACATACACATATATGCAAAATAATCCCAATAATTTCTGAATAGGTTTTGTACAGTACTATGTAGAGCTTTTATCTTTTCTTGAATGAAAATTGAAGATAACCTTTTATTCAGTTTAAAAAACTTTTTACTCTTAAAATCTGTTGTTTTTCAGTTTTGATAATGGATAAGACTGAAATATATATCTTCCCTGCTTTCACCAGAATTAAATTCACATTTTGGCTTTAGCTAGCATTCCGAGACATAGTTCATTAGTCCCTTGAAAACTACAGAAATTTTTTTTCTTAAAACAGGGTCTCCAGGTCACTTTTTTCCTTATCTCTCTCCCATGAATAATTGCCAAAGGTCCCATTTTACAAGCTCCTGTGTATTTTTTTTTTTCCCTGGTGATTCTAAAACCACTGGGATTTCATAGTCTTTAAACATTGATGGCATTTCAGGCTCTCAAAAATCCAGCCTGGCTTTCATGTTCAACAATGTGTGTAGCCACATCTATCTAAAGTTTATGCAAATACACTTGGGCTTGTTCCTGTAAATAATTTTTGTGTGATTATATAAGCTAATTTAAAAACCATTAAGCACTGAATGAGCATTTGTATCAACAAAGCAGATTTCTGTGATCTGAAACCACAATTTACAATTAAAAAGTTATCTTATTGATTCTGCTTTTGAAACTCCTGTGAAACTTGATGAAGGATGTATATGCAAGACTACCTATTTGGCCCTTGTGTAGAAAATGTTTATCAAGGAGCAAGAGAATCTTCCCACAGAATATTGTTTTCAGGCTACAGGATACATTCAAAGCTTTCATGGTTTAACAGAGTAACTCAGGTCTAGGCCAGTCCCTTCTATTTTCTACCTTAGCAGCAAAAATAAATCTATATTGGTGCACTCATATTACTGAAGAGTAATGCATCCTACTCACATCCCCATTGATTTACTTTAAATAACTCCTGAGTTTCTGCAACTATACTGGCTATAGGTACAGGTTGATATAGGTACCATTACAACATAACTAGTTAATAGAAAGCTTGCAACACATATTTGTAACTTTTATGACATGCTGAAGAGTCATGGTAAAGAAAGTCTATGGCACAAGACAAGACTGCAATTCTCCCTCTTTCATATATTTAATATGAAATACAAGCTGCAAAAATAAAAGGAAAAAATAACTGTCTATATACCTGGGACTTTTCCTTTACAGATCTCTGCAGTCATCTTTTAAAGATCACTGAATTCCAGTTGCAGTTGTAAGTTGAATGGTAGTTGAAGTTCTAACTTCCTCCTGTTTCAGTGCAGGCTTTTTTGGCAAAATATCTGGAAGATGACTTCAAAGCAGCTGAAACCTGATGTAGGCACAGCAATGAAAGAGGAAGGTGAACACTGAGGTTTGGATTGCACAAAACAGTCTTATGAGATCTTAATTTATCAGTCACTTCTAAGTAGACTTGTGAGTCCCATATAAAGATTTTCAGACCCTGTGGAAGCAAAAAGGCCAATTAGAACCTACACATAAAAGGGTGGGGGCTGGAGCAATCCCACTCTCTGTGGAAACCCTATAGGATTCCAGAGGAGAGGAAATTCTGATTTCTACACCTCTTCCTCCCACCCAAATCTTTCTTTTCAACAGAGTGGACATAAGATGAGAAGGACTATTCCCAGCAGAAATGATAGAATTCAAGACTGAGATCTACAAAAAAATCTGTTGACCCATAGAGATCTAGGATGAGCCACGAGGAACTGAATAACCAAACCAGAAGTATAGCTAATCAGCATAACTTGCTCCATTGAGTTGATGTACTCTGTGAGTATAAATATACTTTTATAATAGATATAGTAACTATAGGTGGCTCAGCTCTTTAAAAATAGCATGGGAAAAAAAATTGTGTTTTAGCCATGCTCCAGAATCTTTTTGTCAGTTTTTGGACTTCCAAAACAGCAAAGTGTTTTCTCCTCTCTTCCTGCTTTATGAAATCCTCAGACAAACAACAGTGACTACTCCCTTTGCTATGGAAAGAATGATACTGAATATTTAGAGAGTTGCCAAAAGCAGAATAAACAAACTGATACAACAATTTCCCCTCTCTATCTAATATGGTGATCTTGGAGTTTCAACATCAGTACTGAAATCCTCAGACAGAATAGTCTTTCAAACGAATAATATCTATTTGAATGTAATTTTTGAAGAAGCAACTTACTCTGCTGAAAAATGGAAGCTGATGATACCACAATATTATACTCTTGTGGTAACAGTATCATCTCTTTTCATGCAATATAACTGTTTCTTCCATAGTAATTTAAGCCATAGAATCCTGTCACTGCAATTTGTGATTCTAAGAGAGTTCTCGGAATATATCCCAGCACTCTCAGTGATTGGCAGCTTGGTAAAAAGTGCTAGGTAGCCCAACTATCCATCAAACAAATGAGTGGCAAGTCATTTGGAATTTCTCCCAATGCTATTCAGTTTTCTGTAGAATTTAATTCTGTTGTGTGTAGGAGAGGTTTCCCAAAGGTTAATAACTGTGTCATTCTATATTTTGCTCAGAAAACTGAGAGCTAGAAAACCATATTTCAGACTAATTGTATATAAAATACTTTAAAAAATAGTCACCTTGAATTATGGAAACACAAAACTGAAATGTATCTGAGGGCTTTTTTATTTTATATTTTCTTCAGAATGAATCATTCAAATTTGTTTAAGAATGCTGCTCAAACTTTCTAGAAATTTCTAAGGATACTCGGTTTTGTTTCCCTCCCCTTTTAAATGAATGTGCTGTTAACATCAAAGATAAGACTAAGAGATATGAACAGCCCAGAACCCTTTGCTAGAGAGAAACGCTTGCTACAAGTAGAAATGAGAGGGCATTCTTTAATTTTGAGATGTTGCCAACAGAAGGGGTGCTGCTCCTTTCTGCCAGGACTAAATTTTCCTTGAATACAGAGCATTGGGTTATGTTTCTCTCTGGTCCATATCAATCTTCAACTACATGTTCCACTTCCTAGGCACATGCTATAGGCATGCTACTGTCAGCTATTCTTGGGGGGAATGTTCTCCATGGCTACTGCTGAAATTTTGCCATTTACCAGAAAGGAAAGGAAGGATTTCTGGTGCCAGAGCATTAAAGTCAGTACTGAGACACTTTGGACTTTACACAAACATCATCCAGAATGTGTTCTTCAAAAAACATAGAAACAACCCCCGGGGCAAGAATTCAAACTGCATTTCCTCTTTCCGGCTCACTTGTCTTAAATATGATACTCATTTGCAGAATAAAATGGACCTCCTTCTCTACAAAGTGCTCAGAAAATCTATGAAGATATGCCAATTTAAATATTACATTTTAACTCAGTATGTGAGCCCCATCAGTGAAGAACAGTCCTACAGTCCCACAGAGAAGGAAGACTCAAGGGAAACAGGCAGTCAAAAAAGAGAGTTCAGTAGTCTCAAGGTAAAAAGGCAGCTGAACTGAAATTGTGTCCTTTCCACCGCTACCACACTGTCTTGTAATCGGGTCTTTTCCTTTCCAGTCTAGTCCTTGAACAACACTGATGTGTTTGTGCCCCAATTCTGAGGTTCAAGTCGTTTCTATCCAGAGGAAGCTGCTGCTGCCAATGAGTGAAGAAATCCTATGTGCCTGCCCTCTCGGCTCTTTGCTTCTGTTCCTGTATTTTGTCCTATCTTGTATCAAACGTTTATGAGGCCACAGTCTAAACTGCATCAGGAAACTGATAGGTCTGAACACTTATTTTCCTGCTGGGTTAGTTTCTAGCTAGGAGAAGGTCTCTGAGTTAGTTTGCTGTAGAGTCACATGAACAACCGTGCAGCACAAAGGTTGGGGCAGCACAGGGCAGGAACAGGCAACCAAGAGGAAGAGGGAGCAGAGTGTGGAGAACACAGATCTACTTCCATTAGCAGTGCCTGTGAATGCCATCTTGTGCTGCTTGAGCCTTACACCAGGGAGCCTGGGGCTTGATTTGCAGCAGTATTCACAATTACAAGTGAATTCCTGGGGAGATGTGCTTCTGGAAAAGAAGAGCTATCCCTTCCTAACCACGTTGGAAAGCCAGGTGGTAGCTATTTGAGCTATGAAACGGGGACAACAATATCACCTTACAGGAAAAATGCATTTGTTGCTGTTTGTGAAACACTGTTCTGATGAACACTCCAGATCGACCTAGTTGGCAACACATCCAGCTGTCTTCAGGGCTGGCGTACAGCAGTTTGCAGAAAGGAAGGCATAGAACTTCACTATGATTTTCCAGGCTTCAGAGAAACGAGGGAGAAAGTTATATAATCATGTAATTGCAATTCATATTATAGAGTGGCTATGCCCAAGAAATTTGAAATAAAGGTACATGAAGATGGTGTTTGGGATTTATCACTTCTGAGTATTTGAATTTTCATCCCTAATCATGGGAAGGGAGTTTTTATTAAATAAAGCAGAGAAATTCTGCTTATGTTGTTTTAAAACACTTGAATGGTATGATTTAATGGCTGACATTGTATCACATCACTTGCAAATTCGAAACAAAGCACCCTCTCTCCAGAAACATCCCTGCTGTTTTACCTTCTTGTCAGCAAGAAAACTTTCTAATTTTCCTTCTCTTTTCTTGCACTTTCTCCTAAGCCCGTAGTACTATGACTCCTTGACACATTATGCTGAATTACTGTACATTGGTCTAACCAGCCATATTCTTGCTCCAGGTACTAAATTAAAACCAAAAGGTAATATCAAAATAATATTTTTAAGTATTCTGATGTGCATCAAATAAAATGCAGGGTTTTTTTTTTTTACAAAAAACCTTTCAGCCGATATTATTAACTGTGCCTTTATTATTGAAAAGCCTTCTTGATTCATAAAGTTAATGGCTATGTCATGCCTCTGTAAATGCAGACTTGAGACATGCTCTGAATGTGTGTTTTGCAATTCTTTTCTGAGGAATTTACAGCTGTCTAGGTCCTAAGTGGCTCCCATTAGTACAGTTTGTGGGCTTTTTTCTCTATTCCAGTGGTTTGGCAGACCATAGAAATGCATAAGAATAACGCAGATCCTTGTGAATTGTGAGAAAGAGGCTGCTGACTGCAAAGCAGGACAGACAGGCTTGGCAGGAGGAAGCAACAATGTGGTTGGGTACCTCTGTGAGCCCACAGCTGAGAGGTCACAAAATTCTGGCCTGTCAGACTTCACATTGATAATTTCATTTTGTACTTCCCACTTGACAATCCCTTTGCACCAGCCTTCAAGCTCACCTGCACACTTTGTCCCATTGTTGCAAATGCTCCTGCATTCTTTATTTTCAAATCCTTTTTGAGGGAAATCCTTCAATATTTCTACAATGTTAAATTTACCAAAGTGTGAAACATTTCCTTGCATTTATAAAAAAATACATTTTTCCCACTTCTAGCTAATGTGTATTTCTCACATTGAGTTTTAATGACTTAAAATACTTTTATGCCCTACTGGTAATTACCCATTCCAATTAAATGGAACAGATTTACTTCAGGATGAATTCTTATAAGCTGCAGAAAGCATTGCTTTAAAATGCTCTGAAGTCCCTTAGAGAGTTCAAATGACTGTATTAGTTGCCTAGAATTATAACTGGTGAAGTCAGGGAGTGTTTATATCTACTTGATGTCAGAAGAGGCCTGTTGGTGAGTGAAAAAAAGGAGAAAAAAACACAGAAGTTATAATTCACAAGATGCTGCCTTTTCCTGCTAACACTGGCTAAAGAAGTTTCCTCTTGTCCCCGTCCCCAGTGCCCCAAAGCAAAACTGGCCTTTCCTTATCGCAGTGTAACTGTTTATGTGATAAAAACTGGATCACTGAAATGATCCATATGAAAGACAGTCCTCTAATCCCCAGGGCAGCAATGCTAGAAAACACTCCAAGAACATAAAGCCTTCCCCACATACAGAGACTTCCTGAGAGCATGAATGTCCTGGAATGCACTCATCTTGGGCTCTATCTATTTTTCTGGGGAGATGTATATCCAAATTGTAATGCTTCTTGGAAGGGTGTTCTGGATACAAACTTTCACATGTTCATTGTTCATCAATGAATAAATGATGCAGTTTCAGGGTGGTTCAGGTTCCTAGTCAGATTTTCCCTGTCCTTCCAACAGCTCCGACCAGCTTTACTCAGAAACAGTCCTACTATTTACCCTTTCATAAAGCCAAATCTTCAGAGAGCAATATAAATATTAATTAATTTACACTCATCTTGCTCTTCTAAGGTAAATAACTGTCTCATTTTCCCTTTTTGTTTAAAGGACAATACTAAAACAGAAATTAAGTGACTTGCCTATGGTAACACAGCAAGTTAGTGGCAGAAGAAGGGCTGGCATTCAAAAATCACTGGAGTTTTTGAGGCTTGTCTTTACATAGGGAAACCAGCTGTGCATCCTTCATTCTGTTACAGGTAGTCAAGCAGACACTGGTGTGTGACTGCTCTATAAATGAGAAGAGAGCCCTTTTGTTCTGGAATTAGGTGTGCATTATTGAGGCAAGATAATTATTTTAGAGTAAACCCCCTGTTATCCTTCTTATTTTGATCAGCTCTTCTGATGACTTTCTTACATAGGCTGGAGGTAAACTCTAAATTCTGCTTCTCTCCCTACCTCAAGCCTAATTGCTAATTATTAATTACTAATTATTAATAACTGTTTATTATAAAGACACAGAAAAGTTTGCACTTCCACAAAAAGAACACATATTGCTCTTGAGTGCTGCTGCCCCCTAATCACAGCTCTGGACAGGGAGCATCATGCAACAGGGAGAATGTGATGAGAACAGCGTCTCACACCAGCAGCCCTCACCACAAACCCCTGCCGAAGCAGATGTCAGCCTCCAAGGCCCGGGATTCAGGGAGAAACCGCAGGGGCCCAGGACAGGAGCCAGCTCCTGGCTGGGCTGCAGGCAAGGGTGTGTGCAGCTAGCACACAGGCTGGGCTGTGCGTGGTGTCAGAGCCTCTCCCTCCCTGTGCGCCCCTTCTGAGTGCCTGCCTCATCTGAAGATCTGACGCAGCAGCAGAGTGTGAAGGAAGATCATACAAACCATTGGAGAATGTGCTAGCCTCATTAACCTCATTAAAGAGCTTGCAAGCCAGAGCCTCACTATCTAAATTCCTCTGATGAAGGCAAATTCAAAAACTGCACACCACAGTTGCTAATGCTGCAGTCACATCCAGTGCTGTTGCGTGTATGAACCTGAGGCCTGTAAGCCTCTTCCCTTTATAGGACTGGGGCTCCAGCTGCCAATAAAAAGTTTTCATTTAAGTGAAAATCAAAAAAAGCCACATTCTTTTAAAAGTAAAAAAACCACTTCAGGTTTGTGACATAAGAAAAATATATTTAAATTCTGAAAATATTCCTGTTTTTTTTCTTTTTCCCTAGCTTTTCAATTCTACTTTTTCTTCCATTCCAGAGCAGCACTGGGATCAGTTATTTGTCCATCCATAATGTTTCTTCTTCTCAGGAAAATGAGTTCAGGATTATTTTTTCTGACCCCATAGCACCTGCAGGAGTCATGATTTCAAATTGAGAACCTGTAAAAGTGTGATTACTCTCTGGAAACCCAGATATTTTTACAGTACCAAACACTGTGATATTTAAACATGAGTCCTTAAGATCCGTTAGGAACATCTTCAGAAGGTATCAAGCCACATGGACCCGTATGCAAGTTTTGTTGGTCTTTGCTGTCTGGACATTCCTGGAAAGTGAATGGGGTGTGAAGAGAGAATGTCTGCGGCAGAGCAGCTGCTCACCGCAGCTCGGTTGCTCTAGCTATCACCATGCTGCACACTGCTGGAACGTCGCCAGTCCAAATCACCGTGTCCTAATTTCAGGGAAAGCTTCACTTAAAGTGGTTGAACTGAGATTGTTAAGGTTCTGCCAAGCCAAGGACAGTAACAACCACTAGCATCCAGAATATGATACCCGCAGCTTGTTTTCAAAATTCTCACCATTTGAAAACTCAGCAGCGTTCCTGCAGAAGGAGGAGTGATATTTACGTATGCTATTTTTCAGATGTGCCTTCCCACATCTTTAATTTGTTATCTGTGATGGATATCTAAGGGAGAATCCATTTTAATTTGACTGGCAGCAAAAGAGCTCGGGATATTCTTTCAGTATGGTAGCGGTAGGCTGTGTTAGCAACTACAGCGACCTTCTCCCTACAGGTCTCCAGGAGGCTGGGAAGTGCTGTAAATACCAAAATGGTCAGCAGTCAATCGGAACGCAGGGAGCTCGGGCCTGAGCCGCCCGCTGGGCCCGGCTTGGCCGTTGCCATGGGAACGCCGCCGGCGCGCGGGCGGGCAGCGGGCGGCCCCTCTCGCGAGAGCGGCGGCGGGCGGAGCGCGGCGGGGCGGGCGCGAGGTGAGCTCATCCCGGGCTGCGCGGGCGGGGAGCGCCGCGCTCAGCCCAGCCCAGCCAGCGGAGCCGAGCCGCCGGCAGCCGCCGCAGCAACTTTGTTGGGTGAGTTGCGAGCGGGAGCGTCGAGCCGGGGCGAGCTGCACGCCGCGCCCCCTCCTTCCTGCCGCGGGGAGCCGCCGTGCCGTTGGCCGAAGGGCTGTGCGGGTGGGTGTGCGGGGGAAGGGTAGCGGCCCCCAGCCCCGGGGCTGCGCGGCCGCCTGCCCGACGGGGGTTAACGGGGCCGAGGGCAGCGGGCTCCGAGTGAAAGTGGCCTTGTGAGCTGCCCCCCGCCGCAGCGCCCAGAGCCGGGCGGGGGTGCCTGCCCTGAGCGCCCCCGGGGCGGTGGGAGCCTGCCGTGCCGGCGGCTCCGGAGCGGGCCGGGCGCGGGTCCGCCTGCAGCGAGCCGTGCCGGGTGCTAGGTTCCGGATTTGTGTTTTTTTCCTGCGCAGGAAAGGCAGCCCCGAGCGGGAGCGGCGGTGGCCCGGCTGCGCTCCGAGGCGGCGGCTCCGCGCTGCCCGTCCGTGCGGAGGCGGCCGCGCCGAGGGCGCCCTGCGGCGGGGGACGCGCTCCCCGCGGCCCGCAGCGGCACACGCTGCTCGCCCCCGCGGCTCGCTGGATAACTTGTCTCTTGCTCGCCCCCGTAAGTTGCACTTGAACCTCTTTTATTTATTTATTTATTTATTTCCTTCTTTACTTTTTATAGCCAGCGAGGGTGTAGTGGGACCGGTTTTGTTCCGAGCCGGTGCTGAGACCGCGGTAATGATAACAATTAGGTGATTTGGGGGCAGTGCCGGTGGGGATGTTCTGAATGCTCCGCTCGAGGAGGCGGGGTGGAGGAACAAATGTTTGCGGATGGTTGATTTCTTCACTGGGAGCCTGGAAAAGTGGGAAAGCAGGGAATGCCTTAAATCGAATCTTAAGGGGAAGGAGGAGGTGGAGAAGCAAGGAAGGGTAGATGAGAAGGCGAATGATTATCTTCCTAAGCCGAGTTGGTTTGCTCTTTCCCTTTTATATTGCGTGAAGTCCTGATGTTAATGTTCTCATGCTGTATGTAAAAATAACTGTATTGTCTGTACCGGATAGCTGTGATGCAGCTTCAGCTCATGTAATGAGGAATGTACTCATTCATGTCTGGTACAGCAGCGACACAAAATGGGAATTGCTCAACTTAATGAAGATCTCCTTGTATAACCTTGGCCACAACATCTGTATGTTTTAGTTTGAGGAGGCACGTTTTAACCCATAGAATAAAATAGAGGCATTTTTTTTGATAATACGGCTTACCAAATCGTGTTTTTAAATTTTTACCTGCAAAATCGCTTTAAAAAATTTGAGTGATGCTGCTTTAATGAACCCGTTACTGCATGCTGAATGAAGTGCATCTGTGAGCCGGAGCCCTAGTTGATAATACAATGCAAATTTGTCTTCAGAGTTAAGGTGTCGGATTTCATTAGGTTCCAGATCTGTATGGATAAAGCAGGATTGGTATTTTCTTTAGAAAGCAGCCCTTTCGTGATGGGATTTTGATTGTTTTTATTTCTTTTTCTAACCATGGGAATTATTGTTTCCTTTAAAATAAGGCATATACCAGTTTTGTAAAAAGGAAAAGAGTTTTTGCTGCAAGTACTAATTGGGTAACAAGTATCTGTGTTCTCTCAGGCGGAGAGTTTGGTTGTTATTTATTTGGAATGTATTGCTGGGCTAGACTCCATTCCCCTTCAGCTGAAGTGGAGGGAGAGACATGTGAAAATATTAAGGTAGAAGTTTGTGGCAATTGTAATCACAGAGATCTCTGAAGTTGTGTTTCAATGTCAAGGCTTTTATGCCTTAGGCCATCAGATGCCATACCAGTTACTAATGTAGAAACAGTGTGGGAACTTCACAATAATTTTTTCTTGGTTTCAAAAAAACAACCCCATAGGTTCTATTTAGGTAAAGCTAAAAAGAAAAATTTCTTGATTGTTTGTGTGTATACTGTGTCTCATTTTGGTGATAGGAAGTTAGGGATAGAAGATTTTTTTCACCATTTTAAGTGTTTATTTATGGCCAGTTGATTAAAGGATGTGCACTTAGTTGCTCAACATTGCATTAAGAAGGTTTTACTGATGCTAATAAAGTGCTTAGTTTCATCATTGCTATTTGGGATAGGCATACTTAGCTCTCAGTTGTGGTTCATAAAACCTCATAGATCATGAAGTCAGAAGCAAAATGGGATGTCAGCTCTGGCTATTGTAGGGCTGCAAAAATTTGCTTGATGAAAAAGGCTAGCAGGTGTAGAAGCAAGCACTGACACAGACCTGTGAAAGGGTGGAGCTGCAGCCAGGAATGAAGACTTAATATGAGGACATGCAATTAATTATCTATTTTTTCTATAATAAAAGGTATTATTGTAATTTCAGTCATGCATCATTGGTTCTAGGCTGGAAGAGCTTTTTTTCCCTGCTCTCATGTTTTATCTGAAATGTTATTTCAAGGTTTGGGATTAAGTTTTGGATTGTTGTTTTAAAAACCATGTCCAAATGTGGCCTCTCACCCTCCTGCAGCTTTTCAAGGAGTGCTTTTTTTTCCATCATTCTTATAAGCATTCTGCTGGCACTGTGGGAGCATTTTGGTCTTGTGTAGCTCTTATTGTCTTCTCAGTTTTGTAAATCTGTCTCAAATATATCCTTTAAAATGTCCATTTCAGCACTATTAGTTTTGCTACTATGGAGGCATTTTTTATTTGTAAGATAGGAGAACAAAACTTAACGTAGAATAGTCCAACTGGTTATTTTGAACTTTAGTAAGGTCATGAGGATAATTTTAGAAATATGTTGGGAAAATGTGAGGTAGGCTAGTAAGAGAATAGGTTGAGGCCCAGTTGAATTTCTTTTCTATTCCTCTGTTTTGTCCTATAGCATGTCTATTGTAGAGGAAAAAAAAAGGGAACAGTTTTCTCCATATCAGTAGTTTAATCCCTTCAGCAAGGGGGTTGCTGCAAGCTATTGAGTTCTTATTGCTACTGGTTAGAAATCTGGGATGCCCTACTGGGGTAAAGAAGCAGAGCTTCTGCCTTCATCAAAATTTCAGTCACACAAGTTAGTTTCCCTAATGCTGATGTGTTCAGAGGTTGAAATTTATTCTCGTTGACCCTAAGTGTTGGTTGTTTTGCAAACAGTTTTGATCTATTGTTTCGTTGGCTTTCTTGCCTTCAGGCAGATTCCTTTTATTTCTCCGGAACTCTTTAATTTAGATATTTTAAAAGTCAATAAGAGATCATTTAATCTTAATTTTTAAATATCTTTGCTCTGTTTACTTCTTTATCTGTAATTTAGATTTTTGTTTTATTCATTTATTCTGAGAGCCATTTGTTTAACTTGTTAACAAGTTGTGACAGGAATACAACAATAGTAAGTGCAGTTATTTTTTATCAGTGTAAATACATAATTTTAAGAACTGCTAGGTGAGGGTTTTGTTGATTTGGCATGTAAAATCAATCATATGCTCAGTATCTTTCTGTGAGTGAAAAAAGTTACATTGTTCTGTATTTTATGTTTCCAGGGAGATTTGACTTCAGTGACTTGATTTCAATTATATCTCCCCTAAATGGCAGTTTTTAAGTAATCTTAAGCTTTATATTTCACAAGACTTCAGTATAGTATTTGAATGAGGACTCTCAAGCTGGAGGTTTATAAAGTGGGATTTGATGGCTCTATGAGACTTGAGGTTTTCTCTAATGAAAGGCAGTCAGTGCTTTTTCGGGGTGCAGCCTTACCAGCAATGATGAACCTATGGCTTGATTGTAAACCTACAGATTATAGTCATTGGTGAGGCTGAATGACAGTAATTTTTTATTTTAAATTCTTATGCAGCTGGCAGCACAAGACTAACACAGTCTGTAGCAGTTTTGGTGTTAGCTTTGATAGTAGTTTTGCACTGTGAACTTGGGGAAACCCGTTGGGAGTTGTAGAGTCTATAACTGTTTTTGAATATGAATCAGCAGATAAAATAGTTTTAGATGTCTGGTTTTTGCATATGTAAAGCTAAATTATGTCATTGTCTTAGTCTCTTTAGTATTGGATTCTGTGGCTCAGTTTACTGAGCGAGTTATTTGATTTAGAGTCAGCCGCAAGTCTTTTATGTTAAGTGAGGCTAAGCATTTACGTCTTTGTGTTCTTTATGGAAGCATGTTTTAAAGAGCACTACTTTTGAATGCAGGGACAGAACACTTTTCATAATCTTAGTAGCTGTTGAATTGTATGATTGCTAACCAAGTATTTGTCATGGTTCTTTCAAGGGTCTGACTCTGTGAGTGGAGTGGAGTCCTGCAAAGCTGTGTGTTCACGCTCCTTCAGCTTGTGCTGGATGCTGCAGTGCAGTAGTCATAGTTCTTGTTCCCTTCATCGTGGATGGCTGTCTCTTTCCAAGAGAAATCAAGTTCATCAAAATGCATGGCTGTGTAGAAAACTTTTCTGAAAGTGTATCATAGAGAAGGAGGAGTTGTTACTGGCACTAGTGGTTCATACATAGGCCTGAGAGGCACTTCGAATTTTTTGTTGATGTTTTAATAGTCTTTTACTTTTGGTCTTAGGGTCTGTAGAATGGGAAGAATGCTTTCTTCAGGTGGATTGGAGAGATTAGTGGAATGATTTTTGAAGACCAAGTTTTATTTTATAAGTTTTCAAAACTTAGAGAAGCTACTGGTATGTATCATATAGTTGGTTTGTTCTTTATTAATCCATATTGTTTACTTACCGTGCTCAAATAGCTTTTGGAGGTGTTTAAATTTTGTGTTATTTACCTTTTGAGGTCACAGGATTTGTACCTCAAAATACTCACATAAACCTCAGAGAGACTGATTGTTATTTTATTACTGCAGCTGTGAGATGTTAACTTTGAACTTGTGCTTTAACACAGACTTTTAATTTAGTGAAGCTTCTTCAGTTAACCCTAAAACAATCCTGTTTTTCCTATAACTTGTAATGTTATAGTTGATTAAATATTCAACTAACCAAAATCATCGGGGAACAAGTTCTTCTTCCAGGCTGCTCAGAGGTATGGGTCAGAAGTTGAGCATAACTTGGACAAAAGTTGCCTGTTGGATCTGCCTGTGAGAGTTATGTTTAATTTGCTTGGCTGGATTATTTTATGGATTTTAATATTTACTTTTCTGGGTGGGGGAAATTGGCAAGCATCTTCCTTTGCTGTGTAGGCTGCCTTGCTGCCTTCTCTGTGCAGTGGAGGGTGAGGTTCCAGGAGGTGCCAAGGGCTGCTTTTGTAGCATGGCTCTGTTCTCAGAGTTTCTCCAGTCATGATGCATTTTACAGCACCATAAGCTAAGTCAATTGTCTTTTGACTTTTGAATAAATAATAACAGGCTTATTGTATGCTGATGTGATGTGAAATAGGATTAATACAGACTTTTTTTAAGAGTGGCAGATAGTATCTGTAAAACAATTGCTGTGGTGGCAGAACTTTCTGTATGCCAGCTCACATCAGCAGCTTTGGTACATATCTTGGGTTTTCTTGTTGGCGGTTCTAAAGACAGCTCTCTTTGAAAACTTTCAGACACTTTTAATGCATGCATTTTTATATTTGACCAAAGGTTGCTGTTGTGGTTTAACCCCAGCCAGCAACTAAGCATCACAGCTTAGCCCCAAGAACATTTTAAAGTTGTTCTTGGAACTTTTTCAAATGATTGCAATTTTATTTTTGTATTGTTTTTATGATTAAATACTGGATTCACACTGTCTCTGGAAGTATTTGGCAGATCTATGTTGATTGGTGTTTATGGGAGAGATTATTTCCTGTTTTAAAAGTTTTTTTTCCTTTTTGTGTAAAAATGTAGTTTCATTTGATTTAAAAATTGCTGTTTTATATGCATGGTTTTGTCACTTGGTCTTACTAGAGCAAATAATTTGGCACAGTAGACATGGCTCTCTGGCTGAAGGTGGGGGCATTAAGTCTTGTGGATGAAAACTTTTTGCATTTGAGCAATTTTACTTCAGACTGAATTTAGTTTGATCTCCTGGATTGGATGTTCCCTACAGAGATGTGGTTTGTTGGCTTGGACCTCTGTGACCATTAAGGGTTGGGTCACATTTGGTGAACTTCTGGGCAGGGATTTTTAGCTCAGTTTCCTCTAGGGGAATTCTGGTTTATGGACACCAGAAAACATATAGAAATTAAAATAACTAATTCTGAGGGTGAGAGCATTTAACAGACCACCCCAGAGTTTGGTGAATGTCCATCATTTGAGATGTAAAGCTTGACAGGACAAAGCCATGAGGCCCAGGAAGCAATGTGGCAGCCAGCCCTGCTCCAGTGGAGGTTGGGCCCGGGTTAAACCTCTGTGGGCTCTGCTGACTGCTAGCTGGTGATAGCTAGAGAGCTCCTCAAAGGGCACTGCTGTTGGAAGTGCTATTGTAGGTACAGCTTAAACAACTTCAAGAAAAGAAAAACCATCCTTATAGCAAGCTTTTTTTATTACTCATGTGAAGCACTTTTCCTTTGGTGTCTAGCCCAATTAGTGTCTCTTGCAGCGGTAGCAGCAGCACTGCTGGCAGCTCTCAGGTTGCAAACCTGCGACAGGAAGCCCCCTTTCCTTTATCTCCAGGCACACAAGGGGGGCAGTGGGTTTTGTGTGTACTTAGTTATTTTTCCTCAAGAGACTCATGTAAGCAGTAACATACACATCTTGAACGTTTGCCTTTTGGCAGTGCCACAGCACGAATTTGCTCTTGCTGAAGAAACTGGCAAAGATCAGACTTTAGTTTTTTCTTTCTTGCATTTCTGAAGTGTAACATAACTTTGTCTGCATGTTTAAAAATTAAAGAAGACAATGGGTGATGAAACTCAGACTGCAGGCTTAAACATGTTAGTGCTATATAAAAGTTATTACAGTTCTTATCTCTGAACTGTTCAAAGATCTCTTTTTGTTTTTGTGGACATGGCTTCTCTCCTAATTTTCTGAATTGCCAATCTATTTTTTTTTTTTTAGCTTATAAAAGCTAAAATGTCAGATACTCTTTTTGGAATGTTTTTGCACATGTCAAATAGAAGACAATACTAGACTTCAACAAATAAATCCTGGAGAGCCTTCCCTCCTTCTGCTGGATGCAGTTGAAATTTCTAGGAGTATTCTTCTCAAATTGTAAGGGCTGAAATAGGATTTTATGCTTTCAGTCCATGCTGAAGAACTGCATAATTGTGCAGAAGAAAGATATGGCATTTTCATGCCTTGGAAATAAATATATTTTCATGAATGACATGATACTGGCACTGATAATCTGCTTCCCATATGTATTTAACCGCTTGTTGTATGAATCAGAATAAAATAGTTCAATAGACTGCACTGTATTGATCATGCAGCAGCTGGAAGAAAGAGCGAACCATGATGCTTTCCCACAGCTTTTGCTGAAGAAAATATTTAGAAGTAAGGAGAAAAGGAGATACTTCTGTAAAAGCTGTTAACATAGTTTATCCTTTCCTTGGATGTTTTTTTTTCCTTGACTCTCTCCCTTCTTTTGCAGTCTTTGAAGAAGGAACTATTGACAGAATGTCTGTTCTGGTTTTGTTTAACCTTCCCCCCTCCCTGATTTCTGCATTGTCTTGTAGTGTAGTCATTGACTCGTACTCAGCCTAGCTCTGGGAATTCCCAAATCTAGTACTGTTTATTGCATTGCCATACAGAGGTGGTAGGAGAATCTTTGCTAGGATGCCTCTGTTAATATAAACAAAAGGAAAATGCTAGTGTAATCTTAAAACATGCCATCCGTTTCAGATTGAAAAGGCTTTTTTAAAAATTCAGATCTGTGAGTTTTTAGTGCTTACCTGTACAGTGACATGAGTGTTGGTGGTGGTCTGGAGACCTACCTGCCAGAGACACTTCCACTCTGCTATTTGAGCTGTGATGCACTGTGGAATAATTTGAGAGCCTGAAGTTAAGTCTTGCCTTATTATACAGTTACCACCCAATCTAGGTAAAGCCAGAAGATCTGCAGAACCTCACAGGGCTTTTTATCATGTGCTAAAATGAAATAATCAGAACTTTTTAGCAATCCTGTACTATTGTACTTTTATTTTCAGCTGGAACTTTTTTTTAAGTTAGTTAATATGCTAGATAACATTTGAGAACAGGGACAGATTATTGTCTCCAAACAGCAGTTTTGGGATTGGTTGTGAACATGAAATAGTGTACTCTGTGTTCTAGACTTAATCACTTGTATATGCAGTGTTGATGCTGTAAAGACTTTCAAATTTGTTGGTAATTTAAAGCGCAGCTCCTATAAAACAAAGGTGTGAAAATAAGCAGTTATTAAATGTTGCAAAAGGTGCTAATCATTATTTTAGCAGAATTTACTAATTATCTCCTGATTGTTGACGTCATTAAATATATTTTTTTTTAGTATATGAATTGATACTTCACTGAATTGAGGTTTTCCATTCTTGCATTGTTGATGTACCTTTTTTTTTGTGTGTGTTAAGTGTAATGACTTGCCTCAGACTGCCAACAACTTTATGCCTGCCAAGGGCAAGAGGGCATGTATTGTGAATGTATTTTTTTAACTGAGACATAGAATGCATCAGTTCTGAAAATAAGAGGGGGGGAAGCAGTTATTTTAATTCATTTAATTGCAGTTGTGTGAAGCTGGCTAAATTAAAAATAATTATAGGCAAGGTAAACATTGCCTCTTGTAGAAGCATGGATTGGCCAGAGATAAAAAATGTCTGAAGTGCTGGATAAGGGAAGAGAGCTTAACTCCTCCTTATTTTTTGTAAACCTGCACTTTGCTTGAAAAAACCCACAAAGCAATTAATACTAGTGATCAAATATTCCCAAGTAAGGTCAAGCTGTCTTTATGTTCTTGAAGCATAGCCTCAAGTGACGTAGGACTAAACAGACCTCACAAACTGATACAAGTACTAAAATTAAGGGGTAGTTGAAGGAATTCTTAGATAAAATGCTCATGTAATCTTTCAGTTACAAGTAATAGGAAAAAGTAATTAGAATTAACAAGAGTCAAACTTGAAGTAATTGTAAAATGTAGAGCTAGTGGACAGATGTAAAATCAATTAATGCTTTGATAATTTACTTATTTGGAACATATTGGAAGGTAGTGTTGTGAACATCAGGGATACTGTAGAGGATAAAAGCAATCTCAAAGCATCCAGAGTTAGCATGGCTAATGCTTTTTGGTAGAGAACAGTACTGATGAAAGCATTTTTTTGATGTGTGTTTAAATGTTGTAGCTAAAACTGTATGAGCAAGTGAATCATGTTATCTGTTTCTGCCTCTCTCTTCTTCTCTCCTTTTCGTGTTACAAATTATAAAAGAAGGGTCCAGAGATGTCTCATTTTCTAGCTTCAAAAGTGAGAGAAGAGTTGACAATATGTTTGAAGGGAGGTGGAAGAAGAATTGGGACAACTCGATAGAAATGAAGCTTAATGCTTAAAATTCTGACTAGTTTCTTAAGTTTGGATCCTGCTTTCCTCCAGAATGCTTAGTTTATTTTTCCAGGTGTTGTCAGAAAACAGAACTAAATTAATGCTTTTTTGAAACATCACTACAAATTAGAACTTTATTCCTTGAAACAGAGAAGTTACATGAGCATTGTAAAAACATTGTATTGGCTTGTGTGTTTTTTCATATTCACATTTTTACATGGGGGAAAGAAGAGGACTTGTAAAACAGTGCTGTCTATTTCACTGGCATTTTACAGGTTTCAATAAAAACTGCAGCAGTATGTGGGTGTTATGTGCTTGCAAGTAAAGTAATTTATTGTTAGTGTTTAATAGTACTTTTGAAAATGAAGTAATGGTATATGTAGTATAATACAAAATATCCCTAAGTAGTGGTTGGTTTCAGCATTACAGTATTTTCCTGTTCCTGGTGAAGGAGGTACAAAAACCTCTTTGTGTTAGATGTTCAAAGCTCTTTTGCCAGGTAGAAAAATTCTTTCTGAAGGTGGTTGTATCTTTTTGTTTTGAATCCAGTGTTAGTGCTGAGTGACTGTTCTGTTGATTTAAAAATATTAATAGCAGTAGATATCTTGTTTGCTGTAACCTCTCTTTGTTATCACGTTAGTACTTAGCTGAGATGCCAAAAGTTCTTGAAATAAATTGCAGCTTCAAGCAGGTTAGGTGCTCAAATACTGGCACCCTGGGTTGCAAGTCAGTGTGTTTTATTATCCCTATGCTCAAAATTTTGAACCTGAAAGACTCAGGATACTATTGAAGTGCCACCGCTGTTCAGTTTATAATGATGTTAATTAGTGCTGAATGTCATTAAGATGAGCATATGCAGTGTTAATGAAACTACTTCTGAAATTAAACTGTTGTCATTATCTCACAGAATGGCTGTACCAAAAAGTTGTTTGGCTCTGCCTCACAAGGAAGATAATTGAGAAGGGCTTACAGCATGGAGCTGTCCCTTGGGAATGGATCATCTGGTCTTAGTTTCCTCTTCTGAGACACTGGACAGTCAGAGACTTGGCTGCAAAGGGAAGGACTGGTTTAATAGCAATATACAGCTCTGAGCACACGCTCTTCTCAGGGCCTTTGCTTGTCTTGTGAACACAAATGACTTGTCCAGTCTCATGATTACATATAAGGAACAAGCTGTTGCTTCTGGTAAAGGTTAATGTCATCTGATCTGCTCCTTTTTTGCATCTAGGAAAGAAGGGATTTTTGTAGGAAAGGTTTTGTAAATGGTTTCTACTAGACACAGAAACAATTACTTCTGGAATGAAGCTGGTTCCTTTATATCTCACTTCTCCGTCTCACTTAGTTTTAGACTATTCTACCTGTCTTGATTTAAAATAAAGGGGAAATGAATCAAGCAGAATAATTACAATATTGACAATAGGGAGGTATTATGCACTTGTGTCTGTACTTTCATTGACTGGAAAAGGCCGAAGCCCTAATTGGACATCTTAGATCTTGGGCAAAATACAGAATCATCTAGGTAACTAATGTGGTGCAGCATTAGTTGCATGATAGTGGTGCTGCTCTGCATTGCGTGCACTCTATTTATAATGAGAGGTACTAATGAGATTGTATTTTGATGTGACATTACTGTAATGTCAGTGCCTTGTGTTCCTTCATTAGTTTATCTCATTGACTTTGTGAAGTAAGGAAATGAAGGTGCCCTTGAGCAAGGTGTCCTAACACATACATGAGAAATATCTAGTAATGTTCAGAGCAGAAGCTGCCTTGGGCTTTAGATTTCATCCTACTACGGACAAATTTATTTATTACTAGCTGTAAAGCTGTGCTGGAGATTCTTGAGCCAGCTCAGAGGAAGGCAGGGACTACATCTGTACTTGTCTGCTTTTTGCTTCCAAGAGTGGCTCTGCTCAGCTCAAACTCTTGCTGTTTGCTGGGAACAGTCCCTGGCCTCACGAGATTTCGTGTACATCATGGCCCCTTAGTAAGCTTGAACAGAACCATGGGAGTTATGGATTAAAGCTTAGACCTGTGCCCTGGACTTATTTTATTTATTGTTATAGCTTTAGCTCTTGGTGCCTACATGGCACCATGTAATGCTGTGCTGGATTTGTAGGTGCACGTGTGTAGCATTTAATGGCAGGAGCGTAGCATTGCATGTGGCTAGCAGCCTTTCCTCTTCAGGCTCAGGGACAGTGTTGGGCTGATGTGGCTGTCGCCTTTCTGGTTCTGCCATTAGTCCAGCAGTTTTAGGTCAAAAGTCAGAAGAGCAGTGCTACCAGCACAGTACCTGGCATGCTGCAAATTAAAGTAATACTGAAATAGACTGCCTTGAATTTTAATTGCTAGATTTCCCTGTTTTAGTGAGCTCTTGTGCATCTTGACTTGTAGCAATAGAGAAGGTCCATAAAACAGCAAAAGGAATCAAACAGAATGCATAGAAAATGCTTAGAAATCGTCAAATCTAAGGCCATTAAAATGTATTTTAAAGTATTCCTTTAAATCTGAATTAATATCTGGTGTAGGCTCTCATGATATCTCCAGAAAAAATTGTGTTCAGAAGTTATCTGTGAGGTACTGCCTGGCTGTACTTCAGGGAGTGTCTTTGTTGACACTGCACCCTGTGAGAGGCAGCCAACATGCCTCACATTGTCACTGGCAGGTTTTCTATTTGAGCTTTTCTCTAGTTCTAGCAAATGCATGGATAGTGTTCTTCAGCTCAGCACTAGCTTGGGTAGCTGTGCTGCATGGCAGTCACTGCTGTGATTGCAGTGGCTGTGTTCTGCATTTCCTGTAACAGCTTTGAGGCAAGGTTGCTCTCAAAGTTTTTGGTTTGCTGTGGAAACCCTTTGGAATGGTTATGCTGTTTGTGTTCCTTCCAGTTTGCTTTCTTCCTTAACACTTCTTTCTTCTCCCCAACTTCCTAAATATTTTGTATTTGCTGGGGTTTGGTTTAGCCCTTTATGAGGTCTTAAAATGTCCAATAGGTTTTGTAAAGGCTAATGAGTGAGTGAGACCGAGTCTCAGCAGTGCTAAGAGGTGTAGCACACTCAAGGATGTTCTAAGCTGCCAGAGAAGCTGTGATGAATGCAATTTCATGGGAAGAACTTCAGCTGAAGTGTATGTGGTTTTATATATCAAATCTGAGAGAGATTTGAAGGTACCAAGACCTTGTTAGTTCATGTAATTGCTTGTCCAGTCTTCCTTCCGGAAAAAGTGCAGAAGATAAATGTAGTGGGAGTCTGTAGTGGTGTCTGTGTTTAGGTTGCTCAATAGTTTTAGCTGTAGCTAAATGTCTTACAAGATCTCTTTCTTTCTTTCCTTCCAGTATGGCTAGTGCTACTCTTGTGTGAGCAGCTTTTGTCTATTTTTGGCAAAGGAAATCACTTTGTATCAGGAAAATGTCTTTTTTGCCTTGGAGTATTTTGAAATACCACGCCCCTCTATTCCTGCCCCCCCCCCCCCCCCCCCATAGTGTAACTCTTGAACTTTGAAATACTGGTTACCAAAAGCTTTTTCATAATACCTTTCCTCAAGAAGAATCTCTTAATGTGCTACAGAGATGAGTGCTTTAAGGCTCAACCTGCAAAATTCTGTGAATGTCAGAGGAGGATGAACACAAATGGGATCCTGTCCTCCCAATTCACTCTTAGCAGACCCTTCTGACTGCCTGTGCTTACTGGCAAGTGCCTTGCAAAGCTTAGTTGAAAAGAGGTGGTCTGATGAGTGTGAAAGATGGTTTTATTCTTGGTTTTGCTTGTCTGACCAAAACGTAAGCATTTTTTTCCTTCAATTTTTTTGGTTTTGTTTGAGAAATTAAGCAGTGTCATTTTGTACCTGGACAGAGAATGCAGAGGTTAAGTGTTTTGGGTCTCACTGGACAAGTGGTATGAGAAAGGAGTATCCCAAAAAGAGCATCCTGACTTATAAAGTTAGAATCTTATGTGGTTGTAATCCTTTTGATTGTTGGACAGTAAGCCTGCAGGTAAGGCAGAATTTGTAATGACTTATTTTTCATCTTGAGACTGACTAGAAGATAGTTGCAGTGTGAGATTTCTTGTGTTGTAGAGATGCAAAGCCAAGTGTTTATATCCATCTCAGAAGGGGAGATCTTTGAATAAGCTGCATATTGACTTTGGTTGTCTGCAACAGTGGCATTGTGGGGAGCAGTAACGGGGCCAGACTCCCCTTTCTGTCTCTGGGAACTCAGCACCTGCTGTAGGATGTGCAGTCTGGGCTCAGTGAGCTCTTGCTTCCATTCCATTGCTCCTGAGATTAGAGATCTTTGATCCCTCTTTCCTTCTGGAGTTGAGGAGAATACTTGTTCATGTGCACTGACTATTTGCATGGCCTAATACTAGATTATAGTTATTCACAGATATTCTAGGATAACTTTGTTTTGAGGCTGCTGTAATGGTTTTGCAGTTTTGGTGACAGTGTCTGTCAGCCTCACCCTTTTTCAGGCATTCAGTATTAATCAGCACTGGGTTGAAGAAGTGCTGCAACACAAAATAAATGCATTTAAGTTCCTTCTTAGTAAAAGGAGGAAAGAGCAATTGCACACAAAGTCATAAAAGTTCATGTGAAGAGTATGTAATAATATGTATCCAAACTTAAGGTTACTGAGTTAGAACACTGGTTCAGTGATGCTACAAGCAGGACTTTAGGACTCCCACTACTGGGTCAAAAGTACAGTAGTCATAGCTAAAGTATCAGTCTCTTAAATTATTATGTTGGCTTTAATAAAAACAGCAACACCAGGTAGCAGCATGGCTTATTTGCATTACATGTTGATTATTTAGACCACTAGGATACTGAATTAGATCTAATGTAATTCCCTACCACTGATACCAGTTTGGTATCGTGTTCTGCCACACCTGATAAAATTTGAGCATGTGCCTAAATCTCATTTGGACCAAATTTATCATGTTTGGTGATGTGATAGTGCAGAGATTTGCTGTAAATGCTTGTGAAGCCAGTATTTCATCTCCTGTAGCTTCCTGACAACTTTATCTCTACAAATATTTGAGAAAGTGCACTTTTCAACTTTTTTGGACCTAACAAATAACTGGTTTTATTCAGTGTTTGAGTGGTTATAGAAGGGTTGGTCTTTGCATACATTGTGCAACCACTGTTGTCTCAAGTTATGAATGGATGCTTTCAGACATGCTAAACTGATCCTCATTGTATTTATCTTTTTGTTCATCATCCATTCTTAGTTATGCCAAACCCAAAGCCTATTTCTAATTTTAAAAATAGAAATATAGAAAATAGAAATATTTGTTGTATTTTTAGAAATTTCTATTTCTAAAAATAGAAAAAATAATTTAGTCTTAGTTAGGCAGATTTTTGCTTGAATTCTCTTTAATCTTTTTGATAGGTATGAGGCTACAAAGCTTTTTATCTGGAGAATGCTAAAGAAAGGAAGGGGCTGTTAGAGGAAAAGATTGTAATGGGAATGTAAATGTTCTGTTTGTATCGGTCTTATTAGACATTGCTTGGAAATTGAATCTCCTTCTGAAGACATTTACATGTTCCAAGTTCTCAGTATTTGACCTGATTTTATTACGAGCTGCTATTTATGTTTCAAGACATGAATTGGGTTCTTTTAAAGTCTTTTGACCTTTCTTTTGCAAAAGAGGGAAATATAATCTCTCTTCTAGCCTTGTGGCTAAGTGTATTTTTTAAAAACTAAAACAAAATTATTGTAGGGTCTGGGGTGAAACTTCTACAGAATAGGATATGCTGAGGTTCATAAGCAGTGTCTTGGATGCTGTGGAATATCTCTGAATCTATGGTGTCCAGAAGTGCAAAGTGAAGACCTTCAGCTTCAGATAATGTTGGGAGGTTTTTGGCAAAATATTTGTTAAGGGCATGGCTTAAAGTGATTTATTTTTATTTTGAACAATTGGCAGGGTTTAAAATTTTCTTATTATTTTAGTAGAGATTCCATTTAAATGTTTCTATTTTTAAAAATTTTTTTCCCTTCCCAATAGTGGTGTTTATCAACAATGTTGAGGAAGGGGTATTTCTATTTATTTTCATGTATCATGTGCCACAGAAGTGTTTTCTTACACATTCTGCAATGGATGAGCCTTTCCTGACCCTGATTATTCAATTTCAGTAACTTACAGTGATAGTGACTTTAGCTTAGTCTTTGCTGTAAACTCCCTTTATGTAGGTGCAGAAAGCAAGATGATCCCTCAAGCCTTTTCCAAGTAACAAGTGAGGTAGCTCAGCCTGTCCTTGTTCCTTGTGCACTTCAGTCCCCAAATGGCTTGGTGGTCTCTGCTGAACTTTCTTTAGTCCATCTTTGTTGCACTGAGCAGGCCGAAACTAGGCATCTTAATTTAGGATCTCACTAGTGCTGAGTAAAAGTCAATGTCACTTCTAGGTTTAGACAGGGCACCATCAAGCACTTCAAGGCAGATTTTTTAAAATTCGGTCTTATCTAGAGCTTGAGATTGTCTATTTTTATTCCTAGATGCATGAGGAGTCTTAAATTGAATAATATTTTACTATGTTACTTTTGTTTTCAAATAGAGTTTTTTAACATTGTTTGAAGTAGACTTCCTAATTCATAGCTAGCTTGTTTCATGCAGCTGCAGATTAAATCAATGTATATCTCTGCTCTTTGAAGCTTTTTTCTGTCTAAATTGAACTGGCAGTAGTTGCACATAATTCTAGTTGTCCCCCTGATACATTTTGCCTTGTGTGGCATGTTATATTGCATTTCTTCAAGTTAGGCATCAAGCAAACTTGTGGTTGTCTAACTTTCAGTGAAAAAGTAGCTTTCTGCCTTCTTTATTTTTGTTATCAGCTTTCAGTTTATAAATTACTGTTTGTTTGATCTGCATGCAGGGATGCACTTTGCACCATATTTTAATGTGTCTAAGTCAATAATAGTCATACCAGAATAAATGCTTATGGGAGAAACATGAAAGTGGGTATTCTCAGTAACAGTGAGTAGGAAAATGAAGTAGTGGCAGGGAACAGAAAACAGACAATAAAGATATTTTAGTCCAATGCAAATCAGTCTTTTACATGGACCAGTGAAAAAAGATGTTTTGCCGTTGCTACTTGTATCTTTCATCATATTGCTTGTGATGTCTGACAAGCTGCATGATGATGCCAGAGCAGAAGCAAGGTGCCATAGAGCTCTCTTGGTGCAGAGTCCAGGTCATCCAGAAACTGGATTCTTGGTTTAGGTTCAGACCTCTCCTATGGTAATACTTTTAGTCATATAATGCTGAAGACCTAGCTAAAACTTGCTGGGACACGCACAATATTGTTTTCTGGTAGCTGCAGCTCTTGTGCCATGGGCTCTCAGCAGATAGGATCACTTGCTTCATTTATAAGAGAGCACATAGTGTTTCAAGAGATAAGGACAAATCAGTTTGCAGCTTGTGCTTGTCACAGCTGTCTTGCCTTGCACCTCATGGGAAAAGATTTATCAGGCATAATTATATCTAATTGAGACACTCTTGTTATCTTGCCAGTGTTACTTTTTTTCTGTTAATTTGCTCAGTGGACACAGACAAGATAAAAATATAAACAGTGCCTATTTGAATTGCTTTCTGCTTCTTGGATTATTTAAATGTTTCATTTAATCCGCCATGAAATTATGCAGGTTGTCACATGGAGATTCAGCTAACTCAAGTTTTCTATATCTAAGAGTTGTATTTCCATGAGGAAAGTTTTAATATTTTTAATCCCTTGTACAGGATGAATTTATTTCATCATGTACTTGCATCTCGCTTTCTGTAGTCACAGGCATGGACTTTCTAAACTGCAGCTTCTTCTTTGTAGAACAACTTCTAAAAATATCCAGTGTTCATGATTATCAACTTTTTCAGCCTTACTGTTGATATATTATTTGTAGTAGATGTAGGTGAGCTAAACCATACTAGACTTGTAGGAGCTTAACTTTTGGTGTATATGTGTAACTCAGGAATGCTTTAGGAGAAAGCAAGGCTGTATTTTAGGGTAGGGAGTCTGTCTGCCTTGAGTGAAATAGAGGTGGCTTGCAGGGGGATTACTGTAGGGAAGCTATAGAGATGTTGTTGCTGAGTGAAAGCCTGTCTGGTGTCCTGGAAATACAAATCTTGAAATAGAAATGCTGAGGATTTGGGAATAAAAATAAAAGGAAAGGAAATAAAATGGTTTTTACTTCAGACTTGAATTTCCTTTATGTTTGAACATGTTATATTGCGTTTCTAGTTCTGTATGTGGAATTACTTGTTGGATGGATAAGGTGAAGAAAATTGGGGTATAGTAAACTTGAATTAATTTTTCTTTCTTTCCCATAAAGTGCATTTTAAAGTTTTTTTTCCCCTTTATTAAAAAGTGTATTTTTCCAATGGCAGGAGTATGGCTGGAGATTTTCATTTGTAGCCTAAAGCAGTCTAGTTGGAGATGGAGGTTTGCCTGTGTGTGGGAATTGTTCTAAAACGGCTTTCTGTCATTGTTTTCTTCTAAGACAATGCTATACCAGATAAATATTTAGAATATGTCTTGACTGGAATATAAGAGTTAGTGGCTTGCTTTTGCTAAGAAGGTTGGCTCTGAAGACCTTGCTGGTTGTTCTTTGCTTCCAGTATATACCAAATGTGAGTTTATTTATGGAAGGTGAACCTGCTTTAAAGCAGCTGTGGCCAAGGTGAATGCAGTCCTGGCTTTTTTTATTAGTTCCTGTCTTATCAGCTGGTGAAATCAAAGAAATAACCTAGTACATATAAATGTTTTAGTTTTTGATTTCTGTGCCTTTAAAAAAGCCTCATAAAACACCACTCTTTCCCAAAAAAGCTGACGGGAAAAAAGGAGAAATGCCTGGTGAAAGATCTTTTCTATCTTAGCAATCATACAGAGTGGTGGTGCTGCTCTTGCCATGCCAATGTGTTTGTGGAAGATCCAGTGTGTCTTGCTCTGACATCATGTACAGTGCTGTCAGGGAGTGCCTGGAGAAGAGGGGCTCCCAGGTGGTGATGGCTTTCACAAAAAGTACTACACTAGCTTGGGTTGTATTGAATGCCTTCCCTCTGCATCATGCATGAAACTGTAAGGGATGCCTGTTTCAAGTTTCCTACTGTTTATAAATTTGTATTCGTGGTTGCTTGTGACTTCATTAGAGTGATCTAAAATTATTTCAGGAAATAGAAGAATTTGTGTAGCATTGAGGAATAGGAGACATTGGTGGGGCATTAAAACTTTTCTGCAAAGGCAATTGAATGCTCAGTGGGCAGGAAGTCACTATTGCTGATTTTAAACTTTTTTTATGTATTAGTTTTTCCCCCAGCTGATGCTTTTGAAAAGTTGTGTAAAAGTTGCTTCAGTTAATGAGCTTCATCTTTTTGAGAAGCCTTTCCTTTTTACAGGTGGGAGAATAAATGATAAAGTACTTGCTTGATTAGTCTTTGTTTTCATGTGTTTTAGTAGATAAAATGGAGATTGTTCTTAAAAGCAAAACTCCACTTTGCATAATTGCAGCAACACTAAGTAGTAAGATCAAACAGTAATTAGCTGAACAACTGGCTAATGACCACTGGAAGAGGAGAGAAAATGGGCAGGAGAGGTGTACTGCTGTTGAACCTCTACCAGGTTATATTCTGGTTGGGAATCTTTACTAGGAAAAAATGGTGCTGATTTGGAATACTGCTTTTTAGTGTGACTACTGATCACCACATCTCCTGAAAGATAACCCTTAACTGCAGCCTACAAAAAGTAAAAACTGATGCCGGAATGTGTGTTCAAGGTATAATCAGATCTCTGTATTTTTATATCAAGGCTAATGTTATTAGTGTTTGTGGTTTTTGTACCTTACTGTGATAATGGCTTTCAGTCAAGGTGTATGGAAGAATTTTCTTGATGTATATGTTTGCTAGGACATAAGCGTTTAGTGTTTAGAATTTTCTGATTTGCAGCTCTGGCGGTGTGTGAAGTTAAGAGATAAATTGAGAACTGAGTTACAAAACTTGGAAGTAACTCTGGAAGTAACTACTGCTGTACCCTGCTGAGAGATGTTGGCAAAAAGGTCACCTTAAGTATCAGAGGAAGGTTAATTAGGAAAAAATATCACCACCAAATAAACCCACTGGTTATTTCTTCTAATAAACATGGGGATTTGGCAAATTCCTGTACCATGTTCATGGTTGTGGTCCTGTGGCAGAGCCGTGTAACTCCTGTGCTTGTTTAAGGTACTGTTGCTGCTGTGTGGAGTGAGCCAGTGATGTTCACAGTAAAGTGTTCAGACTGTTGGTTCTTGCCAAAAGGGCTTTTTGTGTTCTGAACAAATTGCACAAATTGATTCTTTTGTGTACCTAAAGGATGATGAAGGCATATGGTGCATCCATAATTGAACTTGCCATGTAGTCCTACTCGGTTATCAGTTTGCTCTGTGAATTGCTTATATGGCTGAAACTGTAACTACAATTTTGCTTGGTAAGGTCTTTACAAAAGAAGAGAATGAATTTAGAATGCTTATTTTGGAGGAAAATGGGATTTTTTGGTGTGTGTATCTCTGTCATGATGCTGTTGCCATTAAATCAGATATTCTATTTTTGGTGTATTTTAGATTAAGATTATTCTTTGGACTTCACAGACGTTGGTACTGATAGGGATAAAAAAATCTGAAGATTTTTCTGAACCTACATTTTTAGAACAGCTATCTAAAGGAATTGGTGAGCAGGATAAGAATTCCCATATCTTGCATAAAATTCTTGTGGGTATCTGGCTACTGTAATGCAGAACCTGCCAATTCTTGCTACCTAAGTGGAAAAAAGAGAGGAAATTATGAAGGATAAAGGCAGCAGTCAAATTCAGTCTGTCTCTGTTTCATTATAAGGCAAAATACCATCATTTGGAGTAGTTAAACCTGGAAAATGGCATACATCAAGTGTTTTCCACAATACCAATATATGGTGGCAGAACACTGAGGGAGTGGAGGTGAAGTTTTGGCACCTGTTTATTCTGAAATGTAACAAAATAACTGAAGTGCCATGTTGACAGTGGAGCTTGGAGGAAACAGTTTTTAAATGAGGTTTAATATATTGAGGTAATGACTGTTACTCAGGAATAACTTCAGGGAGTTGCTTTAGGTTTGAAGTATTTTAAAATATATTTCATTTTAATTTAAATAACTTTTTTCTTGTCAGATACTAAAGTTTTGCCTGATAATTTTTTTGCATGCAGTAGAAAGCTCACATTGTGAAGAAGATGAAGGAGAAGTGGGCTGAGAACGTAACCTGTTTCTTTTGAAGGTCTGTTTCACAGTGTGTAGATAAACTATACCTGGATTTTTCTGTGTTAATTTCTTTTAACTTCTTTAGTTGCAGAGCTATAGACTATTCATGTAACAGTTTCTGACCTTTTCTTCTAATTGATAATGGAAATAGAATGACCTTTTAAAAAACATTGTAGTAATTTAAAGAAAATTTGATGGACAGAAATAATCATCCCTTGGCAAAATTGACTTAGTACAGTGGCTTTATACTTTGAAGCTCTTATATTTCTACCAAAGAAAATCTGATTTCTGCACTGCAATGCTAACATGGATTTGGCTCAATTTTTCTTTTTAAATGTGAAGAGTGTCTGAGCTTGAGATGAGTGGAACAAGGGTTTACCTATGTGCAGGTAGAGTTTTTTTTTTAACATTTCTTGAAGGTAGATGAGGAAAGAGCAAAGGTGGTTTAAACAGACCTAACAATAGTTGAGGTGGTCATGTTTCTAACCTTGCAGGTTAGAAAACTGTTGAATTTGTTAATAACCTTTTTTGTTAGTGTTAACTTTTGAGGAGTACTTAGGAAGGCTCTTCAGTGTAATGAGTTCAGTTCTTTTTCCCGAGAATGGTTTAGACCCCATCTTTAATTGACTGTATGTGATAGAAGGGTATTTGTGAATTTTCCAAGTTTCTTACATGATTGCTACCTAAGCTAAATTATGCAGGGACAGCACTTGTTAACCTGTGGTGTGCCAAGTGGCCCTCTTTCCTGAATGTTGGTGAGCCATTCCTACATGCCCACAGCAGACCTGTGTGGTTAAGACAGGGTAGAGTGGGGAACTTTTGTTTCACTGGTTTTGGTGTTTTTTAATTTTTAATTTGAAATTTCTAAGCATATAAAAGCACCGAAAACTGAAATGTACTTAAGTGCAGGTTGGGAGGATGATGTGCAGGATTTCCTTCAATCTCATTTGAAGTTCTGATATTGAGAGATGTCTCTAAAAATTTTGACAGCCTAGGAAAGGGACTTGCAATACAAGGTAATATACTTAATAATGAACTAGAGTGCCTTATGTGTCAGACTTACACCTGCAACTGCATTATGACTGGCCTCTCTTACTGCTAGATTTTGCTTCTAGGCCCCCCTCCCATATAATGTCACTGCTGCACAGGGCATGTTGCTGTGTCAGTCCTCCTCCACCTCATACCTAAAATTGAGCAGACATGAGAGGGGCAATTAGCTGCACCAAAAATTTGCTCGTGAAGTCGCATCCTAAAAGTAGTGTTGTAACTTCTGGGGTTTCTGGGTGCTTATATGTTGCTTTCTTTGAAGGCCAGCAAAGCTAGGAAATACATTTTTAAAGAGCTGGTATAACTTTTATCTGTAAACCAAGAAGAATACAGGTTGTAAGAAATGCAACTTTGTGAGTATAGTGCAGCTGCTGTCTCACTCAGAGAATGCACAGCCACAACAATTCTTCTGTTTCTTTTGATTTTTATATCCTGCAATGAGGATGTTAATTGAGACTGTTGTTGGTTGTTTTGGACACTAGAAACTGGGATGAGACAAGATCTCTTTCACAACACTATACACAGCTGTTGGATGAGAATAATCTAGTTATGTTTTCAACTCTACTTGAAATCTATAGGTGACAGACCCCTTGGTTTCCTTTTTTCTGTTTTTTTTTCTTCTGTTAGGAATGGGTCACTCCTTTAATTTCTCAGTGCTGTTTCCACCTATGCCATGTCAATGATCTGAGGTATTTATGGACTTTCTTTATGTTCCTGTTATGAAACGTAAAGTTTGTAAACTGTTTTTTTTTTTTGTCCCCTTTGCCTCTTTCAAATCTGTGTCACTTGCAGGTTTCTGCATGGCAGATTGCTTCTGTACATGTATTCCAACAGGTGTGTTATTTTTGTTTTCCTGGAATTTGTTTTGCAATTTAGTATGAACATACTTTATGTCTGTATTTTGGTCTGGTTCAAACAAGTTTAGCTCAAGTAGTGGTTGAGTCGTGGTTTTGATGGAATGACTGTTTGGCAAGCATTGCCCGTAAATGCTTTGGTGTTTTCAGCACATAATATTTTGCGACTGCCATAATCCAATTGCATAATCTTACATTATGTGCTTACAAATAAGAGATGTTTTCAAAGATTGAATAGGAGCTTTGAAGTAAATAAAAAAAACCTTGTAACTTCTTATCACTGACTTTATTTTAAAACTTTTTTTTTCCACTTATGTGCATATTTTCACCTAATATGATTATCCTGATGATACAAGAATATGTGGGATTTAGTTCAGGTTTTTTAGGGGCTCCTTAGCGGAGCAGTTTGTTCAACTTTGGTAGTCTGTAGTTTCAGATGATTCATTTGTGATCCTTATGACATTTTCCCTTCCCCTCTGTTCCAAATGGTGTCTAGAAAACTTTGGGTTGATATGATGTTCAAAAAATGCTGCATTTTCTACTGAAAAATGAGAGAACTATGGTTCTTTTCATATTTTGAGAGTGACTTAGATATTAAGGAATAGTGTTTTAAATGTATCAGTTTTGAGGATATAAATCTAAGCCTTAAACACTGCAGGGTGTATGTGTAGCACATCCACCTAAAATTGTGCGAGATTTTTACAAACCATATAAGAGAAGCTACAAGCAGTTTTTACAGTGTTCTACTGGCTTAATGCCCGCCAGCATTGGAGGTGACAGATTTAGGGTGTTATTTTTAAAAAGTGCCAGATCTTCTGTGGATTCTCTTCTTGAATCAAACTATAATTCTGATTTTCATATTGTCCTGTGGTAACAATTATATATTGTATGGGAAAAAAAAAATTGCTTTTAAATTCCTAAAGTCTGGTTATCTTACTGAGATTTCACCAATCCTTGTATACAATGGATAACTATTTCCTGCTTATGTTGCTGATTTTAATTATTTTTAATGGCTCCAAGGCCATAATTATCCGTAATTTTTTATATGGAAGATATGCTATGTCCATTTATCACTTTTCTTTGGTTCCTCTATCTTTTTGAACAATGAGTGGTAGGTTGTATGGGGCAATGATTTTTATTTTCTCTTCTAAACTATCTCAGTTGTTACCACTTGAGGTTATTTTTCCATTCTGTTAGATTTATGGGCGATGGATTTCATCTAACATTTTATTTTGCAATCAGCCATTTGCTGTCTAAACCTTCTGTGGCTATCCACAGTGACTTTGAAACAAGAAGGTTCTGACTGGATAGCAAGCTTTTTAGCTTTACAAAGTTTATGAAAGTTTCTATAGCTGTCAGTTTAATCCATATTTGTAAGTGTAAGTGTGTATCCTTGTGGAAGGTTATCAGTGCATCATCCTCTTCCCTTCTTTTCTAATTACTGGGTCACCATTTTCTTTAAGACCATTCAATGAGAGATGTTAATATTCTCCTAAAACTCCATGTATGTTTCTGGGCTCTCCAGATTATTGCATCTCATAGTTTTTGAGTGCTTATTGTCTCTTTAGCAAATCCTAAATGCTTGGACTTCTCTTTGTGGAAGGCAGGGTGCTTTACTACATACCATATTGTAAAGAAATTATAGATGTTTTTCTTTGAACAGGCCAGCAAAGTGGGGTGAACAGTGAAGAGTACCTCCAGAAGAGCCAAAAGGCACACCTTGAAGTTGTGGCAATGGCATGAGAGCTCTGAGTTTTAACCTGTTGCATTATGCTGCCTTAAACCCAAGCTGCTGCACGGTAGAACTGGAAATATTTGACAGGCAAAAGTTCCCTGCCAATTTTGAGGCAACCACACCCTGACTTGTTTGCTATGCTTACAAAGGTACATTTTTGATTTGTAAACATTTCCTTAATGTTGCTGTGTAATAAGAAGCTGATTTAATGACGTTTTTGAAAGGAACAAGAACTGTAAATCTCAGCTTTTCTTAACTAGTTCTTTTGTTTGAACACTTTAAACTGATGAATAAAAAGTGTGACTTCAGTTAAGTTTTACTGTGTACATAGTACACAGCTCTTTGTGCCTGTTGCCTGCACTAAGGTGGTGGGGAAGTTTCCCTGGGTGTTGCCTTCCTTGAACTTTCTTCCTTGCCCCCTCACTGGCTGTGTAAATCAGTATGCTGCAAGTACACAGGTGTATTTTAGACCTGTCAGTATTCCAGTGGCTGTCTAACAATCAGAGATATACTATGTGGAGAGGTATCTAGCAGGCAGGATTTGAGAGCCAGTATAGTAATGTGAAATAATAATTTGCACTAGATTTTGGCACCAGGTTACATTCCAGATAGTAAGGGGAAGATGCTCAGAATATTTCTAGTTTGCTTGCCTTTACAATTATTTCTCTGAAACTTCTAGATAATACATAAAAATCAATTCATGGTTGGGCTCTGGTGTTGCAAAATGCCAAACACAAGACTTGTGAAGTATTACATGAACTAAAATGAGTTCTGTTACTGATGCCTTCTGTGAAAAATGGCTTTTCACTACTCTTTAAAAGAGATTACTCGTAACCATAAAGATGACCTCATAAAGTGTTATGACTTTAAGTCTACTTCATGCCACAGAATAATTACATGCAAATACTGTATGGAAATACACAGATATTTATACTAGGAAATTTTGACTTGATGAAAGTTCTACATGGATAATGAGCAGAAGGCCAGTTTTATTGTAGTAAGATTGTGGTGACCATGAACATATGCCTTGAGCTTTTATTTATTGCTCTAGCTCAGAACTCCTTGCTTTTTATTTGTGGGGAGCACAGGCCTGCGTTTTGCATGGTCATTTTTTTTACTTTGTAGGATAGAGTAGGGGTTGAAGATCTTTTGGAGCCAAATAGTTTCATCCAGATTCGGTCAGCTCTCAAGTGTATAAAAATCTGGTATGAATTTAAAGCATCAGAGTTCATTTAACAAAGAGAATGTGCTTTTTTTTTTTTTTTTTTTTTGCCAGTTTCTAGAAAAAAAGTGATAGGAACAAGAAGTAATGCAAAATGACGTTTTAACTTGATTCATGCATTAAGTATGATTCCACTAAGACCAGCTTCTACATTATTAAGTATATTATTATAAGTGTACATAACCATGTATTTTATATATGTGTATATGCATATTTCAGGGTGCTTGTTGTCCTTGTAGTCCAGAAGAGTTGCTACATACAGTACCTATAATGGTTATGTACTCTCATGGCTGGTTAATGAAACTGTTTGATCGAATAAGTCCATTAGTTCCTGAAAATATCTGCCCATGGAAATCTGAGCAGCAAAGTCCATCTAATAGCTTGAGCTATGAGTTAAGCTTGCAGCTGTGTCAAAAGAATAGATTTCAGGGAATCAGCTTTTGAGGAATTGGGAAAAAAGGACAGTGCATCTCTTACTGTGTTTCATTTAATGTTTCCATACCCTGCTACTGGGTGTTTTACTCTGCAGCAGATGAACTGAACTGAAAAACTTCTATTGCTTACTATGCATTTATGAGTGAAAACAGTTAATGTACAGACCTTCAGTGCTGCTCTTTTTGTCCTTCATATGAAGCAGTTTTTCTGCTTGAGATACAATTCCTCATCTGTTTCCAATGTCAGAGGACAGACAAAGAGCTTAGAAAGCAGTAATTACTTAAAGCCACGTGAGAGTAATATATTACATTGGAGTCTTTACACTATCTTTGCTTGTGCTCTCCCATGTGTACTCTTAAAATTTTCTCTACTATTTAGTGTTTATTCCAGTTGAAAATGAAATGTAGAGAAAAACTCTATTTGTTTATTATTTATAAGACCCTTAAAGACTTTCTTACTCATCAAGAGAAATCAATTCTTGGAGTATGGATGCTGATCCTTGCATATATTTTATGTAATAAACTTCAGTTTGGACTAATATTTTACTGGCATCAGTCTCTATACAGCACAGAGCTGCTCTGTGAGAAGCACTGACTTCTCTGTAGCCTGCCAAAAGCTGTATGTTTGTTGGCAGCATGAATGCCATCCTTTGGATGAAATCTTTTGATGCCAGGATTAAGCCGCACAGAAAGTAGAAGGAAAAAACTACAATATGGAGTCTGTTATTAAAAAAAAATTAACAAGTTAGTCTTTCAGTATAGAAATGGTGCAAAATAAAACGCAACAGTTTTGTGATGTTTCTTCACATTTGGACACTTAATACCTTTTCCAGAATGTTTTGAAACTTATGGGCGATTTCTTTCTAAAAGAGAGCAAGATTAACCATTTTGGTAGTGTGCTGAGTAAGCAGGAAAATTGCTAAGTTTTGGCTAATATATCTAAGAGGAATTTTAAAGATATATTAGATGCTTTGCAATTAAGGGTTTGACTTGCTATCTCAAGAGGGAATAATATTAAAATCACTGTGTTCTTAGTCATGAAGTTTTGTGATAATTGTATAAGGTAGTTACATTTTCTGAGCAGTAAAGACAGAATGAAGGGCAAATAATTTTTTTCTTCATGAATGCAGTGGGATTTGAGATACCTGAGGATATGATGTTTTCAGTAAATGCCGTTTCCTACTACACAGTTGTCTAATACAGATTCCCTTTGTGAGGGGAAGAGGAGGGGCAGACACTGATCTCTTCTCTGTGGTGACCACCAGTGACAGGACCTGAAGCTGTCAGGGAAGGTTTAGGTTGGATATCAGGAAAAAGTTCTTCGCCCAGAGGGTGTGTGGGCACTGGAACAGGCTCCCCAGGGTCACAGCACTAAATGTGACAGAGTTTAAGCAGCGTTTGGGCAACGCTCTCAGGCACAGGGTGTGACTTGTGGGGTGTCCTGAGCTGGACTTAGTGATCCTTGTGGACTCTTCCAACTCAAGAGTATTCTGTGATTTCCCTCATGGAAATTTCTTTGGAACCATGACCAGAAAAGCAGTTCAGCTAAAATTTAGTGAAGAGTCCTAAAATTTAGTTGAAAACCTGGATTAAAAATGAGAATTAATCTTTGTTACAGATAAGTTACAGAATTTACTTATTCCAGATGTTCTTTAAAGGTGTATCTTGTTCAAAAGTCAATTCCCACAGTGCCTGCAGTTTGAAAATGTACTGTGTGTAGTTTTGGTTTCAGCCTAAGGTAAACCAGGGCTAAAATTGCACTTCTGCTACATTACTTCTTTCTGCTGAAGCATGCTACTTTCCTTTCTTACAATAGTACTAATAGATGGGCATAAACAGTGAATCATAGAAGCTCATGGACCTGCACAGATTTTTTGGTTTTGACTTTTTGGATTATTTTTCTTCTTAGCCAGAGCAGTAAAGTTATTCAACTTGGTGTGGACACAAGGGAGATTGAGGCTGTGGGGCTGTGCCTGCATCTTGTGTCGGTCAGTGCAGTGTTAGATGGTTCAAATGAGTAGTCAAATTTTTGTATTTCACTGTTAATGGTGGTGTTGAAACTTGCTCTTGCGTATCATCCTAATATAATAATCTATATATATAAAAATTTAGCCTAATTAGTTTTTGAGTTATGAAATCTTTTTAGAAAAGCTTGCCAGTTCTGAATAGCTCTTTGCCTGCCTGCCTTCCTTACTTATTCTTCTTTATAAAAATAATCTGAACAATTTTTTGCAGTTTTGTTGCATTAACTTCTGTATCTGGTCACTATTTCCAAAAAGCAGAGAACTTGGGATAAATTGGAATAATTTTTTTTGGTACAAAAAGTATCAATACCGATACAGGAAAATTTGTGAGACAGTGCTCCTTTGGCTGACAAGGCCTATGAAATTGAAGTAAAAATAAAAGTTCTTAATTTTAAAATAGTGATAGATACACTATATCTGCATGAAAACTCTACTATTTTATGCTGATTACAATGTATTTTTGAGGGGATGTATTCAAGCAATGGTAACATAAAAAGATAGTATCAAATTGTAATTGCTTTCAAAACATCCTTTTCTGCATCTTGAATTTTCTTTATATTCATGTTTGTTGTTTTGTTTTGCTTCCTATACTCCATGAGAGATTTATTGCATTGTCCCTTCTCTAAATGTTGCTTTCTGTAAAATGTGTTGTGTAACTTGTTTGTCCCTTGGCTTCCTTGTGGAAAGGATGTCCTGTGGTTGTTTACGCTTGTGCATTGCTGTCCTTTCTCATCAATTTTGTGACTGGATTGCATTTAGTATTCTTGTGCTTTATCTTATGATGAAGAGATTTGATGATAGTGAGTTATTTGACTGTTCCTTATTACAAATGGTTTTAAATGAGAGCTACACTAAAACTGGAAGTAAGTGCAGTTAGCAATATTTCTGAAATGCATGTAGGATGGTTGTTCAGAATGGGCCAGGATCAGCTGTGAGCAGTAAGGTATAATGAGGATTAAACAGCTTGTACATATTCTTGAAGGAGTCCCAGTTTTGTAGGGGCCCTGTGTGACTGGGACTAGGTGTAACAATGTTGTGGTGTAACATTGAATATGTATCTTCCTCCTTTCCTGTTTGTGCTTTTTTTAAAAAAAAATTATTTTCCTATTCAGTAGAGCTGTTTTAGGAACTATGTATGCTCATTTGGAAAGTACGAACAGCAGAATATCTCTGAATTTGTGTTGGTGTCTCTTTTCCTTCATTCCAAGTGGGTAGTTATCAGGAAATCTTGCTATCATATGTCTGGTAGAGATAAGACTAAAAAGCACAAGTGCTGGGAAACGGTTTAAGTAATCTATGTGAAATTTAGCTTCAGATTCTGCTCTAGAAAGAATGGCCATATGCTGAAAAATGTCAGCACATGTTCCTGGAAATGAGTAATTATGAAGAGGGACTTGACTTAATCTCCCTTAGTACTCAAATTCATTTAAAAAACATAAAATTACTACTTCTAAAGTAAATTGCTAAAGTTTGTTTGTCGAGCTCCTTAGATAATCAAATCTTGTGGTTGATGCTGAAATAGAAATAGTGTGATTTCTAAATTAGTATCTTAAACCCAACAGTTTTCCAGAGTATGTACCTGAGTGTTTCTCTGACGATGGTGCAGATGCTCATAATTGGATTATTGAAAATAATGTGTTCTTCTCCAGTTTAAAAAAAGGCAATGAAATGTGCTCAGTCATTGATGTTGAATGCATTGTTGCATTAGGAATTCAGTTTTGTCTCTTAGTTTAGGAGGATCCAGGGCTTTCTTTTGTCATGGGGCTAAAGATGCTAAAGTGATGTTTGGATGGTGTGGGACAGAGGAGCTATATCCAGAGTTATCTGGCCTCTGTTTTGGTGGGGAAGGAAGCCAGTAGCTTCCCCCCGAGATTATTCATAACACACTGCTTGCTCTCAAGCAAGAGCTGGAGGCAGGAGGTTTGCCTTTGTGTAGTACCTAACTCATAACTGAGTGTTTGCATTTTCTACAGGTACTGTGAAACTCTGCCCTGAATAGATAAGGCGCAATGAAGAGTGATATAAGGATTGGATGCTTAGGCTTGCTCTGAGATGTCCATAAATATTTCCCATTTCCTTGGGTTTCTTATGGCTTCTGTTGTAACTGCATTTTGATTTATTATAAAAGGTATTCCTTGGGTCTTTAGCTGCTATTTAGTAATAGCGTGGAATGCAGTGTAATGAATGTTATGAATTTTATTATGTATTTTTTTAAGTTTTACTTGTTTGTTCAGCTTCTTTGTCAGCTCAGCATAAAGAAAAAGGTGTTGCCTTTTAATTTTAGGTTTAATATCTGGTAAATTACTTTTGGGCTTGTGGGTTTTTTAAAATTATAAAACATGACAGAACAGTGAAAAGGGAAGTTTGTCTATAAAAAGCCTTATTAGAGACTACTTTTTGCCTGTCTTCAGCAAGCTTTATAAAGGTGGAAGGATGACAAGTGGTTCAAAGTGCTAGCTGTATACTTTCATTAGCATTACCCTACAATTCTTTGTTTTATAACTTTGTGCAGGTGAGAGAGATGTGTACACCTGTTGGTTCATTCCAAGGCAGTATGACTTCCCAAATTCTCATAAAATTTCATGTTGAGACAGACCAAAGGCACGTTTGAAAAAGGGCCTGTGGTTATCCCACCACCCAACAGCTCCCCCTCCCATATTCCCTGTATCAGCTGCAGGATTGTGTGAGTGCTGTCTGAGGCTCCCTTGGCTCCTGTCCCAGCCTGCCCTTAAAAGTGAGACTGAGCTTACTAAGGGCAAATCCTTGCCTGAAAGCAAGTGGTTTGGGATATTAATATCTCAAGCTACTCTGACTGTGTACAAAGAAGTTTGTCTGGGACTTGGATTTACGCAATGAGGTTCGTTTAGGTTTTTTTCCTTTTCAGCCCTAAGTAGGTTCTTTTTCAAATGCCTGCTTTTTAGCACCCAACGTGGCAACCCAGGTCACTTTGTTATATGCAGATCTGACAACAGCGTGTCTAAGGAAGAAAGCAAAAGTGCTGTGTTTACAAAATACAGCCTTTGTCTCCTAATGTTTTCCCATGTCAGGAGATAGATCTGATGTTCCTAGTTACTGCTTTTATGTATTGTTAATTGATTAGAATGGTTATATTATGGTCAGAAGTGACATTTAAAGGATTCAAATATTAGTTAGAATATTGCTGAAATGGAGCTTGGTTTTAGATGTGTTATACAGGTATATTTTCACTGTGTGTGCTCTTGAGGGGAAGGGGCTGAAATCTTAATTTTCTCTTAAACTGAAACTCCTATGCTTTGTGGCATGTTTAGTTTCTGCATAGCTTAATGTCTCTTCCTGGGGTGAAGAGCTTGTTTTAGCAGCACTCTTGTTAGATGTAATTAGAATGCTTTGTGTAATATGCTTTAGTTCTGTAGGGGCCCTGTGTGATTGGGACTAGGAGGTGTAACAATGTTGTGGTATAACATTTAATATATATCTTCTTCCTTACCTGTTTGTGCCTTTTCAAAAAAAGTTATTTTCCTATTCAGTAGAGCTGTTTTAGGAACGAAGTATGCTCATTTGGAAAGAACAGAATATCTCTGAATTTGTGTTGGTGTCTATCTCTTCATTCCAAGTGGGTGATTATCAAATAGTGGGTAATACAAAAGAAACCCTCCAGCTCATTTGAACAACAGTTTTTCTGCAGTTAGATTGGTCTGGTAAATAGTTTTAAAGTGTGCGTTTTAATGTATATAGTAAATGTTTTGAGAGCTGTCAGAGGGAGACCTAAAAGGACATCCACGTGGGTGCTGGGCTGGACAGCAGTGACAACACTGCGGATGCACAGGTTCTGGTTGAGACATGGCATTGTTTTGGATCAGGTCCCTGTCTGTAATTCTTGTTTGGAAAGATGGAAATTACTATTTCTTTTATAAGGCCTAACTAGATGTTTGTGAAAAGCTTTGAGAAGCTTTTGGTTAATAACTGTATGTAACATGATTATATCACACAGAATAATAGAGGGTGGGAGGAGAAAGAACAAAGCTTTGTTTTCACAATGCTTCAAGAGCTACATTGCCAGCCTTTTTCGTATGCTGTCTTTACATTTAAATATCATTTCTTCTGCTGTTTTCCCCTTATTCATTACCTTTTCCAGATCAATAACAAAATATGAAAGAAGCAGGTCTCTTTTTAAATCAGGAAGAAGAAAAAGTCTAAGATAGGTAGTTTGGGCTAGTTATGTTGTTGGTTAAAAAAAAAAAGTTGAACTTTTTTTAAAACTGAATTTGCAGTCAGTGTCTGTCATCCCAATCCATGAAAAATTACTGCTTTTTTACTCCTCCCCCAACTTCCTTTTTTTAAAGACACCAGTAAGTGGTAAAATTGTTTGCAGGCTTTTTTAGTGTTGGTTACTTAACTTCATAACACTGTAGAGCAATACTCTGCCCTTCTAAGTCTAAAACTGAGGCACTTTTAACCTTAGACACCTAGGTATCCTCCTTTCCTCCATTTCTTTTTGACCTACATATCATCCCAGTAACTTCTTGGCTGCAGGTTCTTTGAGTTGCTTTTGCATTTAACATGTATCCAGCTGTTTGAAAAGTAATTTCAGAGTGATTATTCTGAGGAGGTGTTTCTGGCAGCTGTGGATGACTGATTTGGAACTTGGATGGCAACTTGTTGGAGGTGTGGTGGAAAGACTTGCTTAGGAGGACCAAGGGCACTACACTCCAGAAGCTGGCCAGAGGAAAGCAGCAGACCTGGAAATGGCTGCTCCACTGTCCATGGCATCCTACAGGATAGTGCAGTTGATTTAAATGGGCTATCCCAAATAAGAGCTGTAGGTGAAATTCTTCCAGAACTGTGGTTTCTAACCTTTTGTATTTAAAAAAAACCAAAAAACCCCCCCAAAAAAACCCAAACAAACAAAACCAACCAACCAAACCCCAAAGGAATCCAGTAGGTGCAAATAACATGCTGGAGGCATAATCTGGTGGAGGAAGTTAGAAACTTTTCTGCCAAGGTTCTGACCATGGAGTCCTTATCTTGGCAAGAGTTGTCTGAGAAACTTGTCGTTTGTCAGCTGAATGTAGGTGGCTAACAAGCATTTAGTCTGATGCTAGCAGTTTTTGTCAATAGTAATGCTGGGATATAATGAAAAATAGTAATGATGGAGAAACATCACTTTTGTGGGAACACGGTTATATTGGAAACTTGTGAGAAAAACAAGACTTTGCCCTTCAGAGGTGTTATTAGTACATACTAATATATACTGAAGAAATGAAGCAACAAGTATATGAATCTCTTGGAAAAAAGAAAATCCCCAAAACCAAACCCTTCAGCTTCTTCTTTAGCACATGGAATTGTCTTGAGTGAAATTCATTTTGGTTTGGTTGTAAAATGTTCAACTGCATTACAGTGGGACAGGTTCATAGACTTTCTCAAAGGGTGTTTGGGTAGGGTTGAAATCCTGTAATCTAAGCATGAATTGCAGGTGAAGTAGAGGCCAATAGGCAGTTACAGATTGTATTTTGGTGATGTGATTTAGTTAAGAAAAATCTAAATTACAGGGTTAGACTTATGTCTATGAAAATGTTTCATTGGCATTTTTTTTCTGTACTCTTCAGAGCACTTGAAACTGTTAAAAACAATTTAGCATTAAAGAGACAAGATTTAGCTGGAAGGAATATTATGTTTTTTTCCCCCAAAGACTCCATATTTTATGTATATGGAAATATTTTTGAAGGCCTTTATAGTAAGGAAGACACCTTTCTGCTTATTTGGAATATATGAGTTGCAATACATAGACTGTGCAATGAGCACTTCTCTTACCAAGGGAAAAATATAGCGAAACAAGAATTTTCAAGTAACTGCAAAAAATTAAATGGAAATTGCAACAAAAAGGAGAGTATGAGGAAAGCTAGAGGTAAACTAGACTGTAAATGTATGGCCTGGACTGTTGTGTAAAGCAAGCTTTGTTTGGAATGTCTGTCTTTTAGGTTGTGACAAAAGGGCAACAGCAACAACAGGGTTATTTTTCTCTTTAATGAACTTCAAACCTTCCTTAAAACCTGTCCATTATATTAGTAATGGAGTGCCAAGACCTGCTTTTTCTTCTGTGTTATTGCCTGCCCGGTTAAAGGGTGAGGAGGGTGTATTTATTTCAGTTGGAGGTGAAATTCAAGGGTAGATTCACATTTTGATCCATTTAAAATTTATTCTGTGCTACAGTAGGACAGAGGAGTAGTTTCTTTTGAAATGATCAGTACATTCATCTGTGATGGGCACAGTCTATTCCTACTGGAATTGAAATGCAGAGATGGCTTTGCTGTGAAAATATGTAGGCCTGCTATAGTAAGAAAATCTTCTTTAGTGGCAGGACAATATATACAATAATTACAGAAAACAAAAGTTCTATTAATTCTTGATGAAAGATCTGGCTGATAATGTTGTAATTGCTTAATACAGAGACCAACAGCAATTGCCAGTTTATATTTCCAGTCGCTGTACAGTTGTTAGTGCCAAAGTTCAGAGACTGGTGTCCGAGAGACAATTAGAATTTTGTCAGTTAGTTTCATTGGATTACCTTTCTGCCTTCTTCCTGACAATTGTAATGGAATAAATTATATGAAATTAAAATATTATAGCAGCCTGTTAATTTACATTGTGTAGTTCTTGGCTTTCTTACTCTTTTTTTTTTTTTTTTTTTTTGTTGTTTTCTGGGAAGCAAACAAAGGAAAAATTAATAAAAGCTCGGTTTAGTTAGCCAACAGAGATATAGTGCTGAGTTTTGTCAACTAACATATTCAAGCTTGCTTAAGTCTCATTGATGCTTGCATACCAAAGGGATTGTGTATCACACTGGAAACAAATGAATTGTAGTTATTTTTGGATGGGCAAGTCCAGGTTAGGCAGAATTAAGACAAAGGTCAGAAAATACAATATCATATGAAAATTATTCACAGTCTTGGCAACTTGACAGTAAAATCTGTTTTGGAATATTTGCACTTTTTCCCTTTAATGAAGTTCAACATAAGCAACATATTTGACAAAATGGTAGCAGAAAAGAAATCTGTGTTTTAGCTGCTTGATAAAAACCATAAACTTCAGTTTGGGCAGTTGTGGTCAATGCTATACAGCCAGGGAACAAAAGCAATGGCATGAAACAGATGGTTTAACACTTCTTGTGTAATGATGAGAAATCATCAGATTTTAAATGGAATTGTTTATACTGAGAGATGTGCTTCCTTGTAAACTTGAGTTGTTTCATAGGTCAGAATTCATGTCTACCAAAATCTGCCAGATGGGCTTTCAAAAAAAATGAAATATTTGTTACATGTTAACAGAGAAAGATTAGATCATCATCACAAGCCAACAAGGTTAGTATTAATATAATTTTAGTGTGTCAGTTTTCCTCTTCACTGTTGAAAAGCTTTCTTGGGGCCCATTTGAAAATTTTGTTACTTCTTTTTATTTGGTCTAGTAGTCTTTTGCCATGTTTTGAAATGAAAATTTATTTTATCTTCATTAAAATGCATTTCTGTTTTTATTAAACTTCAAGCTAGTTACCTTAAATACATCTCAGAACAAAAGCCTGAGACTCAGAGTGCAGAAAAAGCGTTTGTGATGCCTGAAGTCAGAGTGCAGTGTTTGTGATGCCTGAAAATAACTCAAACTTTTCATTTTTAGGGGTGACTTTAAAAAAAAAATCCAAGCCTGAAAGTTGGGTTTGTATAGTTTTACCTTTCTACCTTGCAAACCATTGCTGTTTGCTTGTTGGTAATTTTTTTTTTTTTTTTTTGAGCCCTGCATGTGTAAGCATTGCATATGTTGGTTCCTTTTTCCTGTGTGTGTTACATGCTTTTGGAGTCTGACAGGTTTACTTGGTAGGTGATACCTGGGAAGCCAGTATTAATCTATTTCCTATGTGTGTCAAACACCATGATGAGGGAGTTGGGAAACCCTGCCATGACTACTGCTCCCATATCTCATCTTTCTCATGATGTTAGTCTGTGTCTGACTTCACTCTGTGCAGGTCAGCTGGGGCTGGTGCAAAGATAACCCAAAAAGATGAGGTGGGGAGGAAATAAGTTGTCTGTCAGGTTATGGCTTGTGGCAATAGCAAACTGTTGGGTAAGGTGGCTATGATTAATCTGACTTCATCTCTTTGGGGGCAGGTGTCTGTATTTAACTGATGATATTTCATTCAGCTTGTTTTTTTAAATGTCTACTCCAAGACAGGGTGGTGGAAAGGAGTGCTGAAGCATTGAGAGGAGGGAATTACAGCCCTGTCACAACAGGTGCCTGAAAACTCAGGGATCTGGTATTACCTTTATTTTTTTCAGTTGTTATGAAAATATTGCTAGATCTTGCTAGTATATAGAAATAAATACATATATAAGTATATATCTAAAAATTATGCAGTAACTTTAAGGAAATACCACCTACCATCAAGGAACTGGGGCCAGAGGAGTATTTTTCTTAACTGAGGTGCAAGGCTACAACCATTAAACTCTTTCACCAGGATTTACAGTACTTGCCCCTTGGCCAAATGATTGTCAGATGGGTGTGATTTTTGTCTTGTTTGCAGGCAGTAGTGCCTTACAGAGGGGCCTGTGTGTGAGATTGCAACAGGCAGGGGGAAGTCTTTGTAGATATGAAATACAAATATTTGAAAGTTTAAAGGATGGCTTTTTTTAAGTATAGGCTAATCTGTCTTCCCAAACTGTAACCTCTCTTTCTCTAGTTAAATGGAATTAGCCAATAGTGTTTATGAGGATAAGCTCAAAACATGGAAGTTTTATATAGTTATTTTTAAATGTTGTTTTCTAATGCTTATCTTAAACTGTTAAAGTATATAGTCTTTTCTGTTTTTTTTGATTTGTTTTAAATTTCTTAAAAATGAATTCTCCCGTTCTGTCAAAGTTTGTGTGTAAACAATCCCAGTGTGTAGTAAAAAGCCTGAAAGATAAATAGGACACCTGCTGCTTACAGTAGAAGGAGGAAAATGTGCTTTATAACTCTTGCATACATATAAAAATTGGTTCACTGGGATTTTTCACTAATTAATCTTATAAAATAATTTGGCCCTTGGGATGATTTAAGGAGGTTGTAAATACTCAAAGTATTGGAATTTGTAAAGAGTATGTTTGTTTCTTGTGTTTGCAGAACTAATTCATTAAGTGTTCTTCTGACAGCTAATTTTTCACATCGTAAATGGTGGTCATAATCAATATTTTGACTTTCACAGGTACTCTGCTGGACCCTTTTTGGGGAAGCACACACACACCTCAGTTGGAATAATAGAGTTGAATTGCAAGAGTTTTGCTGAAAAATCGTATGCCAGTTGTTGGGAAGGAAATTAATTTTCTTTTTGTCTTTCTAAGAAAAAAACACAGCTCTGTTAATTGGCTTGATGATGAAAGAATCTCTCTTGCTTCTTAAAAAAAAAAAAGCTCAATTTTTGATTTTGGGACATTTTGATTAGAAAATGTGTTGTAACTGATTAAAGGTGAGATATTTGCATATTAAAAAACCCTAAACAACATCTGTTTTGCTAGGGAATTTGTTTACAAGAAGCCACTCCAGTGCAAGACTTCACAACAACAAAGCAGAAATCATATGAATTTTTTCTGAATTTCTTGTTCTGCTCTTTTTCAAACCTCCTACCTAGAAATAGATACTGTCACTTGGGAGGGCTGTTGGATGTGTTGAATGTGTTGCAGTCCTGGTGCATCTTTCCTGGGGGGGCACTGGCTTTGGAGGAATTCATCTTCAGGTGGCACAATGAGCTGTATGGCATTTGAGCTCGTGGTGGCCCTGGGCTGAGTTGCTTGTCTCCCTCTCTATTCTCAGTTAATGTTAGATGAAGTCTAGAGACATTTAAGACTCAAATGTTCTGTCTGAATATTAGCAGCAGTATTTATTGGCATTTATCCAGGAGTCATCCTCAATGGGAAGTGAGGTTGATGACTGCTTCTAGTATGGAAATGGTGCTGTGAATTGGATCTGCAATGATGCTTAACAGCCAAGGCAGAGGATGTCACTGTCCTGCAGCACTGTCCATTTGGGCAGTGCTGCTTGAGGACCACCAGGTCACAGTGTACTGAGGTAGCTCTCAGGGATATACCCTGAGTTAGCCCTGGGGACCTTCCTTGCTAACACTGCTCCTGGTGTCATTACAGAGTTGGTAGTTTGGTTTTTGCCATTGCCAGGCAAGGATGCCTGCAGTATTTGGCTCAAGGTTTGTAAAAAGCACTTCTGAACATGATTGGATTGGAGGGGGCTTAGAAGCCTGAGGCTGTGAGTTTAGTCATTTGGAGCAGATTTCCTCTGCTAGTAGGTGAGATATTTTTAAAGTTCCTTCCAGAAATTGCTTTTGCCTGCCTGTGTACTTGTGCAGAGTATTTTCTGGATCAGGTGTGTGTTACTAGGGAGACGATGAATTCCTGGGTTCTGACTGCAAGATATTAAACGAACTGAAACATGGAGATTTGCATACTGTATAATTAAATGACTTTATAGAATTTGTGCAGATCAGATTGAAACAATCAAAACAGGGATTGCACAATAGAAGATGAACTTGTCCATCCTTAACTATATGCATCTTTCCTTATGGCAGAGACAGTATAGTTTCAATATTAATTGCCCAATGCTTGTGGTATGAGAAGTAGTTTAGATAATTATCTTGGGAACTGTCTTTGTTTTTGCTGCACCTAGTACAAAGTAGGTCCTATTTTTATTTAATTTGCTATGTATTGTAATAGGAGTATTTAATAGTGTTTAATTCTTAGTGTGTGCTTTAAGATCACGATCACAGGGAATTTTCATGTCCTTTGAGGAGTGTTTTGATTCTCTTATTCCAGATATGCAAGTACTATATTTCACAAAAAAACCCTGAATACTTTTATGCTACAATCTGTATTTCATGTAGCTATTGTTCCTGAGCATGGTGTTCACATTACTCACATTGCTCTGTAACTCTTCAGACATAACCTTGTACTCCTTGCAGAAATCTATGTGGTGTGGGGTGTCAAAGCATTAATTTACCACCTGACTGGCTGAAGACAGACTGCATTTTGACAGTCAGGCAGCGTAACCTGTTACATGAGAATTTGTAGCTCACCAGAACAGAGAATCGTGATATACTGTATTTATTCATACGCACATCCTTCTCCTGGTATTTGCCAGTGTGACTGCATAATGCATGTCTTGTATTTCATTGACACATGGAGGGGTAGTTGGGCATGTCATTGCTGATGGGTGGATTTGAGTAATGGCCAAGCCTTTCTCGGGGCTGGACCTGCGAGCTAAGCAAATCTTGCCCCTCATTTCAGCTGATACATGAACGAAATAAAATTGACTGGCTCTTCAGCCCCCCTTTCATGGATTTTTAGAAATAGAATGCTTGAAGGAAATCCTTCATTGAACCAAAAGCCTCATAAAAAGATTCTTCTCAAGTAACATGTTATCCTTGCTCTTTCTATTCTGTCCTTTAATGGTCAAGGTGGAGGTGGAAATGCCAAGTGGAATGGCCATTTAATGTATTTCGCTCTTATACCCATGGGAACAAGGGTTTATACATGAAATTAACTTTGTCAAATAAGAGAGCCTTTGGTTTTACTAATTCACTTGAGATTTGAAAATAACAGTATGTATTTTTAAAAGGTGAACCAGTATTGTTAATTTGATGCTTGAAGAAGTGATTTGAAACTTTAAGACATAATATAAAACATTTTTCTCATGAGCCTTCAGGATAAGAACCTTCAAATACAAACATGCCCAATGTTCAGGTCATAAATGACTATGCCATGGAAAGGGAGAGAGATAGTAATTGAAGCGTGAAACGGAAGGGGAAATTCTGTGCTGCTCCTGATGGCTAAAAGCATCTATTTTACTATGAATTTTGTTTAGGATGGCTGTACCATTCTCTGGGTATATAGGAGGACTCCTAGTAGAGCATTTCTTATTTCTAATGTCTCCTCACAACAGGTAGCTTTATAAAGCGAAGCTATATGTGCTGGGAATCACAGATGGGGAGTACTTCCTTTTCAGAATGGATACTCTTCAAACTCTCACATGACTTTGCTTTCTGTTGTTTTCTTTTTAGAAGGCAAAATACTTCTGCCTAGTGGCACATCCTTCTCTGGCTGTGTTACCTGTTCTAATGAGGGAAGCTTTGATTCAGGGGAGGGAAGGCTATTTAGTTTTTGCTTTATTCTGGAATAGATATATGTATGTGTGTATATATATACACACACACACTTTATTATGACACACATATATCTATATCTATCTCAGAAGTAAAAGAAAAAGCAACATAAATGAGATCTTTCCATAAGGTATGCTTCTGCCTACTTAGAGATGAATTATGCTGGTACAGGTTTTACGAATTAAGTGATTGTTTAAAAGACTAAGTATTTCTTGTTTTATAAGCAGAATTATAGATGGTTTGAGTTGGAAGGGACCTTAAACATTATTTAGTTCAGATGTCCCTGTACTTTATTTTAAGTGCAAAATGCAATATAATGATACAGTTTTTTTGTAACAATGCATGGTCCTTTTTAGTAGTACTAAAGTTTTACTGAGATTTTAATTGTTTGGAAAAAACTTAGACAAGCTGGAATAGACACTTTCTTCCTGGTACTAGGAGTAGGGAGAAAAAATGGTCAGCTTTCTCATTCAGCTGCAAGACTTATTTCAGTTTTGAGAGCAACCACATTGATCTGATCTAAAAGTGCAAATACTGTCAAAACATCCTTATCATCTGGGGTGGGCTGTTCTTTGAATCAGTTTTGTATGGATTAGAGCTGAAGTGTATGGTCATAGTAAATGTGACACATCAAGGCAAAGTTTTATTTATAGTTGCATCCTGTGATTTGGCACTGGAGTAAGGTACCCATTTGATATAAAGCTTTGCTGCAGAAGTCATCTTTCCAGAATTATTTTGGTCTGGTTCTGTTTTGTATGTTACAGAATGTATGCTTAATTGGTAATGAAGAATTATAATACAGTAAATGTGGAGCTAATTAATTAGGAGTGGTTGCTTTTCTAATTAGTTATGATAAAAATCAGATGATTTGAGCCTGAAAGTAAAAAGTCTAGACTGTTTTCTTTTTGTCTATTCATATCTTGATCAACACTTTATATTAATGAAATAGTATCTAATCTTGGTCTTGCTTTTTGGATGTGTACTGGTGTTGTCTAGTGAAAACAGTATCTGTTAGTAAATGCAGTAACTTTAAGCTAGGAAAACCCATTGATGTAGTAAAACATAATGATTGTAGCAATAAGCATAAGACATTTTTAGTCCAATTTGTATTTTCTAAGCGTTGATAGAAGAAATTCATCTGTATTATTAAGTGTAATTACACGTGTGTTTACTCATAGTCTGGCTAGTATAAAGAAAGATTTGGCTGGTTGAAAATATATTTCTATCATGTGAACATTTGAAATTGAGTATGCTTAAGTTGTTAAAAGGATAATGATTTGAAAGGCCCAGTAATAGTCATGTAGTCAAGTGTTATGATGAAGTTAATCTGGGTTGCTCAGGATTTTTTCAAGGGGTGTTGTTTCCAGGGGTGAAGTTTCTATGGACTCTCTAGGCAGCTTGTAGCTGTGTGTTCCATGTTACTGTCCACTTCAGGAAACAAGTTGCTCTGTATTCATTTTGGTTCTGTATGAGTAATGAAGATTTTTGCATTCTTGAGGACTGTGAGAACTAAATAGCAGTGGACCTCTTGTGGTATTGCTTGTTGGACTTCAGGTTTGGAAGACCTTTGGATCCTTTGGAGTTGTGGAGGAGGTAGCTGAGACTGAACTTCAAAAGTTGATTGGTTTGCTCAGTGCTGGGAATGAAAGTCACATCAGATCCTTTTATGTACAAAACGGTGCACAGATGGAAAGCCACAATGGAGAACTAAGTAATTGACTTTTGACTGCCTGCGGAGTGACTTGTCAAGTTAAGGATTCCTTGTGCTCTAGCACTCTTCCCACTTCACCTGAAACACTCATTTTATTCTTTGTGACCATATATTCTCCTTACTTTTGGTGAAGCAGAATGTATGCATTATTTATTATGAAAGTATTTATTACTTATGGTATATTTATATATTTATATATATTTATTACTTATGAAAGTGCAGGCTATGTTTTGTTTTTTTTTTGTAGTTGCCCAATATACTAGTCCTCATTCCCTTTTTATTTTGATATTTAACATCTGACCACATCTAGAAACTTTCCTGGATGCTTGTCTCTTCTAATGAACAGAGATGGAGCAGCCAAAGTAAGACTTCTTATGTCAAAAACATGTGCCTAGTTATTCACTTAATGTTTCCTCAACTTTGATCTAAGCATACTTATCTGGAAGGAGTCACTGTCCTAATACTGTGTTACTCCTTGGATGATTGCTCCCAGTATTCATTTAGTAGTTGCAGGAAGGAAGGAATGCCTACTATTTAAAGAAATGAAAAAAATATGTTTGTCTTGATTTAGTGGTAGTGCTTCTCTTTACAAAAGAAAAGGGGCCCTTGAGCGATATTAAGTTGCTAAGTTTGTCTTCTGGGTTGGTGGTCAGAGCATATTGAACACTGTTGGAGATTGTGTATGTGGAAAGCCATGGCATTGCAGTTGTGAACTCCTTGTAATTGGCTTCCTTCTTGTGTCCCAGCAAAGTGCTTTGTTGAGACCAGTTTTAGTAGGTCATGCTTCTTTCTTTGGGTTGTTCTTTCTCAAGGAATGACTAGACTGGTGAATGTTCCCACCCAGCAGATGTTGTCTTTTGGTTAGAAGAAAAGGACTCTCAGTAAATTGTAGAACCACTCTGCTGTTTGACATGCATCCAGTTCTTGGATTTTTATAATGCTCAGGTTGGAGATTGCCTCAACATAGTGCCATTCTTAACCTTAGCCTAAATGCTAAAAGTCACATCTGAGTCTTCATGTTTGGTGCTGTTCTTGTGTCTAAACTGGACCCTTGCAACAGATGAGAATAGTAAAGACTTTTAATTCTTTGCAACAGAGAATAGTAGAGACTGCCTAGGTTGCAGAGCTGTACAAGTGTGACTCTGTCAATGGTAACAGATGAGATATTCCAAGAGAAAGGAAATTGTTGAGCTGAGGAACAATATTTAATTTGGCAGTAAATTTAATGTTACTAGTTCTAGAGAGTTGATAGCTAATATTGTGGGAAAAAAATGTAGTCCAGGAAACATGTGGGGCTATATGCTTTGTCTGCAAACTAATTATTTGTGGGCTAAATGCTAAAACATTTATGGCTGTGAAGGGGACTGACTACCTGGGGTGGTTTACTGACAGTTTTGGGAAGTATCCAGTTCAAACACCTAAAGCTGTATGGTATTGAAGATCTTCAGAACCACAGAACCACAGAAACTCTGTCCATTTTCTTTAGTATCTCTAAATGAAGCTTGTCTTTATACCTTAAGCTGATTGTACATACTTTCCTAAAAGAGTTCTGTAATTTCTAAGCTTTTTATAATTCTTGTCAGTGAATGCTGTTATTGTTTCCTCTGCAGTCTACATGTGCATTTTTCCTCCAGGTGTGTGTTCTCTCTGACTAATTGTCACAGGGGATAAAACAATGCAATAGCACAGGCAGGATTATGTTTACTTAATGGTCTGTAAGGTCTTTTCAGAGCGATGCAGAAATGCCCACAGGAGAAAGAAATCTACAATAATACAGCAGAATGGTCATAGGGTTTTGGCTGTGAGCAAAATAAGGTCACACATAGAATGCTCCTAAGAAAAGCATGATTTCTGAGAATTGGGGGCAAAAACATGAGTGATACGGGAGCCAAAAGCAACCACAGTATGATAGCATGGCAAGAATATGAAGGCTTCAAACTATTTAGCATTAACTTGTCTGCTTTTTGAGTTATCATGATTCAAATCTATTTGCTTATTTCCATTACCTGTGTTTGTAGTTTGATCACTAGAATTCTCATGCATATAGTGATTTAAGAATTTTGATGTAAAGGATGTTAGAGGGACCACGGCAGCTATCTTTAAATATGTATTTAAATCTCTATTCTGAGAGATCCTTCTTAAAAGGAGAGTGAAATACAGGCACTTAATATTTAGGCCTGGGTTTATTTTTGTTCCAAGTCATATTTATTCATCTCTTTGACTTGTTTGTTTTTTTCTCATGGACAGGAGGGGAGTTTGGAATGCACAATCTCAAGGAATGTGATTATTTCAGTGACTCAACTGTTTACTCTAAAACATACTAAAGAGGTTCCATGATAAATGAGTATGAGTTTATTGAACTACTAGTTATTTGAAAACCAAAATCTGAAAATATAAAACCAGTATTAGATCTGTGTCTTGCACGTTCCACTTCTGGAGTGTACTGGAAGGAATTTCTTCTGGTGCAATTATTAGGAGCACTTGCACACCATATCCTACACCTCCGTCTTGCTGCAAAATCTTCTGAGGGTCATGTGAGAAAAATGAGTATTGCAGTCTCTATTTCTTAATTTCTGTCCAACCACAACAGTTTTGTTCATGAATTTGAACTGCAACCATAGGGAGTGCCGGGTCTGATTGATGTGATGGACACACCCAGGGTGTATGCTGAGGGAGTATCTGGGGTTTGTAACTTCTACTTGTGATGTTTCATTAGTTTATCTTAGAATAGAAGAATTATCTCCCAGCTCATCTGTTTGTACTCTTAGCTGCCTTGATCACAGGACTGAAAAGGAAACTAGTTATCTTCTACAAATGGAAAGTCTGGAAGCAATTACCAGGATAAAATATCCCAAAACAAAACAGCAACCCCAAACTTCAGAATATTAACTACGGTGACACTTAGCAGGATCGTGTTTATACAGGGCTGGGTGTAGCTGCCAGCTAGGAGGGAAGAGGGAGAGGTGCAGCTGTGCATGTGAGCCAGAGCAAATAGCTGTCCTGGTCATCCTGGGGAGACTGGTAGCCACTCTAGCAGACCAATACTTGTCTCTCAATGTATGCCCGGGATCAGTGGCAGTTTGGCATCACTGAAAATGGGCAGTTTATTGATAAATTTATCTTCTCATTTGAGAAGTAGGAAAAGTTATTTTCACGCAAAAAGATCAGTGCTCATTTGGACTGGTATAACTAGTAGATTTCTAAGGTCAGCCAGGAGAGATGTGGATGGCAAAGGGATGTTCCTTTGTTGGTTAACAGTTATAAAAAGAGCTCTATTTTATTGGCAAAACAAAGTGTTAGCCTCTCATGAAAAACCCACCATAAGCTGTTTTTTAGACACAGTGAGGTGATGTTTTCCCTGGACTGCACTGTAAATTTTTCATTTCCAATTTGTTTAATCACTAGTATTTTTTTTGCCAAAACCTTATGCTTATAAGTGGAACACAAAACAATATGCCTGAGATATGGGGTTTTTGAATTAGGATAGGGGTTTCCACCAATGCTTTAAATGAAGTAGCTAAAATCAGTGTATTGCATTTCTCATTTGAAAAAATTGAAAGCAGATTAGATTCAAAATACACCAAGTCAAAAGAGACTTTGTGTTCTTGCTTTAACAAAACAGCATAAAAAATTGAAAAGGTAGGTTGTGTGCTCAAAGTGTCTTCCTAGAGGTAACATTTTCCAGTAGAGCCACAGTTCTGAATTGTACTACTGAACATAGATCTCTATAGACAACTTTTGCAATCTGTGTCTGCTTACAGAATTGGGACATCCTGAGAATATTAAGTATTATACAGAGCTCATTAGTACTGAGGGAATGGGTGATTGTGTATTCCATCATGTTGGTAATGCAGAAAGAACATTGCAGTGCAATTGCAATTAAATGCCTTTATTTTATTCCTTGCACACCTGTTGATGCATTGCTTTTTACCTGAAACAGTTTTGTGAATGCGATTTTCTTTGTCTTGCACATATGCTTTTGGCTATGCCTCTGATACCAGTTCTTCTCTGACTAAATACCATTGTGTTAGTACCGTGGAAGTAAAGGTGGAGAAAAGAGGAAGAACTCATGTAGCTAAATTATTTGATTGATTTTTAGCTATAAAACGGTGGCCTTTTTCAGATTTTTAGCAGAAATTTTAATTTTACCTGGAGAGTCAGCAGCAAAGCTTAGCTAGAATTACAAAAGCCAGAAATAACTAGGACAGTGTATTAGAAATAAGTGAATGTGTAAAAGGTGTGCTCCAGACAACATCCGTGACTAGATTTGCAAAATTAAACTTGATGAGGGTTTTATCCAGTTGGAGATATATATATATATATAGAGAGAGAGAGAGAGAGAGAGTGTTGCCTGTTGGCTATTAATTTACAGGTATTTTTTGTGAGGGGATTGGGATGTGTTTACACAGTACATACTTGCCTGTCCAATCTCGAGTATGACAATTTTTAGTAATCTTTTAAATTTGCTAATAATGAATGAGTTAACTTGTGGAAGACTAGTAGATGAGCAGATGGGATATTGCAAGGATGTGTTCCATTTTGGGTATTTTTTTTTTCTTTTTCCCCAACTGACTTGTTTTAAGATTATGAAGAAGTTACTGAAAGTACTTTTTTCCTCTAAGAGTTAGTTCCCAGTTGTAGCATCGTGAGGGTGCTTAATCTGTGAGCAGTCCAGTTAACTTCAGCAAGAGTATTCCTGTAAGTAAAATTACTCAAGCATTTGGGGGGGAGACTATTATTTTAAATTTTTTTCATTGTATTATGTTTCAAAGTAGTAGTAGCATTGTTACCTCAAGTTTCAGCAGTAAAAAAATTACCTTGAATATGTTCTGTTTGAGGAAGCCAACTTGAGAACTATTAGCAGCTTGTTCTGTTCAGGGTTTGAGACATTATTGAACCTGAAGAACAATGGTAAGCCTCTTGTGGCACTGGCTTCCCATGTTGCAAAGCAGGGAGGTTATGAGGTTATCTGAACCTGAGGCTCTTATTTCATTTTAATCTTGCATAAGCTGAGTGACCAGTTCTTCCAGCCACAAAAGCCAAAACTCTGCAAGAACCTTTAAGTTCAGATGTGAATACTATGCAACCCTTGTTGCTTTGCCTCTTTCAGAGGTTCAGTGTACAAAGCTTTTCAATGTGCAGATCCTTTTCCTACAAGACATGGAAACATTGCCTTTTATAAAGGTCTTTTTATAAAAAGTAGTTATTTCTTGGGGTGTACCTTTTAGGACCACTTTCTTACAGGTAGGTGATCTTACATCTGTGATTTTGTTGCCTTTAGTGTTTCATAGCAAGTAGCTGTCTCTGTGTACTGTTTCTCAGCTTGCTCCAGTTTAACCTACTTTTTCCAATCTTGTTCTCTTTTCTCTGAGCTCAGAGTACCTCAAAAGGTGACAGCATGTAGCAGGTTATGAGTTGGAGGCAAAGCAAGGTCAGACACTTGTTTCAAAGAAAGGTGTTTATGGAAACATTCCAGTGTACCAAAATATCTGATCTTTTAACTCCAGCAGCTCCCTTGAGACCTGATAAGATTTTCTTCCTTCAGTTTGGTTTGCAGAATTTGTCTCTTTCTTATGTTATATTTAAGATACTCCTGCTTGGCTTACATTGCAGTATTCACTTCAGTGGCTTGGTGGATAATGGCACGATGAGCATGGTAGGTGGAAAGCTCCAGAGAGGTCGATATGAGTCTTATACAACTAGAAGTAATTTTGGTAAATGTGCCTTCCTACTGATATATAAAACCAGGGAGGGTGACAGACCTAGTTTACATGTATTAGTCAACATAAGTAGAATTTCATTTTAAGTTGGTTGTAAGTCTACTTCTTAACTTACTTAAGACTTTACTTCTTACTTAACACTGTTTACCAGAGTCCCCAATTATCGCTCATTAATTAGAAAGAATAATTTTGTTTCTTTACTCAACTCATGTGGACATTAATATATTCATATGTGTTATGTTCATTTCCTGTTGGCTCTTGAGATCTGACATCAAGCTATGGTTGCTTGCAAGTCCACTAAATCCAGTGTTTATTGTTACGATTTAGCATTTTGTTGTAGTTTTATGATTTTTCTGCTTAGCTTGTGTGAGGAAAGACCAAGATCACCACCTTGTCTAATGACTTTGTTTGGAGTTTGGGGTTAGGAATATTATTGGTTTTATCTGCATGGCAGAAGGATTTTGAATTAATAGGATTTCTAAATTTCTGATTAAAGATAAAAATGACACAATCACCCTGATAACAAAATAATTTTGTGTGATTTAACTTTTTGCTGATATTTAGGCTTTTCTCTTTACTTTGACAGTAATGCCTGTATTAATGCACATATTTGAGTCCAACTGATTCGATTGCCTGAGAATTCAAATAATTATTTCCCTTCTTTTACCTTCCCAAAAGGAAACTATAAATGAGCTGCAGCAGTGTCCTACAATACCCTTCTGAAATCAGTTACATTCTGAATGTTTCTGTTTTATTTGGTAGGTGAAAAGGAAGACACATTGTGTTTTATTTGTTTGAGGAAATCTGATAAAACTAGATATGAGCATGGATTTAAATCAGTGGAATGAAAATGTGGTTCTATATGGGGGATTGGAGAAAAGCCCTTTTATATATCAATAATGTCTTTGCAACTCAGAAATAAAATAATGTAGAAAAAAACTGGCTTTTTCAGTGGTGAGCTGGTAGTGGACAAATCTGTAGTTTGGTTGATGTAAATGGATTGTGCAGTAATGGCCACGTGGAATGCCCATGGGCACAAATCAGAGCTGTGACCGAAATGTCTATAAAATCTGAACTGGCAATAATCCACTATTTCTGGACTAACTTGTCAGCATCTTCTGTATAAATACCTTTTGTTTATATCTGTAAAACCACATAGAAAAGTATCTGAATGAAACATCATGATTCCAGAACAGTGAAGTTAGATAATGTTCTTCCTGCAAATTGTACTGTTTCATCTCTAGCAAGAACTGAGACCACAGCTGAGAAACATGAAATATACAACCTTTGGGAAAAGGTTAGATGCATAAGGAATTAAATAGGAAGCATGCAAAAATTTGGGGATCAGTTTGTTGTGTATGTGCTATAGCCTTTGCACCTAAAAGAAACCTATTTTTTTTCTTGATTACTCTGCATTTGTAATTTCTATCACAGTGGTGACATTTTGTACATCTTTTAATACCCTGTTTATTAGATGACTTCTTTAAAGTAATTCTCTTTTCTAAAGTAGATCTCATATTAGTGTGCCCTGAAATGTCCCTTCTATCTGAATGATGTGCAATCCCTGCCTGTTTCCTGGAATCCAGTCCTCTGTCCTGGCCAATTGTACTGGAGTAAGATGCTGTGAAAACCTCACATTGGAGTAACATAATGCAGGAGTATGTTTTTTGATCCATAGGACATTTTTCAGATCTCTGTATCTCTGATAAAGTACATCTACTGCCAAGGTGGCCTACTGTATCTGTATTGCTGTTGTTGCTGTGTTCTCAGTTCTTTATTTTACAAGGCTTAAAATGTACAGGCGTTTGGTTCCCTTTCTAAAACCAAGTCCATCTTTAAAAGCTGTAACTTGCTGTCACCAACGTCAGAACTAATCATGTCTTCTATATAGTAGGGGGTTGACATGATGTGACTTGCATGGAAACTTTCTTTGAAGGGCTATGTGTCTTCCTGGGGGGAAGTGGTTTGCCTTTTTCACCTGTCCTTTCACCAGCTGGTGAAACTGGTGATAACATACTCTGCAGGAGTGAGTTGCAATTCATTGACATAATGTGTATTCTTTTTCCACCTTCCTTCTCCCCCTATACAGTATCAAGTCACTGCATACTATTACTAATTTATGACCTCTTCAGGGCATAGTAGTCATTTGATAAGATCTGCTTTGGTCTTCAGGGAAATTACTGGCATTTCAATCAGTAAGAATGATACCCAGTGAGCAGTATACCAGTTATCTTGTCTAGGTCACAGACAATTAAAATCCTTAATAAGCTTTTGATTTCCCATGTTTTAAAAACATGAATTTGTTCCCTAGAGCAAAATCTATTATGTATTTGCAATTAGTGTGCTGTATATGTGTGACAACTATACTTATAGTGCAGTTTGAAAGTTGCTAAATATGTCACCTATATCAATATTTAGTAGCTTTCTGTAGATGTTATTTTTATTTTAGAAGTAGGTAAGCTTAGAAGTTATTTAGAAGTTTCCTTATATATATTAATATAGTTATTACAAAAATGTACAAAATATTTTATGAATATTTGGTAGTTTTAGGAGCTAAAATGCAATTTAATGTCTTTTAATGCCAAAAGTCTTCAGTAGACAGTTTTGTGAGTCATTTTGTGAATGGTCAGGTTTGTGCATATTTATTCTTAGTTCATAAAGTACAGTTCCTGGATCTGCTGGTTAAAAGAAAAGGTACGGGGGGTGGAGGGAATCAATTGCACTGTGTCAAATCTGAGAAATGCTCATTTACCCTTTATAACCAGTACTACCACCCCTTTCCTGAATTCTGAACTAGCAGTGTCTGTATTTTTTGAGTGATGTGGATCACAGTTCTCTTGTTCTGTGAGAGATGTATTTTTGATTTAGGTGGATGTGCTTGATTGGGCCCTGGTGGTGTGGTGGTTTGTTTGAAAACCAGATTCACTTTGGTGGTTTAGGTGGCACTGGGCATAAGATAGTAAAGATGCTCAAACGGATGAGAAGCTTTGGAAAAAGGCATACGGAAATGCAGATATTTAATACTGTAGTTCCCTGGCTGATTTTAATCCAGTCTGAATTTACTCAGAAAACTGAGGTCTTGTAATCCTCTGCAGTTTCCCAAGCTAGTCTGGGAATTGTGAGAGGCATTCAGCAGACTTGAGCGGGAATTGCTTTTTGTGTCAGAGCTAACCTGCCAGAGAAGATGTGTGGAGTTCCAGATGAGCTGGCTCTCCTGATCTGGTTCACCAGGTCATCAGCTGCCAATTGATGACAGAACACGAAAGGGCTGAGAGAGTGGAAAAAGCCAAGACTCCTGCCCTCTGCAGCCCCTGCTTCTTCCAGGAGGAGGTGGTACTTGGCTGTTGGTTGGCTGCCTTAGGGAGGCCCTGGGGACACCATGGCTGCCCAGTAAGTGGCTCTGACCTTCGGTTTACCTACCTCATTGATGTCTCTGAAGTGGTGACATTTTTGTTTCATAAAAGGGTGATAAGGAGACATCTTTGAAGACTCCAGTAAGGAAGTTACACACTGAGTATGGAATTAGTCCTGGCTTGTAGGGTTGAACAATGTCTTCTGTAATCCCTGCAAATCCAGTATGCTAACATAGCTTTTGTGTTTCTGTGGTTAGCTGGGTAAATTTTGTACAAATCTGACTTGTGACCCGGTTAATAAGTTAAAGACATAGAAAAAGTGTGGTAAAAAAGAGGATGTTTAATCAAAATTGTAGTCTGAGGACAACAAGGAATTCTTATGTGTTTCATTTGCAAACCTGAAAGTTCCGGGATACTGTTAACTCCATAAGAGTTGTTGTAACTTGCTGTGAATTAAAGGAATGTTTAAATATGACAGAGATTGAAAGAAGGTTTTTTTTTGGGATTTAGAACCACAGAGGTATAGTGTAAGAAAGCAGCTTTGCACATGTGAGTTCAGGATCAGTATTTCTGAAGTATTTTCAAAATATAATTATTTGATTGCATTTCGAGTACTTTGGTTGCTAAAAAGCATTGTCAAATGTTTTTATTAGAGGCACCAGCTTCTCTAACCTATGAAAGTTGCTTAATAAACATCCTCTATTACTATAAACATCCTCTTGACCATCTGCCAATTAAGGCCTGAAAGGAAAGAGGAGGAAGGTAGAACCTTTTACTTGAGCTTGTTTAAGGGCAGATATCCCATTATGTATGCATTTTACTGAGAAACAAATGGCTTGTTAAATAAGCCAAACAAAAATACAGCTGCAAAAAAAATCCCTTTCTGAGTCTTCCAGTGTGGTATTTGTGCTTTGAATACAAGTATGCTTGAAAAAATATTAACAGCTATAGTTAAAGGTAAATTGTTGGAAATCCTTAGGAATCCTTATTTCTCAGAAGGATGAATTTATAAACTTCTTGAAGTCCACAAAAAAAATCTGTAAAAAGTGAGTAGACTTTAGCCAGTAATTTCATTAAGTAATGGGTCTGGCATCTTGCTGTTCTCTCATTTTTCCCCCTTTCCTTCCAGATCTATACACAATTTTTGGCATATTAGTGAATGTGAACCAGAATTTGGCTTGATGGAAAATTAAATGTAAACATATTGCACACGCATTTTGGTAGACAATTTTAAGAGGAGAGTTCTTACAGTATTTTCTCAGTAGCCAGAGTTACTTTGTGTAAATTAGTGTACAGCCAAATTAGTCTCCCATTACCTGTGTTTTTTCTTTGTGTGAACTGACTTGGAACAGTTTGCCTTGGTTTTGCTTAGAGGGTAGGGTTCTCCCAAGGCCCTCACAGTTGTCTCTGGGGTTTCTTCTCCCTGCCTACTACAGGGAGGAAGGGTTTCAGGACTTGTGTTGAGTGGTGAAATAATGAATCTAAAGGTTTTTTTTGTTGTTTTTGTAGGCTACTTTTATTTTCAAGGGATATTTTCTTTTAGTCACACTGACGTTATTTACATCTGATGTTCATAGATTACAGCTTTTCTTCCCCCGGAAATGATCCTTTTGTATGTGCTCTAATATTTTTCCTCTTTCAATTCACAGTTAGTCAAGATTTGATTTGCAACATATTGGGGTTTATTTTTATAGCTTGTTTAATGTAAAATGTGATGTGCTTGAGTGAGAAGAGTGCGTCTGTGAGCATTTGCTATGCCGGTGGCACATTTTGGAGAAGGTATTTTTCCTTTGGAGCCTTGTACAGTGCTGATATTCCTGTCTGCCAAATTGTGTGCAGTCTGCTGCCTGGTGCAGGGATTACAAGGAGCATTCTTTTGGCTAAAAGCAAACATTCCTATCTGGAGAAGTGCTCTCAGGTAACAGGTGGGGTTTGATATAAGGTTGGTGATGGGAGAGTCTAGATATGAGGAAAGGCCCTTACTTAGGCTTTGTTAAAACCCAAATATTTCAAAAAGCCAGAGAAGTGTGAGGAATACTTATGATCAAAGTATGCTGGTGTTGAAAGCAACCTAAGACTGTAAACTGAGACTCTATTACACTGAAACAAGTGAGTGAGCAGCATGATAGAAGTCTTTTCCTCTAGAGTAAGCTTTGTCTTATTACTGACTGCTGTTCTTGAGTATCTTACCAGCTATTTTGGGTATTCAGTGTGCAACCAATATGTCTGCAGAGAATGTTTTTAAAATTGTTAAAAATGTGTTAAAAATATGTGCATCTTGTAATCCTGTGCTGCATATGGGCTTGTTGTGTGTTGTCCCCCCTGTGCAGAGGAGTCATGTTTCCTTAGCACCTTGGCTTTATGTGGCTGCGGTGCTTGAGACCCTGGTGATGGGGAAGTCTTTGAGGCCATCATCTTAACCAAGTATGTTGTGCCCTCTGAAACAGCATAAAAATACATATCTTCAGTTTTGCAAACATTTCCTTCTCAAGGATACCATTTCTGTTTACTAAGTCCAAACTGGAACTGCTAATTATTCTGTACCCAGACACTGAAGTGAGATATGGGATGGTGTGTCTCTTTATTTTGGAGCCCAAACATCTTTTGGTTAACATGTCAGTAATGCTGTGTTCTCCAAGTATTTGAAACTGAGCTGGAAATTGCTTTTCAATTTAATTGCTAGATGATAATTTCTGATCTTTCTTAAAAATTATTTCAGTGTTTTTTAAAATGTTGGAAATCGAGCAGAAAATGTAGAAGGCTGGCTTGGCTGAGTGAGGATCTTCTGTTAGAGCTCAGGCAAAAAAATAAAGTGTATGTCCAGTGGAAGAAGAAGAGCTGTCATGGGAGGAATACAGAGGGGCTGCTTGACACTGTGGGGAGAAAATTCATGTAGCCAAAGCTCAGCTGGAGTTGAAGCTGGGTGGTTTGATGGGGGTCTTTAAAAAGAGAAAGGGTTATAGGAAATCAAATTGGTGACTGGTCACTAGCGGGGTTCTGCAGGGCTCCATTTTAGGCCTAGTCCTCTTCAACATCTTAAAAAATGACTTGGATATAGGACTTGAAGGCATACTGAGTAAGCTGGCTGATGATGCCATCGATTCCTTGAAGACAGAGTGGTCCTGCAGAGAGACCAGGACAAATCACAGGGCTGTGTAATCACCAAATGGATGAAGTTTTAACAAAGACACATGCTGGATTCTGCATCCAGGATGGGGCAACCCTGGGTGTACAGACAGACCGGGTAATGAGAGGCTGGAGAGCAGCATTGTGGAAAGGGACCTGGGGGTCCTGGTTGTTGGCAAGTTTGGATATGAGTCAGCAGTGCCCTGGCAGCCAGCACAGCCAGTTCTGTCCTGAGGGAATCAAGCACAGCCAGGCAAGGGAGGGGGTTGTCCCGCTCTCTCTGGCCTGGGACAGCCTCGCTTCCAGTGGTGTGTGCCATTTTGGGCACCACAATATAAAAAATATACAAAGCTCTAAGTGAGTGGAGGGCTACAAAATGAAGGGTGTAGAAGAAAAGCTAAGAAGCAGCTGGAGTCAGTTGGCTTGTTAGGCCTGGAGAAGACTGAGGGGAGATGTAATTGCAGTCTGACTTCTCAGGAGAGATACTGAGCTCTTCTCTCTGATGTCCAGTAGCAGGATCCAAGGGAATGGCATGAAGCTATGGTAGGAGAGATTTTAGTTGAATATTAGGGAAAGGTTCTTCACCCAGAGGGTGGTTGAGCACTCTGGAACAGGCTCATCTGAAATAGAGAAGTGGTCACAACCCCATCCTGACAGAGTTGAAGAAGCATTTGGACAATGCTTGTAGGCACATGGTGTGACTCTTGGGGTGTCCTGTGCAGGGCCAGTGATCTTTGTGTGTCCCTTCCAACTCAGGGTACTCTATGAATCTGCAATTCCTATGGCTGGAAGAGGGTCCATTAACAGAATGCTCCAGTCTGGGCTTCATTTGTCTCCAATCTGTGGGACATTAGGGCTGCAGAAGCATGTCTTCAATTCCCTTTATATCAGTCATCTGCTGTATTTTTTTCAAATATTTCTGCTGAATCTCTTGGAATAGGAGTCAAAAGTGCATCCAAGCCTAATTTTGGGGTGTATGAAAAGATTTTAAGTATGCTTGTACCTGATTAAATTGCTATTTCAGGTGAAGTTCGAGTGTTTTATTTTTTCCCAAAGCAATGAACAGTAGTCTGAGGTAACTAGTAAAGCCAATAGAATGAGATTTTTTTATTAGCTTGTCTTGGAGCTCAGCCCTCTCTTGGCAATTGCTTTTTAGCAGTATGGGGTGGGATCTGTATGTTCCTAGCATAACAGAACTTTTTGCCTGGCAAATTCTGGGTGTCAGGGGCAGCTACACCAGCCTGGCACAAGCCCATGTTGCCCCTGGAAGGGCACACGGTGCTTTTGTCCTGCTGCAGCCTGCCTCCTGTGCTTACAGATGTGTGCAGCTGCAGGGTGGGCTGAGTTGAGGGATCAATCCTGCTGAAAGCCAACACTCCCAGAGATGGGCCAAGAGGGCTCTGCCTCTCCCCAGCCAGAAGCATGGATGTGCTCTATAATGTGTTTGACTGGCCCTGTATGGCCTTAATAGGATATTTCTGAAACTGGATGACACTTATGGTATGTCTGGGTTTTTTTATAAGTAGGATTTGTTAAAATTGTGCTTGTGCCCCAAGTTCTTGCCCTAAATTGTTTCAATTCCATGTAATGCATTACTAATGTTTTCTTTCCCAAGCTTTTCTTAAGCCCATCAGAAACCAGTCATTGTGCATTTGTAGTAATGATGCTGTCATATTGTTAAAACTGGATAAAAATAATTTAAGACCTGCCATAGGCTCTTTGTAGACACTGTCAGTGGTATCATATAACCCTATGGATTTTCATAGTGGCCTTCAAATGTGTAGGGAAAACAAAATGCTGTTAGGTAATTTAAATGGTCACAGTGCATCTGAGATGGTCTTTTTTATATTTTCCTATTTGTAAAACAGTGTAAAGCTTTGTGTGTTCTCTTGCAATAGAAAAAAAATTAAGATTGTTGGATTTTATTTCAGGCACGTGGGAAAACTTTTTTTAGATAAGAACAATGTGGACAGTATTTCAGAATGATTATTTGACTTCAGATTTCCTGTTCTTTAGTGTAAGAGAAATTTTTTTGCTCGAGACATTCCTGTATCTACGTATTTGGAGGAATGTCATGAGGAGTCCATAACTTCCACCTAATAGCATTGATATCTAACTCTCCTCTTACTGAGGAGAGTTTGCTCACTGAGTTGTGCAAATTTCCAGTTGTTGGATATGAATGAACAAATAGTTCTATGAAAAATTAAGGGAAAATATGTTAATATTTTTCCTCAAGATTTATAGCCACTATTTATTTTCGCATTCAACTGGTGGAATATAAACCTTTGCTGCCATGCTTGTTTGGATGACCCATTCAGACAGCATTCTCAAAGCTTTTATTTAGAAGAGTGTTTATGTTCTGCAAAAAGGATATAGGGAAGCAGATGAAGAATTGATATGTTCCTGTGGATTCTCTTGACTGTGCTGGATTATGACTCAAATGGACTAAAGCTGAAGATGCTATTTGGATTGTGAAATTACTAAAAAAGAAATGTTCGTTTGCAGTATATATGGGTTTTACGCTTTTTATACTAATTCTCCTTTTACATTTGAAATTTTTAGCTTGGTGCAAGATTATAGTTTTCTCTTCAATGGAAATCTGAGACACAGAGTGTATTGGATAAAGTACTAGATGTGGATAGTGGGTGTCTCTGGCTGGGTGAGTCGGGTTCTTCGATGGCTGAGCTGAGCTGCTGAAGACAACATGGCTGTCTTCTGGAGGTGTGCAGCTGCTGGTGGAGGTGTTTGCACCTCCTCCTCTGTGGTTCTGTGGCTTGGAAAAACACAGTCTCCCTTATTGCCAGTGTTGTGTTCTCCACATGCCCTTTTTAGTTTTAGGTCAGCATCAAACAGTAGCTTCTGCAGCTTCTGTAATTTTTGGTTAAGTACACTGGCCTGGTGCTGGAGGTCTGCAGTTTATAACACTGGAGAACCTTTCCTTAAAGAGTATCTTTTTGTAAAGTAAAAATAACTCTGTTTTCTATGTCTAAATAAAAAAAAAAAAACCTACATTGTCATTTTATTAAGTCACTATTCTGCTCTTGTACTTCTAGGTTATGTTTTTCCCCAGCAAGAATGAATAATTACTGAAGTGTAGAATCTCAGGTTGTGGTCAAGTAGAAGCGTTTCATGTGCTTCATTAAGAATTTATAGCCTTATTGTTCTGTTTCTTCATAATCTAATTTCTCGTATTAATAATTTTCTTAGTTTGTTTCATTAGAAACAAGGGTCTCATATTCCTCTTCTGATAAAATGAATCGTTCAGCAGTGTATGTTTCTCTCCAAGGGTATTAGTTACAGTATGTTTTGACTGCAGCATTTGTAGATAAACAGATCTGCTATTTTAGTCCCCTTCCAGTCCAAAAATACAGAAGAAGACCCCTGTCTTCCTTATATCTTCATCTCCTAACTTGAGTTCAGTGTTGCATCTTGTAATTATTCTTTTGGCTTCAGACCATGGTACTTATAAAGGTTATGGATTTAGTGTCAGGGTCAGTGTAGTCCATTGACACCAACTGGGTAACTTTTCTGGCCTTGAGTTGAACGTTTGAAGCTGGGAATGAACCTTCACGGATCCATAATAGTTAGCTGTAATAATAGTCTCTGGATTCACAAGGTATTTCTTGTATTTTGCTTTTGGTTTGGGTTTATTAAAAGTATTATATTCAGAGTGTTCTGCAATTCTCTTTCTTCCCATGGGTAAATGAGCACCAAGTTCTTAGAATGTAACATCTCCTTTTGTTAATGAAACTGCAGCAACTTTGAAATGGACAAGAATCAAGGCAGATTCCAAAACTTGTCTGTTCAGATAAACATCTGGCATTAAAAAGGCTGCTGCTGTTCAAGGCTGGGCATTTAGTTCAAGAAGAATTATATTAGCTCTGAGTTTTCTTTTTTTTTTATATATGCAATTTTACTAATATTCTGTAGCTGGTTCTGCTGCAATTCAAATATTTTCTCATTTGAAAGTGAGTATAAAATCTAATTTGTTTTTCCTTTACCCTTTCTCCTTGGAGATCTATCAAATTATCCTCTGCTTTAGATTCAAGCTCTTCGTGAAAATTAATCGTTCTGACCTCCTGTGAGGTAAATATTATTTTCATTAATAGGAAAATTGCAAAGCAGACAAGTAAAATTGCTTGCTTGAATTATGCAGAGCTCTAGACATGTGGTCAAATTGCTAGACTGCCTGTTTTCAATAAATTCTTTACAAAACTTTTTTAATGCAAGCTGTAATAATATTGATACTGTCTAAGCAGACAGAAAAATACTTTTTCTTGTTTCCTGAAGCGTTGTGTGACCAAGAGGACAACTATGAAATATTTTATATCTTGAAAAGTGGGTAGATGAGCTGTCTACTGAGAAGAATATAAAACAGTTTGGAAGTTTGCTGCCGAAACAAAGAATCCTTTTAAATGTTATCTTAATCTGGCAAAAAACATGAAGGTCCTTGAATGGGCAGAGAAACCACATCTCTAATGGAAATGACCAAGTCTGCCAAGTGAATCAAATGGGAATGGAGTTGTAGGATGCTTGTGTCTTGTAAAATAACAGATGATCAGTTTCTGTGATATGCAGGAGAGAATATCTGGAATATCTTACTTTTGACTTTTTCAGTAGGATGGAAATAATGAGTTCTGCTTTATCTCAAAGGCCCTGTAGATGAAAATTTTTTTCCCCCTTGAATGAAGGCTTGTAACATAGGAGAGCAGAAGTTTACATATGCAAAAAGCTTTCTAGCTAAAGAATCTTGTCTTGTTCTTATAGTTGGATTTTCAGTTAGGGATAGAAGATATGATTTATGGAGTGTGAAACTTAGAGATTACTGGGATTTTCAGTTTGACGCGGTGTCAAAGCTTTTGAAGACAAATTCTCCTTAAAAGTGTAATTTTTCATATTATTTTGGATATTTTGAAACTGTAGTATGTAGTTAATACCTCTTTTAGCAAATTTTACAGGCAGAAAGCATCTATACAACTTTTTACTGGGAAGTTTCCATCTGTAGCAGGTGGATGTTGCTGGTGTGCTGTGAAGGAGGCTGGAGACTTAGACAAGCAATGCTTACAGCACTAACCAGAATCTACATTTGGGTACTCCTGGCTTAAAGGCCTTTTGTGGTAAAGGGTCAAGTAATGGAGCTTCTGCAATATTCCAGTATGTTATGAAAGATGGGACAAATGTGATTTCACGTATTGTTTGGTGACACATGTTCAGTGATAGCACTTCATGGCTTTTACTTTGTACACAGGTAGCTCTTTGCCTTCTTGTTTTGGACACCTAATTTATATAGCTAATGTTTTTACTTAGATTTTGTGTATTAACGGTTATTTGAAGTGTTGCTGAAAAGCCTTCCTGTGAAGAGAAATAATTTGCCTTTTCCATGGGTGTTCCAACTTGGAAGGCCAATATTTTTGCTGAACACTTGGCTGCTGGATGACCCTGGCAACTCATTGTCCTTCTCTTGCCTTGATTTACCTTTCTTTACATTTTATTTAATGATATGTACCTTATCTGCTGAGCACTTTGAACACTTATCAACCTGTGGAAGCATCGTAACAGCACCATATTCTCTATGGTTCTTCCTCTGTTTTGATTGACAAACAGCCTTAAAATTCCAAAGTCAGTTGAGACACCAGCTCAGTCTTTCTTTTTAACAGCAGACAGATTAAAATTACTGGGGGGAAGGGATAGGAAAGCAGAATGGAAAACCAGTGAGTTTTCAAATTGTGGATGTGCAAATTCTGTGCTGCATTTGCCCTTTCTAAATGTTTCTCCAGTATTTTCTGCAGTAGACACATTATTAGTTCTGTCTTTGGCAGCAGTAATTCATTCTACACTGTAAAATCCTGTCTGTTTTAGTTTAGCTGTGACAGCTAGACTGAAAAGTAAAAGAATTACTTATATGAAGAGAAAATCTAACTTTTAAAGAGATAATATTAGTATGAAGGATGGGTCATTACCTAATGTAAGTGGGGGGAAGTGGACTCTGTATTTATTGGTGTTTTTCTTCATTATAAACTGTCATCTTTGCATTTCTTGCACTAAAGTGCTTACTGTTAACAGGAATAACTCCAAAGTCCACATTTTCATGGTTGGGCTCTGTAAACTCCATGTTTCACTTCAGTTAGTCCAAATCTGGACAAAAGCATTAGTTCATAGACAAGGAGCTCTTTCAATTTGGCAGCATCCTCTTTGTGTTGGTGTTTTATTTATAGAATGTACAGTTAGTAAAGGTAAACATTAAACCACTTGTATGCTTTTACAGTCACACTGTAGAAAAACTGCCCTCAGCATGGAAGTCTCTAAGCCATGGTGATTGTGAATAATCAGGAAAAGTTACAACTTAATTCAGAAGAATGATGTTGTGAACATCAGAAGAAGCCTTTTCCTGTTAAATTAATTTAAATTAAGTTTTCACTACTGCTTTTGAGAAAAATGTTAAGAATTCCAGTAATTGACTCCTGTTGACATGGCAGCAGAGTAGTTAATGAATTAAATGCAGTGGTACTAATTTTGATTGATACTGTATAATTATGGTGTCAAAGGTATTTAACTTTGTATCAGACTGTAAATCTGCAACAGACTTCTAGTCTACCCTTTACGAAAAAATACATCAAATGGGAAAACCCAGACGCTCCCCCAGCCTGAGTTATTTTGCAAAAGAGTATGGGAAGGTTAAAAGGTTTCACTAATTCAGCCTACTTCCTTGTCAGTAGCATATTTGAGAAACCCCTGAATGTCTTAGTGTCTGAAAAGCAAAAAGTAAATGCTCTCTGTGAATTTTATGTCAGCAGTAGCAGAGTATTGTCTGACAGCCCTCTATGGTCTTTTACCTTTTTTTCTGTCCTAATAGCTTTAGTCTGACTGGAGGTCTTAAAGCCTGAAAGTAAAAGACAGCCTTCCAAACTACCTTAAGCTGCTCTGTTCTCACTAAGAAGTGAGAAATTATCATGCAGGCTTACTTTCATTTTTTACCTAAAAATGAAGCTTATGGAGAATATAAGATACGATTATTTTGGCCATGACTCTTGAAGCAGGTCTTCTTTAACTTGACAAGCCAAGCATGAAGGGATATGCGTTCTTAGGATGTACATTCTATGTGTGATTCATTTGTTGTGTAATATTGTAATGTATTTTTGGTTTAGTGGAATTTCATATTGATTACTATTGAGAGAGGTTTTACTAATATTGGAAATAGTACTTCACTGTTCACCAAGGTGAAAGTCAAGATGCCTATGATTTCAAAGGGCTAGTAGAAATCTATGCACCTTATTTTTTAAACGAGTCCACCTTTTCTAGAATAAGGGATTTCAATTTTTAGCATTTTTTATAGACCATTATTTTTTGTACTTGTTTCTACATCACCCTCTTTTTTGGGTTTTTTTTTTTGCCATTTCATATTCATTGGTTCAGATTCTCTTTTTTCAGGAGGTTCTTCTGCTGGTGAGTTTTATAACTGCCATTGATACTTCATCACTATCTGTCTTTCTGACCCAGAAGAATGTGCTTCACTGAACCTCAGGAGCATTTTAAAAGTAATCTTATGAACTTAGTTGTTATTCTGAGTGTGCTGCTTTTGCTTGCCATATAGTTTAGGGCAAGTCAGGCTTGTGCTTTTCAAAATCCTGTCCTGCCTGTGTTTCTGATGTGTATGTGTAGTAGGCATTAGTCCTTAACAATCATATAGTTGAAAAGTTGCAAAAGAGTTGAGTTTACATTGTAGTAATGTCACTTACCAGTTTCTGTCATTCAGCATCTTCAGTGACAGCATGTTTGGTTGGAGATGAAACTTAGGACCCTGCAAAAACTTTGGTTGCAGATGGCTTCTCAGGAGTACTGCTCTGTGGGCTGTTCTCTGCTGTGGCAGTGTTCTGTGGGTGCAGGAATTCAGTCATCTGCTAGAGGCACAGGGCTTTGATGTTACCAACCCAAACACTCAGGGGAATTATGTGTCGAAGTCCTGTCTCCTTGTGACTGGTTGCAAAATAAGTTGTAGGGCCCAACGCCATGGGAGAAGCAGCATCTTATCCCTGCAGTGAATCATCTCATGTTTATTGAAGTTCACTGGTGAAACTTGTCCTGGCTGTCTTCATTCCCCTGGTAGTAATTGTGGTAATAATCAGGCAAAGCACATATGTCAAAAGCCTTTTGTTTTTATTTTGAAGAGAAAGACTGAGCTAATAAATATATTTTCATATGTTTATGATGGCATGAAAACGCTTCACAGATGCTTCTTTATTAAGGATTTATAATGCTCATAGGTGATGCCTTCCAAAGGTAAACCAAGAAGGATATTTTCCACTGATGCTTGTTCCTTCTTTCTTTGGAAAATCTGAGTTCATTAATAGGACATCCTGAAATGCCTGCTTACTTCTCTTAGAAGATGGAGGGACTGAAAGCTGTGTAGGGTAGGGAGGAAAATATTTTTTCTAAGTCTGTATGAGAAAGATATCTGAAATTCTTGTGGTTATTTTTTGCAGCAGTTTCAAATACTGTTAGATTCTGCTGAGATTAAATGTTAGTTATTCTTAGTGTTCACAGACAGCATTCTCTCTCCTTATGTTTTTAACAAGCTTTGTTTACAATTTCAATACTTCTAATGTTATTAATTATATAAGACTTTTAAAGCTTTGAACTGCTGTTCTGCAGGTGACTTGCTGTTTTATGAGAACAGCTTTTGCATGTTATGGCAGAGAAGTGGAGGAAGTGAAGCATTCCTTGGGTAGGTGGCAGATTCTGAGATCAGAGGGATGAATCTGCAAGGATTCCTTCTCTTGCTTGTAGTACTGCATATTGATAGCTGGAACACAGCAAACAACCCTTGAACTGTCTTCAGTTAACACGTTTGGTTCCTTCAAGGGTGATGTCAGAAAATAGCCTTTTTCAGTAAGACCAAGTTCTTTCTTCCCTCCCTCCCTCCTTACAGACGCCTACAGTGATGTTTTTTCAGCTCTACAAATGTGTGTTTTCTCACTCTCTCTGCTGTGTAGGCGGCCTTCCCAATCACAATTGAGCTTCACAGGCAATCTTTTACCCCCCCCCCCCAAAAAAAAAAAATCATCTTTACACAGCAGGTCTATAATTTAACACCAAAGGAAATTGAGAGTTCTGGGTCAGAATTGTGATGCATCTTAGTAATGCTTGAATTGGAAAAGAATTTCACCCTAAAAAAAAATTAGAAATAGTTCTCTTGACCAGGAGGCCGCTCACTACCTGTGGAAATTATTTTTTTACATTCTACCCAAATGATTTGCCAAAATGTCAGTTGTAATGACAAACAAATAGACTTTAAATATTACACTTGCTTCATTAGGCTAAGTTATGGCTGAACTTTTCTGTCCTAGAATTAAAATGTGATTCTAATGAAAAAGACAAACCCAGTTTGTTGACAATATGAAAGTTAAAATGCAGTTCTTCTAGGAATGTTGCCTTATTTTAAACATGATTCTAGTTCTCTGCCTCTTATAAACTGCTTTTCTGCACTGCATTATTTTTTTTGTGTACTGCAGCTCTTTTGCTGATGCTTCTCATTTCACCAAAGTCTTAATTTTACACAATATTTTGTAAATAAGCCTAAATTTAACTTGCAATAAAAAAATCTCTCAGCTGTATTTTTAATGGCTCAAAAAAGATAGCAGTAATTATTTTCTTGAGTTCTGTTGATAACACTATTTGGCATTTCTTAAAGAATTTTTGTTGATTATAGTGTTATTGCCACCAGGTAGGTAATTCCAAGTTTATAAAACTCTGTCAAGGAGTACCTTTGGGAGAGTAGCAACAGGTGACTTAAAATTTGCTTATCAACCTATCAGATTTCAGCAACAATTATTGCATATAGCCCTTTTACCATGGTTGATGTGCAGTTTGTGCTGCCATTGCAGCTGAAAGGAATCCTCCTTCTCTGCTTCTCCTGTCTGGTACCTTTTCTGTGTCATGGCAGCACAGGTGCTCATGTTGCTGTGCAGTGAACTGGACTGGGGAAAACCAGGCTGGAGAAGAATCTAGGTGTTTTTCTTTAGACTCCTTTACTTAGAGCTGGATTTTAATCTCTCTTTGAGATGATTCATTGTACATCTTCTCTAACACGTGAGCTTGGTGGGAGTAGAGTAGGACAAAAATTCCTTGGCAGTATGTGCGCTGCCTCCAGCTTGTGCCTCTGCGGAGTTCTCGGGACTGCAGCAGAAATCTCCATGGTTACATCTGTTTGCCTGGTCTAATTTTAGAGGACTCATATCATCTAGAGATGCAAGCCTTTTGTAGCAATAGACAGAGGTCAGATGTTAGAGTAATTCTGAAAAAATACAGATTATAATACAGGACCTGGTAAATAGGAAGGACCAGCTTTGAAACCTTTAAATTTCCTTCTACACTTGGAGACTTTTTAGGGTGCTGCAGCTAGTGGCTTAGATAAAAACTCCTGCTCTCCCTTCTTTTTGGTATGTGTTACAGACTTTATGTTGAGCAGTGAGGGGAAAAAAAGTGGGCCACAGCACTGCTAAATGTCCCCTTTCTTTCAGGCATTGCCAAATGTGTGTTTAATCTCTAAATGCTTGGCAGAATGTGTTCTGGAAGAAAATAGCAATTCAGAGAAGGGGTGATAAAAGAAGGGTTGGGATTGTTATAGTGAGAAAATTATCATACAGGCTTACTCAGATGTGTAAGTTATGTGCAAAAAATCAATAGATTCAGTTTTATATGCCTTCATTGTTGCTTCTGGCTTCTCACAAGCACAATTTTCAGAATACCCTTTACCTTTTGAAAAGTATTTCATTTGATTGCTTTCTATTCAAATTTTGTTCATGCCTATGACCTTTTTGCTTCTAGGTTTCACTGTGGTATGATTCATCAGAAGTAGATTGTGACGTTCACTGGGAGTTTTTTGCTGAAGCTGCATGTGTCTCCTTTCTCAGGAATTTGGACAGGTAAGAGTGTATATCCTACTTTTTGTACCTTTTGAACTTTTGGAGTAATGCCAGTTGTCACAAACTGAGTGTTGTTTGCTGATATTGTGTAATGTTTCATGCAGTGTGTAAGGGGTGGTCTCCAGCAGGATGGTTTACCCGCATAGGCTGGCTGCCACAGAGTGCCAGACTGTATCCCAGGCTGTTAGCTTCCTCTATACATCAGTGTTTTTCCAGGAAGGACATGCAAGGGAACTAGATGGCTATTCCCTCCCCCCTCTTTCTACCAGATATGTGTAGAAGAGTTTGCTAAAGCAGGTTGGACTGTGTTCAGGCTGTGACAGAATGCCTACTTTTGTCACATTTTCTGAAACAGAGCAGTTCTTGTAGGTGGTTTCTTTCAACCCACTTGTGAAACTAAACTCATGTTGTAAGGAAGAAAAGGATGATTCTTCTGGATGTGTCTGATCCTTGAAAAAGACTGGGCTTTAGTACATGATCTGTCCTTTTACAGAGTAACATAATTAATTAGAATGTGAAATGGATGCAACAAGTGAGAGGTGCTGCAGTTTTGCCCATGCAGCCTTGCCCTCTGTCTTGTACCAGGATGCAAGTCCTTGACAGGTGTGTGTAATGACCTGGTTCAAGATGGTATATGAAGAAGGTTGGAAAATTGCAGCGTGTGGGTTTGGGGTGTGGAAGGATGAGAGATGAGGAGCAGTGGTGTTGGTTTTGCGAAGATGGGTGGGGTTGGATTTGTTTTTGGATGGATCAGCTTCCTGAATTAACTCAACAGGTTGTGCAAGCTGTACTGTTGCCTAGAGGGAGGTGACCAGAATTTGCTATGGACTGCAGGGAGAACAAAATTGGAGATCTCAATTAAGATTAGTTGAAGCAGATTTGCAACAAGGCAGTAAAAACATAACTCCCTCCACTGAACATGTTTTAATCACGTGCTTATTAACACACAGTGAAACCTCTAGGTATAGGATATGCAAAGGAAGTCCAGTCTGGAAATAACAATGTAAAAACATTGCTGCCAAAGGAAAAACCCTGCCATGTAACATTGGTTCATCAGTTTGTTGGATGTCAAAACAAACAAATATGTTTCTTATGTGAGAGAATCTGCCCTGTAGTTGTTGCAGTTGCCTTGAAGGATGTTGTTATATCAAAAGTGTCAGTGTAAAACTTTCCTTCTGAAACATTGTCAGCATAAGCTCATCGTGTTGGCAGAGATTTAGCTTCTGAGGTTTGACTTCTGGTACTGATAAAGCCTTTCCTTCAGAGGACATATATACTGGAAACAAATGTATTTGTTCACAGAACTAGCAGAGCCCTTGGAAAAGGCTGTTTTAATTGTCTTTTCCCTTGAGTAATTTTACCTTTTCATTTGGCATCATCTTTAGTGTTGATTTTTATACACAATCATTATTGGTTTTTTTTTTATATATAGCTCTCAAAGTTACCACAGAGGAGAAAATTGTGTCCATGTCTTTCTCAACATACAGAAGTTTGTTTTATAAAGTTTGTGGTTCTAAGAGGCTATTTAGAATCATGATACTGGTGTACACTATAGTGGGGCATAGACAGTGAAAAAGGGCTGTCTTGAGTTATGAAGAGCAGTCTTAGTAGTTTAACTTACTGCTGTAAAGTAAATGAGTACTTTTCCCCCCTACTTTGTTTGGATTCCACAGTCCAGGGTTCTTGTCGCATACTTTCTGTAAAGAATGAGATAAGCTTCATTTTGGCAGTGGTGTTACCATGTTACTTCACTGAAACATTGAAGCTGATCAATTCCTTTTTAATATAAATATACAATTTTTTGTTCAAAGTGGAAATTTTTCTCAGTGGAATTTTAATAATTTTTAAATTCCAGCCTGTAGCAAACATAGTAATACAAAATTATACTTAAAACCCAATTTATTTCCTCAGTAACAGCTCTGGTTACTGGTTGTTTATGAAGGTGTAGGCTCATGGTCCTATAAACCCAGTCTTATTTACTGAAATTCTTGAGCAGGTTTTACAGTTGGGAGTTGAACATAACTATATTAACAAGCAGCTTTTTTTAGGAATAGTATCACACTCCAATAAAGCTGATATTTGCTTATTTCAAATAAAGAATCTTAATTTGATTTGTAAGAATATTTAGGTGCAAAACATTCAGCAGAATAAACTTAGTTTTGTTAATTCCCCACATACTTCTGTAGATACTGGCAGACTAAAACTTGTAAAATTCTCCATGAAACTTAACTTCAGACTGCTTATTTGACCTGAACTTAAAATGAAGAAGAGGACTGTGGGGAGGGAAGAGGAAGAGATGGCCACTGTGTGCAAGTGGCTGATATTGACCTTAAGTTATATATTGTTGGTTTTATTTGTACTATTCTTTTCCTGTTGACAGGTTGAAGTCCTGTGGCTTCGTTTGTTCACTAGTAAAAAAGCCTTATTGGGTGGGGTTGAGATGGAAAAGGCTTTGCTTCAGTCATTCTTGCTTTTTCTCAGGGATGTGTTTAAGAGTACATAGTGCTGTTTTCCCTGCAAAGGAAGGCAGGAGCTACTTGGGTACCGTTTGTCTGAATGGCTGGGAGGAGAGTTATACAGAATTGTCTTCCTTCCTTACATTTTGCAGGTTTTATTTTTTTTTCCAGTGATTTCCCCAAGGTTTAATTGGTGATTATACAAAGGATTTCTGTTATTAGGACTGTGTAGGTTTGTAGTTCAAGTTCCTTCCCTGAGGAGTCTGAAGAAAGTTAGGAAGAACACATGCAATTAGTGCTTACAGTTTTAGCCTATTTGTAAAGAAAGGAGGGTGTTCCTTCAGGAGTGCACATATATATTTCAAATGCATGTACCTGTGCACACATTCACCTATGAGTCAAAGGAAATTGATGTATTGGATGCATGCATGTTCCCAAGTTAGTGATTGCCTTGTGCAATGTATTTGTACTGTGGTATTGCAATGATATCTACAGTATTATGTTTAAATGGAAAAGAAATAGAAAGTGCTTATCCTATTTTTATGTTCTTTTATGTTTAAAAACAGTGTGATAAATTAGTAGAAGTTGGTATGTGATAGTTGACAGATTAATGTATTTGAGAACTGGTGAATTGCAGTAAGATCCTTCAGCAAAATAGGATAATATTCTTAATATGTTCATTTTAATAGGGAATAGGTGTTCCTAATAAAAGTTTCACCTTCATTTCATTGTGTATGAGACTGAAAGAGTTGGATATTCAGAAGGTAAGTGTATATGAGTGAATCAAGAGAGGAAAGCCTGGATTCCATTAATTTTTGGCTATCTCTAAGTTGGTGAGGATTTTATGCTGTGACATCTTTTTTCTTACTTCAAAATGATTATTTAATAGTATGGATTGTAGTGATCCATACTCTCTTCTGTTGCAGGCACCTGTTGAATAGGCAGGCCAAGAATGAGGCATGCCATGTCTGCAGACTTCCTGATTTCAGAATGGTTAGGCACACCCAAGTTAGCATTAATCTGCCTAGCCTGGATTTAAAATGATTGCAAGGATTTAACAGCACGGATTTTAGTATAGCCTGTTTGAGGCTGACTAGAAGTCTGGGTGCTTAATCATTGCAATCCTGTGCCCTGGAAATTGAGGGTTTTGTAAAACCGAGTTCTGTAGCTCGTATAAATGTGGAGAGCTGTTGGTAGATTAAATACATACATTATTCTATGAATTTTTCGTAGCTCTCCCCTTAAGGTGGTAGTAGTGTAACTTAGAACTATTAAGTATGTACTTAGTACTTTATATGATTACAGATGTATATGGAGTAATAAACAAGATGTTTTCTGTTTATTAAACAGGAAAGCAGCTGATTCTGCTATATTAACATTTTATGGGACTGGCTGGTGAAGAATGAGTAATTGTTGTGTTTTGATTTTTAGGCATTGTTAAGTTTGCACATTGCTAAAGTATGTTGTGCTGTGCTCCTTAAACTTGAATAGTAGTACAATTTTTGTAGTACAATATTTTCATTGTTTCAGGTGAATAATAAGAAGTGGCAATTAAATAAATCTGAGGCATTGAACAGATGTGAAATTTGTGAATTCCACAGACGTGGAAGCATAAGAACCCCCCCCCACTAAGTTTATGTACTGAATAAAACACCAAAACCCAGCAAAGAAAAAACCAAAATAATAAAAACCAACAAAAATAAATAGTCCCTCTCCCCCCCACCAAAAAAAAAAACAAAACAAAACAAAAAAAAAACCCAAAAAACCCCACAACCAAAGAAGCAACAAACAAAAACTAGCAAACCCCTGGCAGAAGAGACAACAGAGCAGCAAAATTTGGACTACTATTGTTACTCCCTGCTTTTTTTACCTGTAGAAAACAAAATACTTTATTCCTTTATAAAATGTTTTGAGAACACATGGAACTTCTACTACTACAATTGCACTGACCATGAGATTTCCGAAATTCATGCTTCAGAAGAGATGCATCAGCTTGAAATACAGCATTTCTGTAGAAAGCTTCAAAGACAATGTTTCTGGCAATTCAGAGATGAACAATTCTTAAATTATTTCATCTACCTAAAAGCAAAAGGTGTCCATTCACTTGGTAGTCCTTTTAGAACTCTCCTTGTTTGAATTCCTTCCTTCTCTTGGTCTCTCCCTTTTTAATAGGCATTTTATTTTTTTTTCTTCAGGTTTCAGTACCCTTCTTGAGCTGTAAAACCGAATTTCTCTGTGCCAGACAAAATAAAAGAACTGCTTTTCTCTTTTAATTGGTATTCTCTTGTTTAAATATTAGTGGCTTAATATTGGCCACAGCTACGTGTTTCAAGTTTTCTATTGTGTACATAGATTCAAGGAAGCTGACTAGTAAATTGGAGTGATGCTCGGAGCTGTCACCTGTGACGATCAGAATTCACACTTTCCACTTGAGATCAGAGAAGATAGGCTTGCTTTTCAGCCTAATTGTATTCACTGCTTATACATAATGCAAACCCACAACTTAACTCTGCTCCATTTGATGAAAGATAAAGATCAGTGCCTACTAGACAGTGTGATGCTAGCTTTACAGATCCCATCAGCATCAGGCATTAGTCATGTTTTTTTATGTATAAAACATAGCATGCATGTCTGTACACATCATAATGGAAATGTAGTGTTTTAGCATAGAATACCAGGTTGGAAGGGACCTCAAGGATTATCTGGGCCAATCTTTCTTGGCAAATGCACAACTCTATGGACACAATGACCCAGCACTCTGTCCTTCCAAATCTTAAAAGTGTTTGATGTTGGGAAATCCACTACTTTTCTAGGGAGATTATTCCAATAGCTGGTGGTTCTCAGTGTGAAAAATTTCCCCCATGTCTAATTGGAATCTCCCCAGGAGTGACTTGTGCCCATTGCCCATTGTCTTTTCCATGTGACTTCTTGGAAGAAGGGAGCTTCAGTTGTCTTTGTAGCAGTAATAGTGATGCAATTAATAAGTAGTGCATCCTAATAATCTTGTGTGTGGATTTTATAGCATGTTGATCTCTTTAGTCTTATGCCCTGTATATGTAGATGAACTTGCCATCAGTCACTAGTTAATTCCATCAGTTCCTTGTGTACAGACTTGGTAGTAATACACAGCTTTTTAGTACCTCAAAGCTATATCATTTATTGCATTGACCTTTAATACCACTAATACATCTTTTCACTGAGTCTTTTACAGCTTATAGTTTTTTTAAAAAAACAAAGGAAGTTTTCAATTTTCTAATTCATTGGAGTAGTTGAAAAATCAGCTTTGGCTTTATGCATTGCATATTTACAGAAGCTTTATATGTTTGAGCTGCAGTGTCTCTGATACCTGCTCATCTGCAATAGAAAATGAAAGGAGAAGAAGCAAGGTTTGTCATTAAATCTCATCAAGTTACATTTTTGCATCTATATATGTATATTAGAAAACATTCAAGAGGAGATGTTTCTCTAAACTGGCAAGTGTAGGGTGGCAAACATTTTTAAAGTTGAGGAATTGCCTAGATAGAATTAAATTGGGATGTGGCATGGTGGATTTTTTGGGTTAATTGCTGTTGGTATTTTGTGTGTGTGTGCATGCAAACCTTCAGAGATCGTGTGGGAATGGTCCTCTCCTTTAGCCACATCAGTGTCCCCTAGTTTGTGATGCTCAGTGTTGGGATGTGTCAGGTGGCCAAGGCTGACCTAGAGCATGCTGGCCTGGCCAGCTGTAGTTCCTTCATTCCACCTGCACACAAAAGAAAGGCAGGAAAGCTGTTTCTTATCTGGTTGTTCAGCGCAGCTGTTTACTTTGTCGTACATGCTTGCAAGTGTTCGGATGCTTCTGGTTGTGTAGCTGTGACACAATAAATGCTGTTTATTTTTTTTCTCCCTTGTTTTGGTATTTTTTTAAAGTTAGCTGTGTCATTATTGGTGTAGCATTACTCTTAAATACCTTGATTTCTTTGTGTGATAGTGATACCTTAGGGAAGCAGCCACAGTTGTTCTTGCTTTCTCTTGTTGCTGTGTTCTTGGTAATGTGTTTGTAAAGCCTGCAGACCAGAGGTGCAGTAAACTTGTATGTCTGTGTGGTAGTATAGGTATAATTTTTCAGGTGATGAGGAAGCACTGAATAATCATTGTTTAATATAATCTTTGTGTTATTTCTTGTTCTGTTTTCTTACTGTGCTCTTTCCTTTATTTTCTCTACTACTTTTCAGCATTTATTTTCTGCAGCATATCTTTCACTTTTTAATCCCCTTTTTCTCCCTTCTGATGCTTAGGTTAGAGCTCTTTGCAAAAGTTTGCTGAGGAGAAAGGTTGAAGTTGAGAACCAGAGCACTGTTCCCTCCTCTGAGAAGGGAAAACTGCTTTAGTCACTCTTCTCTGAAATAAGTTGCTCTTGAGAGGAGGTTGTGTGGAAAAAAGATGAACTGCAAAATTAAACTGCTAAAGCCTGAGGACTTTACTGCCTGGGATTAATTTAGAATCAAAGCTTATAATATTTTCTTAAACATTTACAAGCTTAGCTGTGCCGGAGTAGAAGGGGACAGACGTGTACCTTGGAGATCTTTGCTCCTCGTGTCTGTTCTTGACTATAAAAGGGAAGCAGAGGTACATTTGGTTAGACTGAAAACTTGAGAGAGAGAAGAGCAGGTAAATGCAGTGGCTATTTAATATTTTTGCTGTGGAGTTAAGTTGTAAGATAACTGCTCTTTCTGGGATTATTCTGCAAAGCAGTTGTCATTTTTTCGTTACGGAAGGTTAATCTGGGGTTTTTAGCTTTGCTTTTATTAAAATGGCTTGGATATAGAAGGACATGTTGAGGCTCCTGACCATCTTCAGAGAGACTACAAAGGTATTTCGAAGAGCTGGTTAAATATTTGGACAACATGGGTGGATTTTCTCATACATGGAAATTTAACTGTTGTCCTTCATCCAGAAATCCAGTTAGTTTACTCTGTCAAATCAAAGTTCCCTCTCCACAAGTGTGTTGCATCTGGCAGAGCACAGCAACAGATGTAAATGGAGGAAGATAGGATGGATTTGTAGCTGTAGACTTAATGTCATCTATCTCAGGACTTTGTGAATCAGGAAATCCATTACCTTTTGGTCTTTGTTGCCTTTCACTTACACTTCCTTATTCTGCAAGAGCTTTTTTTAATTGGGAAGAGCAGAATTGCATGTGGTAGTGATGGTAGAAGTCTTACATGGTGATGTGGTAGTGAACGAGTGTTCTTTTCAGAATAATTGCTAATGCTGTCAATGTGTGGGTGTTGGTTTTGTGTTGTTGGGTTTTTCTTTATTGTGAGTGTTGGGGTATGATTTGATGGATACAAATATCTTCCTAGTTTTCAATATAAAGAATTCTATAATGAATTGAGAAATACCAGGTAGTATTTTAATGTTTTTTTTTTTTTTTTAATTTGATTATCTGTTTGGTACAGTCACCTAACCATGGGTGCTTCAGAGCTGGAAGGCATTGCAGTGTGTAAAACATTGCAGAGTTTGGGCTCCTGTAGTCATGATTAGGGCCTAAGCTTACTCCAGATCAATAATACCTCTACTGACATGTCCAGAGGTGTGCCTGCTGCATTTTTGTTACCTATGTCAACTGTTACTTCATGTTCACCAACAAATATAGCTCTTAATTTTTTCTAGGATAGTTGTACAGTTACATATCTTGAGTCCAGAGGGGACTCCAGAGAATAAACTAAGTGGTCTCGGTGCTCTAAGGACACTTCTGGAGTTGTTAATTTACAGAGCAAAGAGGATTGTGGCTGACCTTCTTCTAATGTATTTATATAATCAGGATTTAAGCTGTTTTCTAATTTTGCCTATTAAATGAAAACAGATTTAGCCTTTCCCTTGAATTAATAGATTCTGAAGCAAATCAATGTAGAAAACCTTTAGAGACCCTTTAGAGTTTTACTGTGCATGTGGGAAATTGCAAGAGTGTATTGCTACATACTTTGAAGTTTTGGTATGGAAAGGGTCAACAAACATGGCCATTATACAAAATCTGAGGGTGCTGCAGGAGGTGTTTGCTCTTTTGCAACCAAAGGACTAGTGTTACTGGTTTTTCCTGACAGATTTTTTTTTTTGTGTGTCCAGAATTCTATTACGAGAGAAATGGAAGTTTTCTTGTCCTTTGGTAAGCTGTCAAGAACTGACATTTTTGTCTTCCCTTTTTCAAATAAAACCAATCCTTGAGGCTGAGGCTTGGGTTTGGTACTCCAGCTGTGAGCCTTATAGAGACTGCTGCATGTTCTGTCATCTCAACTGAAACACAATTTACCTATAAAATAATTTTAGTCTGTTAATACCTGTGCAGGGGTTGTGCTTTTGTTCTAAATTGACTGGTGAGGTGTTAGAACAATGCATCTTGCTTGGCATTTGGATTATTGGTGCAACTTGGGATCATCCTGATCATGACAGATATGAATTCAAAAATACCATTCTTTAATGCTTTTATGACTGGACAAATCAGCTGATATAAACAGTTTTCATATTTTTCTTATTTAATCTGTATTTGATTGCTTTTTTGCAGTTAACTTTGTGGCTTACAGTACTAGTTTAGTGTAGCACCATGCCTGCCATTTTCATTTGGTGCTTGAAAAATAGTGTTTGTACAGTAAGTACTACTGACAAGGAATTACACAACTATATTGAAATGCTTTTAGTAGTAAGTAGTACAAAAAATCAGAAACAGCTATGTCAAAATGTGTTTGTACTTTGTGGTAGAGGAGCATACATGAGTGCATAGGGTTTTATTTTGAGTTTCATAGGAACAAAATTTAAAATATATTAAAGCAGCATAGAGGGCATAGAGACATTACTTTTTCTCTTGCTCAAAATAATGTATTTCATATTATACTAGACAAGTAGTCATTTGGAGAAATCTTTTGCCTGGTTTGAGCAGCTGAAAAGCTCCTTTATATCGCTAATGTTTAATGGATTTTTTTATCAACAACTAGATTTAGTAATTATTTTCTTTAGTCCCTTTTATTAGTCTGAGGTGTTTTGCAGTATATGTTCTAATGCATGACTTATATTGGTAAGAGTATACAGAATAATGACAGTTCTAGCAAGATCAGGCAAGAGCAGGATTAACCTCAGAATAATTTGCCTTTATTGTAACAGTACAATCAATATAAAATGTAACACATAGACCAATATTTTGTGCTTTTCATATAGACTAGATGGTGCTTTCTTGTATTTGAATAGGTACACACTTATAAATCCAGTAACAAACTTAACTTTTTTTCCCCCATAAATCGTCTAATGTAAAATTATCTTTATTCTAATAAAATACATCCAAAAAGAAGCTTGACTATCTCCTACCCCCATCCCAAAAACAAAAAGCAAGCCTAAGTTCTAGGGTGTTTTATGTGTGGTGATCTGAGGCCACTGGCTAATGTTTTCAAGACTGAAAACCCTCAAAATTATGTAGAGTTTATTTTCTGGACTTCAGTAGATGTTTAGATAGCTGTTTATTCTCTAATACAATGTTTTCTGGTTTGTTTTGTGGTTGAGAGAGGATTATTAAAGATATACCTAATATGTAGAAATTCTGTTGTCTAAAAACAGAAGTGCTAGGCTAAGAGCCATGACCTTTACATTTGCTGATTTGCCACAGATTAATAATACTACTGTCTCTTTTAATCACTGGGATGTCTACTTAAAGTACTGCTTTGCCTTTTGGAGGCACAGGGGCTTCACAGATTTCTTTATCATACCTGGGAGTTGGCAGTTGTGAAGACTTGTTGGACAGTAAGATGAGTGTTGCTATAGTTAAGAGCTCACAACTGTTTGTTCCATCTCACAAGTTCCCAAACAATAACAAAATGTAGGAGCAAATAGTTTTGGGAATTGTTTCCTGATGGGAAATGTAATGTTAGGAGAGAGATCAGCCTTCTGTAAGGCAATGGTAAAATCATTGCTATTCCCTCTTTTCAATAGCATTTATCTCCCTTTTGTTGTAATGGTGCTGCCCTGTTCAGGTGGATATAATAATCAGTGGAGCTAACTTGTTTTACTATTATTGTGGTGTTTTAGATTTTTGTCTAATTTGTTTGCCAGACTCTTCGTTTTCTTTCTAAATGCAAATGTAAGATTTGCTTTTAAAGCTTTACAAATCTGCCATACATCCAGATAGATAATTGGAATGTTTTGAGTTCTGTTTATGAAAATGGAGGCTTGTGCATCTGAAAACACTGCCTTTTGCCCATAGTATCAGAGAAATAGCACCTTTTTTTTGCACATAGGCCAGTGGTTGCCTTCTTTCCTGTTGCAGTACTGCAGTACTCTTTCTGTAGGTGGAGGAGTTTTGTGTTCCTTATCATGAGTGACTGTTGGACCCAGGCCTCACTGTCTGGTTTCACAGATGTTTTGGAATAGCCCTGGAGGTGTAATCAAAGTCTTGTTCTGTCCTTCAGCAAATATTTTCACATGATATGTAAGGAGTCTTGGGTTTTCAGACAGCTTTTTTATGTTATTCTGGCTTTTAGATCTCTAAACTAGTAAATATGCACATGTATTTTTAAAGGAAAAGGGGAATACTGCCTGTTTGTGGATTTCTGGCTGCTGTAAGTGTGTGTGCTTGCCACTCAGTTTCAATACATGGATTCATAGAAATTAATGTGTATAATGTACTGTTCTTAAATTTCTGGCAGACAAGAATGTTGCTGAAGGCATTGGCATGGTGGTCATCTAAAATCTAAACAAGAGTTCTGGAAGTCTGAATTTTTGAAAAGCCTGAAAGATGGTGTCATATTTTGGTATGGACTGTTGACACTCCAGCTAATAATTGCTTGAAATCTGTCTGAGATAAATACATACTAGATTTTTATCAAGTATGAGTTAGAATTTTACTGCTTGTTCACAGGACAGCTGAAAAATAAAACCAAAGCTAAAATACACATGACAGAGCCAAAATAAGTGTGTGCATATACAACTGTTGGTAAAGTCTAAATTGTTTTATATTAATGGTGTAAACACAGGGTATGATAACCAGCTAGAGTCAAAACGCAACTGCTGTCTAGAAGGAAAAAATCCTCACATTGAACCTTCTTTTAAATTTTAACTTCATTAAAAATGAATTGCAAAGTGTGAATTGCCAAGTAGAATTACTACAAATATTAGTAGTACCGTCGAGCAGAAAATCTATTCTATTTTAAAAATTCCATGTTAATTTTACAAGAAGACCAAGAAAAGAGGAAACTGAAATTGGAAGGAATTTTTCTATTAGTGGAGGGAAAGGTGAAGGGGAGGGGGAATCTTTTCATGTGCATTGTCATCTAAAATAAGTCATATAAATGAGTTCATACCTTAGGGCTGCTTCGTTAAATTTGCTGTAGGTAAGATATCCCTTGGAAAGTTAAATAACTATATTAAGAAGAGGAAGGATTTTTTCTTCCATTTATCAGTCTCTTTTTAATAATCTTAGAACTAGATTTTTAGGATTTGTTCTTAGAATACACAAGAATGATGTATGTGATATTTCAATGCTAGGACAGTGGTGTTGATGAGTCTTGAAACAGCTTAACCTTGTGCTCAGTAGTCTTAATCATCTTCTCAAATTGTATTTTGCTTTCAAGATGAATATCAGGTTTGACTCTTTAGTCTGTGATCCTGTACAGTTTCTCTTTTCTGCTTTATTACTCTTAATATGACTACTTCTGCATACATATAGGTGTTTAATTTCATGATCTTTTTCAGAGTTACGGTATTTGGTTTTGCTCTCACTTGCATAGATGTTATCAAGTGTGTTTTAGAATCCCTGATTTCTTAAGCTCACTTGGAATCAGGATCATCTTCTTCATACTCCTTGCAACTTCTACCCCCTTTCCCCCTCTCCTCCACTTTCCTAGTTTGGTATCATTTGCAGATTTTTCAAGGGGGCCTGTGTTTGGTCACCAAAATTAATAAACTAAACAAAATTTGCTGCAGGTCAAGTTGTAGCTGCACCAGCCCAAAATCCTTTCTGTTTTGGTTTATTTTTTTTTTTTATTTGGCCATTAGTTTTCTGACAGTGAGTATTCCAGTAGTTACCCTTATCTACACTAATTATTTTGTATTTATACTCTGTTATGTTGAACTTACATAAGCTGCACCTGCTGCTTCAGTAAGACATTTCCCCAAGAGAGAACATGATGCTGTTTTGAGGCTTTTTGACTATCAGTTATCTTTCTCCCCTAACTGAAATTCCTCTTATTTTCCCCCAGCAATGTATGCAGATCTTTCTAAGCATCAGGATTACATTGTTTGTCTTGCTACTTAAGTAATTTCCCACTTCCCTACTCTTGTTATGAGATATATACCCTATATCATGTTGCTCTGGGATCACTATCTTTTACTACTCTTCAAAGCAAATCAGTAATACCTTAGAAATAATTTAGACTAGTCCTTTTATATATCCTATTGCACATTATTGTAAGTAGCTGGTGTAAACTATGCATTAATTTTTCTAATTCAAGTATCAGTTTGGGGTTTTTTAAGAGCATTTATTTTGAGTGTTACTTGCTAACTTTCTGGCCTCTTCCTTGTGGAGGTTTAGAGTATTGGGGTCCCTCATTTTCTAGATCAGATTCTACAATTGGCTGGCAATGGTATGTGCCACCACAATTTTATTTATCTCTGCAGGCTTTGACAGCCTGGGTAAGATCCAAAATCAATGTGTGGGCTGTCCAAGCCAGAATGCTATTGAAAAGCTGCCATTAAGCACCTCATTCTTAATGAACTGGAGAGCAGTGTTGATATTTCTCAGAATTAAAGTGATAATGCTTGTCCTTTGTTTTTATTGGGAGTGTGATTTGTAGCCCACCGCCCCCAGAGACACCTTGCAGAGCTCTTCTGGACTGGTATTTCACTCAGGAAGACTTGGAGGGAATAGCTAATTCTCTGTGGCATTGCTAACCACCTACTTATGTGTGTGGTGTTTTTCTGCAGTTCCTATTTGGGCAAGACTAGGACTGACTTAAAGGTCTTCTTGCCTTAGTCAGAACAGTGTAAAAGAGCACAGAGGAGGTTCTTGGCTTGCAAGGATATAAAGCGCTGTACAAACAAATGGCTTCTATGACTATTTTTGTTGTATTATATCTGTCGTTTGAGCATTTGAGCAGACCTGCTGTAGCTTCAGGAACAAAGAGTGTTGCTAGGTATCTTCTAAATGTACCCTGTAACATAGGCCTTGGGAGTGCCTTGCTGATGAGGGCTCCCCTTGTTCCTGACTTAGTGAAGGATGTTGCTTGAAAATGTCTGTTCAAATAACCATAACACAGCTACATGTGCTGAGAGCTGAAGGCATGGAGACCAGAGGGGAGGCAGAAATCTCTCACTCTTCTAAATGGTTGCTGTTTGACGAATTTCTTAGTGAATTACTGAACCATTACTGAGAATCTTTTGCTGGTGCTGCCAATCATGCGGCTCTAATAGAACCCTCAAAATCCCAGCTCCAAAGTGTGGTACTCTCTCTCTTCCTTTATTTAGTTCTATGAAATAGACTATACTGATAAATTCAAGACATTAAAGAGGAATGGGAGACAAACAGATGCAAATTCAATCTGGTTTAGTGGTTTGTTTTTTTTTTTTTCCCCTCCATGTAGGTTTTGTGCTAACTTCTGCTTGACACATGAGCTTCTGTTTAATCTGTCATGTCTGGGAAGGCATTTTAAATGCAAATAGAAAATAATTCCAAATGGCTGGAGGACTGACAATGTTCTGCATCAGAGTTTTACATTAGTTTGCCTGCTTTAATTGGAAGGGAAGTTTAAGGATATTTGCTAAAAATAAGAATTGCTAGACCTAAATCAACAGAATTCTGTTTCTGATCTTAGGAAAAAGTTGCAGTTTTCAGTGAAGGTTGGTTTTTCTTTTCTGTTTCCCCCTCCCCTCCCCCCCCCCCCCATTGTTAATGGAATTAATCTCACTTATGAACAGCTGTTGAAATAATTAAGTGTGCTACTGAAATTGTAGTTGTAGCTGTTCTGTTTACTTGAAAGTCCCAAGCAGACTTAAAATTAAAAACTGAAAGCCAGTGGAGGATAACACAGGCACCTTGCACAACAGAAGTTGAAAATAGGGGAACAAAAATCTTGAGCTTGGCGTACACATTAATTCACTGAATTCTTTTAAGCTGATGTCCTTTTGGAAGGGGTGGTCCAGGCTTTCCCCATCTGCTGATTTGATGGTTGCTTCAGCGTCTTTCACCCAGGAATAGTGGGAGAGGATAGGTGCATGAAGTGTGAACTGCAGGGCGCAGCATGTGCACTTGTATTGCCTTGTTAGAGGAAGGAGGCATCTCTTAGTTTGTTTTTCTTAGTTCAGATAATTAAATATTTCATGGTGGCTGGTGTTGCAGTACTGGTTCTGATGCATTTGGAAAAACTGTCCAACAGTTAATTTTTGAAGCTGTTGTGTTGGGATTTGGTTGAGATGTTTTACTACCTAAAATTTATACTTCTCTAAGTGATACTTCCTTATGAATGGAAGTAGCATATTTTGCATTGGCTGCCTACAGCTATGTTCCCTGCTGAGCCAAAGGCAGAGTTGCTTTTCAGCGAGACTTTCATTTTCTGAGGTTTGTAGCTTAGTGTTGCAAGTCAAGTCTGCGCAGGCTATTGGTTTGTCTTAACTACCATTCTGGAAGTGTTAGTCTCAGTATCTTGACTCATCAGTCTGCTTTGGGATTTGCAGTGCAGGAAAAATACCTAGTATTTTATTTAGCTTACTCTGTAGTTGATATGAATAGCTCTAGCGGTCCCATCACCTGGAAGTTACAGGGGGGCTTTTGTACTGTGAAAAAACCATTCCCATTTCAAGCTTTTGCTGTCAAAGACTTTTAACTTGGACAGATTTTACACACTCATTCTAGGTTTACTAAGTTTGGTGAAGGACTTTCATTTTGCCTCACTCCTAGTTTCCAGCACTGTGAGACTGGGCAGGGTCTGATGAGGCCCCTGAGCTTTGCCCAGTGACCGAGGCGCGTTCCCGCTGCAGCGGCAGCTCCTGGCGCCGAGGCTCTCCGGAGCGGGAGCGCAGGGACAATCTGTGCGGTGCCGCCTGTGCTGGCATCCAGCGCCGAGCACAGCGAGGCAGCAGCTGTGATTAAATACCGGGGACTGAGGAACAGAAAGGAAGCATGAGATGCTAGGCTGGGACACCGAGGGCGAGCTTTCAGATGAGAGGAATAAAGACTGTGAAAGCCTGAGAGTGTTTTAGAGAAAAAGGGGGCTATGCAGGGAGCAGGAGAGGTGAGAGGACTTGATTTATAAGCAACAATGAACAGCAAAAGGAGGTTCTGAGGATAGGAAAAATGCAAATAATTACTTGTTTGGGTTAAAAAAGTTCTGGATGGCCTGGACCATTCTTCTAGAACAGCAGTGCAGTTTGATACTGCTGAGATTTTGTGGCAGGTGTTCTCAATGGAAGGTTCTTTTTTTCAGGAATTTCATTCTCCACCTCGTTGGCTATTTAGGTCTTGAATTAGTTAACTCTGAACAAGAGTATTTTATCTGTATATTTTGTTTCTGTTTTACTAGCTGCTGCTTCTTTGAAGAGAGATTACCTCTATCCTTCAAATGCCTGTGGTGTTTTCACGAGGAACCATTTTTCTGTAAGTGTAGGTCTTTTCTATAAACATAAAATTAAAACCATGAATTAGTGGAATGCATTAATAGGAATGTGGGTGTGAAGAGAAGTCTGAAATGTTTAAAAACGGGATGCTTTTTGTACATAGTATGGTTTTCATGATTCATAATTGAGAATAATGATCGATGCTCAGGGGAAGCTACCTTCTTTTTTGTTTGGTCATTTGAAATGAATAGTATACTTCTGTTATAAGCTCAGACAGTGATGATAAAAGCAGTACTTGGCTCTGTCAACATTTGTGAAAAATAAGTCTCTGGAGATTCCTGAAGGTTTTATTTAATGATGAGAATAGTAAATCTGTCCTGTGTAGTGTCTGGATGAGCTGTCTTGTATCAAAACATTATTAATTGATTTTTATGCTTTACAGCTGTGTTTTGGGAATAAGTACTGGAAGAAAAGCCAAAAGCTCCATTCGGGATTTTAAGAACCATACTGGAAAAGAGTTAAGGGATTGATTTAGTTTTCTGGCTTAGAAATTTTGAGGAGGAGGAAAAATGAGGGACTTCAGCTGCCTATTAACTTCATTTGCCAGCAGCCTCAAACTAGTTACGTCATCACAGGGGTATGGTTATCCATTTCTGTGCAAATATCTTGGTTTATGAAGATAGGCATCCAGTGAGGCCTTCATTTTCACATAAACCCGTTATGAACATTAAATTGTGGAAGTAGGGATTTACTGGGATTGCTGAACTGTAGATTTGTTTCTTCAGATATGAATACTGTCAAGGCCAGTTGTCAGCTTTTATAGAAATATGGAATTTTACATTCTGGAGACATTCTATACATTAACCAATTCCTTAAACATTGTGTTTTGTCTTTATTCTGAAACTCATAGTGTAATGTCAGATGGTACAATATGGATAAAGGACTATGTATGTTTGTAACAAGGCTTGCTTCAGCTCAAGTAAGAGATATTCTGAGAATTTTCTTCCCAGTTTGGAATTTCATTTTCAGGGAAATAAACAGCTTCACAAATAGCTGAGGGGTAAGTTAACTCTTCTATGTATTTTGCCCTCACAAAGGGACATTGCTTTGAAGGTTCTAAAGCAGGTTAATTTCAGTTTAGTTGAGCCATGAGTTTTCTATATGCTTGTGTTATGTTTGCTTTTTCTCCTCCTACTTGGAAGGCATACACGCATTCTTAAACTCTTTAGGATATAGTAAAGCTTGTTCTGGTTTGGAATTTGAGTTTGCCTGTAATGTGAGGAGAAGACTGCAGGCCATAAATAGAGAAGATGGGAATGGAGATGGGAGGGTTCAGTCTCCTTGTTCCTGGCAGTGGCCAGCTGGGCTGAAGCTGTAATGTTAAACTGCAGCTCTGGGCTTAGAGTGGGCCCCCAGCTCACATTCTGTGGCCTCAGAGATGTCGATGTTGGTTTTGTCCCTCCCACAGATTTGATGCATTATTGGGGAGGCCTTGGGACACCTTGAGAGTGAAGACACACAGACAATGCTGTTTTGCAGGGCAGAAACATATGGAAGTATAGGAGAAGTCATCTGTTTATTCTCGTGCTATAAAATAATGCTCAGAAATCCTGTGGTGCAGCACATTTTAGGGGACTCTTCAGATGAAGTATTGAATTCCCTGGACTTGAGGGAGTCCAGGGAAAAGTGAGAGCTGTGTCTAGTACCATAATTATTACCTTTTGCACACATATTGTGATGTACGTATATCTCCCGTTTCCCCAATTCCTGTATGCTCAGGAGGAATCTTGCTGCTAGGACCCCTTTGTGGTATCTTGAAAGTAATAGTCTTTATCTGGAAAAAGGAGTTCCTTTGTGAGGGGATGGGCCTGCTGAGGACATGCAGCATGCACTGGAGAAGGGTTTTTCCCTTTTTACCTTTTCAGGTTATAGCTTTCTTCTTTCTGAAAGCCAGAAAAGCCACGCTGAGACAAGGGGAGGGGGAGACAAGAAGGGCCAGTTTGGAAGGAGGGAGTTGGGTTAGACACAAGCCAGGGCTGCTTCAGCTGGCATTACAGGGATTGGGGTGGGGGAGAAACCTGGGGTGCAGAAGGCTGTTGGCCTGTTAAATTGGGAGGGGTTATGGGGCTGTGGGTCACAAGTCAGTACCAGCCCTTCATGGCCTGTGCTGTGACAGGGAAGACAGGTGTGAATGAGAAGGTGTTGGGAACTGCAGTGGCAGTGGATTGATTCTTGCTTGGATTGTTTTTGTTCTTACCTTGTGTATTGTGTACCCTGTATTTGTGTATTGTTTTTGGTTTTACCTTTCAGTAATGACTTCTACCGAATTGTGTTTTTGTACATGTGCTAATCTTTGGAAGGAATTGTGTGAATGGGTTTTTCTTATAATGAATGATGAGTGTTCCTTCTACTGAGTTTCATGTGGAAAAAGAATGAAGAAATGTTAATCTTGTATTAAAAACAAGGCCTCATCTGCTAATAGGATGGATTTCCATCTACTATAATGTAACTGTATAAAAATGAAACTGAAGAGTTTGTGGAGCACCTATGGTTAAAACATGCATCTAGGTAGCCACTCTAAAAATCAGAGTACTTTGCAGACTACTTGAAACAGGGGAAAAAAAAAAAGGATTGTCTGTGCAATCCTTGAGCGAGAACTGTCCTATGTTATGAAGGTAGGTGTAAGAAATTAATACTCATATCTGTGAGAAATTCATACTCATAAATAGTCTAGTTCTAACCTTTATTGCTTTTTATATAATTCAGAATTGAAAGTTCTCATCAGGCTTTTATTGGTACATAGAATGAATGACAAATGCAGATTGCATAAACCTCCAATGGTGAAACCTACAAAAAACAGAAGTATCCCACTCAAATCTATTGATCTTCTGGTCCATCTGGAGAAAAACAACCCACCTGTGCCATGAGGGACACAAAAGTTGAAGCCTTAATTATTGGCTTAATTGCTCATATGTTTATAAAGAGACTTCACAATATTTCAAGTGATCTAGTTTTCATATGTACAGCTATAGGGAATAATTTATGTGAAGGATTTTGAACTAGGAGATGGTTTTACAAAGGAATTTTTAAAAGTGCGTTCAACAAAAATGGAGAGCTTTTTTCTTCCACCTCCTTTATGTAAACATCTGTACTTGTACCAAAGCTATTTTGTTTTCCCAGTTATAATTCTTACCATCAATTTCATCTAATCACCCAGTTACAGTTCGTTTTTAAAGATAAGACATAGGAATTTGAAGATATTTTTATAACAAATGTATACATATTAATTTGAAACAACTGTCAATAAAAATTGCTACTTTAAGGTTTATTTTCGTAAGATTTTTTGTTTTTCTCCAATCAGCCTCCTATAAAGTTTTGAAACTTTCCACTTTTGGAGGGGATTGCTTTGCCTGTCTTTAAATTTTCAGTACTTAAAGCTGTGTTTAACACCTGCAGAGGTTGAATATGGTAGGTTTATATCAAACACTCAAAGCAGGGGTCAGTAAGAACATTTGCACCTGATGTGTCTCCTTGTCTCTTAGCATCAGCATTTTAAAATGTTACAGAAAATGAAAGCAACTTCATCCCTGTATTATGACAGTTGGATTTGCAGTGATTCTAAGTAGGTATAACCAAGTATTCCTATTCTATGGATATTTTAATACATTATCACTGTAAATTAATTTCTTCTCTTATTTATGAAGGACTACTGGCTGTCAGTGTCTTTCAGGTGCCTGTCAACATATCACCATAACTCTTTTCATGTGTACACATTAAAAATTCCCATATCCATAGGGAAAATATTTTAATTGGAGAACTTCTTTATGAGTAAAAATGTAGCCATAAAAGGCTTCATCTTTTAAAATTGCAAATGCAGTAAGATGTAGGCTAAATCAGAGATGTGGTCTTAATTCACCTGAGCAATATTTATATTTAACTGTGATATAAAACATATGTAAAATTTACCCTTTGAGACTACTGCAAATTTGAGACACAATAAGAATTTTCAAATGCAAGTTGACACAACTTGTGTCAGCATAACAGTGTGTTTTAACTGAGAATGCATTTGGTCTGTGCAGGAGGAGAACCTCTGAAATCCTTAAAAAAAACCCTTAAAAAAGGGACAGGACACAGTCCCATTAACATACAGTGATCTATATACTAAATGGAAGATATATAAATGAGGGTCATGTTGCTTTTTATGAGTTTGTTTTGCTGTATGGGTTTTTAATTTTATTTTTAAGCCTCTTAAGCATTGCCTGAAAGAACATGGTGCGTACTTCTTGTTTTTCTCCCTTTTGCAGATGTTTATTTTCCTTGATTACATCTTCAGAACTTCCTTGTGTCCTAGGTAACTTAAGAACTGTGGTAGACAGTGTCATTTTGAAAACTTTTTATGGGGAAAGAATTTAGTCTGCTGTCAGGTGCTTGGGTTCAAAGGCTGTGATGGCTGCAAGGCTTTTTATTTTCATACAACTGCAATGAACTCTTGATATCTCCAATTACTGCTTTTACTTTTCACAATAGTTCCTTTTTTATGAATTTCAGTAAAATTTTATGGTTAGGATGCGTTTAGGATTGTTTACTTTGTTTTAAAGCTCACCTGGAATTCTTTTCTTAATTCAGAAAGATGGCATTATTAGGCCTATTTTTCTAATATTATCCAATAATTTGTTACTTTAATGCAGGTATATTTAGATTAATACAGAGATCTGTAGGCAGCCAGTTGGTTTGAAACAAGCATCTACTTCTCCTGGCGTAGGTGCAGAGCTGTGTCTCCATGCTGTGAATGGTCAAATCATAAATCCAGTGTAGGAAATATCTTAGAATGCATAGTGTCTTTTTTCCTACAACGTAGAAAATGAGATCAGTCCTGAAGTAAAAATATTCCTGGTAAATAACAAGATAGATTGACAAGTGTCTTAACCTTACATCAGAGTATTCATGTGTGGGGTTGGCAGTGGTTTACCTAAGTCAGTACAGCGTGATTTCATACATTCAATTGCTGTCATTTGTGTGTATTGAACTCACTTTCCCTTAAGGTACTTTGAGATAATATTTTGATTTGTATTTTCAATGTCAGTTTTTCCATGTATAAAAATATATTTGAATATTTTTCAATTAAATAAATTAATTAATGGATTAAAGTCAAATGTTATTATCTTTGTTTTGTTTCTCCCCCTGCCCCATCACATGTGCATGAAGGGGATGCTTAGATTCATAAAGTGGAATGGATTTTTGTTCTATTTGGGGTGTTTTAATTTACATATGCAGTAGGAAAGTTATTCTTCAGTGATCAAGGATTCTGTGAATGGTGCTTTTTAACTGGCACCCTGATGAGTTACCACCCTCAGCACAGAAGCAGTAGCTCTCCTAAGTGTGTCAGGTAACCAGATGATGGGGAGACTGACTTAAATCAGTCACACCTGGTTTTTCATGTGTTCAGAGTACACTACAGAGTGACAGTCATACAGAAGATCAGCATTTTGCAGCTTATTGGTTGTGTTAGAAGTAAGTTTTAAAATATTAGGAAAATAATGGCTGACACAGTAAAGGACTGTTATATTGGACTGAAAAGGAAAATGGCAGTGGGAGAGGAAAATAACTTGCAGTATTGTATTTTCAGGCTCTGTTAATATGCAGTCTAAAAAACATAGATCTATAAATAATTTCCAAGATTGTGGTGAAAATGTTTTTTTTTTTATTTTTTTAAGGCAGATAAATGGGATTAAGCACTATGAATGGCTTGAGCCCATTTCCCCTCTGAAGTGCAGAAATTTTTATGAACTTACAAATGCAAGGAGTTTTTCTGTGATGCAGGTTAATGATGTTCGTGTTTCCAGAAGGAAGAGGTTTCCTTTCTCCATCTTGGAAATGTGCAATACAATATATTTGAGACTTAAGCTTTCCTTTTTAGCAAATTCCTGGAGCTTTCTTCATCAAATTCACCATGTCCAAGAAATCAGCACCTCTGTCTTGTTAGAGGAAGTTAAGATGAATGTGAAATGCTCAAAGTACTGGATTTGCTGTAGAGGAGGTGCTTTACTGACATGGGCTGGGAGGAAGCCTCTAATTTTGACTAGTTGCTGTTAATTAGATTCATCCTGCTTTTGGTTTAGGCTGAGGAACATCCTTCTTGTCTTCACAGAGAATGCCCCAGTAACCAACTTCCTTGTTCCTTTGGTCTCCAATAGGTGGCTCAGTTTAAGAATGTGTATTAGCTCTTTCCCATCACTGTTTCTGCACAGAAAGGAAAAATTTCATTTATGTTGGTTCACTAATAGTATTTCCTGGCAACATGGTGAGCTTGATCACACACGTTTTCAGAATGTAGGCTCATCAGAAGTTCCTGTGACTCATGAACATAGAACTTTTTATCTGGTTAATTTTTTTTCCAACAGAGTATTAAAAAAAATACCTATACATGCATATACTACTGGAAGTTCCCTTTTGTACCACTTAAGGTTGAAACATTTCTGTAGGAGGGACATTACTCATGTAAGGAGCTGTACTTTCATATGTTACTCCTGCCATATTGGTCAGTATCAGTCTCACTCACATCCTCTTCTTGTGCAGATTAATTATTTCAAGCTGTCTTCTCCATCTGTTACCAGATTTGGGAATGCAGCTTTCCGGAGTTCACCTGTGTGTTTTTAACATACACTTAAAACATATAGGCAAAAAAACACCCAACTCTAACCCTTTTAAGCCTTTTTATTTCCTTTGTCTGCATTGTTTTCTTTGGTTTTTTTTACTGGTGTGTGCAATGGTCTTATCAGAAAGTTATACTGAAAATGAACTCTAAATTTTGTCAACATGCTGACTTCTTTCACTTCCACAAATTTCACTGTACAGCTGGAATAGCTGTGCTTCACTACTTAAACATGAAAAAGGACTGAATTATTATCTTGATAATATCTGTGTTTCTGGAGTTAAATAGTATTTGCATCTGGTGGAGTTTGTGGAAGCCACAAACAGTGGCTTTTTCTCAGTACAGAGACTGTGGAAAATTCATTGTATGAAATCTTCAAAAATATTTTTTTCAGTGTCGTATACTAGATGGCTTTGAGACCTATTTAGCTATCTGATTTTGTTAGTCTTTGCTGCTTCAGACCTCAAAACTTAATTTCCCCACCTGCTGATAAATATAGGGTCATAGGAACTGCCATATTGGGTCAGACCATCTGCTCTTTAATTAGGAGCAGTAACAGATGCTTGGGATGATGATGCAAAATAAAAAAATCTACAATAGGCAGATATGACAGTAATATACTCTGGGGTGTATCTCTGCAGTCCTGTTAGTTTGACTTGTGTCAAAAGACTCAGACTTTGGTACCTATTCTAGCTCTTTGTTATTCAAATACTTTTTGTTACAATGTGATTTATCCTCTGTTCTTCCCTTTAATGCTGTTAAACTTTTGGCTTGCAGTCCCATATCTCTTAGCAGTGTGTTCCCTAGGTATAGGTATGAAGAGGCAGCCCTTTTTGTTGATGGTAAACTTGTCAGCATTCATTTGGCTGAATATAATCTCTTGTTCTTGTGGTATTCTGAGGAGGAAATTCTACTCTGCCTTTTGTGTGCTGTTTTCTATCTTGGCTGGGCAGGGGAAGTCTTAGTCTGCTTGATTTTCCCCTTCATATTGATATTTCCATGCTGCTTGTTATTCTTGGGATGTTTCTCTGTAAATATTTTAACTGAATGGCAGTAAGTGGATGATTCCAATTTCTCATCATGTTTCAACTGAGAAAACACTGCTAGTTCCTGGGAGAGAGGACTTTTATTCCTTTGAAAAATGTACAATTCCTAGGAAATAACTTCAGAATTTTTGCTTTAAATTGAGTTGTAGTGGTGAAGATGGCTTTGCAAGGGAAATGTTGGCTAAACCTGAAACATTACTGGAGGCAATCATGTGGCTGGGGCAGAGCCCCTTTTGGTGGGCTCATAGGATGTTTATGCTTCCCTGAATAGTCCTGCATCCAAAATGAAAAGCAGCACTTTCCTTTTTTCTTACAGCAACTAGAGTAGTTCTTAAAAGATTCTCAAACTGGGGTGGTGAAATGTTGGGGTTTGGTAGTAGCAGCAGCCTTATTATCTAAACAGCAATTCCCAAGCCAGTTCTTGTGGCAGCTACAGCTGGGCATGGAACACAATAGAAACCTGTTGAGTTTTTTTTTGTATCGTGTGGTGATCAAGAGCACTTGGTACAGAAACCAGCTGATTTAGATCAAGATTAAAAATACCTCTGCAAAAGGGGCTTTAATTCACTTTGTTCTTACCAGTTTTACAGGGGGAGAGTTACTACTTAGTGGAGTATTGTTTCGATATTGCCAGCTTCCTTAAACAGCTTACAGTATTCTGCATAGATGCTTAGAAAACTCATGAAACCTCAAGGTTGAGTGCAAGTTAGTAGTGAAGAAGTGGGTAGGATTTGGGGGAGTGGCTGAGAAGACAAGTAGGAAATTTAATGGTGGGGAGAGAGACAGCTTCTTGTGAGATACATTGGTGAGGAGAAATGAAGTGTTGAGCCCTATCCTAACGAGCAAGGGAATGCAGTTGTTTTTATAACATGCTTCTAAGCATTAGAGCTAGCAGTCTTTGTGCTGTGTTCAGGTTTCCAAGGAGATGTGAGATATTTTTATGAAACTGAGAAATTGAGAAATCATGGGAAGAAGAATTTTAAATGCATGTCAAGCCTGAAGATACAGTGGCAGGAAGAACCAGTGTAATGGGCAAAAATTTTAAAGAATTGAAGTGCCATATGACTGAAATTGTCTTTTTCACCAATGGTGATGCTTTAGTGTTTAACTGAGAGCTATTTTAGAATAATAAACAACATTCCTTTCATTTTCAACTGCTTGGAGGGAAGACTAAGTGCTTTGCAATAGATGCTGTTTATTCCAAAGTCTACAAGAATCCTTTACTCAGGATCAGAAATCCTGAAATGTTACTGCGAATTTGTTTAAAGAATTTGCATATCTAATTCTTGAGCTAGCTATTTGCATTGAGAGTGTTCAATTAATAGATTTTGCATGTTGAGCAACTCAGGAATGTTCTGTGCCTAGACTGCTGAATGCGATATAAGATTGTATGAAATGCTCAAGTTAACTTTAGGAGGAAATTAGGGAACTTCAGTTGTCAACAGCATGTGTGTATATGATTGTTTTGCCTATAAAAGGTACTTGGATTCAGGCTTAGGCTAAGGAATTCTTGGTAGCTGTGGGGAGTCCCTTGAAGCTGCCAGATGAGTGGGCTAATTTTGCTAATTGTGAAGACATGCCTGTGTTTTGTGAAAGACCTCATGATTTAGTAATCAAGAGATGGACTTCTGTATTGGTGGTCACATCACAGTGTCTGTTACAGGATGTTTTAGTGCAGCACTGTTAAAATTCGATGACTGTGATTACAACAGAATTACAAACTAAAGGTGAGACTGATTATCATTTGTGCTTATTGCAAATTACTTACTTGCTGCTGTATGGCCTGTTTGAACTTAAGATTTTTTTTCTAGTCATACACTGCTGTTGATTTGTTGTGGTTCTGGTTGATTTTCTATTTCTTCTGTTTATTTTAACACTCTTGTGATTTCACCTTTATGCCCACACTCACTACATGTGCTGATCTCTTTTGGGGTTACAGTGCTATGCACCTTTGGTATGGCTGGCAGGTAGGACATGTAACAGGGGAGTGTCTGAAAATTCAGAAGGATAAGCAGAAACTAAAAATACTGCCTTGTGCATGAGAATCTGAGGTGCAAGCCTTGAAGGGGACTAGTTCAGACTAGGCAGTGTTGGGGGAGGAATAGTTATAATGAACATAGGTGAAAAACACAGGCTTCAACTTCAGGGTAAATAAGGTTGTGAATCAATCGACAATGACGTATAGGTCTATTGGAAATCAGTCTTCCTCAGAACTGCTTGTTTAGGGAAGCCAGCAACCCACAGCATTGTCAGATTCTCAGCTGTGATAGTTCTTACTATTTTTTCCATAGGTCAATGTGTATTTTCTTTATAAGCAGGCAATAATAGGGCTTTTAAAGATGTATGGAACATCTGATTTAGTTAAAAAAAACCCCCAAAACTCAATGAAGTATGAATTTTTTAGAATTCCACTAGAAAAAAACAAAACCCCAAAATGCAAAGCACTGTCTTGAACTTCTTGGTAGAAGAGTCCTTCCTTTTTATATATTTAAAATATTTTTTCTAAAATACTTTTAGTTGTCGTATCTCTTTATGATGGTTTCCTGCCGATTTTTGGTTGTAAGACACTAGGTTTTGTTTTACTCAATATTCTAGGAAAGAGTCATCTACATTTACTCAATAACATGTCAAACCTTAATTTCATCCTGTCACCAATGAAGATATTTGAACATTGATGTAAACAAGCAAGGGAGCTGAAAACTTTGTATTATTGAAAATATTTGTAATAAATATGGAAATACTGTCATTGAGAAATCACAGAACACAATGAATTGCAGAAGTTTTCAAGAGTACAAAACTGTTAAGAGATTTTTTTTACTGATGCTGAAAAACAGATGTCTTTACAAGCTATCACCAGTTGTGGTTTTCAGTTAAACTTGCTGATTTTTTAAAGTAACAGGCCTCTGAACTACTCTGGTGATTTGAGTTCTGCTTTTGCTTGAATAACATATTCTTGAGATAAAGATAATAGAAAAAAGCTTGAGTAACTTCAAAAAGGGACTGAAAGTGCAAAAGCTTTGGGTTATAGAAGCAAACATTACTGAAGGTTACATTACCTGATGTGTAGGAGCAATTAAATTGTTCCTTGTTAATGTAATGGCATCAAACTTCAGGTTAGGTTTAGATGACGTATTAGGAGGAGCGTGTGTCCTGTGAGGGTCGTGAGGCACTGGAACAGGCTGCCCAGAGATACGTTGGTGCTCCATTCTGGGAAGTGTTCAAGGCTGGGTTGGATGGGGCTTTGAGCAAACTGGTCTTGTGGAAGGTGTCCCTACCCATGACAGTGGTGTTGGACTAGGCTATCTTTAAGGTCCCTTCCAACCCAGACTGTTCAATGACTTTGGCTTTATATGTGTGGAAAAGGTGAAAGTGTGAGGGGTAAATTATATAAGGATCAACTAATAAGAATATAGGGGTTTTTCTGTTGGCGTGAGTGCAGAGAGAGTTTCAGTGAGCTCTTCAAGTTATTGAGATGTACTTTCCCAACTTTACTGTAGAGAGCAAAGTGAAGATTTTTTTTTTTGCAGTGGAACCTCAAAGCCGAAGAGGAATTTCAAAATTAAAATAAAATCATCATCTGTCACGAAAGTTTCATTAGCTGCTATTTAGTATTGAAAACTGAGAAAAATGCTTGTGGCCAGCTAAATCAATATGAATGTGTTACATTTCTATATTTTTTTTCCTTGCACACATAATGAAACACATCTAAATTTTGATTTAGGCATGGTTGCAGTTGGTTAATGTCCACTTGAATTTAAAACTTTTCTGAAAGGAAATGGTGCTTTTGTGAGAATCAGTTTTATTGTAAGGAATGCTAAGTACAATTTTTTACATAGATGAGAGGAGTTCCATCCCTTCAGTTATCTCCCATACAAAACTGACACCAAGTTTCATTGAAGGCATGGTTTGCTGCTGTGAACATTAAACTTGTTAAGCCTTGTACAGACAGCCCTTCCTACATGTAGTTCCTTATTAATTATATCCTTGAGGATGCTGCATAGGGAGTCTAAAATTCCTTACACACACATCTTGCCCAAGGGAAGGCCTGTGGTATGTATTTTGTTGTAAAGTCAGAAGAATTAGTGTCTGTGGTAGGTTTAGTAATCAAAATTGTAGAGGTCTGGCTGCAGCAAAATGCTGTGGTCCCCTTTAAGGGTGTGTGTGTCAAGTAAATGTTCTTTCTCTCTCCAATGTGAGAGAGATTTCTGCTCTTGCCAGCATGTGAGTGTCATTTGGCTGAAAGAAATTTGGTCCCCTGAAAAATCATTGCTGCTTGTGTAGTAACACATCAGCAGCCTCAAAATGAGCCTGTACCTTCTGAGCTGCCTCCTGCCTTTGAGTGTTTGTGGGCACAGGCTCACCTGCCCTCTGGTGTCAGAGCTGCAAGCAGGGAATGCAGCAGCATTCCCAGGTGTTTAATCTCTGAAGTTGGGAAGGTGGTTATGCACTCCCCCACAAAAGGGCAGAAAGGTGGTATCTGTAAGCGATATGTTTAGCACGCACAGTAGCTGGGACAGTAAAAGCCTAATGCTTTTCCTATCCATCTTCTGTAAAAAACTGTGTACCTTTGCCCAAGCCTTCATCTGAGAGAAGAAGGAAGGCAGTATGCTTTCCACCTAATTACGTTTTATACTTTACATGGGGATTTTTGTTTCATATTCAGGAGCATTTCAGAGCCATGCTGTGGCTGATGCACTTCTCATCTCCAGCATTGTCATCTTTGCTGAAATGCTGCCAGTGGATATAGATCCACTGTGGATATAGATCCAATTGTTTGTCAGAAAAGCCTGTTAAGTTAATTGAGTTCAGCTCTTAACTTAATACTCCAAGTTTGTCAGTAAGCCACATCTCCAAATACCTCATCTAGATATCTTTTAAATACCTCCATGGATGGTGACTCCATCACTTCCCTGGGCAGCCTGTTCCAATGCTTGTCAATCATTTTGGGGACAATGTTTTTCCTTAATATCCAGTCTAAATAACTGGTACAACTTGAAGCCATTTCCTGCAGTCCTGTTGCTTGTTACTGTGGAAAAAAGACCAGCCCCACCTTTGCTACAGCCTCCTTTGAAGTAGTTTTAGGTGTTAAAGGAAATGCAGTGGTGTGAGTCAATGCTATTAAAAATGCTGGTAAAACAACATTAGATAGTAGGACGCAGTCTCCTCATGGTCTTGAATTTGGCCCTGACTGTGGGGGTACAGTGTCTACATCTGTTTTTGTCATTGAGACTTTCTAGTACTGTGCAATGAAGAAGCCACCTTTATGGCACTCTATGTGTAAGGTTACCTGTGCTGTTTGCATTATTCAGTTTGTAAAATTAGTGGATGTCTTCAGTGCTAATTAAACATCATCCTGGCAGGAAGCAATTATCTGTAAGTATATGAAACAGCAGCAGCATGATAGGTGTTGCATCCCAGGAAGGATGAAACGTTTCCCTGTCCAAGGCTTCTTCCTTAGCTAACAAGTCTCATTCATTTTATCAGTTGCATTTACATGTGAGAGCTCAAAGTAGAAACCTCAGGGCATTGTTGTAAATACCATTTGCTTTTTTTTAATGACTAAATGAAAATGCATTTTAAGCTTTTATCAAGAACATTTTATCAAACTTTACAACTAATTTTTAATGCGTTTTTTAAGAGGTCTGGCAAAGAAAATTTTCTTAGTAATGTCACTCATCTAAAGGGGGAAGAATGGCTGCAGCTGAAAGCTGTTTACCAATTTCTTAATGGAATGGTTCTAAGAAGGAAACAAGAATATTCCAGTTGTGCAAATGTTTGGCAGTTTGGGGAATTAAATTAGTGATGCCAAATCCAGTAGGTGACTGTATGTGTGTCAAGACTGAGGTACATTGATGGGTCTCAAATCCTTGTAGTATTTGCACACTGGTTCCAGGAGTCTGTTTCCTGCAAAGTTAATCAGATGCTTACTTTTTACAGCTGTTTAACCAGCAAAGAGCTATTTTAACTGCACTGTGATATTCAAGAGGCATGTCACATGTTGCTTTCATTAGTTCTCATATTTACAACAAAGTGAGGGAACAATTTGTTTCTTTCTTAAATATTCAAAATAAATATTTCAATAAAATCTTGAATGAAAAGCCCTTACAGCTATCCCTTCACTATTTAGGATTCACCAATATCTCTTTTGCCATCATTTGATATAGTGTCTCTCATATGAATGGACAGTGGAGAAAACTTACTCCTTGATCTTCATCTGTTCCTTCATGTAGAGAAGTGTTAAGATATATATCCATGTTTTATGAATTTAAAAAAAAAAAAGTTATTTCCCTGTAGGGAAATGGCATTCTAATTTTTTGCTTTTAGCTCAGGGATATGCTGCCATTATGATTATTTACTGTTAGGCCCTCAGGTTGCACTGGTGAAAGGGTGTTTGCAGAACTTTTTAGCGCAGCTCAAAGAAGCTGCTGGAGAGCATGGTTCCTGTTTGGGGTTTTTCAGTTCCCCCTGCTGAAGATAGCACATACCTCCAGAGTGAGACTTTCCAGCATTTGAAACAGTAGATTCTAGCACACAAATTGCATTACTTCAGGGAAGTGAATAATCTGTCTAATGGATGGCACGTGTTATGTCACAGTGTTAAGGAAATCAATTCCAGCAGATGTGCAGCTGTCTCCCAGCCTCCAGCTGCTGCCGCCCTTATGTTTCACACCCAAATGGCTTGGAAAGTATTTTTGGTAACAGGGAAGGTGGATTTTGGTGTATTTTAGGCATCTTAGACTTAAAAAAGCATTTGATGTTTTGGACATGTTGTTGCTTTAGAAATTGTCTGGTCTGAATCCATTTCTAAATTGGACAGTAACATGAGATTCCAATCAGTAGTAACAATCAAAAAATCAAAAATATTTTAAAAATTATATACTTATTATATTTATAATAATATAAATTGCATTTATATTTATAATAAATATATTTATTATATAATATTTATATTATATACCTTATTATATATAAAGTTCAGATATATATTATATTTTTATATATTTAATAATGCATTTCTGTGACACATAGGATAATGGTTTTATTAAAGGGTTTCCTCTGTATTTAGTAGAAACTTTACAAAAGTTGTCATTGTTTTTGAAGTTTTGTATATGCGTTTTTCCTTTGGAACTTAGAGCATTCAAAAAGTTTTCTGCAAAATAATGGTTTTTTTTTAAAACAATTAAAGCTTCTTATTGGCAGTGAAGTTCTCTTGTGAAATAACATTTGACTTTTTTAATATCTAATGAGCTCTTGTTTTAATACAGAAATGTCTTTTAAAAAAATGGTGTCCTGACTCTCTGTTACTGTCATTCTCATTGGTGGTTGTGGGGTGCAGTGCAGTAAATACTTTAATTCCTGAAGGCATGTGCTTTAGTAATAAATTAAATTATGGCTTTAATTATATAATACTGCATAGGCAATTCTTTTGCAAGGAAATTCAGTGCACTGGTACTGGTGTTAGAACTTGGTCTTTTCATGCAGTTATTATGCACCGTAAAATTCATAGCACAGTGGAAGAATTAAAAGTGACAGTTGCTTGTTACAGTTTAAATGGCATAATAAAAAATTATGATCCATGCGAGAACTTTTAATTGATCTTTTTATGCACAAGTATAATCCTGACATACTGCCAAAATGAAGGTGTATATGAATTAAATTTCCAAGTTTTCTAGTTAGTTGCATAGATTTATTTCTCAGACCCTTTTTCTTGAAATGACACTTCTGTAAAAGGTTAAATTTTAAAGATTTTTATCAGATTTGGGGAATTCTCTTTTTACTTAAATGCTTACAGTAATTTTACAGTACTTCTATGTATGTATTTAGTAGAGAGGTTCTTAAATTGGCTTTGTGCAGTAGATTTTATATATGGTGAAGTCTACCACCTTTTTCCATTTTCATAATATATCATTCATTACTTTCCTTACGTCTTTGCCAATACTGTACTGAACCAAAATTGTTGTACAATGGTTGGTGTATGATGTTCAAGTCCTACCTGGTAGAAATGTTCTTTTAGTTGTCCAGTCAGTTATGTAGGATATCTTCCTTCTTGTAGATAATTGCTCTAACAGCTACGAGAATGTATTTACGTAGATATATCTGTGCAGAAATATGATTGTAGATATTATGTCTCTCATAGTTATAATGCAAGTAGCTTTTTTTTGGAGGTTCTCAAAATGATATCTTCAATTATTAGATTTCTATTCTTGCCCAGTCTTCTCCCAGAAGTTGCAGTAAGTGTCAGTGTCTGGTGTGCAGGAAAATGAGATGTGACAAGAATAATGTATAGAGAATATTTTTTAACTGCTATTGCTGTGATGTGTTCCTTTAACAAACAAGAATTTCCAAGCATGTCTGCTCAGATTGGAAGTTACAGTTAACTAAAATGAGGTTCTGTAGGAGCAGTTTTTGATGGTCTCATGATAGGTGATGTTGGTATACCAGCTTTTAATGCTGATGATGTATTCTTCAGAAGAACCTTCAGTTGTCCATAAAATCTTTGCTTAAAAGTATTGATGTATTTGGCAGTTCACAAAGCTAGATGGGCATGCTGACATTTCTCACCTTGGGCTTTCAGCTGGAGCAATCTTAGTTTTAAACAAAAGAGTGTACTTGAAATTTTGGTTTCTTCACAGTTAACTCTCTTGATTTTATGATTTTGAGATGCAGATGCTGAAAATAACTGTAAGGCATTTACCTCTATTTCTCTTCTGCTCTGCTCTTCTGTTCTATTTCTCTCTTGACTTCTGCTGTGCAAGTCACTTGTGGAACTTTGCAGTTATCCTGAATGTGTCTCAGTTTCCTATGGCCACACCTTTTCTGATGCATATGGATTGTTTCAGTGTAGCTCATGTTGCATGGAAAAGTCTTCGAATGCAGCTACAGCCAGGGTGCAGAATGTCACATTGGCATGGAAGTAATGCTGTATCTGCTAAATAAATAGCCACCCAGCTCACTTATCACTGTCTGCTGTGTGGTAGCTATGCCAATTAAAACAGAGGAAGTATCCATGTTTAAGACTGCTGCTTTGGATACACTTCTGCCCTGTTCTCTATGTGTTGTGGTGTCAATCCTATGTGCCCTTTACCATGGCTTTCTGCATTTCTCTTTGAAATGTTCTGCTTGCTTCTGTCTTTTGTGCTTTATCTCCTGCTGCTGTTCAGGTCTTTTGCACAGTGTAGAGTTACGTACCCTGGTATTTGTCCACTGTTTGAATGGATTCAGTGGCCCACTTGGAACATAGATGTCTGAGCTGATGTGTGATGACTTTTCTTAAAAGGATTGTTGTGCTATGCTTGTGTCTATGCATGTTTTGAAAAACCAGTAAACTAGTATATGGTATGCTGGGTTATATTTCAAGTGTTGGTCATATAATTTTTGTTTAGTGCTCAGATTTTTTTTATAATAATTCTTGATGTAAAGTGTTGGTAATTTGGCATCAGTTAAAAGAAATGTGGGGATGGGTTTCAAAGCAATTTCTATTCTTGCCTTATTGTGCTAAATGTCATTGTTCTTCTGAAAATATGGATTGTCTTTTTTTTTACGTTGACAATAATGAAGTTTTGTCTGTGTAACTGTTTATTGATAGAGAGAATGTTAGTTTCAGAAATCTTGCACTGTATCACATGAAAATATTCCCAAATCAATGTGATGTAGGAATTCAGTGTGATCTGGGTTGACAGGTCTTTGCAGTGAGCAAAAGAGTGTAGAGCAGTCACAACTTGAGTTTTCCAAATAGGGTTGTTACTCTTCTTAAAGCCTTAGGAAGACATGAATTATGAGTATTTTTATATACCTCAAATCAGCTTTTTTTTGTCCCACTCATACTTCAGCATCCTTTGAGTTGGTGGTTTGTTGAATTTTCTGATTTTGTTCTGGTGTTCCAGTACATAAGAGTGTCAGAAATTTCATGGGAACCCCTGCAGCTCCACTCTCTCTTCAGGCTGATGGGAGGTGTTTGCCCTGTCACCACCTCTCCTCAGGACTTCATTTTTGTATAGAAGGAGCTGTCAACTTCTTTGATACCTCACAGGATCACAGTGTCATTGCACAGTGCTGGCTGAAACATCCAGGTAATGGTTTCCTTTCCTGTCAGTCTGGAGGTCTTGCATTAGAACTGCTGGATTAATAAAACTGGTTTTAGTTCAGAAGGATGACTTTGAGTTTATGGGCGCTCATTGATTCTTCTTTTGTGGTTTGAAGAAATGTCCTTTGCTTCAAATGAATCACAGGAATTTTTACCTTATTTCCCTTTTACAAGAATCTCTTATCTTTTTGATATGCTCTAAGCATACTTGAATCCTACATTTCTGCTCTGGTGTAGATAAGCCAGTTATGCAACTATTGCTTTATTAATACAGCTTTAGAAAAATCTGTTGTGTAACCTCTTTAAAGCTTGTGAGACATTAAGGTTCTTGGAAGCATATCTTTCAATGATCATCATAGGTAATAACCCTTCCAATATTTCATGACAAGAAATTAAATTACATGCCTAAATAAGATGTGTCTGCCCCAGGAAATCTGTTTTGTCATTTAGCAGACACTTCAGTCTCCATTTCAAAGATTTGACTTGTCTTGGAAAAGACCCTCCTTATCTATTCTACCAGCAAAGTAAATCAGCCAGGCTGTTTAATATGTGAGAATTAAAATAACATACTGGGGGTTTTTTTTATCACCAGGAAACCTCAAGAGTCAATAAAAAATGATGTGTTGTTACATATTTTGCATTTTTAACAGTAGAACAAAACAAATTTTGCTCGTTTTTATTCTGCAAATTTAATGCTAGTAGTTGACTAACAAGTGTGGCTGAACTTAATGACTTTTGCCAGCTTCTGCTGCATTAGGCTATGGACAGTTCTCTTCATATTTCTATGAAAAAATATGAAGATATTCTAGCAAATTAAGAAAATTCAGGGGTCACCTGGGAATTGTTGCTGAAATGTCTCTCTTAATCTGATACGAGAATCCTTAGGACCTCTACTAAATAGTATTTTTCTTCGACAAAAATCTGTTTCTACCCTTGAGTGGTATGCTCTGCTAATCATTTAATGATTTTTTTAGCGTTGTCTTGGCTTCTTGATCACTTACTAGTATAAAGTAAGATTCACTGAGGATAGCACTGGAGTTGGATCCAGCTCCAGTGGTTTCAGGGAAGCTATATGGGCCAGTTTGGAGTTTAAATGGCTTAACCTGTTTTTGCCAATGGTTTTTTATACTAAGGGGTAGGTGATAATGATGGACCTGTTCCATCACTTCTGGTGTTTACTGTCAATATTTCCCTAAAGAAAAAAAAACAGTTAAATGGTCAGAGTAAAGTGCTCATGTTTGAAATGTGATTCAATGAAAAATTCAATCTCTTTCCAAGTGATAGGAGAGATAGTAAGATATTTGTGTATAATCTGGAACATGTTTGTAAATGGACAGACAGGATGGTATCTTCCATGATCCACTGATAAGCAGAAACCATTCTGTTGCTTGGCTTAATTTCTGAGTACATTGATTGCTGAGAGCTTTGAGAACCACCTTAGTTCTTTGAAAATAACTGCTTTGTAAGGTTGTGCCGTTGGGGATATTATGTTGCTAGTAGTAATTTGACGGAATGTTAAAGTTATTAAGTAGCAGTTTAATACTGTGAGTGACATCCTTAATAATTTGTGGGTTTTGCTTAATCTACCGTATGTAGTTTCATGTGTGTATAATTGCCTGGACCACCAAACTGCTACCAAGTTGAAATAATAGCTTCCCTCCATTCTTCACTTATTTGCAATCTAGCTGTGCTACCAAAAAACCTCAAAATGCTACCTTTAAAAGGTATAGAAGGTATGATCTGGCAAATTGAGAAGGGTATCCAGAACTCTGCCTAATTAATAGCTTTTAACAAAATTTGAGACAAATGTTATAAACAGGTATATGTCAATGGTTAAAGATTTTCTGGTTTAATAGCTGAGTCGAGTGTTTCAAATCTTGTAAGCTCCAGAGGTGGAGAATGTCTGATGCTTTTTGTTCTTCAATTCTGGGTCCAATAGCACAACATCTTGGCCAAAATATTGAAAAATATTTAGAAATGTATTAGTATATGTTGCTCTCAGCACCTCTGCTCTTAGTTACACTGAGCCACTTTTCCTAAGTATCTCCTTGAAAGTTAATTATCATCATAGTGAATGTATATTGTGAGCATATTTGTGACCTCAGAGTTTTGCAAAATGGCTCCCAGAATTTGTGCATTTTCCTTGGGATTAGGGTTGGGTGTTTTTTTGCCACAATATCACTGGGTTTGTTTTCACTGTGGTCTCTAAGAAGACAGGAAGAAAGGGAAAGCTGCTATAGTAGTTTCTTCAGAAACAGGAGCAAATTCTCTTTGGTAATGTCACATTGTTAAGTGCTGCTTGAGGAATAAACTCTCTAAAGACAAAACACTTTAATTTTTCATGCTTAGTGTCAGCTGAGATGGTGCTCTCAAGTACATTGTTGATGTTGGTGAACTTTGATTTTTACTGCAATTTTCTGTTTTATGTTAAGCAAGACTGTAGATGAGCCTTCTATTAATAGTTGTTTCTTACTCTCATGTTTCAAGGTTGTATTTATTACTAGCATTTTTCTGTCTGAGCTACACTTGCAAAAGTATCTTTAGGGTCACAATTGTGGATGATGTCTCACCTTTTTCATTATTTAAATATGTTGTACTTTATCTACAGTGTGTGACACTATGCTAATGTGTTTTGGAAGAAGTTGGCTGAAGCCATACCTAAAGTGATGGGGCAGCATGAATTGCCTAAGCTGCAGACATGTTGTAACCTTTCTGAAATCCTGGATGGATTCAAAGATGGTAAATGCTGGAAATGCTTTTTCTTCCTCCTTCATTGATGAGTTATATTAAGAGTTTGTAAAGCACATGCTAGGCATTAGAGTAAGCAGTTAAAACTTAGCACAAATGATGTACTAATACAATTTTTTTCCTTCTCTTTTTTAATGTGTAAATTTGGAAAAAAAAAAAGAGTATGTACTAGTCTTTGAACCTAGACTATATGTGCTTAACACCTCATGTAGGAATATATAATTTAGAAGATGCTGTTAGGGAAGGTACCTTTTTTGACTGAGGTAGATTTTTCCAGAAAAGCAGTCTTGGTAAGCCTCAAAATAGTTTGCATTTAGACAAAAAGTTAAGTTAATCAGTTAAAAAGTATATCAGCAGATACAATCACTGTGTTGTTTCCTACTATTGTCCATACTATTAACCTGATTTCCCTTATGCAGGAAAATTGAGCAACTTTCTTCATACAAGCACGCAGATGTATTTACTAATGGTTCTCTAGTGAAAATTTTTCTGATACTTTCTTTAGAGATACTGAAATTAAATCAGAAAACATCTACTTCCAGAGAAGGTCCCACCACACCCTACACAAAATATTATTTATTGGCTAAAAGTCTATGGTAGTCACTTAAACCTGTAAATTCTTATCCCCATTGGTGAATTAATAAGTACAGATACAGTCAAATAAATCTCCTTGACACTTTATCTCAAATTTTGCGAAACAGATTCTTGATTTGTATTTTGTTAATTAGGCTTTTTGTTTTCATGGATATCAATTAAATTGGCATATATATAAATTTACCAAAACTTTTGAGTGCATGTACACAGAAGGCAGAAAGAGAGGTCTTGGCTTGTCCCTCTTTCTTTTCTGTAGAATCCTTCAAGAGAATAGCTTTGGCCTTTTTCAGCTATTCTAAGGTTTTGACATTTTTCCAGCTGTGGGTTCCAGAGAAACTGCACAAGGAGATGACTTGGGACAACAAGCAAATCTGTTCCCATTAAAGACAGATTTGGGAATTGAATGCTCTCATGGAACAGTTGGTTTGGGCAACCATCCTCCTTATTGAAGGAGGAAGCAAAATCCAATTTAGCTTCAGCCTCCTGCCCCAGTATCTCAAATAACATTTTAAAACATTTATCTACTTTTTGGGGGGGGGGAGTGGTGGGGAAGAAGGAAGGTTGGGATGCTTGGAAAAGTACTGCACCACATTAATTTGAATCTGCAATGGAGGAAAAAAAGTATCTACAGAATGTACAGGGAGGATTTGTGGTGGGTTTCCCCCGCCCTTTTGTTCTTACTTCTTCATAGATATTTAGTTTCCATAACAACACATGCTGGGGTCTGGGTTTGTTTCTGTTTTGTTGGGTTATTTTTTTTTTTATTTTTTTTTTTTTGTTTGTTTGTTTTTTAATTGTTGTGGGGTTTTTTTTGTTGGTTTTTTTACTCCTTGCATTTGTAAGTGTATTTCATGTAGAGTAAAACCTCAGGAGTAATATGGCAATCCTGTTAATGGCTTTTGTTCTGAAACTAAAATATAAAACTGATAAAACACGGTGTAATATTTGGGAATGGCATCTTGATTTTATTAGTTTGAAGTGAACTTGTGATGTAGTGTTTGTTAATGTGCAAGTCTGGACTGAGGCTAAAGGAGCACATAGAAAATATCATGTCTATTGTCAGTCTTTAAAAAAATTTAAGTCTTAAACCATTCAAGATGTTACTAGGGCTTACATAAATGTAGCATTGTGATAATCTGCAGCTTGAATACTTCAATTGCAACTTGAATGCTTACCTGACTGCCTTCCAGCCAGTACTAAAAATTACTGGTCTGAAATACCTACCCAAAAACCTGTGATGAAATGGACTCTTGATTATTCTGGTTGCTGGTGCATAGTATCTGCTTTTTTTTTTTAGTGTGTTAGGGTAGAAACTGCAAGTAATTGCCTTTAAGGACAGTGAACGTATTGTTGCTGATGAGAAGCACTGGTGTTAGTTTTGATGCTGGACTCTGTGTGGCACTGGCTGGTGAAGGTGAGGGGGGCACAGCTGGTAGAGCACTCGGCAGCAGCCGAAGGGAGCGGGCTGTGCCGGTGGGAGGTACATCTGTTCTTTGTTGTGTGACTTTCTGGTGGGCAGAGTGTTGCATTGGCTTTACTTCAAGCTTACAGAAAGGACAGAGCTATTGAGAATCCAAGCCAAAAAGCAAAGTTATAAAAGAAAGCAAACATTGTGCTTCAGTTTCTGCTGTGTGCTGAAGCTGTGGAGCTGACATTTCAGCAGCAGAACGATGTCTTCATAGAGATGATGAGTACAGGCTGAGTCATGTAATTTTCAGCTTGAAAAATTAAAATTATTCTGCTGTACATAAAGTTTTTCATTGCTGCCAGCTCACTTTGAAAATTTAGTTATGCTGTATTTGCCAGTGTTTGCAACCATTTTGTCTGTATTTTCTGGTTTTGTTTTTTTTTTCCCCCCAAAGAGTAATGTATATAGGTTTAATAGCAACTTGCCAACAGTTTGCATCTAAACAGCCACAATGTCACCTTCTCTCTGCATTACTATGCTAGTCTTTTATGAACTTGAGGCTTTTCCTTATCGCAAGTTTGATTGATTGTCAAAGTTCCAATGTAGGTTTTGTCTTTGTAGGTCAGTTACAGTCACTTAGAGGTTAAACAGCAATGTGGATTTTTTTTGTTTGTTTTCATTCTGGGATTTTAATTTTTAGTATTTTAAGCAAATGGGCAGTAATATAAAGTAGAGATAAGTTTTAGGGTATTTGATCTTTGCTTGCAATAAGGCATACCCATGTCTTTAATGACTGGATAATCACTTCAGGAAGGGAAAAATCTGTTTCTTTGAGCTGTATTCCATGAGGTGTAATACCTCTTGATCTGCTCTTTCTGACGTGGAGTATGTAGTGTGTTTGTACCAGTATCGTCAGGGTCTGTTAGAGTAACAGATAGGGCATGATGTGCTGAATGCCCTTGAAATCCAAGTGGCAGAGGGAAATAAGACAAGTTAATTCCATGGCTTGAGATTTAGAATCTCCAGTGTAGGAATTTGCTTGTTGTTTCTATCATAAAAGAAAAGGAAAAGGAAATAAGGAAAAAAATCTGGAGGAATTTCTAGCCATGAGGATCAGTAATATGCAAGGTTGCTCTTAAATGCTTTTGGGCCTGTCAGCATTTAGATTCCCACTTACTGCAGTGATTTTTTTTTTTTTCCCATCTCAAGTTACTTAAATATCTTAAATGACTAATGGTTACATGTAGTGGTGTTATATGAATTTTGTGCTACTGCCTTTGTGCATGGGTGATGATTCCAAATTCTTCCTTGTGTCTGCCTGCTTCTGCCTCCTGTATACAGTTTTATTTTGCCCTGCACTCAATCAAGTCTCTGTTTCCCGTAACGCCTCCTCCAGAGTCCAGATTGATGTGCTGTACTACTCTTTGTCATTTCCCCAGGTTCTTAACCACCTCTCTTTCTGGTCACCATAGCCAAGGCTGTCATGGCCATCCCCAGCCAGGCCATCCTGTTAATTAACAGCAGACCCAGCTGTGCATCAGCCTTGACTGACCCATGTAGTACCTGTGTTGAAAGCTTTTCTGTGTTGCTCTGTGATATTGCAGTCGAGTTTGGAATAAAAGTACGTCTTCCACTGTGTTAAATACTAAAATAAGCTGATTGAAAGCAAATGTGATACTGTGTACAAAATTGAATATAAACTGGTATATTCAATAACAGTTTGCTTTTCTGTGTAAAACAGAAATTGGGAACACTTTGTATCATAGTAAAATAAAATAAAGGGAATTTCTTTGCACGTATCTGTATTTTTATGAGACAAAGCAGATATCTGCATCAATACAAGCTTTAGAATCAACAAATTATTTTCACATGTGCCACATAATCATGTGGGAGGCCTTCATTGTGAACAAGCTGGTGATATTTTTCTTCACTTATATCTGAAAAGAAATTTCTCTGGTAACAGTGACACTTGCCAGTTTGGTCTTAGTTATTTCTTTCTCTCTGGTAAAATGTCATTTGCCCTAATAGCAATCATTGTGTACAGGTTCTTTCTATAGAGAGATGCATGACAACCTTGCAAAACACTTTACTAAGGGTTTTCTGATGCTGTGGTAGTTTGCTTATTTTTATCTCTGTCCTTTCAGTAGAAAGTATTTCAAGAGGAAAACCATGAAATGTGAAACCTAGCCTTAAAAGTTGATTATGTTACTGATTCAGTTTACTGATTGATTTACACAAGAATTGTGTGTAATTTCTGCCTTACAGTTTCAGCTGCAGCTTCCTCTCTGGTGTCTTAATGGAGGCTGAAGAGGTCAATGAAAGGTTCACTGCCAGGAAACATTAATATCATACTTCTGCAGTTTATTTGGTGGGTCTTGCCCAAGTGTAAATGCTGAGGCACAAACACATAACCCAGTAGTTTCTGTGGGATTGAAACCTTTACATCCTTATTTGAAAACTTTACATCTGTATCATGTAATACCTTCAGCTTTCAATTGAAGCACACAATGAAAGATCCCCTCTTTATATGCATTAATATTAAATTTCAATTGTTGTGCTTCTGATGATTTTTTACTGTTTTCTATTTAATAAATCTTTATATTAGAGAGAGTTAAAAATATTTGGTAGCTATGAAACCAAATGAAAGGCACTAGAGAAAATGTGACTGGAAAATGATGGATATTGTTCCTAAGCAATGATTGTAAAATCAAGTTGTTGGTCATTCCATCTCAAGGCTGAAGGGAAAGAATTTCTGGGCTGCAGTTCTCTTGCCTTTTAGCCACAAACCTTTCTCTTCTTATGGAGTTTACCTGTATATTCTTCAGGTGTTCTGTCTCACCTCACCTTCTGACACTGCCACCTGTGATCCGGTGGTATCTGACTTGTACAGGAAATATTTGTTGCAAGTGCCTTCATCCATGATGTCGCCTTATTTTTTTTTTAATGTAAGTTTTTCACACAACTGAAAAGCAAATGGAATTTCAGTCATTCTTGTGCTCCTAGGCAGACAGAAATTTCCTTGTTATTTCTGAGGGGGAAATCAAGGCGTGTACTTCTTGATGTCTTTTCTTAATCTAAACCATTTGACCAGGTAACACAGTAATAATTTCATATGGTGGCTACTTTCTTTTGAGAGCAACTATAATTAATGTAAAGTGTTTCTTATGTGTGACACCAGTGAAGATTTGAAGGATGGAATTAATTTGGCTTGCTTCCATAAAACAAGGTCAGGGTTGTTTGTGAGGCTTATTTTTTTTTGTGCACACTATCTTACCACATTGAGCCCTTTTTTTCCCCTTGGTGTCTGACAAAAGATTAAAATTTTCCCACTATAAATTTGGATTGTTTTCTTAGTATTTAATGTAAAGCAAATCTTAATCTGTATATATGGTCGTTTTTTGGGTTTTTTTGGTATGGTGGTTTTTTTTGGTTTTTTTGTTTTTTTTTTTTTTTTTTTGTGGAGTCAGACATTTTCTTACAGAACTAAATAAGTATGTGGTTTAAAAAAAATGCTTTCTTTTTTATATTGGCTGCTTTTGTGGTCTGATAGTTCCTGTATTTTAAAACAGATAAGAGCAATTATTTTGGAAGACTGATGTGGTTTTTGTTACTTGCATCCTACATACAACCTATTGATTGATGGTTTTGACAACCATATTATATGTCATATTCAGAAAAGTTGTAAAGCGTATTTTCTGCTTTTTTCCCCATCCTTCCCTGCCATGGTGACTTGTTAAGTCTTGGTCTGCTTGCTGAAGATTCACATACCAGTGAAAATGTCACTAATTGCTGGTACAGCTGGGGGAGGGGGCAGAGCTGTGTTTTGCTTTGTCATCTTAGGTTTCTTGGCAACTTCAGCTTTTAGCAGCTGCTGTACACAAATTGAGGTTGGTACTGATTATTCTTTGCTGCATAAGTATGAACATTATTACTGTGTGCTAAGATGCAGGCTGTAGAAAATAATAAAATGAACAAAAAGTAATATTGCATCCTGGCATTTTTCCCAAATCTCTAGATGCAGGATGAAATCCTTTGAAGTCTGGACATCAGTTCACCACAAGGTCTGTCGAATAGCCTGCTCGGGTAGACGCTAATCTCTGGGTTTATTTTTAGCAAACCATTAGTCTCTCACAGGGGAGTGTGGGAGTAATTGTCAAAGCTACTGAAGGACTGCTATTAAACTGAATTGCTGTAGCAGGTGTTGGGTGGGATCTCCTCCATTCTTACCAATTAGCAGCTACTGGCTTCACGTTCAAAGGCATGTGAACAGCAACCCTGTCATGCGGAGATATCCCGGCCTACCTTGTGCACTGTTAGATTGGGTCTTTTGACAAGTACTTCTTTTGAAGTTTCTGTTCTTTGTCAATATACAAGAATTTTCACTATGTAAATCCTTTCTGTAGTCTGTTGGTTTATTTTTCAAGGGGATCTCTTGTACTGCATTTAGTCTGTTTGCGAAGGAAGTGAGGCTTTTGTGACTAGACTTGCCTATTTGTCCATCCCTCTTTCTTGCTTCTCCTTCACCCCAGAAGGGGAAAAAAGCCATCCACCCAACATTTTGGGTATTAACTGCCTGCTGATTTCACATCGATGACAGGTGTAAAGTTCTTGGTATGGAGTCAATTGTGAAATTGGTGCTACAGTGAGGAGAAATGCCTGGGTCAAATCTAGCTCTTAGCAGTGGCTCCACATGGTGCTGCCACTCCTTGCCAGGCAGCGTGCAGCCGCGGGCTTGGTTCCAGCTCGGTCTTTCCTGTACAGAAAGGATGTACAGATACATCTGCTGGGGAGAGGACAGCAGCAGGATCTACTAATCAATGGGGCCTGTTGGCCTCAGCAACCATTGGTAATGTGACTCAGGGCTGCAGGGTGGGAGGTGGTGGTTTAGTTTCTTTCTATCTTTTATGTTCTTTTCTTTTTTAGCCCAGTTTGTTCCACTGGGGCCAGTGGTGGTTTAGGACTTCATTCTTTCAGTTACCTTGGAAGTTGGAGCCTACAGCTTGGTTTCACAGAAACAGCTCAGTTGCCTTTAATTTATCTGTGTTGGAGTGCAATTAAAAAAAACCAAAACAACCCAAACCCAAAACATAAACCCCACTGAATTTAAGAAAAGACAGGAAAAGACTGTACAAAGCAGAACACAGGCTCCTTATATGGTGTGTTTCTGATCCTGCAGTTTACCCAAACTGTTCTTCCTTTTGTGAGTTCTATGATCAAGACAAATTATTTGACAGGAGACTACTATAATTTCATTGATTCATTTTTTCTCAGGTTTTTCTGACAAGGGTGTCACACAGATGTGGATATTCAGGAAACTCATGGTAGCACAAGACAAGAACTCAAAGGAATTCCCAACAGGGGATCTCCTAAGCACTAAGTTGAGAAATCTCCAGCACAGTGATGATCCAGGTCTTTCTGGTGAGGGGATCAAAGCTAATTAGGATTAATGCTTTCCTCCAGTTCATAATTGCCTTAACTTCTGTAAATGAGAAACACTTGTTAAAGCACATCATCATTGTTTAAATAATTGATCTGAGGTGCCAGCTCCAGGATAATGCAAATTATGAAACTCTGTAAGTTCTCAGTTTGTAAGGAATCACAGAAATATCATTTTGTTTAGAAAAATTTGGAAGTGTAGGCCATTTTAATGCATTCTATTTGTTTGTTTCCCTCTGGTAGTTAGAGCTATGGGGTATCAGATAAAAGCTATTGCTGTGTTGAAACCTTCAGTATTAATGAGATGGCCAGCACAAATTCTGTGTGTTATTGGGATTTCACACATGAATGTGCTAAGGAAGATTTTAATGGTGCACAGGACTTGTTTCAGTCTCCTGAATCTCTGTAACAAATTCTTTCTCCCTTACTACACCAGGCCAAAGAATAACCTTTGCAAAAGGCAGAGAAAAGTTTGATTTATGCTGTTCCCCTGTTTCAGTTGGGTTTTTCCTTCTTGCTGCAAGTTCTTCATTGACACAGCCGTAACTAGTTGACATACCACTGTCTTCTGATGACTCTCTTATCTCCTGCCACTAACTTAGTAGATAGTGCTAGTGATGAAAATGTAGTACAGGAATAATAAAAACTGAACCTAAAAGTGAAGATGGTATGATATGTAAGATAATTAATGTTCCAATTTTCGTGCATTCTAGCCCTTTACTTAGTAGAATAAAAAAAATAATCTTATAATTTGGAAGTAGTAGAGGAGGTGGCTACATTTGCATCTCTTTACTCCGTAATTTTATACTTGGTTTTCATGTTTTTATTTTCAGCTTTTATTTGGTAATCGGATCAGAGTGATTCTGTTGTCTATGTCTGTGAAAATTTTTGATACCTTCCCCCAGGCATCCTTCGGAAGGAGCATGGAAGGGTATCCTGGTTGATGTGCAGGTTAATAGAGCCCGTGACTAAAGTTTCTGTCTCACTTCACAGGAAACCCCCTAGTATTCTTGATTTATTAATACATCCACACTTGTTTACATCAAGGATACAGAAATCAACATTGACCCTTGATTTTGGAGAAAAAGGAAACAACACTGAGATTTTGAGGTAATGGGAAGACAGTTGGAAATGAATGTGTATAATTACATTCGCTATACCTGTATGTTTTCTTTTTAAATGGAAGATGAACTTAAGGATTGTTTCACAGTAGATTTTTGTCAGTCTTTCATTACTGACTGACAGTGCCTTGCTTTCTTTCTACATATATAAAGTAAAAAAATCCAGAAGAGAGGGCCATACTGCTAAGATATCTATTTTTATTCTGGCTAATGACCTCATCAGAGAAGCAGTGCATACCACACTGCATACCACAGTAATGTATTCTCTGGCCAAAACTGTAGCTTGTTGATAATGGGAGCTCCTTAGTGATGAACTTTTTTTTCCCATTTGCGTAAAGAATTTAATATCTTGCTGTTGCACATCTTCTGCAGAGCAGCCTGGTGTACTGCTTGGTTTGGTTGTGTACAAAGTAGTTATTTCAAATAATTATTTGACCTAAAAGTCACCTTTGTTACATTAGTCAAAAAAAACCCGCTTAAAATCTGATCTTCATCCTATCCTTGCATTTATTTGTAGGTTTAACCAGACAATTATATTAATCTGTCCTACTGATAAGGGGTTTTTGTGCAGAATAGTAGAGTTAGTACTGGTTGAAAACAATTTTTTTTTCAGCCAGGTGCTTATGAGCCTGAAGTTGGATTTGTAATTCTTATCATGCTAGTTAGGTACTTGACATGATGATCTGCTCTCAAAAGATGACATTGAGTTGTTGGCTGTGTGTGACAAATGAGTTTGATTAAAAGGATCACCAAGTTGTAATTAAGGTCTGAATATATCCAGAAGGAGCAGAGAATCTTTTTTTTTTCTTTTGTTATCCAAATCAAGGCTTTTAAAGCCACTTGTAGGAACTCTGCTTTCTTGTTGAGTCCTTGAAGGACTCAACAAAAGGTGGTTATAAACCTTTTACCTGACAAAATGGAAGTATTTGAAAAAGATTTTAAAAATTTCTCAAAGCATCTAAGAATGCAGAAGAGGGATTTTTAAGTGTTCACTACATAAGAAATTACTTTAATTGTAGATATTGTAGTACAGTACTGTCTGCTTATGTTCTGCTTTGAATAGTGATTTGGATAATAAATTACTTACGTTGCCAGTTCATGCATAAAAGTGCTGTTTCTTAGTTAAAGGGTTGTTGTCTTCCTGTTCCCAAAATGTTTAATTTTGCACAAGCAAAAGTAATCTGGTATCAATGTATGTGGTAATTCTCTGCTCATTTTCTTTTCTGCTGATTAACTATTGATCATTAGCCACAGGAATTATGTGCTAATACAGCCTCTCTGCTGGCAGTTAGATTGTTGATTTAAAGCCATATTTGTAAGGATCAATACCCTAGAAACACAGCACTTTTCTGTTGCCACGTCTTCCCCTTATCAGTAAGCATCTGTTCAGACTGCTCACCAGATTGTTACAGCACTGCATATTACCAGCAAGTTAGAAACAGTACAGTAATTTGTTACCTGCTGTGTCATTTCCCAGAAATGCAGGTCTAATATTTTTGGCCTATCTATATAGAAATTCCTGGATTATCAGTGATGATAAAGGTGTATTTTAACAGTATTTTAAGTATAGTAGCTGCTGTGCTGATACATAACTCAGTTAAGAAATCATTTTTTAAGCAATATTTTAAATAGTTTTCTATTTATGAAGTTTTCATTGTGGTTTTTAAAACTGGAAGCTAAACTTTCTAGGTATACTTACACTACCTTCACAAGTAGTTCTCATCATTGTTACTGTTTCTACAACTTTTACTTAATCTCTGCACTGAGCATTGCCTTCTGTCTTTATGAAGTTCAGTTTTAGGTCTGTGTTCTCAATGATTTTGTTTCCTTCTGTGGACACACCTAAAGGGAGCTCTGACCTCCTGTTTGAGGAGATGTGAGATAGGAAGGAATGTGTTACTCTTGGTGTGAGTTGGGTTCTGCTGGTATTTCACTAGGGCTGTAAGTTAATGTACTACAGCTGGAAGTGTATAAAAATAAAAATAGTGTTCATACAATGGAAATAAATGAAACTGTTGTGGTTTAACCCCAGCCAGCAGCCAAGCCCCATGCAGCCACTCGCACACTCCCCCACCATCAGGATCGGGGAGAGAATTGGAGGTGTAAAAGGTGGAGAACTCCTGATTGAGAGAAAGACAGTTTAATAGGGAAAACAGAAGCTGTTCACACAAGCAGCACAAAACAGGGAATTAACTGAATGCTTCCCATGGGCAGGCAGGTGTTCAGCCATCTCCAGGAGAACAGAGCCACATCACATGCAACGGTGACTTGGAAAGACAAATATCATCACTTCAAATGTCCCACTCTTCCTCCTTCTTTCCCCAGTTTAATATAGGTGGCATGATGTCAGATGGTCCTGAATATCCCTTTGGTCAGCTGGGGTCATCTGCCCTTGGCTGTGTCCCCTCCCAGCCTCCCATGCACCCCCAACTTCCTCACTAGTGTGGCTGTACCAAAAACAGACAAGGCCTTGGCTCTGTGTAAGCCCTACTTGGTAATAACAAAAACATCCCTGTATGATCAACTCTGTGTTCAGCACACATCCCCATACCAGCAACTATGAAGAAAATTAACCCAGCCAAAACCAGGACACTGCATTTTAAAATAAACTTTTTTAATATATAATTTGTTCCTTTCTTCAAATGCTTTAGTAATTTAGGACTGCATTACTTTACTTTGGGTATGTAATTTAGATGAAAACGCAGTGCTAAGTAAGAACTGAAGAATTAAAACTCTCTTCTGTTTATCAAATTATTTTTTTCTTCATCTGTATTGGAAGGTGAATTGTTTTTGCAAAGATTTCAGATGTAATCAGGATTGCTAAAACCTAATTCCCACAGCAGCAATAATCATCATATTCAGTCCATGAAGTGCAATGAACTTGAGAATTTTAGCATCATGTAACTGAGATTTTTACATCTATTCAAAGGGATGTTATTCCATGATTCCCAGATGCTTTAATCTCTAAGTGATGATTTGCAGGAGCAGTAGAAGGAGATCCATTTAGTTTCCATATGTATTTGCACTAATGCAGCATCATCTCAGTTTCTTTGCATGCAGCCTTAAATTCTGCTTTTTTTCTCTCGCCGCACTTTCCTATTTTGTTCTCATTCTACATATACTCACTAAAATATTTTCTCTTGGCATACTTTGAACTGATGAATTTTCTTTTTTGAAGTTAAGTAAGATAGAGTTAGTGGGAGTTGATGCAATGACTTTGTGTGAGTGGGAAGTTATGATACTGATTTTCAAACAACATGGTTTGGAAAATGGTTATACCGGTCTGTTCCTGGTGCCCTCTCTGCAAAATTAATTTAGAATATGTCAAAATCACAAGCTATTTTTTTTCTTCATAATCACTCAGATACTAGCAGTGCACAGCTCTGTAGCATCTCCCAGTGTGTGCAGATTTTTCAATTTAAGGTAGGTACTGTTGATGGTATATAATGTACTTTTCACCTTGAAATCAAAGCTTTCTCTTCTGTTTTAGAAAGAAGGCTTTGTCGTAGTTTCATTATTGGCTGTGGTAAATTAATAGATAAATAACATTAAGGAAAATAAGATATTTGGTTTCTTGTCTTTTCAGGAACATCCTTTTCCTTCGCTGTTTATTTTCTTATTTTTCAGATCCTCTGACTTCTAAAATAATCTTGTACCTTTCTACTCTTCTGTTTTTGGATTACGTCATCCTATTATCTCACATGGCTTTGTCAAAATGGTTTCTGTCTGTGAGCTGTGGGTGGAGAGTGCCAGTCTAGCTAATTAATGGTAGTTTAGAGAGTGTGGTTTGTAGACTTGATCTATAATCAGTAAGGACGGACCAAAGTCTCCTTTAAGGGGTAATTCAGAGAAGACTTGACTTAAATCCTCATGTTTTAGGTTCAGTAAAGTACAGGGCTTTCAAGGAAAGAGTGGCTTTTAGAGTGATTGTAGCCATAGGAGAGGTCCTGAAGCTAGCTTTTAAAATAACCTGTTAAGTGGTACAGTCCTCATGCTCTGATTGCATATACTTGCAAATTGGCAAAACATGAAAATGCTTATTTTTTGTAATTTGACAGACAGCCTTGTGAATAGCTGATGTCTGAGCCATAGGTCTTAAATGAGTGTTTTGAAGTCAACCTACTTCTGAAAGTTATTTAGTTTCCAGAAGCTGCATTAGGCTATGCTAACACTCCCCAAACATTTTCTATTATGTTCCTTGCCTGTTTCTTTGTTTGTTTTAACTTATGGGCTGTTCTGACCTAATGATCCTTTTAAAAAGCCATTGTGGTAGAGTAGCATGTGGATTTAGGGAGACAGGTTTACAATACCAAGTTTTTAACTGAAACTGCAAGCTTCAGGTCTTCAGGGCTCCTGAAAAGCTCTGATTTTCATCTGAGATGGCAATACTAAAACATTATTCCCTTAAGCTAATTTCTCTTACTAATAAAACTTGGTGATTTCATCTTATGTAAGAGCATAACTAAGGGCAGTTCTGAATCAGGCAAGTGCTGTATTTGTTTGTATGGAAAAGAAAGGTAGGAGCAAACAAATACTTACATATCTCATGCTATGTTTTCCTAGTTCCTACAAGTCTGACCGAGGAACTTCCCAACTTCATGTTGAACTATTTGCACTTGAAACCCCAGATGATGTTTTTTGTATGTGAACTTACCTGACCACTTTTTAGCTAGGTTTTGGCATCCATAAGTCATGGTTATGATTGATAACCATGCATTTTTGCTGGTTGCTTTATAGAAACTTTCTGTTTCTGTGGTAAGAGAACTGTTTGTAATATTTCAGTGGTCACACCATGATTTTTAGCACACAAGTCCACTCCTCCCCCTTTCAGAACCTCAAAAACAGAGTAAAGATACGGAAATCTATTGTGTTTCATGGTAGAATTTCTTCCAGTACTTGTATTTTTTTTCTAATATGAAAAAAAAGATTCACCAAAAACTTACTCCCTTTTCTGAACTGAACCACTCAAGACTATCAGAAATTTTATGTTTCATTTCAGAGAGATTTTCAACTAGAATGAGTGCTCATCCTCAGTGGAAATTCTGTCAAGTCTGTATTAATGTATAGGGGATCAGAAACTGATATAAGTACTTTATTTGGAATGAAACCAAATAATTTAATTATAAAAGTTAGTATTGTAAAGCGCTTCAGTGATCTTCAGAATCCATGCTTATGTGGCATTTTTCAAACTGTGATCATATTTTGAGCCATGTCTCAAAAACTGACTCAGTTTGGTAAATGAGGACTGTATGGTTGGCATGAAGTACAAAGTAGTGAAAAAAAGAAGTATCTGTAGATTTAGCCATACAGTGGTTCTAGGCGACATCTTTTTTTGTGTGTGGGTGTGCAACCAGTTCCAAATAAATTTCTCTGCTCTAATCTCATTGCTGTGCTCACGGTAGTCTTGAAGAATGGAGTTCATTTCCTGAGGGCTACGATGCAAATTGAGCTGATGGGCTAATTTTTTTTTTTTCCTTTCCCCACAGCCCTCCTCCAAACACATTTGTGTAAATAAAACAGCTTAATTATATTGGTATCTTCCTGCAAATCCTAGATACTTAAACTCATGTAATTACTGAAGAGGATTTCTTTAGTGGGAATATAAAATTTTACAGTACGATGAAAACTGAGTAGTGCTAGCATCAGACTGTTTACTGAATCAGCTACTGAAATTGTTATTAAAAACAACCATTTTTCTGAAAGATTTCTCTAGAAAAAAATTCTGTGTTGCAGTATAGAAAGATGAGTTGCCTTTAATAGTGATGGTATCACTGAGCAAAGTTTCTCGATGTATAAAATCATCTAGTCTTTACAGGGTGAAATCAAGACCAAATTTATCTTGAAATTTAACAAGCAGGTTGTGAAGCACAGGTATGATCCTTTTCTGGTCAGAAATTCTGCCAAAAAATTATAAGTTATGCTTCACAATTGATGGTATTTTCAAGTAGTTTTCTGATATTGATTTGACTAACATAAAATACATTATGTTGATAAAATCCCCATTTTGGAGTAATAGAAGAATAGACAAAAAAACAGAAATGAAACTGCACATGCTTAAGAAAATGCAGCCCTGCGAATCAAAAAAGGTACATTGGGCTTCAAAGTAGTGTTTGTATCCCTAACTACTCCTCAGAACTCTGAGCAGGGTCTGCAGTTTGTCAGCAGGACATAGGTGGCTCCAGTTGATGCAATTGAAGTAATGTTGACTTACATGAGCAGGGAAGTGCATTAGTCTTCAAAGTGTGCTTTTTGGGGAGGATCTTCAAGGACTTGTGGGCTGCAGGAGCAAGTGGAGCAGCACAAGGAGGAGCTGCAGCCGTTTCACTGATGGAACGTTCAAGGAGATTCCTGTGGTTTACAGTTGGCTCTTATGGCTTCCACAAGGTCAGGGGTGGCTGGAGAAAGTCACCCCCAAACGCAGACAGCAAGGGTGAAAACTGGTGCAAGAATGATATTTCCTTTTTGAGAAAGGGTTAAGGAACATTCTTGCTGAAGTGTTATCAATGTGATTTTATATAATGAACCATAATCAGAAATAGTATGCAAGCCTGATTAAGGCTGTTGATGCAGTGAAACAGGAATACACCCACACATGTACTTTCTGTAGGTAATTTACTTTTGAAGGTTTAGTATTGGAATTTTAATTATTTCAAATCTGTTTTTATTTTATAAAATGTTTTTTCGTGCATGTAAACCAGGAACAGATGTAGATATTTCCTTTACTGACCATGACTGGAGAAAAAAAAAATCACATAAGACAAAAAGATTTTTCCATCATACTTCCTTAGATTGTAATGAAAAAAATCTCAAATGGGCATGCTGGACTGTATTTGGGATGTTTGGCTGGAGGCTTATTTTTGTGGTATCTGTGTGTTATTGCAGCCCAACTTGGAGAAAAGTGGATGGATCTTGTAAGGAGTAATTTGGGTCTTGGGCTAGAAATGCAGTTGATAAAAGAGCTGCATGGACAGGTGGGCAGGTCAAACACACACAAGTTTACTAATGCTTTGAGACAACTGGTAGTATCCAACCATCCACCTAAATTTTCTTCTTAGGTTTAAAAATATATGGATGAAGTGCCAGTACTGCTGGCATATGTGTGCTTGTAATAGACTGTTTCCTATTTAAATTGCAAAGTGTGTTTTTAGATGTCATTGCAACCTTTCTTGCTCTTCTCAGTTTGTATCCTGATTTGCCAGCTTGACTGTCTGGATTCCTGACTTGAATTGCTTATTTGCTTCTCCCTGGTATTGCAATTTGGTGTAGGTTGCTTCACACAATGAGTTGTGCACAGACTTTCACAGTCACTCCTGAAGATTCGATGTAGGCAGCCAAGTAGGTATTATTTTCCTGTTCCAGTGCTGGAGATAACTCTGCCCTCAGTGAGTGACTGGAATGGGTGTCTTTAAAACAGAAGTGCTGTCTACTTGGATGCTCTCAGTTGCTTTGACCATATAGTCTGGTAGGACTGTAGAACATAATCTGCCCTCATCATCACATCTAAAGATCTCATCTACTTGTTGGTCACTGCTGAGAGATTTTCCAAGTAACCTTTCTTGGTTTTCTGCATATAAAGAGTTCTTCTAAGTCCTGTGAAATCCAGCCTGAACACCCACTCATAGCACAGCAGTCACAAGAAATGAATCAACTGAAATATTTATATCTACCTTTATTGTTTTCTAAACCATAAATGTTGCAATCATGCAGGATATAGGTTTCTGCTGAGTAACTGCATGTGTTCACACACAGGTTTTTGTCGCTTTCTACATTGTTTTAGTCATCATTATTAGTACTTGAAATATTTTAGATGTAGAACATTAGTTTATGTACTACCAGTCTGGCTTTTGCCTCATGTTTTTGTGTATGTTCTCATACAGAAAAGGGGAATGCCATTGTAATATTTGTTAATTTAGCAGAGTACAAGGTTTCCGTAGTTGTACTCTGTTCCCTGCTAGGTTTTTGGAGCTGTTTGCAGGTTTATATGTTGTTCTTTTGCATTTCACACTGGAAACATCAGCCATCTTTTGCAATTTTTGAAGTGATATCGGTAATGGGTGTAACACACTCATCTTTGTAACCTGGTGATAGAATACCTAGAGCTCTTAAATTCCTGTCAGTTGTACGGTCCCATCAGTATTTTTCTAATGTATTTTCATGCCCCCAAAACTGGTGAAGTCTTACTTAAAACTGTGTTTCTTTTAGTCTTAATTGTAAATGACGTTTTAAAGCAAGATTAACCGAAAGAGCTATATACAATCTTATGTGGAGGTTGAACTCTTTATTCCTTTATATTCATGGATATGGTATTTTGGAAAATACATATGTAGTGCATATATTTAGAAAGTAAATGTGCTTGTCAAGGACAAAAGCTTTTTCTATGCGTTTTATCAAAAACAGGAAAGTGAATTATCCCCAGGGATCTCTAATGCCATGCCTTCTCATGTTATATAAGAGAAGCCTGAAAGCTTTTTTTTTTAATTGCGGTGGATTTATGTTTCCTCACAAGGTTAGATTTACACAGCATGTGTGTCAAATGGTAATCTAAGATGGTTTTCTTTTTTTGGTCTGTGGGATGACCCCGCATTTAACTCTGAATGAAACCAAACTAGTAAATAAACATCTTCCCTGGACAAAGACCACAGCCTTTTTAGTTTAGGAGGATCTGTTACATTGGAGCACTAGGAGGGGTTGCCATAAGCACTGCTCTAAAAATATGTGACTTACTGAATGCGTTGCTATGCCTTCTATGTGAACAGTTTAATTGTCTGAAGAAAAATGTTATTGCATCTGGTTGTCATTTTGTGTTTGCTTCTATGGATAGAGTAGGCTTCAGAAAGCACAAAATGTGGTTCCAAAAAGAAGATTGCACCCACTGTTCAGTATCCCACTTTGGGATGGAGTATATGGGAGAAATGCAGCATGCAGTAATCCATCAACACCACTCTAACAGTGATCTAGGTGGTTGCTAGTGGCAATCATTTTAGAATCCTTTTGGAAATTGATGCATAACTGATTTTGAAGCCTATTTCAGTGTTCCACTGAAAGGACACCAGAGTTTGGCTTGTAAATGAGATTGCATGTTTGTGAGTGAAATTATTGCAGGCAAAGTATGAAGCTGATGGTCTAAGAGCAAAATGAAAAGAATGGAAAACATACAAACATGAAGAGTTGCTGAAAATTAATTCTTGCTTTCTTATAAAATCTGTTACTTACTAATTTTTTGTTTTCTCTTCTAAGACCAGTATCAAATAAACAGTTAACTTTTCTTTAAACCTTTTGTTTTAACTTACTTTTATTAGGGGGAGTTTATTTTTACTTTTTGTTTATCTGCACTCTTAGATCATGTTCTTTGCACTGATACATCAGTATGCTTTCAAGAGCTTAGCAGTATAGTAATAAAAAAATTGAAAGTTGAAAAAGATAAATTGGCATATTGATGAAAAGAATATTACTGAGTTTTTAGATTTTTTTTTTCCCAAAAGGATTTTTAGTGAAAGGCTGTAGAGGGTTCCAAAGTGCATTTCAATTTGAATATTGCAGTTGTTCACAATCATAGGATTAAAAGAAAAAGTTCAAGTTTTTGCTACAAATTACTGTCTTTCCCTAACATTTCTAATTGACTTTCTTTCTTGGTGTTGCACACTTGACTGGATGTAGCAGTCACTTGAAATGGAAACTGCTGTACTTCTTGCAAGGATTGTTTGGGAATTACATGCTTTCTCAACTGTTCAAACATGTGAACTGTAAAAAGAATCTCATTGCTCTCTGTAGCCCTTGTATGACTTTATCGTTTGGGCTGTAATTTTCAATATAATTATTCTGTGCTGTCTTTGTTTACCTAAGGTTCGAATAATCTCAATACCTAAACGATTCATGCTGTTGGGCATATTCCAGGTTATTAGAGTCAAAATTTCCTGCATGAATGTTTGATAGATTTTGCTTTAATTTTGTTTTCTTCATATAGCAATAGTGATTGCAGTTCATTAAGTATATTTACTAGTGTAAAACACTAGTAATTGTGGAAAGTCTTTGAATGTCTTGAGGGTTAATTACCATGTTTGCTTAAGTTATGTTTAAATACTTCCATCTACAGAAGCTTTAGAAACGTAACATTAATATCTTGTGTGGAAATATGTGTACATGTATGTACACAAAAATATAGATGGTATATACACACAAAAGCAAATCATGTGTTTTAGGGGGAAATATTTTAACTTTGTGTTCAAGTCTTTGTCATAAAAGAATACCATGTAGGTAGTTTGACATTTTTAATGGATTATTTGGAGGAGGAAGACCCTTTCTTGGGTGTATACTTTTAAATGTTATATTTCAGTGGCAGCTTAAGCTTGTTTTTCTCTTTGCAAATGTAGTGGTTTATTTTATCTGTGGAACTTCCAATTGCATTTTTTAAATTTTTTCTTTAATATTCAGGAACTGTAACAGAGTCAAGTAATGATCTACTTGGTATTTTCACATTAGCTGATAAGGAAGCAAATTCATTTAACACCTATTATTCATTTGGAAGCTTGAAGAAATGGTATTTTATTTGAGATGCTCAGCTTTCTTTTGAATGGCTTTTATTGAGTGAGCAAATTGGGGTCTGAAATTCCAAACTGATGGAGTTTGTTCTATCCCACTGGAGGCTGGTGCCAAAAAAGCTGCAAGGCAGAGGGTACTGGGGTTGAGAAGGAAGGACTGTGCAGGGTGATTGTCAACAACACCAGCACCTGGGTGAAGTGATAAACAGAATAAATAAATAGACTCCACAACTCGATAATCTTCTCTAGTATTGTCTTTTATGCAAGAAGCTCCAAAGATTTACTTTTCCCTATGCCCTTTGTACCATGGCAGAGGTTTCTTTCCTGATACATTCATTTTGTTAGCTCAAGTGAACTCCAAAAATCTCTATTTCAGTGGCTTAGAGTGACAGAGACTGCATATGACTGGCTGCTGAAGGGGCCTGGGACGTCAGCAAGGGAATGGTGGTGAAGCAGATGTGATGAACACCTTTGGTGTGGATGTCTGGTGACACCCTCTGCTCATAATTGTCATCTCCAGCACTGCAGCAATACATTCAAAGCAGGAGCAATAGTTGCAAGAGCATCTTCAGGAATGTTTGTGAATGTGAAAGGTTATCGAGATGATTAATACCAGGGTTGTGGAAACAAAAGCCTGTTAATTTTAGGTAAATTTTAACTTTTGCTTCTGAAAAGCTGCTCTTGTTTCTCCTTTAAACACGTAACTTAATTATCAGCCAACCTATGGAGAAATAGTTCTCTGTGGAGGTTTAAGAGCTGGAATACTTTTGTGACAGCACCAGAATAGCTCCTTACAATTATTTTACCAAATAAATAATTTAGGGAGCACTGCAGTGATAGATTAAAGGAATATTAATGGTTTTGAGAAAAAGATCTCAAATGCTAGCAAAATTATGGGCTTGTATTTTTTAATAATCCTTTTATCAAATTAGTGACGCAGCCAACACCTCTTACAAGAAAAATTAAATTAGTTTTGATGGCACTCCAGACTACTTAGAAGCACCTGGAAGTTTGGAGAGGTAGTAGGTCAAATACCCTCTTTACCCCTCTTCAAAGTGAGGTCTCACTCAACTCTAATTGTGGCATGTCATGAGCCATGGTGATGTCTGTGTACTCGTTTGCCAAGTATGGCCAGCATGAACGGAGCCAGTAGAAGCAGCTCAGAGACCACAGGCTAAATTCTGTCTCTTTACTGGTGCCAAAGATATGCTGGAAACAAATTGTGGCCATGCTGGAGGAGGAAGGACTTGTATGGGCCTTTGTGCTATGCAAGTATGAGCAAGGATGCAAACCTTGGGAAAGGGCATCCTTGGCACTTAGTGGAATTTGTAGCTCTTACACTGAACTGTACCTAGGCTAGGAAGTATCAGCCCATTTTGGGGGAGGTTGTTTCTTGGTCTTTTTTGTTATTTTGGTTTGGGACTCTTCATAGGTCAGATTGTCACAGTATCAGATATTAGTCATTGATTAACTTGGACACTTGTCAGTAAAGCAACTTTTTATAAGAGTCCGCACACCAGGAAGGGCAGTCTGTTTCTGGAACTATTACCCGGGGATGCAATGTAGTAACAGCTATAAACTGAGAAATAGACAGAGAAGAAGCATCTCTTTAAAATAAGAAAAGGGAGGGTTAAAAATCAAACTGTTTTGTAGTTGGTAAAAAAGTTGCTTTCTTTAGAGATGGTATCTGTGAGCTGGAATAACTTGGGTCTTGTGTTGCCATTCGTTTCCTAGAGAGCAAGCACTCCTTGAAAAAGTAAATTTTTATTAACAGTTTTGTTCCGGGAATAGAATACAGTATAGCATACAATAAGACTTGTCCTCATTTCTCTTTTAGATCCTGTAAATTAGCCTCCAGGAAAGGAATTCTACACTTAATTAACTAGATGACATTGGTACCAAAATGGAACAGGAGTGTTGAAATAGGAATGATTATGTGTGGTCCTCTTCTCACTCTTCCTTTCTGTCTCAGAAGAAGTTTTTAAGTTATTTGTTTCACCAACAGTTACTCGTTTACTTAAGAATTGTGATATCCATGTCTTGATTAATGCATATGAAATGGATGTGAAAACAGAGGGTGCGGTTCTGGCTTTGAGTTATTGTTGTGTTTGGTGAATAATGAGTAGGAAATCATAACAGAGCAAAATGTGCTGAAGTGCACAGGTGGGAGATTACTGCCCCCTGTGTTGCTATATCTGTCTCAGTTTGATAGCTTTTATTATGCTTCATTTCCCGTCCTGTTATGTCACGAGCATTTACCACTGACTGCAGGAGATTATGATTATTGAGTGTGAGTTCATGGTCTTCTGCACAGGGAGGACAGGTGGTTCACTGTGCTCTGAGCCAGCTGATGGTTTACAACCATGGTTACCAGGGCTTGAAACCTGGGGGAGCACATTCTGCTGAGTGACATCAGTGGATGTGCTCAACTCAGCACTCTTTTCTAGTGGCTGCGCATCCTCCTCATGTTCCACCGTGAGAGCAGAGCGAGCTTGGCTTTGTCTCTAGAGAGGCATATACTGCAAGAGTGCAGAAGCTGGTGGTAGTGACTCACAGTGATTACTGTTACAATCTAAAATCAATGTAACCTTGCCTAGGTTCATGTGTATTTGCATCAGCTACTTCAGCAGAGAATGAAGCTAAGAATAAAGCAGTGCTAAATCCTAGGAGATCAGTACAGGTGATCATTGTGTGTATGGTAACAGATGGCACCCAGTGTCCTCAGGGCAAAGATTTTCTTCTGATGGTTAGGGTGCAAGGAAACATTCAGAGAAAAAGGCAGAAACACAGACTTGCTGACATGTAAATCACTGCAAATTTTGTAGATACAAAAATTGGTGAAGTGGAGGGAAAGGAAAGGGAGGCTGAGGCAATCTGTCTATCTATGCAGAGCTGACAGTTATGACAAACTCAGGTAGCACAAACCCAGCAATTTTAATAAGTTTGAAAAAAAAAAAAGTAAGTTAGTAAAATACCAAACACTATTCTTCAAATAGATTTTCAGTTAATAGTAACTTCCTCAGAAAGATGAACCTTTTAGCTTTCCTGCAATTACAATGATGGTAGTAATCCTGGGAAGAAAAGGATAAAGTTAATAATAGGTAACCAGATAAAGTATTTCAAAAGGCTAAATTGAATTTTTCTCCTTTGAGGAATTAATTTTATGCAATTAGACATTATTTTGTACAATAATAACTTAATTGGCTGATAAATTAATATTCCCTCCTGGGGTTTGATCTGTTATAATTCAGGTAAGAATTTGTGACACAAATAGATAAGGTTTAATATATGAAATGTTTTTCCTTGTTCTCATTTATTTTTCTAGTTTTAGAGGAGCTTCTGCTTTTCAGGAGCTTATGCTGATGACATATCTTTTCCCAGTAAAAGTTAGCAAGGATTGCTGCCAGTAATGTGTGTTGCACTGCATTTCCTAAATTGACTGTAAACCTCATGGGACAGAGATCTCAGTTAAGTTTTTAACAAGTCCTTTCTGTAAAATGTTATTCTGATCTCCTTATCATACAGTTTTGGTGATTTTAAAGTATCCCTGGTAATATGTTGCATTTACCACCCTCTCCTATGTTTTACTGTTTGGAGTGGAGCAGGTCTTTGGTATGGAGGCTTGGCAAAAGCAAGACTTTCCTAAAAGCTGAAAGTGATTCACTAATTTCCAAATTTATAATTTTAAAATGCCACTTTATAGTGAGGGCTGATGGTGAAGTATGAAGTCTTTCCTTTGGAACGTTACAAGTCATGAATAATTTGGTGCCCCCAAATCTATCTCTGTCACTATCAGATTATTAGGATCATTAGCACCTGTGATTTCAGAATCCAGAGTCTCATCATGTTCTCAGCAGATAAGAGAAATTGCTGAATCTTGTCAAGTAAGACTCAGTTGTGGGTGAAGTACTACTTTGCAGAGAAAAAAGAGCATGATTCTACATAACTAAAGCTAAAAACTATAATACAAGATATCTGAATTGATGTGTCAGGCATGAGCTCCTTTCCTACCTTAACAATTAGTTGTTGAATTATCTTCTTTATCTAACTGGATCCAAGATAGAAACTGATTACTGTGCAGTAGTTGAGAGTTTTTTTACTATCCTGAACTGATTTGAGTGAGGTATTTCTTCTTGCTCAATTACTTGTGTTGGTTGCTTTGTATTCCAGAGCTCTCTAGAAATCTTGACTGGTAGGTCTTCATTTTTCTGAGTGTTTGACTTCAGGCATGACAAATAAGAAATCAAGATCCTTGACTTCCCTGCCTTTTATGAATGATGGACTCCGCAAAACCGACTTTGAGTTCATCAACAGGGTCCTTTTATAAGAGTGGTTCTTTGTCCTGCATCTGAAACTAGCTTTGAAGGAGACAGCAAAGTGATTTTAAAAGGTACAAATAGAAAGGAAAAGGATGAAGATAGGTTTTTACCAGTACCAGATGACTAAGTATTTAATCTCAACTCAAAATTAGCAAAAACCTAAGAGTAAAATTTCTCCTAAGGATCTGAGACCTATTTTGAACAGATACTTGGACTGCTTTACTAATTATTGTATGCAATCTGATAAGCAGGTAATTGGCTTTATGATTATTCTCTTAACTCTCTATTCAGGTTTTCAATTGATATAATCAGTACTAAATTTTCATGTACCCTTTCAGTTTTTGCATGTGGTTTTCATTTACAGCTTTTTGTATGTAGCTGTTCATCTGATGATTTTGTTTGCCTCCTTAGTAAGTTGAGATTAATTGGAAAAGTACATTTTCATGGTTATCGAGTTTGTCCTCGCCATATTCTGTTTGCACAGATATTCATAGCTCTACCTTAAGTTGTATTTTTTCTGTATTGAAATGGTAACAAAGTAGGAATTGTTACTCTTCACAAATGCTGCTCTTGGCTTTAGAAGTAGGTACCATACTGCCAATCTTGTAACTAATTTTAATATATTGCATATTCTATGTTAGTGATTTTGGTGCTCAATGTTTAAGTTCTAGCAGATTTTTCCGTTCAAAATAACACCTGTTACTAGTCTTTTAAACCAACTGGATTTGCTTTGTCTCTGATGCGGTCATGTTTTGCAAATAATGAATACTAGAAAAGGTTAAAGTACAGATTACTGTTGTTGTTTATTTTCATTAAAGCTGATAACCAGGGTACCCAGGACCTTTGCTTTAGGAATTTTTGATGTTATCAAATGTAATGTTTTCACTTTATTTTGATTGAAACTAATCAAACCTTTTACACCAGACTGTTAGGTCTTGTATTAGACACCAGGCTGGGAAGGTCTGGAGAGATAAACACGGACAGGTGGTTGCACTCTCAAAAAAAATTGACTTAATAGTGATTTAATTCATATAGACACAGCAGTGGAGTTAATTTTTTTCAGAGTATGATATTAACTATTACCGTAATCATTTAAGGCCTGTATTCCAGCTGCTACAGCAGATGAAGGAGGACAGCTGCAAAAACCTGCAGAACATGAAACAGCTGGTCCCCAGAGTGAGACATGTGTAAAGCTGAGTCAGGAACAGAGAATTTCCTTTGGAAAATAAACTGTGTGGTCACATAACTAATGACAAAACCATACATACAACAGGTCAAATGTAAGTTACATAGACCACTTAGGTATATATTTTCACATGATTATAGATGTGTTTGTGTATCTGTATCCTTAGGATTGTTGTCCTGAAAATTTTTAGAGGAAAACATATAATTTGGGGAGGTAGGGTAAGCTGGTGGTGTTTGGATGTTTATATGGTCATCAACAAGCTTGGGAATTTTTAAGAGTTGCTGCGTGAACTTATGCCCTGAAGTTAATGAGAAACCTGTACTACTGGGTGATGTGTTTCAGTAGAACAGTATTTTGCGGGGAGGAGGTGTATACTTTGGTTTCAGAGATATTGTTGGTGGAAGGGGAACAGAGATGGACAAATCTTGGCTTTCACTGCAGACTGTGAAGAGCAGCTTGTGGTAGTGGATGCTTCTACTCCTGCTTGTTTTATGTTTAACCCTCAGCTTGGCTTCTTTACAATCTCTTTCAGCCTGGCATTCTCCTGCCCTAAATCCTTACCAGTTTTCATTTTATTTTCCTTCTGTCCTGCCTATAAAAGCTAGCCTGTATAGATCTTTAGAAAGTGCTATGGAATGTTGCTATTTCATAGAAGTTAATAGTGCTTAAACACTCTTTGATAGGCACTGTTGAAAAGTATGGGCAGAAGATTAGGTTATATCATGGCATACAGTGTTTGCATTTTCCTTTCCTTGATCTGATGGTGCACAAAGTTGTTTCACTAGCCTCATTGGTTCTTAGGTTGGAGAGTGTTTGAAAATTGTAAAATGTTACAGCTGAATATTCAGTAGTTTTGAAACAGCAGCATGGGTAGACTGCCTTTCTAAAGTTATTCTAATTATTTAACTTAAAAAAAAAATATTTCAGCAATATTATTGACAGCACAGAGCTGAGTGCTGCAGCTGACAGAACAGAAAGAAGGTATGCAATCTAGGAAGACACTGGTAAAGCTGAAAGAGCAGGTCTGTGAGAACCTAATGAGGTTCAACAGGTCCAAGTGCAAGCTGCTGCACCTGGGTCAGGGCGATCCTAGACATGAGTACAGTCTGGGAGATGAACTTTTTGAGACCAGCCCCATGGAGAAGGATTCAGGGGTGCTGGTGGACAAAAAGCTGTACAGAAGTCAACAATGCTGCAAGTGCAGAAATACAACCATATCCAGACCTGCATCAAATGCAGCAGGGCCAGGGGTGTCAGTCTCCCTTGTATTCTGTCCTTATTGGACCCCACCTGGACTAGTGCATCCAGGTCTGGATTCTTCACGACAAGAAACATGTGACTCTGTTAGAGCAGGTCCAGAGAAAGGCCATAAAGATGATAAGAGGGCTTGAGCAACTCTTCTGAGAAGACAGATTGAGAGAGCTGGGATTGTTCAACCTGGAGAAGAGAAGGATGTGAGGAGACATTGCAACCTTCCAGTGCTTAAAGAGGGCTTTGATAAAGATCGAGACTTTTTACCTGAGGAAATAGTGATAGCACAAGGGGGAACAGTTTTAAATGCAAAAAAAAAAAAAAAGATTTAAATTAAATGGTAAAAAGTTCTTTCCTGTGAGGGTGCTGAGGCACTGGAACAGGCTGCCCAGAGGAATTGTAGATGGCCCATCTCTGGAAGTGTTCAAAAACTGATCTGCTGGATGGCATCCCTGCCTGTGGCAGGGTTGTTGGAACTGGGTGATCTTTAAGGTCCCTTCTAACTCAAAGCATTCTATGATTCTAAGATTGTAGCAGCATTACAAGGAGAAGAGCTGCATTTATGTAAATGCCTGTACAAATACAGTAGTACCATGGGCGACTCGCACTGTTCTTGTTATGTGTGATGCAGTCAGCTTGCATTTTAAGTATTCCTTATGTGTTGAGCTTTATATTAAGAGCAGCTATTTTAAAGAGATGCTTTTTATGGTAAGTAAATTTAAACATGCTGCCTTTGGAGGCAAAAATTGCCCTGGCAGTGCAAAGTACTGTAGTTCTGAGACTACAGAAAGTGCTGGTTTCCCTGGAAGCATCAGAAAGCCTTGATTTTAGACAATACTGTATTGTCAATGCAGTGCTGGTTCAGCAGCATCTCTGCACAGATTTGACGAATATTTAAAGGACACATTTTGAGTGATTGGTTCAGCCTTTGAAAATTATTAGCTTCTTTGTGTTAAAGGATGTACACAGCAATGCAAGATTTTATCTTAACAATCCCATGCTTTTGTCTTCTACCAACAAGGATGTATTTGTGGTTTGTTTTCTTAGCTCCTCAAAGGGCAGTGTGCTAATGGCTTTGTAATCACTTCTGTACTGATGAAGTATGGGAAAGCATTTACTTTCTGTGACTTTGTGAAGCTGGAATAATACAGGAGCTGTGCTAGACAAAATTTTATTAGCCAGGGAAATAAACGAAACTTTTCATATCAAGTTACTTAAAGTATGTGTTTCTATTTAGTTTTAACCTTTCTATATGTTGTAAACTCTGGTGAGAGGTAATACATCATTCTGGACTATGCAGCTGATCTGCAAATAAGGCTGTGCAAAGCACAAAATATATGTGCTTGTGTGCTTGACAACCATTCTCTCTTACAATTTTGTACACTTCTTGCTAATTAGCTTCCTTTTTTTTTTTTTTTTTAAGTTCACACATCAGATGTTTACATTAACTGGAAAGTTGAATAGGTAGTGTTAATACCTAATGGCACCCAAGGATGTATGACTTGTAAATGGTTAATTCTTTAAAGTGGTTATAAAAATTGGACTCCTGATCTGGCTCTTACATAATTTCCCTGGGAAATGCATGCTGTATGTATCCTTAGCTGAGAAGCTCCCTACTTGTGCTTTGTAACACTGTTCACTAACCGAACTAAAAAGTACTACTAATGAATTCAGAAGGAAAAATTTCTACTTGTTGGAATCAGAACCCAGCAATCATTTTTCAGAAGGCAACCTAACAATACCTAGAAAACTCCTTGCCACCATGTTACACAGCACTGCATTTTTGAGATAATGATCAATGTGAATTAAAAACGTGTTTCTTAAAAATATTAATTATATGTAATAATTACTTTGATAGCGTTGGTTAACAAAAAAGTTCTGTATTAAAGAAATAATGGTTTTCTCTCTTTTTTTTTTGTTCTAGGCTTAGAAGAAGCATAAGAGATTTAATCACACCTCTGATGTTTTGGAGCATGAGTGACATTAAAACTATTTGAATGTATTGGAGTATGGCTACTTCTTAAAATGCAGAAGTTAAAGGAAATTACTGCTTATCAAAACCTACTGAATATCTGAATTTTCTGGACATTCTGCATTTAATTGTATCTTTAAATGTCCATGATTAAGATCTCATGCAACCATTGTATATTTTGGAGACTATTCTCCAGAAGAGAACTGTGCATTTAAAAAGCAGAAATGACTGTGGTTTTCTTTGGAACTTACTAAGGTTCAACATACAGAAAGACCATGACCAGCTTGAAGCGGTCCCAGACCGAAAGGGCTGTTGCCACCGGAGTATCAGTCGGAACAGATGGCACCTCAAAAGTCCACTCTGATGACTTCTACATGAGGCGCTTTAGGTCACAGAATGGCAGCTTAGGATCTGCAGTCATGGCACCAGTTGGACCTCCTCGCAATGAGAGTTCCCATCACGTTACCTCTACCCCTGGAGTCCCTAAAATGGGGGTCAGGGCCAGGATTGCTGATTGGCCCCCAAGGAAGGAGAACATCAAGGAGACAAGCAGATCTAGTCAAGATATTGAAACATCAAGTTGCCTTGACAGCATGTCTTCTAAAAGCAGTCCTGGGAGTCAGGGAAGTTCTGTTAACCTGAATGCTAGTGATTCTGTCATGTTAAAGAGCATCCAGAGCACACTGAAAAACAAGACCAGACAATCTGAAAATCTAGACTCTAGGTTTCTTACACCCGATGGCTATCCCAGTTCCCCAAGGAAAGCTCTTCGCAGAATACGACAGCGCAGCAACAGTGACATCACCATAAGTGAGCTTGATGTGGATAGTTTTGATGAATGTATTTCACCCACATTTAAATCTGGACCATCTCTGCACAGGGAGTATGGCAGCACATCTTCCATAGACAAGCAGGGAACTTCAGGGGAAAGTTTTTTTGACTTACTGAAGGGCTATAAAGATGAAAAGTCTGATCAGAGAAGCCCAGGCTCAACTAAACTTGGTGAGCTTCTGATTGCCAGTGGAAGCAAGGGTTCAGGATTCTCTCTAGATGTGATAGATGGACCTATTACTCAAAGGGAAAACCTGAGACTCTTTAAGGAAAGGGAGAAGCCACTCAAGAGACGCTCAAAATCTGAGACAGGAGATTCATCTATTTTTCGTAAGCTGCGCAATGCCAAAGGTGAAGGGGAACTTGGGAAGTCTTCAGATCTTGAAGATAACAGGTCAGAAGATAGCATTAAGCCTTGGACTTGTCCAAAGTGTTTTGCTCATTATGATGTGCAGAGTATTTTATTTGATTTAAATGAAGCAGCAATCAACAGGCATAATGTTATTAAAAGAAGGAACACAACGACAGGTGCATCTGCTGCTGCTGTAGCATCACTTGTCTCTGGACCCTTGTCCCATTCTGCAAGTTTCAATTCTCCAATGGGCAGCACTGAAGACCTGAATTCAAAAGGAAGTCTTAATATGGACCAGGGGGATGATAAAAGCAATGAACTAGTATTGAGTTGTCCTTATTTTCGTAATGAGATTGGTGGGGAAGGGGAAAGGAAGATCAGCCTTTCCAAATCTAATTCAGGTTCCTTCAGTGGGTGTGAAAGTGCCTCATTTGAGTCGACTCTGAGTTCTCATTGCACAAATGCTGGAGTTGCAGTTCTGGAAGTTCCCAAGGAGAATCTGATTTTACATCTAGACAGAGTGAAAAGATACATCGTTGAACATGTAGACCTTGGTGCATATTATTATCGAAAATTCTTCTACCAGAAAGGTAGGTAAATTGTATTTCTCCTTGAGTTTTAAGAATTACTTTGTTTTCCAAACATATAAAATTCAGTTGATACTTAATAGTATTTGCAAGAATTAGGGATTTCTTCAATAGTGTATTTTACTGATGGTATGTGCTATATCTAATAGTCTTTCAGAGTGTTGGAATATAAGAATGTTGAAGATTTTTATTGCTGATAGATATGGTAGCAATGGCTACAAAATATGAATGTCTTGAAACACAGCTTTGGATATCCATAGGAGTGGGCAGGGGTTGACACTTGAAAGACTGAAACAAGAAAATCTTAAAATACAAGAACTTTTTTCCCACTGTGCCAGGAATTGATTTACTGAGGATTTAATGGAATGCGCATCTTAGACAAGGTAGCATTTACAATAATCTTTGGACATACTAATTAACTTAATAATACATTTCAAAAATTTTCAAAACGAATAATACAAAAATAAAGACACATATAGATATAACTTTATATACTCACACAAATACCTGTGTTTGAATGCCAACAGTATATCTGAAAAACCAGAGTGCAGTTCTCTTATCACAAGGATTATAATTTCCATTGGATGTACATGGGAGGGAGAAAAAAGCCCAAAGCAACAGATCAAAGCCTTTTGACCTATAGAAAAGATCAAGCCCCAACATTATCCAGATACTCCCCCTCTCGGTCCCCCCAGTTAAAATAACACTGGTACTGGGGGGTGCAGATCTCTCTTTGTTCTTCATGATTCTGAAAATGATCAAAAAGGATTCCAGTCCAAGGTCCATTAAAAGAGTCTGCAGGGTTGTGTTGTATTTCCTGATGGATAGAGCTGATCTGATGACTGACCTGGAGAGTGCTTGATCCTTACCTTCCAATGATCAGGATTGGGTTTCTTCTCTTCAGTGAATGCAGGTCAAAAGAGCTTGTTTCTCACATATAAAAGCAACAGGGATGCCTGGTTAGAATTAAATTGATGGTCTTAAAAGAAAAAGCTTAGGCTTCCTAAACTGCATGTTATTGCTAGTACTCTCATTTCCCGTTTTTCTATAGTCTTCAAAATATTTCCATCTTTCACCTCTTCCTCCCATTGTCCATTGTTTAGGTGGCTCTTACTACTCTTTCCATATTCTCTTTCTGCATTCTTTCTATGGCTGAGAAGTAGCCTTTGCTCCATGTTTTTTGACAGTGCTGAACCATATCCTTTGGACACATAGGAGTTAGGAGAAATAATGGTTTCATGGGAAAAGTGAGCTAGATGTGTGATATAGGATAAGGTATGTTTGGAGGGGAGAGCCTGAGGTTTGTGACCTTGGGGATTATCTTCCTCTCTGTCTCCCTCTGGAGCAATTTGATTTCTTATCAGTCTAGTGACTTTTGCAATCAGCAACTAGAGTTTCATGTTGCAGCTGACCTGATTTACAGCATTTCAGCATAAAAGGGGCAACATTTTTCCTCCCTCTTTCTTGTACCGTTTCTCTTGTTTTCAGAGAACTTGATAAACCAGTTGAGTTTACTGAACAAGCAAGCAGAATTCTTGCCATCACAATAAACTTGGAGTTTACTGCTTGGTTGTTTCTCTCCAGTTCTGGTGGGGGATATTAGCTTTCCTTGCAGTCAGAGAAGTGCCAAAGCCATGCAGCCAGGTAAGGGATGGAAGTGAACAGTAGAGGAGGAAGGAGGCATGAGTGGCATTTCAGCCCTTAGACAAAACCAATTTATTGGTTTGCCTTCTCCTTAAGGGAAACCACACCCTCATGCTACTAAAGTTCCAGTCACCATTATGTTTCCATTTTTTTTAGATGTAATTAGGAAGAATTGATAAAATGAGCATAATGTAAGGGTACTAGTGAGGGCAGCCAGATATAAAATTGTATGTTATGGAGTAGGATAGGATGGGGAGAAGCAGCTGTGGTTTGTTGTTTTTTTTTTTCCTTAAGCAATAAAATGGGGTTTTAAATTGACTTTCCTTGTGTTCAGTCTGGCAGAGTCCAAACCAGGGGTGTTGTTTCTTCCAGAGATTTTTTTATTTTTATAGCTGTACTTCGGAAGCCTCATTAGATATCCCAAACCCCAATTTTCTACAAGTACAAAACAAGTTTTGTTGACCACCCAGAGTATCATTCTGTGAGCAAACTTTAGACTAAGCTGATGAGGTGGGATAGTGATAAAACTTGAAGAATTATAATGGGGAAGAAAAATTTGGGAAGTCAGTTGTAAGTGAATTTTTTATGTAACATGAAGCAATGGTGCAGAATTTTTTTTTACTGGAAGAGGAGGTTGGATTTTTATGATGTTATGAATGGAACAGACAGTGCCAAAAGACAGTTTCAGTACGTTCAGCTCATCAAGTCAGTAGGCTTTGTATAATTTTATAGTCTTAGAAGTATTCCTAGATGAAGTCTGATTTGACAACAATACCTTTTAAAGATCTCAAATCAGGAAAATTTAATGGACTTGGAGAACACCTGGTAACCCTAGAGCTTGCAAACAATTAAAAGCAGTGTTCCAGAGAATTGTAAGCTGAGTTGGTTTTCATTCCAACTGGAAATAACAAGGTAATTTGGGACTATATCAATAAAGGACTGCAAGTTAAAAATCATCCATGATGCCAGTCAGCATGATTTCATAAAAAATAGGTCTTGTTACATAAAAGAAAAAAAAAAAACAACCTAGTTAATCTTGTGTCTGAAAAAAAAGGATGAATTAATATATGTCCTTTTAATTTCTTCAAGGTAATTTGGTGAAATGCTGATGGTGACTCATCTGAAGTCTTTAATTATATGAAATCAATAGCTTATTTTTTACAGGTACTGTTACTTAGATAATAGAGCCATCTCAAGTTGTAGCAGTGTATGGAGGAAGGATAAGTGAGCTTTCAGTATTACTAACAAGGTCCAAATTAATTAAAATATTTTAATCTAGTTAGTGTAAAATATTTGCATGTGAAATTTATGGATGAATCTTGTATAAGTTTAATGAATGCAAATGGATGAGTTTTTGTATGTAAAGGAAATTGGTCCCTCTACGAAGTAGTGGAATTTATAAAAAAGTATTCTGGCCTGGTGTCCAGACTTCTAAATGTGAAAATACTGGTGGAGATAGTTTAGCGGACGTTAGAAAAATGATACTTAGAAAAAGATATTGTAAAGAGAACTTCATAATAATGGTACTTCCCTAGGCTGAATTCAGTTTCTCCACGTTTTATCTGAACCAATTGTGCAGACTACCTTTGCACTCAGTGGAGAGAAATGAACCTTCCAGGATCTTATCAATTTCAGTCTCTTCCCTGAATTCACTAATAGAAGCTCATGCACAATTAACTCACATGGAAATATTTATTTTTATAAGAAATGTATGTTTGTCTTATGATGCCCAAAATGGATTTACAAGATGGTTAAATATTGGTGTGTTTTAAAAGGTATATTTGATAGAAGGACTTAATTAAAAATTTGAAGTGTAGACATTTATAAGTTAAGCTTGTGCATAAAAAAAGAGGGAGGATGAAGCCAGCACAAGAACCAATTTGTGACATGTTTATTAAAGACTTATGTAAAATCAATATTAAAATCACACAGAGAGAAAAATCTGTTTCTGTCAGCTTGTTTGAGTGCAGTTCAGGAAAGAGAGAATGTCACTCCAGAGGTGCAGTCATTCTGTTTTCTGTCCCCATAATTTAGTCTGGGAATTACAGTTCTCATGGAAAGAACCAACAGCATCTGTTTTGCTTCCATCCTCCTCATGCAGTAGTTGCTAATGTTGCCATTTAGGACAAATGTTAGTTACTGGCTTAGAATGAAAGACTTGACTGAGAAGTAAATAGTTTCCTGAACTGGTTTTGTAACAAATGAGCTGTTGGTCGGCTTTCCTTTAGCTGTTGGCAGCCAGTAAAAATACCCTTTCCCCAAATGCTTTAAATTGCTGCATGTTCTGTCCAGGAGTTGGTGCCTTGCAAGTATGTGGCTAGACTTGCAGAGCTCCCAAAATGCTGCCTGCCCTTTTGTCTCCAGAGAAGTACTGGGCAGGGTTTTTCAGTACTGTAAATGCTGAGCTAGGATTAGAGGAAAATGCTTGATGTGAGTTTCATTCAGAAGATAAATGTTTGGGGTTTTTATTCTAGTCTGATTACACAGAATATTAGTTGGACATGATATCTAACGATAAATATGATGAAAGCACAAAAGAACTTTTTCAGTTAAAATCAAGTCTATTTACTTGGATTTTCTTTGCAAAGGAAGGTCATAAATATCTGCGAGGAAAATTTGGTTATTTCACAGGAAGTATATTTTAAGTTATATGATAGATATTTAACTGTTTTTAAAAGCATGTATTGTTTGTTTTAATGACCAGCTACAATCAAGTCATTATTTATTTTTCAGTATGGATTTATAAATAAATTTATGGCTGCTGCTAGTTGTCCTGATTGTCTGTTAATTAAATGATTTTTCAACAGTTAAGATTAAATGTCAACCTTGAGAAATGTTGTTTCCAATTACTTTCTGTGTGGTGTGGAGAAATAAACTGTCTTCTATGGTGTTCATGTTTGACATGAAGTTCCTGAGTTATAATTGTGACACAGTCTTTATTTTCCCAATAAAACCACTAATTAGCTCCCTTTATACTGTTTATTAAGCTTTTTGCACTTTAATCCTGCTACTTCTTTTCTTGCACTGGAAAGAGAAAATTGTTGGATATAAGGAGATTGAGTATTTAAGGGAAAATTAGGTAGAGGTACAAGGAAGTGTACCAGAAAGAAAAGTAATCAGGTACAGGGATATATATTGTAGCTTGCAGAATGAATACAGAGATAGTGTTTTGGGGAGGAAGAAGAATGAATATGAAGGTAAAGAATGAACAACCTAATAGTAAATGTGAGTAGAGGAGAGTGTGAAGGATGTGCAAAGGAGAGCAAGAAAGACACTGTGCAGTGCAGACTGAAGGAAAAGAGAATAAAAGATGTTTCCTCTTAGTAGAGAAGTATAAAGTTCCACACTACATGCATTTTTCCAAAGCAGCAGGAGCTAACTAAAAAGCTTAATCAAATTATGCAGAAGTGTATGTGTATTTTGTGTATATGTATGCAGTTTCAAAAATTCCTCTTGCTACCCTTCTTAAATGTGTTTTCAAGATGTAGAATAACTTTTCCTGAGAAAAATTTCTATCTGAATTGCAGGCTACAGTGGTTGCAGGGTACACAAGTTTTACCATCTGTGTGGCTGTCAATACAGAAAACTAATGAATTGTTTGGACCCTTCTAGTATGCATGACCTCCCTATCTCTTTAAGTTTTTCAATCATAAAAACAAAGCCATATCACTGGTTTTAAGTTACTAAAAGCAGTTTAGTGTGGAGATGGTCAAGTTACCTCAGGTTTTGGAAGCTGTGTAATATGCTGGTTCAAAAATTAATCTAACTTTCTTCAAGACTGCTGCTTCTGCATTGACCTTGTGTGCCATAAACTGTTTGGTGACCTATAAACCTCCTGATGAAAAGCGAAGCTACTTAATGCAGGAGAAGGAAAGGCTAAGGTGCAAGTAAGATAGTTTGAAATTTTGAACAACAGAACATCTCTGGCATTTACGAGGCTCATATCTGTGGACTAGTATGAAAATGTAATTGTGATTATATAGATAATCTAATTTATTAGTAATTTTCCCACTCACAATTCAGCCACCCAAAGTTTAATGACAATATTTACAGAATACTCCACAATATATTGAAAGAATTTTGAATTTTAATTACTTTTGTTTAGAGTATTGGATTTTCATAACTTGCAGACAAATTTGGTAGAAAGCAAGTCTTCTAATGCTGCAAGCATGTCTGCAATGCTGTCTTGCATGCTTTGAAATCTTAAACAGAAAACACTGAGTGAAGGATAATAAAATACCAGACACTGGGACTTGAGTAGAACCCCCAAGGGCTTAAAGTGCTGGACAGCTGTGTGAAAGCACTTAGTATGTTGGAGGGAGATTTTGTAAGAACCAGTGAGTATAAGTTTTTAGAGTAAAAAATGAGGCTCCTATATTTTTAACCATATTATTAATTGAAACAATTATTACCATTCAGTTTAGATGGACTGTATTTCAATATCTGTTTTTATTATCTTTAAAGATGCAGTTCTTGATGATGTTAAAATACTTTACATTTTATCTCTAGTAGAACAGCTCATATTAGACTGCTCCTAAAGTTCTTACTTAAAGTTGTTTTAAGAATAACAAGTAATCTATATGTGCACGTATAAATTGATTTCTATATGCAGCTTATGGAAAATGATGACATGGGACTTCCTTTTCTTGCACAATGCTTGACTCCTTTTTTTTTACTTTTCTCTTAAGTTTTCTTTTTGGGAATGTATGTTTAAATTCAGCAGTCACTTAAGATATATGCAACTTTGTTTATATGTTGCTGCATTAATGGTGATGTACTTTTGTCATCAGTCAAGATAGCTTGTAATGCTCAAAAGGTTCTACAGAAGAGCCTTCAACACCAATCTCTAAAATTGTTGAGCTTTGATTTTTGTAAATGTGCTTTCCTAACTTCTTTTCATGTAAAATTTGGCTTTACATGTCTATAGTTAGACAAATATAAAAATGTATTTCATGGAATCTGCTGTTCAGCTAGTGAGTGATTTTTACCAATCTTGTGTTCTCCTCTCTGCTGCATTCCCCACTGGACTGTTTATCAACTGAACTTTTAGCACTTTAAGGGTTGTTGAACAGTTTACTGTTCAATATTTATGCTAGTAATTTTATTCTTATGATTTATTTTTCTGTGGTACTATGATTTGATATTTTTACTGTGAACAGGCCTTTAATTTCTTTTTCAGCTTCATCGCTTTTTTCCACTTTAGAACTGAGTAATGTGTATGGAAAAAACAAAAAGCAGTCAAAAATAATTTGTATCCTTTGCTAAGTACAGTTGTTAGACATTTCTGTTTTAACATAGGTTGTTGAGTTTCCCTCTTTGGTACACTTGGCTTCCTTCTCTGTTTTTAAGGGGCAAAGTTGGTAGTACTTATTTAGTTCAATGTGAATGAAACAGATGGCAATATAAAAGCTGATGTAAGGTGTATCCTGTTTTGGGCCTATTTAAGCAGATATGCCATGTTGAATTTCAGCCTTTTTGTATAAATGGTGCTCACAAGAGAAGTGAAGCATAAGAATGACATCCTGGTACCACTTGAAGACATGCTCTTATTCACTCCAGAGACCTGGCAGTTTATTTCCAGTGTGACAATCAAGCATGAAAATGTAGTTGAAGTGTTAAGAAGTAAGACAGATTTTTTTTTTTTTTCCCTCTCTTATACAAGAACACTGGAACTATTTTGGGGCAGATGAGAACCTGGGTCCAGTAGCTGTGAGTATAAGAAGAGAGAAGCCAGAGGAAATCAAAGAAAATGGACCTCAGTACAACTACCGGATCATATTCAGAACCAGTGAGGTAAGCAGTCCAGGGAGATAGTAAAAGAAACTAGAAGTGAGCAGGCAAAACCAGGTGGAATATGTGGGGTGTATGTGCTTTTCAGCATTGATAATAGATTTCTGTATAATCTGGGAACTTCCTGACAGAATTATGCTACATGTTTATCAGGCACATAATATATGTGAGTTATTCTATAACATCCAGTACAGAGGAAATGCTGAAGGCTGTTTTGGTTAAATCTTGAGAAACTTCTATATTAGCTAGAAGCAAGCAAAGAGGAGGGAAATTAAGGGAAATTTCTTCACTATTATATGTGGCAGTGGGTACTTGTGACAAATGTAGTTTTTACTTTTAAATGCTCTATAGTATAGAAATACTGTACTATAATTAATACTAATTTTTCCAAGTAGTAGTTTCCTGTAAAACTTAAATCTGAAGAATCATTTTAAATCATCTGATTACTGTTATCAGTGACATTTTGTGTATCAGTGTTGATCTCATGCTAACAGAAATTCCTTAATGTCCTTGATCTCTACCAAGAATTGGAAAAATAGTATGTCTAGTTCCACTGCTATTGCTAGTCAATCTCAGTGCATAATTCAATATATGTGCTGTTTTTCCTTTGTATGCATAGCTCATGACATTAAGAGGCTCCGTGCTGGAAGATGCTATCCCTTCTACTGCAAAGCATTGCACAGCCAGGGGACTTCCCCTAAAAGAAGTGCTGGAGTATGTGGTTCCAGAGCTGAATATCCATTGCTTAAGGCTAGCCTTCAACACTCCAAAAGTCACAGAACAGCTTATGAAGCTTGATGAGCAAGGGGTAAGTGCAGAGTTACAGAATTAAAAAAATTATTGTAATCTGTCAGATTATTGCTATGAGTTGCAAAGTGATCTTTTAGTTTTATATGATTAGAGTAAGTCTGTTGAAATGCCTCATTTAAGCTAAAAGTTGTCATCTGTGGGGAGAGTTATGTTGCATTTATTTACCCCAACTTCTGCAGAATATTTGGGATGTATAAAATCAAGTTCATTTCTCTGGGTAGCCTAAAGTTTTAGATTAATGTTATGGCAGTTGTTTATTTAAATTTCCTTTAAAAGAGACTACATTATTGTTTTTCAAAGATTGTGGGAAGGAGGAGTCCTGTTTTTCTTATTGCTGTTATACTAAGAAGAAAAGTCTCCCATGATGCTAAATGTTTCACTGTAATACTGCATTGGCTAAACCATGACCAGGGTGCTGCCTGTCTTGTTTTGTTGTGTTGGTGTACTTTTTTCCTCTCCCCTGGAACAAACTACATGGCAAAATATTCTAAGGCTTTCTTCATATGAATCATTTTTAATGAGGTGATAATCTTGTCTTTTAAAGATGGGACCAAGGCTCATTAGCACTACAGCTTTGACTTGGCAAAATGGAAGTCCATGACTCAAGTTAATGTTATGATTATAAACTGAAGTAGTGACAATTTATAGCTATGTGCATGCCTCAGTCCTCACTTGGAGCCTCTCTTTCCATGCCTCTTGAGTGGATGGACCCAGGATGGGGGACTGGGTTCCTCCCACTGTAAGAGAAGATCGTGCTCATGGCCACCTGATGAACCTGAACATGCATAAGTCTGGGGGACACAATGGGATGCATCCCAGAGTTCTGAAGGAATTGGCTGATGGAGTTGCCAAGCCACTCTCCATGGCATTTGAAAAGTGATGGCAGTCAGGGGAAATCCCGGGAGACTGGAAGAGGAGAAACATTGTATCCATGGGTAGAAGGGAAGATTCCCTGGGATCCATCACCCTGTCAGCTTCCCCTCTGTGCCTGGGAAGGTCATGGAACAGATCCTCCTAGAAGCTCTGCTAAGGCACATGGAGGGCAGGGAGGTGGATTTGAGGCAGCCAGCACAGCTTCAGCAAGGGCAAATCCTGCCTGACCAACCCAGTGGCCTTCTATGATGGAGTGACTACATCAATGGGCAAAGGAGATGTTACGGGTGTTGTTTTTCTGGACTTCTGTAAAGCCTTGGATGTGATGCCCCACAGCGTCCTTCTCTCTGAATTAGAGAGAGATGAATTTGATGAGTGGACTGTTGGATGGATAAGGAATTGGTTGGATGGTCACATCCAAAAGGTAATGGTCAACGGCTCAGAGTCACGGTGGACATCAGGGACAAGTGGTCTATCTTGGGTTCATAGTGGGATTTAGTATCTTCATTAATGACAGATGAAGAGATTAGTGCACCCTCAGCAATTCAGGAAGCTGAGTGGTGCAGTTGCTATGGCTAAATGATGGGATCCCATCCAGAAGGACCTGGAAGAGCTCAAGAAGTGGCCCCACAGGAATCTGATGAGATTTAAGATGACCAAGGGCAAGGTCCTGCACCTGCATTCTGCACCTCTGGTATTCACAGGCTGGAGACTGAACAGATTGGGAGCAGCCCTGCTGAGGAGGACTTGGAGGTGCTGGTGGGTGAGAGGCTGGACATGACCCAGCCATGGGCACTTCCAGCCCAGAGAGCCAAAAGTGTCCTGGGCTGCGTCCAGAGCCCCGTGGGCAGCAGGGCCAGGGAGGGGATTCTGCCCCTCTGCTCTGCTCTGGTGAGAGCCCACCTGCAGGGCTGCACCAGCTCTGGGGGCCAGCACAGGAAGGACAAGGACCTGTTGGAGAGAGTCCAGAGGAAGCCACCAAGATGATTAGAGGGACAGAGCATCTCTGCAGTGAGGAAAGGCTGAGAGAACTGGGGTTGTTCATCCTGGAAAAGAGGAGGCTTGGGGTGACCTAATTGTGGCCTTCCAGGACCTGAAGGGAGCCTGTAAGAAAGAGGGAGAGGGACTTTTTGCAAGAGCACAGCGTGACAGGACAGGGGGAAATAACTTCAAACTGAAAGACAGTAGGTTTAGATTAGGTATAAGAATAAAGTTCTTTACTCTGAGGGTGATGAGGGCTGGAACAGGTTGCCCAGAGAAGCTGTGGATGCCCCATTACTGGAGGTGTTCAAGGCCAGGTTGGATGGGGCTGTGAGTAGCTTGCTCTAGTGAGAGATGTCCCTGCCCATAGCAGGGGATTGGAGCTGGATAATCTTTAAGGTCCCCTTCCAACCCAAACCACTCTGATTTTATGGCATCTAACAAAACTGTGAGGTTAAATTATCCTTAGTTCATATCCTATATGTTATTAAGCTCCCATCATATGGCTTTCTAATACTTAAACTTTTGAAAATCATTAAGGGCGAGTGATAGTTGAATTTTTATCTGCATCAAGGTATTTTCTGTTTTTGTGGTAATGAAACAGTTTGACACTTCTAGCAAAAAAGATAAGTGCACTCTGTACTAATTAGAAGTTGCATTTTTTTCAATTCTGAGCTAACAAAAATTGGGTAGCAGCTGCTCTACTAATTAAGTGCACAGAATGTTGCTCACTTCTTGCTGAGTGTCACACTGTTTCATTACAGCATGAATAGGTGCCTGTTTGATATAGCAGATAAAATGTTTTGGAAATTTAAGAGTTAAGATTATAGAGTCACCTTAGCCTGACTTAGTCATTAAATTTCACCCAGGAGTCCCTTCACTGAGCCAAATGTGTATGCATCAGTTTTCATTAGAGTAAGATGTCTTTTTTATATTTGAGTGAGGTCTTAAATTAGTTGCTTGTTTTCATATTTAAAAATTTACACTTCTTTATTTAAATTTATCTGCCTTTAGCTTTAAGACTTGTGATATTTTTCTCTGCTACATTTTAAAAGTCATTTTGGTGTGAGATCTTTTTTCCAGCAAAGGTTTTTGTATGTAGTGATTATATCATCTGTTGGTCTTGTTTATGATAAACTAAACAGATTGCACTTTTCAAGTCTTTCACTACAACATATTTTCTCTGCATTTCATATCACTCTTATGGCTGAGCTCTGAATCTTCTACTCTTTCAATATCTGCATATGTCATTCAGTGCTAGAATTAGAATATTTTTCTTGCCCTAGTTTTGTACTGGTAGTGTCTGTGAAAGTTTCTTGTTCCTTACTTCCTCTTACATTGCTAGAGTGGTAACATCTGCTGTTCGTACATATGGTCCACACTGCTTGTCACCTACCTGTTCTTTTATTGGATTTATTAAAATGCATCAGTTTGAACAGTTATGTGTTAAACAGCAATCCAATAATTTCCTAGGGCTGCACTGGCTTCTTTGCTAATCACCCTCTACTAATCTTTGTCTTGAATGCAGAGCTCATGGTAGGTTACTGTAAGTTTGCTTCCAAATATGATTTAAAAATTTGAATATTAGGGCAATTACTGATTTATTTCAGTTGAAGCTAATCTTTATTCTTCATGCACAGAAATACTGTGAAATGTCACTTGGTTCTTAATATAATTCCTAGTTCATAATATAAACTTGCTGACTGCTTAAATCCAAGCTATACTTTCTGCTGTCTCTACTGGGTGCTAGATAAATACTTTGCACTTTTCCCATGTATATAAATGTAAATACTTTCAGATTATTAAAATGAAGATGATACTTTAGTAGTTTTGCCACAACAGAATTCATGCTTCAACTTCTTTTTTAGCTTTTTCTTGTAGTTAATACACTTCTAAGGACTGTAGGTTTATCAGAAGGAGGTCTAATAATGGGGACTGTATGCTGTTCTCCAGATCTGCTTTTTGATTCAGAAATGCCAACTTGTGTTGTCCTTAAGGAATTTTTTTTTTTTAAAAATTAGCAAATCTAAGAACACAGCTAGAAGGCATATCCTGCTCTTTGCATAGCCCTTGTTCAGTTTCTTAGGCTGACATTATCAAAGCAATAAAGCATGGTTTGTTTGCTTGCTCATTGGTGCTGCGTATCCCATTTATGCTTATGTCCTTGAAAATATTTCCTTCACCTAAAGTTGAAGTTTAAATAGTGCAAGTGTGCTTCATATTTTCTTTGTCCTAACTTCTTTAAGTGAGATTACTAGAAGCTATTGCAGGTGATACCTGAATGGGCCAAGACAGAACCTGCTACTGATGGTATGGAGAGCGACGGCAGTTGTTCCAGCAGGAATGGCAGCAGTGCCACCTCTCACCACCCTTTCTTGCTCCCTTCCTCTCTCCTCTCTCACCATGTCTCAGCAGGAGGCACTGGAACAGATTGCCAAGCTGGGCATGTCCCATCCCTGAAAGTCTTAAAAGTCAAGTTGGATGTGCATTTGAGCAAGTCTGGTCTAGTAGAGCAGACCTGGTCTAGTAGAAAGTGTCTCTGCTGCCCACATCAGGACTTTAGAAACTAGGTGATCCTTAAGATCCTTCCAACCTAAACCAGTTCATGATTTTGTGCTGTACTTGAGTTTTGTCATAAGAAATTTGGACATATACAGAAGATGCAAGTCAGTGTTTCAGACTATAAAATAAAGGCTATTCTGTAGTGGGGAAAAAAGAAGCAGCCTAGAACTGTGATTTACCATATGTAATGACTCCTGCTAATAGTTTATCCTCATCATCATTCATCCTTGGTAGTAAAGGAAGAATGCAGTAAAATAGCAATTTCCAGAGTTTTTGAATTTTAAAATTTACTTTCTTTAGAGACAGAGTAGGATCACTTCTGAGGGCCTTTAAATTATCCCATCATAAATACAATAGGTTAAAATGAGTGAATTTCAGTTTAATGATGTGTCCACATAGTCCTAGCAAGTTCGAAATCCTTTGCCTCATGGCTTGGGATAGAATCTGCTGAGAGCAAATTACAGTATATTCAGATAACTTTGCTTCCGGTGCCCTTGCAAATTACTGTTTTCACTTCACGCTAACATGTAGCTGAAATGTGTAAATCTCATGCCAGTTGTGATAGATTTTCTTACAATTTCATTCTGGCACATGTGGTTAGTGTTTATTTGAATAGAGCCTCTGCAAAAATTCATATGTGGGAGGGAAGATTATTTACCATGCAATAAGGAGGCATTTCTACTGGATGAATTACATGCACAAACTCCAAGGCTCTCCCTTGTGCTCCTTCAATCAGAATTCCTGCCTGTGAAATTGGTTTTGGAGACAGCAGTAAATGGCTGTGGATGCTGCTTTCTTCTCTTCTGTGACTTGTCTATCTGTAGTCCAGATGTAAATAATACCAGTGTATCTCTTTTTTTTTTGTGTGTGCATGTGTATCAATTTGGAATTGGCAGAAACAGTTTGCTTTGAGGAATAACAATTACGGTTGGGTAGAAAATCACTTTATTTACATCTTCAGCTTCTGCTGAAGATTTTTATTTCCATTTTCCTTCTAACTACCAAGTTAGAGGGAAAATGGAAATAAAAAGCACAAGTGTATTTGAAGATCTATGTTAGTAAATAGTACCTTCAAGGTATGACCAGCATTTTTCAATTTAGCTGGGTTTTTTTTGTTATTATCATCATATTTAAGTCAGGGAGGAGCAATGGAATGTTGTGGAGTCTTTCATCATTGCTAACAGATGAATGTGCTAACAGGTGAATAATTTCTGCCTTCTCTTTGAAATGAGAGAGGTTTCATTTGGTCACTTGCTGAAGAAACAAGTACATGACGTACCCCATCTTTCTGCGTGGAAGGCTTAGCATGGGATGGCAGCCGTGGTAGCAGTCAGTGAGTGTCAGGTTTGTGGCTCAGCCCGGCCATGTAGCTCAGTGTTGGACATTCACTCGCAAGCTTCTGTGTTGTCCTCTTGGAAATAAACAATATTCATGTTTCTTTCACTTCAGAAAGCATTTTGGCATCTTCAGATTATATCTGCCATTATTGAGGCAGTTACAGTAGAAAACAATGAGAGTATTTGGAACTAGACTAACTTCTGAAATTAGACTGAATACTAGGTATCTTTTTATTTGTGAATTGTGGATTTATGAAAACCTGGGAGGTGAATTCAGTGCCTAAGTTGCTTCATCACTTGGTATACACATAAAATTTTAATCTGTTTCTTTTTGCAGTTAAGTTACCAACTTAAGGTGGGTATCATGTACTGCAAAGCTGGGCAAAGCACAGAAGAGGAAATGTATAATAATGAGTCAGCAGGTCCGGCCTTTGAGGAGTTTCTTCAGCTCTTGGGAGAGCGAGTTCGGCTCAAGGGATTTGACAAGTACCGTGCTCAGCTGGATACAAAAAGTAAGACTTTTTAATTCTTTTTTCCCCCCCTTGAGTAAAATGCTTGATATTGTTGCTAACTGCCTTTTTGAAGAGTTTTTAAAATTAACCTCTTTGTTGTAGGAAGGCAGTTGCTTAATATAAGTGAAAGCAGAGCACATGCGTAATTTAGCTGTATTCATATAGTCTCTCAACTCTGATAATTGGATTTTTGCACTGATTTGGTATGAAATTATCAATAAAGCTACAACAAGAAACCAATAATTATGGAACAATTACTGGTATTGCAAATCTATCATCAGTGTTTTGTCTTAAGGTTAATCAATACAGCTGGTATGTCTTTTAAAAAATTATATGCCTATAGACTGTTTCCAAAATGGTTTGTGAACCCATCTGCGTCACTTCACCTTGAAAAGTTGATATACTGCTTTTCTGGTGTCTGTTGCATGCAGTTTTTCTTCTAGGCAGTTTTGTCTTAGTCATCCTGTCAAATGTATTCCTCCCTCTGTGCTTTTTCTTTTTTGAGTTATGGAAATTAAACTGGATTTGGCAGCTATGTTATCAGCTCTAACTGTAAAACATATTGCAACAAAATGCAGTGATAAGATGATCTTGGGTGACCGTAACTATAAAAGAAACTCCCTGCATTTGGAATCAGTCATGTGAAGTACCTGTTTATCAGCTAGCACATGCTGCATATAATTTGTAGATCTGTTTAAATGGGGAAATTTTGTCTTGTATTCATTTTCTTTGAGTAGTGGAGCTAACCAGTTCCTATGGAGGTCTTTTGCTATTTTGCTCACTTGTAGCAAAGGAAATGAAATAAGGAGTTTGATTCATGAAAGCTGAAAAACATTCATCAGCTTTAGTGCAGCAGAAGCTGTGATCTTTTCATGGGTCTCCTGGCATAAAGAAAGTACCTTGCTGTGCTTTAATGTTCCATCATTCTATATTCTGTCCTTAATTCCGAAAGCAATTGCATTGCCATCTCCTTAGGCTGTTCTTGACCAGTCTGATCATCAATCCTCAGAGGGTTCTAAAGCCTTCTTTGGCTTTAAACCTAAATTAATACCTATTTTGCACATATTTAACATTGAGCCTGCTTTTTTTTTACTTGCAATACTTATATTCCCTCTGTTGTAGTTCCTCCCTTGAGAGCATTCATAGACACATAGAATAGTTTGGGTTGGAAGGGACCTGAAAGATGTCTCATTTCAACTTGCAGCCATGGGCAGGGACATATTCCACTAGAGCAGGTTGCTGAAAGATCCATCCGACCTGGCCTTGAACGCTTCCAGGGATGGGCCATCCACACGTTTTCTGGGCAACCTGTTCCAGTGCCTCACCACCCTCACAGTAAAGAATTTCTTCCTAATATCTAATATAAACCTGCCTTTCTTCAGTTTAAAGTCATTTCCCCTTGTCCCATTGCTACATGTCCTTGGGAGAAGTCCCTCATCAGCCCTCTTGTAGGAAATACTTGTAATTCTCAAGGTGATTTTTTCTTTTGATCAGCACTGAACTGTCATTTTATTGGTTATAAAATGAGCTAGGTCAAAAATCAAATGGGTATGGAAAACAGAGAAAACATTTAGCTTCTGGTTTTATATTGTGACTTTGTTACTTTCAGTTGTTAAAGCAAGATCCTGTGACAGCACATTTCTCTGTCTCAGGATTTTTCGTAAAAGTACACAGAGAGAAAAAAAGAGAAAACAATTTGTATTTCTACTCCTTGTTTTTCCTATGTTGGAATGTACTTAGAGAATTGTTTACCTAGGGTGATTACTTAATTAGATTCTAGTGAAATTGTTTAAGTCTAGTAGTCAGTCAAATCCACCTGTGTCTAGACTCTAAAGAACAGGGTCATGAGTTGTGAGTTAGATATAATAGAGAAAGTAGCATGTAGTTTTAATATCTTCCTTTATATAGTATATTAATGTATTATAACATAGTTATAATAAAGAAATCATTCAACTTTCTAAACTGAGTCTGACATTATCATTATTCCCATTACATTCACATGAATTTACAATAAAGATCCTCTTTTCCCTTTCTTCCAGGTTAATTAAGATGTGGAAAAAAATGGAAAATAACCCATATTTTGGTGTCAGTCCACACCACTGGTTTCTAGTATGTGTAAATGCTGTATGATTGAGTTGATTCATCTGCTCAAATATACCCAAGAAAACTGTAAATGTCTTCTAAGCACTTTTGTATTTTCTTCTGAACAGCAGAATTTTCCACGGATGTTTCGAATTCCTTGTTGTTGCTTCTGACTTGAGGAAAGAATATTGTCAGGCTTTGAGTTTATGGACTAGCACCTCTTGAATGGAACTTTTAAATTGACTGACTCACTCCTGGTTTTGACAGTTATTTTCTTGTAATGAAGGTTTCTCCTCCATGTTGAGAGCTGGCTTATCTTTTTCACATTGCCCAGCAGACCCACTCAGCTCCATTCTGTATCTAAAAATACAAAGAGTCTTTATGTGAACACTTCAGTATGACCATAGAGGACAGGAAATCCTCTGAGTGGAAACTGCTGCTTTCATGAAGGATTACCTACGTTATCTTTCAAAGTTTACACCCTTACATATGTGGAAACTTATCAGCCAGAACTGCTTAAGAACTCTTTTAAGTTGTTTGAAATCTTTCAGGTTAGATTGCCTGTAGGATTACTGAGAAAACACATGACTACTTGTGAGCATGTATGAGTTCTTAATGAGTAGGTCTGGACAGCAGCAAATGTGAACAATAGCAGCAAACATTTCTAATTTGATCTTGATGGTGGTATGTTCTCCTTTCTGCCAGTGTGCAAAGTACAGATGGAAATGCTGAAAGAGAAGGTGCTTTGGGAGCACAACACTCAGCACTTTGGATAGCTGCATTTGGAAACACTTAAAGCATATTCTTCACAGGATATAGGGGAAAAACACACTTAGTGGTAGAGCAAATGTTAAAGACCAGAGATGGTCACAAGAGCTGCATCTCAGGTGTGGGGAATATATGTAGTGCAGAATATAGTCAGGTAGGTACTCTAAGTCAGCAGTCAGAACTTTTGCGTTGGCCTTAACACAGAGACCAGCAAAGGAGGGGGTTGTGGGTTTTTACTGTGATTTAGGTTTATAGGTTTTGCTGAAACAGCTAGGTCTACAGCTAAGAACTGAGCTTCTCCATCTTCCAGCTCTATGCCCTTTTGTTGCTAGACAGCCCTGTCTTGAACTAGTTCTTGTAGTCTCACTACTCAGGAAATTTTCCTGCACAAGAATTGTGTTCAGTGGCAGCACAGTTGATTGCAAAGATGTGCTTAAAAACAAATGTCTGTTCATTGGCTTGTCAGAAAGGTCAAGACTACTTGGCTAGTTTCTGTACCTTTGAAAATATTTAGCAAGCTGTGGAAAGTAGTTGCATGATGTAGGACATGAAAAGATTTTTCTCTGCGAGGAGATGAGCTGATTTGTATACGTACTCTTGGAAACACAGTATTTTTAATTTTTTGCAAATTTAGAAAAGTAAAGTTGCTCTAGCAAAAGGCAATTTCAGAACAGTTATTCTTAGAAATTTTTAGAGTCCTAATTAGTAAGTGTCCATAACAGAGCCAATTCCTTAAAAGGAGGTATCTCATGCATACTACTAACTGAAATCCTATTTAAGTGTATTGCATCCTTCAAGGGCTTTTGTTTTGGATCTCTGCCAGTATCACTGTGAAAAAGAGATGCTACTTCTCAAGTTTTGTTTGTTTATTTCTGGAATTACCAGAGGGGAAACAGTCTATCTCCTGGCAGCCTGCAAACTTTGGATAGCAAATAGAGCTTGGAAATGTCACCTATCCCACAGTGACTAGGAAGCTTATGGGCATCACTTTAAAGTAATAAACATCACAGTGATCTTTCAAATAATAACTTCAGTAATTTTACTTTATTTTCTAGTTGCAGTGCATGCTTTATTTCCCTCCCCCCCACTTAGTCTTGCTTCTCAATATTTTAAATTGGTAAGTGGGATCAGCTTGATAATGCTAGGCCTGGTAAGAAGGATTGTGTGTCCAACAGAGTGGTAGTGTGGTTGATAGGGGAAGTAAAGGAAGTTGATTAATATGACCTGGGAATTTTATAATTTATCAATTTGACAAGATTGTAAACTAAGCTAATAATAGTAGGTTTCCATGATAAATGTTTATATACTGCATGATTTTCTGATTAAGACATCAGAAGAATATAAAACCATAAGCTATTAAGTAGATAATAAAATTTAGGCAGTGAATGGACTTTGAATTGACATTTCATGTATGGGTTGTCAAGAAACCCTGATGTTTGTAATTAAATAATATAGATAGATTACCTTCTTAACTTGCACTATATAACAGCTTTCCAACCTTGTGGAAATAATGATAGACTTGCTCTTGGGTCTGAGGTGTCTGTTGGGAGACCAACAAATCTTAAAATGTTAGGTTACTTAGGAAGCAGAAATAGGGATGAGGGGAAGTCCATCTGCATTTATCTGCATTTGTGTTACACATATACTTTTGGATATTATGGAAGTTGATCATGAGTGCTTGGTGTAATGCTTGTGTATGACATAAGAGAAGTGTTGACAGCTGCTGGCAAAGCAAAGGTAAAAGGGAGAGACATTAAGCTCTGAAAATATTTGTTCTTATGCTTTTTACTGTGAGCCCTACTGCAGTTTGTAGTAATGGTTGTCCTGCCTTATCGGTGTAATTTATTTTTCATTCTCCTACAATTTCTTGCAATGTTTTTCTTTGAAACAGGGAGTCAGATTCTCTACTCACAACGTTTTTTTAGAGTTTTCTAGCACAGAGGTTAAACTGCTGTAGAAGAGGCTGACAAAGTCCTGTGGATTCAGTCAGCAGCATGCTGGTGGTTGTCAGCCAGTTTTGAGCACTATTGGAGTTAGGAAAAAAAAACCACTTCAAATGTGAGTCTGTTAATCTTTGTGAATATAGCTGAGAATCGTTGGAAGGACAGAAGACTAAGGAGGTTTTTTAGAGATAAGTGATTGGAAGGGAAAAAGGGTGAACTACTCAGCTAAGTGGCCAGATCCAGTAATGGAGCAAGGCTGGGAAAGCATCATGAGTAACTGTGCCACAAACTGGTGGCCAGAGAGGATGTCTGCAGTGTAAAAAGGTGCTAATGAATTTAAACATCCCTTAGGCCTCAAGATTGCTGGCTTGCAGTTTTGACCCTAAAATGATGGATGTTATTCCAGAACACAGTCTTGAAATTTATTGCAATAGCTGTGATTTGGTTTAAAACAAATACCCTGCCGTTGTGGTGGTGTACTTCAGGAAAAGTATTCTGGACTTCAAAAAGCTGAATGGTGAGAGAGATGCACATACTGCATATGGGCTTCTGTTAGTAGTTGGATTTGCATAGGAAAGATTTAAACTGTGAAGTGCTTGGAAATTGGAATTATTAAATGTGTCATTTGGTTTATAGCCTGATTATTTAGTTGCAAAATCAGTGCTGTTCTCAGAAAACATTTTTCTGCCTAAAATTAAATCCTGCCAGGAACGTTGAAAGCTTGGCTTAAATCTGTAGGTGTTCTATAATACTTCTGGTCAGAATTGCTTTATTCTATTCCCCCAATACCTTTTGACTCCGTTCCCCTCTTTTGGGGCCTGCCTTCCCGTCTCACTTACCTATCTTTTTGCACCGGCTCCTCCTCTTTTCCAATTATTTGTCATATTTTTATATGCTCTGTTTCTAAAAGGTGATGTACAAATCAGTGTATTTACTGTTCAGCAGATAAAGCTGTTACAAAGTTGCATTGATGTTTAGGTGACTTTTGGGTGTATCTGCCTTCTTGGGTGTGCACTCCAGTGATCAGGCAGAGGACAGAGGTTGCTGTGAACACAGTGCAAAATGAAATTATCCCCTTTCAGCTGTCCTGCAGTTCTAATCAGCATTTAAAAGAAAATTATTATCATATTTAATATTAATATTAAATTATTATTGTAATATTTATATTATATGAATATTTTCTTTCTAATTCCCTTTTTATTATAGATAGAGATTTTGTGCTTTCAAATAATCTATGTGGCTATAATGTAGCAAACTTTCCAGTTCATTTTACAGATAATTTTGTGTTTCACTTACAGTAAAGCTACCTCTATTATTCTGAATATGACAAGGAACAGGCTCCTCAACATTTATATTTAAAATCTAGATAAATAAACTGTATATTTATGTTACTGTAAATGCATCACAAATCTCAAATCTGTTATCTTCTTAGTAACATGATCTCTCTGCTAATGAAAATGCCAAGAAACGGTTTTTAACAGCTTTTTAAAATACATTGTTATAAATAGCTGGGATTATATAATTTAGTAGCATGTTTATATAACTTCAAATAGCCAGAATGCTTTGTTCCATAGATAAAACTTAATTATTTTTCAAATGGTGTGTGAAAGCAGGCTTTTTGTGCTGTGGATAGAAATTGTATTTAACAGTGCATACTCACTATTTCATTTTTAAATGTGCTTCTGCTTAAATAAATGGCACATTTTTCAAGGTCACTTTTTAGAGTGAAAGAAAGTGAAAACAAGTTCACAATTTGTCTATAATCAAGTGTTGTTTTCAACCAACACTTTGTAAACCAAGTAATATCCTCCTCTTCATTTTTCTTTCTAAACTTCATTATCCTAGGTTTTATCATTTTCTCTCCACATGGAAGTCTGTCCATCCCCATTTAATTATTTCTGTGGCTTATTTTTGGATCCCTTATCTTTCTTCTGTAGCTCATTTTTAAATAAGGTGGCCAGAACTCAAAACAGATGAGATTATCTTAGATTAATATACCAGTATCATAATGTAATTTTTGTGGGCTTTTTTCATCCTCAGTTATAAGGATGCTGGGATCCTACTTGGGGTTTTGACTGCTCCTGTCCATAAAGCAGCTGCTCTGGTGAAGGTGCTACCTGATTTCATTACAGTTAATTTCAAGTCCTGATGTTTATGCTTAGGATAACTCATCCTGTTGTTGTGTGTTATAGCTCCTTTGCTGTTTATTATGTGCTTGATGATGGTATTAATTTTCAGTATCTATCTGCCTTCCTTGCTGAAGCCTTTTCACATTCCTTACAGTTCAGTTTCATTCTGAGATATTGGGCGGATATTTTATAACTGAGAGTTATCTCAGACTTTGTTGTCTCTTTTCATGCTTATGTAGGCTTTCTTCAGGGTCTTTTGGTATAAATTCCCTAATGAGTTTTTGTCTGGGAAAAGTATGCAAAAGTGCACAGGTTGTCTTGATGTGACACTTACTTTGGCAGGTGAATAAACTCTGAATAAGTTCTTACTTGCTGGTTATTTCAGCTAGGATTGAGGATGAAGAAAAGTTCTTGTCTTGGCTGATATGTTTTTTAATAAAAATTAAAGTTTGTTTTTAAACTTATTTTTAATAATACCTTTATTTTGTCTTCTGTAACTGCAGCTGACTCAACAGGTACTCACTCTCTGTACACAACATACAAGGACTATGAAATCATGTTCCACGTTTCTACTATGTTGCCATATACTCCAAACAACAAGCAACAGGTAAGATGGGCCCAGAAGCAGATGAACTATTGAGTATTTATGACAACTTTTATGCATTACTAGCAAAAAAAACACTTAAAGAATCAAAAGTAAAAGTGGCAATCTTTGTGTCAGGGAGATGAGCAAAGTAGATGATCGTAGGTACACCATAGGTTTTTCTCCATTGGACTGTTTTCTATTTAGTTGTGCATTAGTTTGATGTGAATAGTATGCAATGATGTCAGTAGCATATGTCAGAAGGACCACAGTGTACCTGATGATTCTAAAATAATTTTAAACCATCTACAGTAAAGTCAATTGCCCTTTAAAGTTTGCATTCAGCAAATTGCAGTATGCACAGAGATAATGAGTGGGTGGTCCAGCACACTACACAAGAATACGAGCAAAAATCCTTTTGTCAAGATCCTTTTTTTTTTTTTTTTTTTTTTTTTTTTTTTTTTTTTTTTTAACTCCATTATACTGTTTGGGCAGAACTGCTTTGTTACACTGAAGTACCTGGTCTTGTTTAACACTAAGGCACATTGTTTTGTATGATGTATATGCATTTTATTCTAGAAATGGTGCTTTGTACTTCTGCAAATAAAAGAGAGATTTTTGTTTTACAATGGAAAATAACATAGAATTCTTTTCAGTTTGCTTTTGTATACTAAATATTCTACTCCTTTGTAGCTCACCTTCTGTTGTTACTGTAGTCTTGTATTTTTGGAAAGAAGCCTACCAGGAAATTGTTTATAGCATGTCTTAAGGACAATGACAACTAATTTTCAACTTTAAATAGAACCTAGCACTGGCTTGTACAAACGTGTGGACTGGGGATGTTTTTCTGCTTCCATGTATCACTGATTACTCTTGATACTCACAGGAAGTGTTTTTCCCCTTTGTTTAGCTTAAAATTTTCACTTACAAGTTTACCCTCTATGCTACATATAGAAATGAAATGGTTACAAAAACAACCATGCCTGATATATATTAGGTGAACAACTAATTCTGGTACTTGTTATATACGTCTCAATTGTTTCAGTTTCCAACTTGAAGCATCACTTGGGGAAAGAAAATGTACAATAGTAATTTATAATAATGAGAAATAAATTATTGGAAAACTGTGAGAAGTCTGTTTTAACCTTTTTTTTTTTTTTTTCCCCCCACATTAAAGCTTCTGAGAAAACGCCACATTGGAAATGATATTGTGACAATAGTTTTCCAGGAGCCTGGAGCACAACCGTTCAGCCCAAAGAACATCCGATCCCACTTCCAGCATGTCTTTGTCATTGTGAGGGTGCACGGTCCCTGCACTGACAGTGTGTGTTACAGGTAGCTATTGCTGCACTCACTGAGCACATCAGTGCAAAGCCAGCTGTCATTCTTCTCTGAAATTCTCCAGTAGGGAAATGTCATGAAACATGAAGGTCAGGGAGGTTTTGAGTCATGTGAACTTAGAATTCTTTTAAAGAGTAAATAGGCACACAAATATGTAGATGAAACACGCCCAGTGAGGAGACTGCTGCTGTCAGCTGTGAGTACAGACACACACACACACATGCACATACACATGCATATCAAGCACTTGGAAGTTATTTTAGAATTGCCTTCTCACTTCTTTTTTATTCTCTTCATTAAGAGTATGCTAGAAGAATATTTTTGCATAGATAGAAATAGAACAAAGGTTAAAAAAAAAAAAAACACTTTCACTTTTTGCTTAGATAATTCGGTCATCTAGTGCATGCTCCATTTTCAATATTAAGATAGTGAAAAAGTGTGACTTAACCTTTCAGGAGGAAGCTAAGCTCTCTGAAATATTTTCATTTGCTATCTCATTTCAGTCCAACAAAGAAATGATAGAGAATTATGCAGCAAAAAATAAAGGCTTAACGTGATCTCAAAGTCAATATAATTAAAATAGAAAATGGTAATTGATAGTAACATGTAATAAAGCACTACAAGATGATATTCCTGTTTATATAATTTTTAAACTAAATTACAACCATATAGAAATAATGTTTCTGAGTTACACTGTTTTACTATCAATGAAAGTTCTTACCTTTGTTATTTATGTGCGGAACTCTTAAGAGTATTTTCATTGTTACATGTTGACTGATCTCTGAAAACTTCTATAAAGCATTTTCATTTAAAATTTGAAATGTCAGGCCAGTGGATTTAGAGTATGTATCTTGAAATGAGGTAGCCTTAGAATTAACTTGTTTTTGCTGAAATACAAATGTTCACTTAAGTATTTTATTAAGGCTAGTGCTTATTTAGAGGAAAATCTAAGACTGCTGTGTATGAGTTGCTGTATTCTTTATTTTTTGAGTACATATAGATGGGTTAAAGGCTTTTCCCTACTCAGAAGATTTCGGTAAAGTTCACAGAGCATTTCTGAAATTAATGCTGAACTTTGTATATGTATTAACTCTCCTGGACTAAGAATGTTCATGTGGATACTCTTTTCAGACTGCTTATTGAAAAATTCAATTGTTGCATAATTTATGTGAACACAGCTTTTCTTAAACTCTTAGATATATGTTTCAGCTCTTATCCTGTACAGAAAGTGATTTTCAAGCAAAGGGAATGTAGGAAATGCATCCACAAGGGCTGCAGATGCATCTTCCACTTGAATTGCATATTAAAACATAGATCTGCTTTTGTCTGTTACTTTAAGTAATATGGCTGCATATATTTTATTTCTTTTAAAAGGTGTAGGAAGGATTGATACTTGCTAAACTGTAATAAATTCAAGTATCTGAGGGTTCTATTTTTTATCTTCAGACTCCTGAATCACCTCATTTTTCCAGTGTGTGTAACTATAAGGGCTGGAACCTCATTGGTTGCTTAATAGTAATTTTGGCTTTAGTGATGGTACATGCTTAAGTTTTAAGGGGAGGGGAAACAGGTGTGGAAAACAGTTGGGAGTATGTCAGTGTTCATTTTGATACACAAGACCACCAAGACATTGTATATTTTCTGTATTGTCTTTAAGATTGAAATACTATTTTTTCCTGTCCTCTCAATGCAAAAACTTGATTTCAATTTGTAGAATTCTATTATGAAAAGTTTTTCTAGGAGACTTTTCAAAGTAAGTTTGACCTCTTTTTCACTGAATTATTTGGAACAGTTTCATGGATTCATAATTCTAGACAAAACAGGAAACCATATAGCATAAAAATGTACTGGAGTTTATATTTAAAAACTACATAAAAGGAATAAAGTCAAGCACTGTCTTGGCCAGTGATTCTCTCTCCCAGCTAAGATAAACAATATTTCAAAAGTCTGGCATCTCTGAGCATTGCTCACTTTTTAAAACTTCTCTAGCATGTGTTAAAGATTGAATTCTTATCCCTGTGATTCATGACACTGAAAACTGAACCAAACAAAATCTTACTGGTAGTTTCTGGTAGGTTTTCACTGCATCCAGTAATTGTGTTTAACACTTGGGCTTCCATTTCTTACTAACAGATCCTTCAGGACCACTAGAGATAAGTCAGTTGCTTCATGAGCACCCCCTGTTGCATACTTGGAGATATACTAGTATACATTGGGAGGACATATGACAGTAATGACATTTTCAATATCAGTTGCCAGAAAATATAGTAATTGAAAAAACAAACAAACAAAGGAAAAAAACACCCCAAGCAATTCAGAACAGCAAAGCAAAACAAACAAAACACCCTACCACTCAAAACCAGAAGATACGGTTGTAGATTGGGTGACTTAATTTTTATTTTTGGTGTTCCTATATGCTCCCTCAAAATATATACTCTGAAATCTTAGTTACTGATTTTTTGGAGGGAATTTCTCTGATTATCTTTAAGAATTCAGATAAAATCAAAATGTGGAAACAATACCAGCCTGTGTTCCAAGTAAAACACCACATACTTTCCTAATGTGGTCAAGTTTTATCCTATTCTTCTTTATTTCCATTACCATGGTATCTTGGCCAAAGTTAGTTAATGATTTTTTAGATCTAGTTACAGATATGTGGTAAATCCTAGTTTGGACCATTGGAACGTTTCTTGTCACAAAACCATCTAAGTAGAGTTTCAGTCTCTTAGGATAGTTAGCCAAGTGAATGATACTGGATTGGAATGTCAAACAACTCTCATGTGATTTATATCACAAGAGAATTGACAACTGAGAATCACTAAGCTGGTCCGTGTTGCTAAAGGCAATCCTATTGTCAGTCCATCACTTGGTGCAGGAACTAAAAGGAAGAGTTGAAATAGAACAGATTTGTTTCTACAGTGTATCTCTGAACTTCTCAGAAGTTTCTTATTTCTGGTATTTTCAGAGTTGTCTTCTATCACTGGCATGCAATATCAGCTAGTGAGGTTTTCAGTCCAGAAATGTAAAACATTTATGTGATGTATATATGCATCACAGTCACCAGATGATTTTTGCAGTGGAACTGGCCTTGTAGGATGACTTCATTGCCTTTATCTTTTTAATGTGTTCATTTAATCTACATTTCTAGTGTTGATCACACAATTGGCACTGCTTTCAGATGAGCTTTTCAGCATTGAGTAGCTACATTCTGAGCTAGCCTTTCTCCTAGTGTGAGTTAGAAATTTTCTTTTTATACCAAACCCAGACAAAATTCACAACTGCCATACATGAATGATTACTTATAAAAAAACCCCTCAAATTTTGTACTTGATGCTCTTTTTAAGCCATGGGACTGGGAATGACTCAAAAACGTCTATATGTAAAAAAAGTGGCTTTCTGTTTATACAGTATAGGGGGCATAACCTCCACACTGGGCAACACTAATATGTAAATTTAGGTGTACTGCTGAGAGAATAATAGAAAAATTGAGGGAATGTATTGTCTGTAAGCAAAAACTGCTGAATTTGCCTAGAGTGAAACACTGTTTCTTATTCTTTTATTTCATTTAGTGTTGCTGTGACAAGATCTAGAGATGTACCATCCTTTGGCCCACCTATTCCAAAAGGTGTGACGTTTCCTAAATCAAATGTGTTCAGGGACTTCTTACTGGCCAAAGTCATTAATGCAGAGAATGCTGCTCATAAATCAGAAAAGTTCCGTGCGATGGCCACCAGGACTCGGCAAGAATACTTGAAAGACTTGGCAGAGAAGAATGTCACCAACACACCCATTGACCCTTCTGGCAAGTTCCCCTTCATCTCGCTTGCTTCAAAGAAGAAGGAAAAGTCTAAACCTTATCCAGGAGCAGAAATCTATAGTTCTGGTGCTATTGTCTGGAGTGTCCATGCAAAAGACTACAGCAAGGGTATGGAAATAGACTGTCTCCTAGGCATCTCTAATGAGTTTGTAGTCCTCATTGAACAGGACACTAAAAGCGTGGTATTCAATTGCTCCTGTCGAGATGTGATAGGGTGGACTTCAACAGACACAAATATCAAAATATTCTATGAGAGAGGTGAATGTGTTTCTTTGGAGAGCTTCATCAGCAACATGGATGACATCAAAGAGATCGTCAAAAGGCTGGAGGTTAGAATGTGTTCTCTTGTTTGGTTCCCCTTCTTTGCTTTCTCCTCTCACCCCTTGGCAAAGTAAAGCTTCAGCTTAATGCCTGGGATTCCTAAAACTGTTAAATTGCTTATTGTGAAATTTATAAGGGCTCTGCTTCTGTTTCTCAAAACTAAATATTGCTTTCACTGTAATCAGATATCAGCTAGTCTCAGCTGGCTCTCTGTGTGTGTGAAAAATGTATTAATGTATTAAAAAGACCGGGTTCTTCAGATGCATAAGTTGCTCCCACACAACAAGGACAGAAGTATCACATTATTTCTTTTCTTTGTTTTCCTTCCCTTTCTCTGTTTTACAGACTTGCTGTATCTTGTTTCAAATGAATCTGCAATATCTTTGAGACTAACTTATTATGTTGCCAGCAGGGTGCAGTCCCAATCCCCACTGCAACCTTCAGAAACACTCTGAATGCATGTGATAAACTAAAAATGCAGTGAATCATGATATCTCCCTATAAAACATCTGTCCATGCTCATTTTATATCCAATTAAGTTATGAAAGAACATGCTACATTTCACTCTTTTCTGTAATTTCACAACTGTAGTTGTATAACGGTTGTATAACAATCAGGAAAAAAGGAAATCTAGGTCCTGTTAAGTTACTCTTGATGACATTGATGCCCATGGTACATGGAAGAGCTGGCATAATCCCCAGTTTACTGTTCTTACTAGCTGCATGCTCTGACTGAGAAGTTATTTTGCCATTTCCTGAAATGCAAAGAGCCAGAAATTGAGAATGTTTTTTGGTTACTAAAGTGTAAAAGACAGAGATGCTTGTGTAACTCCATGTGTTTTTCTGTTATGTGCTACCATGTATCTTCTAAAATTCCTGTGGTTGCAGTAAAAATTCCAAGGCAGAACTTGAGTAACCAGATTCTACTTAGTTTGAGCAACAAGACTCATTTCAGCTGATTATGTACCTAGGATTGCAACATATATCCCTTGATGGTGTCCCACCATCATCCTTGCGAGTCAGTTGTTCAAAACCTGAGCCCCTAAACCTCTGTTAGCCCCAGAGATGTCCCAATGCATTAAATTCTGTCAACATTTCAATTCATTTCAGCTTGTGACCAAGGGTTGTGAAACCGTGGAGATGACTCTGCGCAGGAATGGCCTGGGCCAGCTGGGCTTCCACGTGAACTACGAGGGCATTGTGGCAGACGTGGAGCCCTACGGCTACGCGTGGCAGGCGGGGCTGCGCCAGGGCAGCCGCCTGGTGGAGATCTGCAAGGTGGCTGTGGCCACCCTGAGCCACGAGCAAATGATTGACCTGCTCAGGACATCAGTTACCGTGAAGGTCGTCATTGTCCCTCCCTATGAGGACTGCACACCACGCAGGTATTTTACAGTCACTGTGCTTGCTCTGAAATTGTATCTTGCTTTGTGGGAAGAGCCGCCACAGAGTGCTAGCCTCCAAAAAAAATGCAGTGTAACTATAATACAGCATCCAATATTTTAAGGTTGGAAGAAGAGAGCAGGAAAAACTGCCCATATTCTGTCTCCATGCTGCCTAAATATTAATTGGATATGAAAATGTAATAACATGTGAAGAAGTTCATGGAACCATGGAACTGAACATGGAAATCAAACAACATTTTAGTCGTAATTGTGTAGTTAGCATGCATCAAAATTGATTGTGCATGTTCCTGCCTGCTTTTCCATTTGCTGATAGTTTGTAATGCCTGTGAATATAATTCTTGAAAGCTAGAAATAGATTTACATGCTTCTATTTTCACCATAAGTAAGGCTGTAAATGATGGGGATTTTTCAAAGGTATGGACCTGACCAGAGAAATTGCTGCAAATGGTTATTCTTCTTAACTCCATAGATCTTGTTGCATCTCTCTCACTTCCTGTCTATATTAAGCCTGAAGCTCATGTCATATTGCTGTTTTTATAGTTTAAAGCTGTTGCTTCATCAGAAATAAGCAATAATGTGTGCATTTTTTCTTAACCGCTTTTCCTGAATTCACACTAAAGCTTTTATAATTTTTATGAATTCTCAGTGTTGTCTGTAGCCTTCAGCCACATCACTAAGTCCCAATTGCATGTTTCTGACATCCTGTATTTGTATCCTAGAAATGCTGCTATGTGATTAAAATGGAATGATGTTTAATAAATAAATTTGCCTGCAGGCTAGCTGAAGGCTTAGGATAGGTTTACCAAGAAGCAAGCGTAGTTACCAAAGTTCAGAGGATTCCTTGGAGTGAGAGACTAAGAGGGCAATTTTGCACTGCTGTTTTTTAATCGGTCTATACCTTTGTAGGTGTAATTGCTAAAACTTTGTATGCTTAAGACTGGAGCTGAACTTTAACACATATTTATTATATTGATATGAATTTGTGTCTCTGAGAAAAGACCTGTTATTTGTGTAAAAGAAAAATTCTGTGTTTGTTTTTACTGTATGAAACATGAACTTCTTTGTAAATGCTAGCAAAAGAGGAGCAGAGAGAAAAGTAGTTTTTTGTCCTTTAGCTGTCAGTGGAAAACTGAATACATGTCAGGGATTAAAATGATGAGTGGCATAAGGTCACTCATGAGATACTTGGAAAGCTTTTGTGCAGTATTTAGCAGCCCGAGTAAATGGGAAGTTCAGCTGCAATCATCATAAAAGGATTAGAGCAGAAAAATCAGTGTGGAAAGCACAGATCCTATTATTTCTGAACTAAAATTAAGTACAGCCAAAACCAGGCTTACTTTTAGTATACCCAAACCCATAGCAGTAAGAGAAATGACTGCACTTTTTGAAATACTCAAAGGATTTTTTTGTTGCTGTCTAGTGAGCAAATGTTCATGGTGGGTTATTGCTGTTATAAAATTCCATAAAGCAACTCTTGATCCCCCCATTTACTCTGTCCAAAATCACAAAAGTTCAAGAACTGTCTTAAATTTGTAGCTATCCTACGTATATTACTAGAGACTTCAGTTAAGTATTTGCACAAAGCATTTTCCTTTTGGCAATCAGTTTTCTGCAACTGGAGTCCTTTTGATATATCCTCTGGAGGTCACTGAGTATTTCTACTACAGTAAATTCTGCAGACCATAACTAAAATGAAGATGTGTTCTGCTTGGAATACTACATTTATATGGGAAGCATTCCCTATCCTAATAAATTGGTTGGCATGAAATTGGAGGAAGATCAGGAGTGCAGTTAGATAAGCTGACTTGGCAACAGGCACATGTACAAGGTCAGTAGGAGATGAAAAAATACATCCAAATACCCCAATTCACATTCTCATGCCCTGTGCAGAGGCAAGCCTTGTTGTTAAGTCTCTACTAAACCATGGTTATTAAAACATTGCCACTGAACTCATTTAGTGGGGCTGATTGCTGGCTTTGAAACCAAGGACACAGCCTTAAGAGGAAATGGTGCATTCCTGCTTGCTAAACTGTAAGTACATTGCACGGGGCAAAAGAGAAACCCAAAGTACATATGCACTAGGGAAAGAATAGCAGAGAATAAAACATGAAGAGAAAGGAAAAAACAAAGGACATCAATTATCAATATTCTAGTTCAGTTGTGAGTGGCTTTATCTCCTGTTCATCCTTGTATACCATGCAGTGGATCACATCTGAGTGGCCTTGGGAGACTTTCAGCTGATCTCCATGTGCTTGAGAAGCATGCCTCATGCCTTCCAACTGATAATTTAATTTAGACATTAAGACTAGAGGGTAGACCAGCGTAAAACTACAAAATGAGTATACTGTAGGCTGCAAGACCTTTGCACAGTTTCACTTTGTCTGTTCCTATTAGACCACACAATTTGCTTATGTCAGCATGGCCAGATAACAAGTTCTGTCTTGTTTTCTGTGTTTTTTTCAGGGAAGATATTTCTCACCCCTAATGGTGTAGTTACTTAGAGGAAGAGCTGTGGGTTCAAAGTTTTGCACTGTTTTTTTATTTTTCTTTGCATTAGAGAGTGATGTATGCAGATCAAGTAATCATGATAAAACATACTCATTTAGTGTTTACTCAGATACATATACATTTGTCAAGAGAAATGTTAAAATTATCCTTACTGAAGCAGATGATCACATCGTTTTTCCAAGTGCCTCATTTGAAATATATGCAGAAGTTTGCCCTGCTTCTTATGTGGGCTACATTGGCTTATGTCCTGTTATAGACAGATTTTCATGCTGTGCTGTTCCTTACGAAGCAATGGGCCTCTTTGGGGTTTGGCATCTAGAGTTTCTAGCAAATCTGTCCATAATGTGCATATTTAACAACTGAGGTACTCCAAAGGCAAAGGTGTTTGAAAGTTGTGTATGGTGCCTTATTTCACATGACTCTTGTCTTTTAATGTCTGTGCATCAGAAAGATGTGTCTCAAAAAGAACAAACATGTCAGGTCTTATTTGTCTGGATGCAGGTAAGTTCTAAATCCCATGGCTTTTTTAAGAAGGGGAGATACCTTTCTAACATACCTTTTTAGCTTTTTTAGCCCAGTATCAGATGGAGAGTATCAACTTGACCAACTGGAATGCATGGCTGTAAAGTCTTCTGGAGGGATAGACAAGGACAGGCATTGGGTTAGGGCTCAGTGATGGTGCCAACAGAGTTAGTGTGTGAGAATCAGGGGAAAGGCCAACAAGGCAGAGTCCATGGTAGTCTGTTGTGCATCACTCACCAGGATGACAAGACAGACTCTCACCATCACTAGTCCTTTTCCTTGTGTGAGCCTTCAAAAATCTGTTAAATAAACATTTTTTTTAAAAGAAAAAACTCATACTTTCATAGAATTGATTCAGCTTCTTTCTTTAGATTTCTCTTCTTGTGAACAGGACACATGTTTTTATGTTTTATAGCTGCATTTCTTCATTTCTTCATTTCCAGGAGTTCTTCAGAAAACTACCGCATGCCAGTGATGGAGTACAAAGTGAATGAAGGAATGTCATATGAATTCAAATTTCCCTTCAGAAATAATAACAAATGGCAGCGAAATGCAGGCAAAGGGCAGGGACCTCATGTGGCTCAGGTGCCATCTCAAATGCAAAGCCCAGTACCATCTAGGATTAGCTCTGGAAAAGGAGAAGGAAAAATGCCACCCCCAGAGCGAGCCAACATTCCCCGAAGCATCTCTAGTGATGGGCGCCCGTTGGAGAGCCGGAGGTGCGTGTCGTCTTCACAAATGGTTTTTCATTGCTGCTCTGAGCCTTGCCTGGAAAAATTCACAGGAGTTTTATCTAAGTATCTGAAGTATCTTCCTTTAACCTTGGTTTTAAGTAGTCAAAAGACAGCATGACTATTAGTGAAACAATAATCAAAAGAAAATACCTTTCCTGGCATAATTAACCACTGAATTAAGTGTGCTGGGATGTTTCCCTGTGTTGGATGGTATTCTGAAACTGCTGTGTTGTTATTTAAGTTTTAAATGAGTTACAGTCAAGAGTTTTAGAGCTAAGTGTTCATGAACTTATATTTTGGAAAAGTAAATCAAAAATTTATTTTGTTCATAGGCTTGGTGGAATTGCCTAAAGCACCGAAAGCAAAAATAGTATATGACAGGGTTTTTAGGAAGAGAATTCTGACTAGAAAGTAAATTTATTTGATTGGGGAGTTTTCAGACATTTTAGGCTAGAGGAGTAATTCTCCAGGGTGGTTTGGTGCTTTTTGTTGTTTTGAGTTCTTTAAATAAGAAAGCAATCGTTAGGATAAAGGTGTCAGGTCCATCATGTAACAGTATTTTTATTCTTTCATGGAAAAATATGTGTTTTATAGCATTCAAATGAACTGTCATTGGTTTGATTATCTATATAAATCTCTCTGCATTCACAGTGAGATCTGTGGAAGGAAGCAAGTTGATAGCTTGTATTTCTTATTTTGGACAATTCCTAGGGAAAAAAAGCTTTAGATAGATTCTGATTATCTTTGTGGGTAAAAAATATAAAACAGTGGTAATAAGATGCATATTGTAGAAAATGTAAGAGAGTTCTAATGAAACAACTTCAAATCTTTTTCACTTCTTGAAGAACTGGGGATGGAAAAACATGTTCAAAGATGGTACAGCCAAGACCAAGAAATTACCAAAGTGAAATTGAAACTTCTGTGTTGAATAACTTGTTAGGAAATTGCAGTGGTTGCTAAGGACTTAATATTCTTACTTTCTTTTTCTTAAATATATACTTGAAGATCTCCCATCTGTGGGAATTGGAAAAAAAGTCTGCAACACTGAAGGCACTAATAATTTCACAGACAACCTGACTAGATTGTCTGATAAAAATGTTTCAGAAGCCACTGAAATGCTGGACTTGATTCTCAAATTATGTATTTGACCGACATAAAAATTGCTTGGCTAGAGGGTATATCTGTTTGTTAGAGCAAAAGACAGGCAGATGCTGAACTGGGAGGAACAGCAGCTGGGCTGGTAGCATTTTTTACTCTCTCCAATGTTGAACGGCCTCTTTATGTAGTTCCAGAAGGCATAGTAATACCTGGGCAAAGCTTTAGGCAGTGACAGACTATTGGATTCTGTTGAGTTGCTGGTTTTTCCAGACGCTTCCATCTCGTCATGTATTAACCAGAGCGCTTGGCTGCAGTCTAGAGTTGGCTCACGTTGAAGAGAGAGCCTTTGGCTGCCCTGAGAGAAGGGGTATTAACAGCTGTGTGTTCCTTGTGCATGAAATTGTATGCAGGCAACATCACATACCTGAGGCATTCAAGACTCATCCAGTCTCTGGAGGCTTCTAGATGGGGGTTATGGCCTGATAAATGTTTGCAAATTGAAAGTTACATTGTCTCAGTCAGTATTTGTTTTCAAAAAGTGAAACTTTGACTTTTCATTTCCTTCATTTTCAGGACATGTAGCTGGTGGTTTTTTTGTTGTGTTTTGTTTTTTTTTTTTTTTTCCTCTAGGCATTCTTTTAAGTATTCTTTTTATTATTATTCAAAAAGGATTCTATTGGATTTTTCATCCTTGAAAGTATATTATCAAAGTAGCTTTTAAATTTCACTGGGAATTTTTCTGGATGCTTGAAAAATGTCTTCTGTCATCTTTATGGTCTGCTAAACATGTTAGTCTTGGGTAGATCAAGTTTAAATATATCATCACTTGCATAAGGTTAATGTCTTTCCAGTTAAAATGAAGAAATACATTTTTTTCATTTTAAAGAAATACAGGAGGGGGAAAACCTCAACAATAAGCTCACTGCAAGACTCATTTGTCTTTTCTCTACATGTAAAAGAAAGCTTTGCTTTTCAGAAAGCTCAGATACTTCTTATTGTTTAAAGTCTTAAAATCAACAAAGGTGCATTTTTCATAGCCCTCTTAACTACTGTCTCATTTAATTTTTCACCATTAGTTTTCATATTTATCCTAAAGAACGCTGAGGAGGAGGTGCTGAAATGCATGCATGTTTCTGGTGTAGGCAGCAGTGATGGTGCTCTGCTATGCTTTGCTCCCTGTAGTCCATTTAAGTATGCAGGAAATAAATAAAATCTGCATTAGCAGTCTTGAGAACAGGAGGATTTCACTTCATATTCATCCAAACATCATCTCCCCATAGAGACTGCTATTGTAGGTGGGAGAGTACATCGCCTGACAGTCCCTCATTCTGAGAAGGCAGACAGTCCAGCATAGTACTTAAATTTGCCTTCTTTGGATTATCTTCTTATATCCAGCTTAATAACTTATTTTCCCTGATCCTCACAGTACCTGGATCTTTGAATGTAGTTATTATTGATATGGGTGGGTATTTGTAGACAGGAAAAATAACCCAGAACTTTATAAATCTTAAAGTAAATCTCTATTCTTACTGCAACATTAAGACTAAAAAAATCTAATTGTACAAATTCAATAAATCCCAAGTTATAGCTTATTTCGCAATATTAATTACCATGTGGGACACTATATAGCCTATTACCCAGAATTAATATCAGAAGGATATGCTAAGGAAAAAACAATAAACCACATATGTGTGAAATAAACCAGAGCTAATGTTTTTGGAGAACATGTAATTATAGGACTTTATTTTTTTTTATTATTTATTTCCCCCCTTGTCACAATTTTCGGGTTTTTTGTATACTTGGCTTCCACACTCTATTGAGAAGCACTGTGCAAGGAAAGGAGAGGAGATAATGGTAGATAATTATCTGTTTTTAATTAATTTGTCAATTAAGCTGTAACCAGTTTTGACTAGAACTTGATTTGACAGACATTTGAAAAAGTGTGGAAATCAGTGATGAAAGCATGTTGAAGACCCAAGTCTGGACTTGAGCACTTCAGTCTGCAGTTGATTACTGCTGAATGAAAGCTCAAAGCTCTTAACTAGAAAATTTCTGAGCACAGTCAATATTTTAAACCAAATGGAAAGCTGAATTACGGCATGACTACGGTCCACACTGGCAGTAAAATTCCACAGTATAGAAGTTTTAGAACAATATCATTGATTGGTTTTGTGTCATATTGAGGACTTTGAAACACTTTGGAGTCTTGCCCTAATTATTTGAATGATTTCCATGTAGTCAGTGATAGTAATTATGCCAGTTGTAGTTTATAGGTTAATTCCTGCAGGCAGCTTCCATTTTCAACTGTTCCCGTATTACCTAAAAATCCTAATCTGCTGCAGTGTATCTTGGATCAGTGATGTTTTTCGAACTACAAACAAACACGTCTGTGTTCATCTTGCTTCCTGTCAAGTCAGCATTGTAGTGCTGACTTGCACTGCCTACCTCAAGAGGTTTGAAGATTTGTTATTTAAATGTTCTCATAACATTCTTCAAATTAAAACATGTACTAACATGAGATTATATACCACGCACTTCCTACCAGCTCCGGGACCTAGAGCTGGATGTAGCAGTGAAAAACCAGAGGTTTGTTGGTACGCATGCCTGTGCAGCCAAACTCTTGCAGTGTAAAAACATCGGACAAAGAGCTGTGCTGTGTCATCTCAAGATTCGGTCATTCCTGTTTCACAAGGGCCATCAATGGGGACCAGGGAAAAGCATAAGAAATGCTTTCAAGTGTAAAGGAAGACTTTATTTACTAGGTCTGACAGTCCCCTGGCTGTGTGCTGTGTAAGATTGCCTGGAGGGGGGGTGCACCTGTACTGCTGTGGCTGCTATCTCTACATCCAGGTTCCTGCTGATGGGTCTCTTGGTAGTTCTAGACCTCCTACTTGTTCTTTTGTTGTGAGGGATAGTGAATAATCACTGCTTGCTTGGTCCGGTGTAATTCATGTTTGGATGAAGTGAAGCAGAGAGGATAAATTTCTCTATAATCCCTGGAGCCACTGAGCTTTTCAGTGTGTCTTCATGCACGAACTCTTCTGTACATCTGGTGGCTCGCTGCCTGCCTCTGTTACAATGTGTTTTCTGAAAGGCCATGATCAACTTGAAAAAAACCCAAAAACTTGAGAAGGTACAACATGACAGCATAATTACCTTTTCTGTTTCGTTCACTATCCCCTTCCTCAAAATTGCTGGTTTTTTTTCCTTTTTGAATGGAATGGATTAGTTTCCTTTAAACACGAGAGCATTTGAGACAGTGTTTGCAGGGAATTGTTGTGGCTTGCAGCATTATTAGGATTGTAAAACTCAAACGCATGGAAGGTAAGCATGCCAGAATTAAGATTTGCTTGCTGTTTTCTTCAGAACTTTTGTGTAACTGTATATTCAGATGCTTCTTTTGATTAAATTACAAGAATTTCTTGTAACAGAGGACATCTGCCCATTCAATTCACATAGTGGATGCAGCTCATTAAAGAACAGCTATTTAATTTTTTTTCCTCTTCATTACTCTGTCTTTTATTTACTGGATGGCATTCAAATCCTGTTGTAAAGATGCCATTACTAATTCCCCTCTAAGCTTTACAGTGGCGCCATTACTATAGTTTCTGAATGCTTCATGGGTATTAATTAAACTTACTTTTAAAAATTCTTGTGTGAGAAGAAATGTCTTTGGCCCTCTTCAGATTAAGAACAAAGCTAGAGAGATAAATTATTTCTAATTATTTGTTCTGCTTATTTTGACCATCTCATATTTGGAAGTGTGCCCAGCGTTGTTAATATTTTATATATTCAAATTATAGCCTCAGTTGACATCAGCTGCTTTAGGAAGATTTTAGCTCAGAGATATAGTGGGCCTTGGAATCAAACAAGGCCTTTGAAAAATTAAAATTAACAACAACAAATGAAAAATTGTCATTAACAAATACAGTAGTGGTCACGTTGGAGTGCTCCAGCAAGCGCAAAGTGAGAATTCAGTTTGCCAAGTCAGCACTGACTGTAAGGCCATTTTCCCTCTTCTGCCAGCCTGACACTCTTTTGCTTCTGAGCTCTGCAGCTCTTGCAGGAGAAGTTGTAGCACAGTATAGGACCTGTGCCTGTATAGTTTTACAGGAAAAGGTACCTGTGTATGGTCTTGTAATTAGACTGCCATAGGCACAGTGATCTAGACTGACATTTTTATTCTGATGTGTGTACTACATACCTATGCACACTGAATAAGTGGGGAAAATTACAGCTAATGACATGGAAATTAATTTATTAAGAGCAAGATGGATGCTTTCAATGTCTGTGTTGTCATATTAAACAAAATAAATGTATGTCCATTCCACTCACTGCCTTCACAAAAGATGATGTTCTTCCCATACTTGGCAAGACTCAACCAGTTCTTTCAGGATGAACTAGATCTGTTAGAACTAAATCATGCATGGGATAATCCCAGTTCAATTGACTTAAGTGTAATTGTATCTGTTTAATGTAATGGACGCTTGGCCTATTTTTAAATTCAATTGTGGGACTCTTGCACTTAACCATTTTGGTATTTCTTTTAAAACTCTCTTTTGAAATAGATAAGAGCTTGCTTTAGTATGGTTTTTAATTATAAACAAAAGACAGACTCAGATTATTTTAGCTATAGGGGCATACTGCTAACGCAACACAATACACCTTTTGTTTTGGGAAGTGCCTTTCATCAAAAGATTTCAAAGCAGTTCAAAAAGTCAATTTGAACTAATTTGCTCTTAAATTCTTTTATATGTTCAGAAAATGAAATGTATTATAGTATTAGTGGGTTTTAGTGTAATTGTGAACTGTACTAACAAAAATATACTTCTGCTTTAAATAAAAGAATATCCTACCTGACTAGTTGTTCATCTCTATTGTTCAGACTACATTTATAATACAATTTTGTTTGCCCTCAAGATCTTTCTGCTTTGTACATGAGTTAGAGCTCTATGACATAGTTCGGAAGTCTTGATGTTCCTTCTGAACAGTGCTGTCACTTTTTGGTGACGTAGAGGAAGAAAAGAAAAGGCATAGCCGAATATGAAATGAAAATGTAAGCATTTTTGAACAGAAAAAATTTCAAAGAAACTATTTGAGAAGTAATTGGTTTCCTTGCCATCAATTCCAATTTAGTATTGGGAAAAAAGGTCATAATTTAAAACTCTGTATTGCTCTGCAAGCATAACTGAGTTTAAATGTGTATGCCTTTATAGGTTAGTGAGTGCTAATGAATGTGCATTTTTGTGTGGCCAAACTATTTGTTCTTCTTTTTAGAGGAATGCTTCTGGGAAAATAAACTGCTTGGCTTATGGGTCCCCAAGTTTTCAAGTCTTCAACCATGTGATTTGCAAGCAAATATTTCAAAATAGTTGCTTGATAAATGTGGGAAAAGTTAAAATGTGTTTAGTAGACAAGAAAGGCATTACTGGATATGGTGTAGTATCAGGGTTTAGATAATTCCTTTTTGTCTCAGAAATAGTTACTATTAGTTATATGCACTTTATGGTGATGGTGCCAGATGTTTGATCCAATCATACTGCTCTTTCCATTTTAAGGTTTTGTTAGTTAACTGCTTTCTTGCAAAGTACTTAGGAGGACAATGCACCTTTGATGTAAATATAAATATATATACGCACACTGTTTAGATATATGTGTATACATAAGGACCGTTAATCTGTTCAATTATTGCTTTTTAATTTCCAAAATATTTTTTTTAAACTTCAAGGTTTTGCAGTATTGTGGTGAGAGCTAATTTAAAATCTGCCACTCCTTTGAGATACAGATTTAAATGGCCAGGCTAAGATCTTCTGATGCCCAAGACCTGAGCTGGGTGCTGAAGCAATTTATCTATATGTTTCACTGAAGTCATTATCTATTTTTCAAATATTAAATTATTTAGCTTGTTCAAATTACTGTTTTTCTAGATAAAATGAATAAAGGCTTTTGTTCACAGTAGGATTTTGATGTTTGTGAATGGCATAATTCAAACTTCACTTAAATCACTGTCAAAGTTTTGAATAGCTTCAGTCACGTCTGAGTAGAACAAAGAGCCAGCTAACAGCAGTGAGTTCTGCTGGGCTCTGGGAAACAAAATGCACAAAGCTAGCAGTTATCTAAAAAAGCCTTTGACTACAGAACAGGATATTAGTTGGGCAGTACAAGCCTGCTGCTTCCAGCCATTCTGCCCAGCTGCATGTGTTACAGTTCAAGACTGTTTATTTGCTGTATGGTTATTCTGACAGGTGAAGGCTTTATGTGACTCAGGTCTGTGTTTTCAAACAGAGTTCTTGATCTATTGAGATAGTTTTGTATTAGAATGTTGAGTTTTAAAGTGGTATGTATAGATTGCATTGCATTTTTTAAGTCCTTGTGTTTTAATGTGGACAAGTTTGGTGGCATAGAGGTAAGCTTGATACTCTTGGAAGAGTTTGCATAGGCAGCTCACTACAGTTTAAGTTCTAGGCAAGAGTTTGCTATGAGAATTAGGAATATTTTCTTCTATTAAGTATTTTGATGAGGAATGTCATGATTTGTTATTCTTTACAATCAATCTGTAACAGACTTTAGAAACCAGGATGTTTTCCTAGTGTGTGCCAAAATTTTCTTCATACATTGGCCTTTATTTCTTCCCATGCATCCAGGGTTTTACAGTTGATTTTCATGGTTTCCGGTAGATTACTAAGGGGGAAATGTGTGCTCCTTCAACTGATAGGATGTCTGCTGTCTCCATGATGCCACTGCTTGCAGCTGTGGCAGTCTGCAGGGTGTTGAGCTGCCTTGCAGTGTGATCCTGCTGATGTGAGGCTTCCCTTGCTCTGAACAGGCTGTCCCCTGGCTCCGATGTCTACGTCACCGTCTCTTCCATCGCCTTAGCAAGGTCGCAGCAGTGCCGTAACTCTCCAAGCAACTTATCCTCCTCGAGTGACACTGGCTCTACTGGAGGCACGTACAGACAAAAATCTATGCCAGAAGGGTAGGCACCAGACTTTTTACATATTCTGTTTCAGCAGATTTTTTGTTCTCTGTTCCATTTGTTGTAATGTGTGCTCAAGGAGTGCTTATATAGGCTCCTGTCAGCTGTTGTTTACATACATGAAACCATGGCTGTTTTCAAATAACACTGTCATGCTTCTTGAAAAGCCAGTTTTAAAAATCCTTGCTTCCAATTCTACCTGGCAGCCTAACCACTCTCTCTGATCCTTGTCTACAGCTGCTCAGGTTACTACACAGAAGGACTTTTATATATTTGAATATTTTCATTAAAGGTGCTTGTTTCATGTGGCAAATTGCTTCCTTTCACAGGTTTAGATTCTAAAGGAAAAGAAGTAATAAGTTTGGGACATTGCAGTCAGTTAATAGTTGAAGCAAAGTAGTATTGAGTGCAGCTAAGATATGTAGGCACAAAAGTGCTAATTAATCCACAGCTAGCTTCTTTTTCACATATTCACAGTCATTCTGTCTTAAGGCTTCTAACTTTTCAGAAATTTTCAAACTCTCTGAAGTGTCAATGTAAGGGGCAACTTGCAGAGGAAGAAATTAAATCTGTATCATTTTCAGAGAGCACCGAGAGAACCAATAAATCAAAGATCTCCAAGTAGAGGAAAAAAATAATTGGCAGCAGAGCAGCTGTCAACTACATTCCAAATTACTTCCTATAGAGAAGATAAAGGGGCAAAACTGCTGATAGTTCACCCTGCAAATGTTCCCTCTGAAGTATTCTTGAGTACTTTGCAGGTCATTGTGTGTAATTCATTTTGCTTTGGGTCTTCTATAAAGCAGAAATATCTTTATTTTAAAAAATAGATTATTAGTAGGATTAAATGTCATTATCCAGAACTGCTTAGTACAAGGACAGTGTCTTTTGCCTTTGGATGCCCTGTGCCAGTCCAGAGAACACTTTTCTGAGCATGTGTTTGAAAGAGTACTGCTTCTTGCTCCATAGCACTGAAGATTTGTCCTCCCCTGTCCTTCCTGCAGCTCAGTTTGTGATTTTATGAAGAGTCAGTCTCTTCTCTGCTGCTCACATTCATGAAGGCTTTGATTCATGACACTGTGAGGCCTGTTCTGGCTTGACTTCAGGAGATTTGCCTTTAAGCCTGTAGAACTTTGCTGTGAGGAAACACTAGCTATAGGTGTATCCAGGGCTCTACAGCTGGAAAAAGGCACTTAACCTCTTTATCCTCTGTAGACTTTCTGGCTCACTCAAATCATGCCAGCAGCATTTCTGTGTTACCTTGAATTCTCATGAGTAGATTGTGCTCCCATTTTTGTTTGCTCTTTTCCAGCTACGTCATTTGCGCTACAAAAAAGGTATTGCTGCCATATGTCCTTAGACCATCACAACCAAAACTGCTTGAGTAAGAAAGGATTTTCAGACACACTTGAAAGTTTTAGTGGTTCTCAGAGCACACCAGCAACCATCCCAACCCTTTTCCATCTTTTAAGTTAATTATAAACATATGTTTACTACAGCATTCTTCAAGCATTTTGAATTTTCAGCAAAGAGATGTGTCCTAGAAATCTTGGCTATATTGTAATATTGAATTTTAGTTCGGTGCAAGGAAACACAGTTTAAATGGAATAATGAAAGAAGCAATTAATACGTGAACTTTGCATATTCTTCGTTGGATGCTCTTTAGAAAAACCCCAGATTCTTAACTCCAATTATTTTAATATTCTGTTCTATTCCTATAAAAAAGGCAGTTTGTCTCCAATATTGTCCTTGTACACATGAATCATACTTACTCGGGATTGCCCTTAAACATCTACCTAAATGGTAAGCATGTAAAGGCTAAATGGAAAGCATGAAAAATGTGACTCTTAAAGAATGTTTTCCTTGCCTCAAGAAGAAGTTTAATGTCTGTCCCTTTACTAAAAGCCAGTGCAGTTCCATGTTGATTTTCTGTTGAGATTGGTCTGAAGGAGCAGGTTCAGGGCAGCTCTGTAGCTATGTTTGGTATCCCAGGTAGGTCTGGTCAGCATTATTCCGGATGTGTTGTTAAATTAGGGGAGAGAAATTGTAACATTCAGTTCATAAGATGTTAGAGAGAATATCTTGAATATCTTGAATTGGTATTGAAATCACCATGTTTAATTTAGGTATTCGATAGGTGAAATCCTACTTAGTCTGTGAATAGAAAAGGAAAACTTACTTTTTGCATAATTTCAATGTATACTTTTTACATTCAGAAGGCAGATATATATATGTTTTCCTTACTTTTTTTTTTAATTCATCAAAATGTATGCTGTATCTATCAGGGAGCAATGAACAAAAGGGAAGTATGATTGTTTGGGTGAATTTTCAGAAGGCTAACATTTCAATATGTGCTGCACATTGCAAGCATGTTCCAGCTGCTTCTCTTTGAGGATGGGAGTGGGATTTGGATTTTGTTGTTCTGAGCTGTATAATGTTGCTGTGGTGGGTTCATATGAGTTACCAGGTCTGTGAATTTCAAGTGGGATAACCACACTGGGCTTGTTCTGACAGCTGGGAAGCTGTCTTACTTTGGAGGTTGTGTGGGGCAGTCTGTAGCTCACAGAATGAGTAGACAGCACAGCTGGGCTGTTTTATTTTCTTTTGTTTTATTAGACATTACAGATAAACTCATTGATATAGAGATGATGTATCAGCTTGTAATTATTTTGTGTGTTATTCTGTGCATGTAGTGTTGGAGGATTTTCTTTTTCCTTCAGGGTATATCTGATTAAAATAAAAATCTCAAAAATGCATTATTCTTAATGAATTCTTAATGATTGATATGCTATTTCTGAACCCAGCTATAATTCTTGCAGACTTATAAGTGATTTATATGTAATACAGAACTGTAGATTTCAAGTCTTACAGGCTTTTAGGCATATGAGGCATGTAGGCTCAGTGTGGCACAGGGGCACGGTGTGTCTCTCTTTTCATTAGCTTGATCTCCTTGAGTTTACTCTGTCTTTATTGATCTTTCTGAAATCCATCTGCCTGTTCTGACAGGATTTACAAAGTCCATTGAACAGAGTTTTCATTTTGCTCTATATACTTTCTTTTACAGCAATACGTGTATATCTCGCTGTTTTCTTACACCTATATTTAGTTTGCACTAATCCACTCAGATCATTTTATGATCAAATAACTTAAGAATTTACAGAATTTATAAAACCCTAGGATTCGGAAATCCATATTCAACAATCGACTTTATAGAGGCTTATTTAAAATATTTGGCAGTGTTAATATTGTCCCAAACAAATCCATGTTGTTGGTGTATGTCTGCATCGCCCAGAGATATGACCTTACTACTCTCTTGGTTGGAACCCAGGGAAATGGCTGAGATCCATGGGAATTGTCCTAGCAAACTTTCTGATGCTTTCTTTGACTAGTTTGAGGTGATGCTTTGGGGTTGTTGAAAGGATCTGATTATTTCCCAATAAACACACCTCATTTCCCTTTGTTGTTTTTATCCAAACTTTTACATTTTACTTACTGTGTTGAGTTTTTTACAACCATGTAACAGTCTGGTCACCTTTTTATGTAAACATCTGTGTAAATAAAAACTCATCATTTTCTTTCTTGATGTTTTGATCTGGTCTTTTTTCAATTGTATCATTGTAACCAGTTGTTCTTGCCCAAGGATGCTCAACAAATTAACGCATATTGTAATTGAATGTGTTAAAGCTGGTAAAAGGGTCTGGAGAGCTACCACAAAAATGAAATAGCCAAGCATTATAAATCCCTCAAGCATTTGTGCTATGCGTTGGTTTGCCCTGTTGTTCGACACCGGCTTATTAAATTGCTTTTTTTCCCCTTGTGTGTGGTTTATATATATATCTAAAATGCTTATCTGCTTTGTGTTTTGGGGAGAACAGGTTTGGAATTAGCCGTAGATCCCCCGCTTCCATTGACAGGCAGAACACGCAGTCGGACACGGGCGGCAGCGGCAAGTCCACGCCCAGCTGGCAGAGGAGCGAGGACAGCATCGCTGACCAGCTGGGTACGTACGGAGCCCTGGCGGGCCCCACGCTGACTTGGCTGCTCCTGGCACACACAGAGCCCTCTTCAGCACGCTGTGTTCAGGGGCTTGCAAAGTTAGCCCTGTTCATCGGGATGAATCATTAGGTCTGGAGCATGCACTGAAGCTTCTGCAGTCTGCTTCCTTGAGACCTAGAAGTATCACCTGAGGATGAAATGATTTCATTTCCTTATTTGATTGGGGGATTAAATCTGCCCTAATGGTCTTACCCTGAAACACTGCTGATCCTTTTAGAAGCAGCTGGGCAGACACACTTATTAATTTGCCTTGCTGCTGAGGACTTGTTTGACCTTACCTGCTCTGCTGAGTGGCTTGGCTTAGTTCAGTTTTTGCTTACTTTGTCTAAAGTGCTTGTGATGCTTCCTTTTCAAATGGTGCTATATAAATGCAAATCGATTGTTTTATCATTGAAGCTATAAAAAGACCATGTAGAAAATGGAAAAAATACAATTAAAGTTTAAATATTGAAGTAAATCTTTAAGTAGGTGATCACCTTCCCAAATGTGTACATTTTCATTGCACATGCCAATTAACCTGTCAGTTGAGGGAACGTATTAACTACATAAAACAGCTAGGAACTGAGAATTTACATTGTTAGGCCTTCGTTTGAAGTTCTTGCACATAGACCTTTTGCTATAGCTGTAGCTTGAAAGGATTACCAGTAAGTCTGACACCAGTGAAAATGTCCTATCTACAAACAGCAGTTTTCCAACGTGATGACCCTGGCCAAGGTTGCTAAATTGTGTTTCTCTAAATTTTTTTGCCCTAGATGAAACAATTCTATACTTAGTTATTGCATCACTTTACTGCATCACTGTACAAATGGGCTAATGTTCAAGGGAGAATACACTTCAGTGAGATGAGGAATTTAAGGCATATGCTGCCAGCCTTTGCTTCTGAAGATGTTCTTGGTTCACACACCTTCAAAACCTCAATAAGCTGTGCTTTGTTATCAAAGCTATCTGTCAGTCCCTCCCTTACAACTCCCCTCATACTTCTCAATAAAAAACTGTCATTATACTGATCTGCAGTTCTAATTTTGACAGAACAATTTTAATCGCATGTATTTTGAAGCTGTGTGATGGCAATGACACATGTAAAAATGATCTTTTGCTCAGCATTACTTCTGCAGACCAGCAGTTGGGTGTTGGCGCTGGCACTGAGTGGAGCTGCCAACAAGTTCTGTTCTACAGTGTCAGGTGTCAACATATTAGCAAAATAAATAAAGCTAGAAAGAACAGGAAAAACTGCATGATAGGGGAGATGACTCCAGCATTTGGAAAAGGATGAGAAATACACAATGACATAAAATGCCTGTATTTTCTCTTGTGTATTGTCCTGCATTCATCAAATTGGAAGCTGCATCTCTTTATTGTCAGATTGGTGAATCTAGCTGAAAGTTTGATTTTATGGCAAATAAGTACATTTCCACTTGGGATAGTCTGTCTCAGGGTAAAGGAGTCTTCAGGTGTAGTGTATCCACACACTGACACCTTCTTGGCCTATCCTCTGCTTCAGAGCACCTTAGTTCTGTGTTTACCAACACTGCTTGCTACCACTTGCCAGGGGAAATCAAGTTTGATCTTATTACTGGTATTATGATTATTATTCTTTTAAAAAACTCACAACTTTTATTTGTTTTTTAAAAAGCTCATAATGCTGCAGATCAAGATGAACAAACCATAGCTGTGGTGGAGAAAACACTGCTATTTACAATGGATATTGTTAAGTACTTGATGTTTGTAAGCACATAATCTACTTAAAAGGAGCATTTTTAGAAGTGCAGAATATATGTAGTAAAAACTCATAACTGAGAGAGATTCTTTTAAAATATTGACCTTGGGCTCTGAGAAGGCAATTACCTACCTAACAGGCTGTGTCTGAACACCCTCTAGAATCCACAGTTATCTCCTTGGAAAATAAGTTTTATTAGCAAAGTGCATTCCTCTGAGTGTCCATGTAAGAAGAGTGATTTGACTTCTATTTACTTTTATCAGGTTTAATTTAAGAATTATTCCCTTTGTACATCTATGCAGTTTCCACATTCACAGCCAGCAATGTTTAAGATAGAGTAAAAAAAAAAATCTCTTGACATAATACTTTCTTCCATTAGAAAACATTTATTTAACTCAAATTTGGTAAGAAATGTGTAGTAGTTGTACTGGGGGAAAATTGATTCATTTAAGTGATCACTGTAGATTTATGCTATTGTCTTGCCTTACATAGAATGCCATTTAAGGAAATGTGGGTGTTGAGCCTTTTAAATCTTTTGTCAGCAGGTATTAAGTATTTAAAGATCCAATGTCAATACCCTTTGAAATGGAATACTCTGCTGTTTAAATGCTCTGATATAGTGCTGTTGGACAGTGGGAACATAATACCTTTATGATACCATTGTTCTAACAAAAGTCAGAATGGTGGCAGCTGGTTTTTCATGGAGCCCTAATGATTTACACCAGGCAGGAATGGGTCCCTGCTTCCTCGCCTGTGCTCTATCACACTACGTTCTATATATTACAACAGTACCTCTTTCTGGCAAAGGTTGTCTTGGAAAAATTGCAGTGTAAAAGAAGGTGAGATGTTTTCTTAGCTTGTAGCATTGCTCTCTCAGTCCATGGGTGTGTGCTTTGTTGCAGAGCCAACATGCCATCTCCCAGCAGTCTCAAAAGTATTGCCGTCCTTCCGAGAGAGCCCCAGTGGAAGACTGATGAGACAGGATCCCGTGGTACACTTGTCTCCAAATAAGCAGGGTCATGTAAGTTATCCTCAAAAAGGAATTATTTAATGTTTTGTTTTTGCTCCACAAGTTCTTGATACCAAAACTGTTGTTCTAAGTTATATTTAGAGTGTCAGTTTAAAAAAAAAGAAAAAAAAATCCTGTTCCCTACTAGAACATGGAGAATGCAGCACAGCAGGCCTGTTGGTGCCTAAATCCTATAGCACAGCATATTGAAATATTTACTGCTTAATAAAGTTTTGCTGCCAGTTGATCAGCAGTCTCTTGTCTGTTATCTTGTGAGAGGCAAAGGATTACTAGAAATTTACAAAGCTATTCCTAGACCTCACATATGAGACTTACAGTTTAACTAGTGTGACTTCTAATGCAATGCCCAGAAAGCCACTGCTTGGAGACAGAATTGTGATTTTGGTTTTGTATTTTCTCCTTTTTCATAACATACCTTGAGCACTGTTGGAAATCTGTCTCCTGGAATCCTGCTGAAAAAAACCTACTTGCTTTACGTGTTTTGAAGTTCTTAAATAGTAAATTGTCTATCTGTCTCTGCAGAGTTAACCATTCATACCTTTGTGGAGACTGTCACTTCCTAATTTTTATACAGAGAAATAGATAAATACAGTAAAGTTAAGCTTTAAGCTTTAAATTACTCAGTAAGCTGTATTACTTTTTTTTATTTGTCCAGCAAGCTAAAATACAGAGTTGTCTTGCATGATGTTACTGAAAGTATTACTTGCATTTATTTAGATGTGTGAAAGCCTTTAATTGGTTCCAAGTCTTTAATTTGCTCCTGTTTGCCACCATTATTCTTTCAATGAAATTGGCAGTGTTGCTTTTAGATTATTAATTCATAACAACACATTTATTATTCAAAGAAGAAAACAACAAAGAAACCCGAACAGTAACACACCTGTCTTCATATTCTTAGAAGCACAGACGAGTTTTTAAATTTAGATTGACCTGTTTTTCATGAGATGTGTTTGACTGCATAGTGATGTAGCACATAACTCATTACCTTGAGTGCCAAGTGCAATACTGGAATTATTAATGCTTGCATTATTCTGGTTTAGTCATTGCTAAAGTAAATCTTTATTATGTGGATGGATGAGCAAGTGATGAAATTCTTAATGAAGAAAAGTTACTTTAATTGGAGATAACTAGGAGTCCAGGTCAACTTCATATTCACCCATTTTCCTGTCAATTCTTTCTTTGTATTAAATAAAGACATGGATTCTGATGATTCCTTGTTCTTAGTATGCATCTGTTCCCTATTTCCTTCTGAAAACAGAAGCAGTATCTATTTTTTATATTTGTCTAGGATCTCCATGTCTGTTCAGTAAAATGAGTAGACAAATAGAAAACTTTTACGTCCCCTTTCCATCAATTCCTTTTTTCCCATGGCATGTGGTCATCCAACAGGTCTGTTGCCTGCTACTTCATTTCTGATTCTGTAGATGATCAGAACTTAGGTAAGTTCAATGGAATTCAAATGGATATAAATACCCCAAAAGTAGATGAGCTAACTGAGCAGTAAGTGTATGACAAGAAGTTCTTCTTGAAATGGGATATTCCACCACTATGAAATTAAGGATATTCAGTTTCTTTGTAACAGTGGGCTGTAACCAAGGACAGGTCATACAAACCAGCTGGGCACTGGCATGACCTAATGGAATCATTTAAAAGCATTACATTAAAGCTTCTTTTCATGCAGCTCTGCTTTTTGGAAAACAATTTCACATTAGTGAAATGATGGTTCACTGGTCATTTACAAAGGACATTCCTGCTGAGGAGGAAAGACACCCTACTGCCAAGACAAGGAACAGAAGTGGCTGTGCTCTCCTTTGACTTTTTGATAGGCAATTGGATTACTAAAATAGCATTCACTTTCTGTGGATTGGTTGTTTCATGTTCTAAAACATTGCAGTCATAAAATTAGAATATTTTTAATTATTGCAGTTATAAACCAAGTCAAAGTCTACATAGTTCAGCCAATTTCATTGGACTGGGCTGAGCAGAACTGTGCTTGAAAGGAACCACCACAAGGTATTTTGGGACAAAATATAATCGACTCAGGCTTTTCCCTGCTTTCCAAATCCATAAGAAAAGTTTTTTTATGTGCACCCAAAACAGAGAATATGCATTGTGTTGGAATCCAATTTTTAGAGTTTATTAGTCTCCTCAGTGTATCTATCCAATACCTCCAGATAGGAGAGCTCATACTGTATAGTGGTGGCATTGTAACCCTTTATTTTCTCTTCTCCATTGTCATAATTTTGTTGTTTCTTCTGTAGTCTGACAGCCACTACTCCAGCCATTCCAGCAGCAATACACTCTCCAGCAATGCCTCCAGTGCTCACAGTGATGAGAAGTGGTATGACAGTGGGGAGCGCACAGAATCGGAGCTGAACAGCTACAACTACCTTCAAGGGACGTCAGCTGACAGCGGCATTGACACCACTTCCTACGGACCCAGCCACGGCAGCACCGCCTCCCTGGGGGCTGCCACCTCGCCCCGCACAGGCCTGGCCAAGGAGAAGGTGGCCCCGCTGTGGCACAGCTCCAGCGAAGTGGTCTCCATTGCAGACAGGACATTAGAAAAGGACAGCCACATGGACCGGAAAGCTGAATCTTCACTCAGCCTGGATATTCACAGCAAGAGTCAGCCAGCCTCCAACCCTCTCACAAGGGAGAACAGTGCTTACAGTTTAAGTGATGCTGTCTCACACACAAGGTAATTTTCACCTTCTGTATGATGCCCTCCCCATTTTCCCATTCTCACTCTCTAACTTATCAAAAGTGAGAAGTGGATGTTGAAGAGAGGGTGTTCTACTTAAGTTAATCGGTGTTTTAAAAGATTTCACTGTGCAGAATGCTTAAAAAATTAAGACCACCTTTAGTCTTCACATCTGCTGCTTATAGTACTAAAAATCTTTAAGAGCATATTCTGTACTAAGCTGCTACTACTGAACTATCCATAAGACAGACACGTCTGATGTGTTCATGGGGAATATCTTGTAACAACTGCAGTTCATGTGTGGATCAGGAAGGAGATCTGTCCACGTTATTAATGAACAGTTTAATATTTGGTTTATTCTTAGTCTTGCAAGTACTCATTTCAGATGTTTTGCATTTCTTCTCCCAGTCTTTGTGTTTGGAAATCTGCCCACAGTTGTTATGATCAATAATGAGAGCAATTTGCTTGGGAGTGCCAGCATGTAGATCTTACTCTCATTCTGCTGCAAGACTGTGATATGACAGGTTACAGTCACCTTCCTTCTCTCCCTCAGTTTTGCCACTTGTAAAATCAGAAATATCAAGTATGTGTGTAATGTAATTAAATACCTCAAATGGAAGATACCTACTTTACAAGTTAATCAGTGCTGCTAGAAGCAGAAAATATTTTAGACCGTTTTCCTCACCTATTTTCTAAGAAGTATTTTGTGTGCTTTTAAAAAATATGCCTACTCTATCATACTAGCAACAAAAAAACCAAAAAAAAAAAAAAACCCCAAAAACATAGGTCTTTCAGGGAGGATGCAGGATCATTGTAATTTGTTGACCTTGTGGAGCTTGACTGTTGCATTTTTAGTCTTAAGACACCTCTGTTTCCAGTGTATAGCAAAAATACCTGCAGACTGGAAGTCCAATCCAATTTCTGCTAATTGTCTTGAACAAAGCCACTGTGCAAAACTAGATGTTTGAGAACAGTTCACTAACTCCTCATACAGAAGCTGCAATTAAGGGGTTGTCCTAGAGACCATAATGGTCTTCATGTGCTTTGTCAGGGTAATTCTGACTTAGTAATCCATTAATAGTGGTCCCACTCTGCTTTACTGCCTCTCTTTGTTGGCCGTTTTTGGCACCAAAGTTCATGCTCAGTTGATGGAAATACCACCCAGCTGTTTGAGACTCATGTGTTTCCAGTAGCTGCATATGCATGAAGGACTTGAACCAGTCTGGAGAAAACACTCTTCAGAGGGACTTACTTAGATTTCTGGCATATTAGTGTGTTCTACTTTCTTGAAGGTAGAAAGTCTATAGATGGTTGTCTGTAGTGTTACACCTTTTATTTTAAGATAAGCATGTTTTATGTGCATTTTTTAACATTCAGTAGAATTTACCATATGTCCTGCAGTACTTGTCTGACTGGTAGTGACATCAAGTATTGAGATTCCTACACAAAATGCTGATTGCAATAAAGTTAGTAGCATCATCATTTGGAAGGATTTTTTTCTGAAGCCACTTAAAGAATCCTATAAAATTTATCTAAGTCTTGGAAGCTTTATTGTAAAACCTAATGGAATGGCATCTTTCTATATCTGAGGTTCTGATTTCTTCAAGCACCAAATAGGGTTAGTTCCCTAGGAAAGCTGAGAAAATTTTATAGAAAGAAATATTTGCAGAGCAGGCATACCATGACAGCTTCCCTGTTCTGTGAATATACTTTGCAACATGACTGCAAACTGGCGTCTGTGTTTTTGTCCTGTTATTTATTATATTATACTGTGTCTCCAAACATGGTGTTTTCTCTAGCTGGTGTGGATTAATTGACATAATGTTTCTCTGGTCACATTGAAATTATTCTCTCTTTGTAATTTTGGGGTTGTTACTGAAATTTCCAGATAAAGGTTTCTGGGGCTTTATTCTGGAGAAAACAGTTGAGGTTTCTTTTGGCTAAGTTTAGTTTAAAATTCAGATGTTAATAATGCAGTTCTTTGCCAAAAGGAGTAGTAGAAGTTTGTAGAACACATGGAACATGATACTAGAGAAATGCAGAAATACTTGCACATACATTGTTTGTTGTGGCAGATTAAAAGCAGATTGACTCACGTTCCTGCTTTGCTTTTTTATTTTTGAAGACTCTAGAGCATGTGTTTGCTGCCTCACAATCAAACAATGGCATTGTCTGGGATAAAAAGCTTTGATTTTGTTTCTTGTGGCATCCACAGTTGGTGGCTGCACACTGAACAGCAGTGGAACCCTAGGTCATCCAGCTGTTTGCTTCCAACTCCTTTCTCATTGCTTCCACTGTGGAGGCACAAAAGCTTGGAGCTGGAGGCTGGTTAAAGTGGCACTTCCAAAAGACAAGAACAGATTTTGGAGGTTATTATGGAGATGCCTGCTTTAAGAAGGTGAAGGAGGGGAGATGAAAGAAAGATTCTGAACAGGCTACTTTTCATGAGAAATGAACAGCTTAATTGGTGTGTTTCTCTGTTGGTTTCTAAATTGCTGTCCTTTGTTGCTTCTCACTTTTTTATCTTTTGCCTGTGGATGCCATAATGTCTGGAGTGTCCTTAAAATCAAGTTTCTGAGCAAGAAGAAAAAGAATATGGCCTTAAAAAGATCTCTGTGACAAAAGAAAAGAAAATAACTACAAATTAGAGTGTTTGTGTCTGTAGAAGACAAGAGTGATAATTACTGCTCAGATCATTTAATGGTGCATAAAAGAACTTGTACCTGAGAACTGGTGGCAAAATGTAAATTATAGTGATTAACTTTTATAGCAGAGCTTCTGGCTGGGTTTTATTTTTCTTTTCCACCCCCATTCCCAAAGTCCTTCCTGATGATTGTGCAGATTTCTCATAGCATCCCAGGAGAACTGCATTATGTAGGCCAGTAATTATACAGAATCATTATAGCTGAATGTCATTAAATGAAGCAGTATGTGCTGATGGCATGAATTCCTTACAAAAAAAAAAAATTAAATCAAACTTTCATTTCTACCTAAGCTATACAGTTTCTTATGGTCTTCTTACCAAAATTAAAAGTATAATCTTGACTATTTGTAATCAAGTAAGTTTTTCATTAATTCTGATTATTTTAAGGTACTTAAAATATTATTTATTGTAGAGTGCTTTTATGAATGGCTCATCTGAAATTTTTGCAGACAGTCATGTAGTATTTGAGTGTTTTCATAATTCAGTCCTTAGTGTCTCAATAATTGAGGTGGTAGATACGGGACCCATAGTGACCATCTCTGTGTCCTGAGAAAGAGGACAATCTCTTCCAGATAAAACTAAGCTGGTCTAGGTATCTGTTGCAGTATGATGAATTCTCTGCATGCTTCCTGGTGTCAAATGTTCTAATGACTTTCCATCACTACCATATGCACAAGCTCTGATTTAGTTTTTGTAGAGTATAACCAGAGCCTTTTGGTTTCCAAATATGCTCTCATTTAACAGTTGTGTCTCTTTGCCTGTCAGTATCCTGTTGACCTGTCTGTGTTTACTGGTAGGGTGAAAAGCTTCAGTCATATCCACAGTTCTGTGCGTAGTCCTGAAGCAGAATATCCTCCCCAAAATACTATATTGTAAGAACCACACCTCAAAATATGCAATTCTCCTTAAAGAAAACCATATTTTAAATTGTATGCTAATTTTACTAGAAATTACCTCTTGGTGCCTATTATGAATATTATAATAAATATTCAAATAATACCTAAAATGTACAATGTGTATTTATAGTATGCTATATAATAAATATTATACATACATATGCATCTTATATAAATTTATGTCAAGAATAATTAACATCAGTTGTTGCCTTCTTTCCCCGTTAAGTAACATTAAGGCTCAACACCATTAGCTTATCCAGGGGCTGTATTTTTTTTTTTTTTTAACTGGTTTTTATTAACAAACAGTTTGTCACAACTGGCACTTCCTTGAGAAATACCTGATGGGTTGAAGAATTCTGAAATGTGGGCAGGGATTCCTTTCTTCTTTTTCCCTACACTAAAACACAAGACTTTTGTGCTTCTTGAGTGTCTTTAGGAGGGGGTAAAAATGGCAGTTTATGCTGTGGTCGTGATACCTTACAGATGGGCTGGTTTACTCAGCATGTGTAGGAGATTTTTTCAGTATTGGAAGAGACAAAGGGGGAATGAAGAAAAATTTACTGCCTATTTCCTTAGCTCTTAATTTTCTCTGCTTTCTTGTTATAAGTGATGCTTGCTTATATCTGTTACAAATATGAAGGTTGTGCTGTGCAGCACCAAATGTATGGGATTGATGGACAGGAAAATAGCTTCCTGTGTTTTCTCAGTCTACTGTCTTTTGTATAGGCCTTTCAAATGTAGAGAAGGAGGGAAGGAAGAAATATAATTTTTTACTACAAAATCTGTATTGTTGTAATTTAATTTGTATGCAAATGGAGAGGTGCATCTTGCCCCTAATGTGATGCCCCTGGGCTGCAGCAGGCAGTAGAAGGCTACAGTCCACCCAGGCTATTCATCAAGCCCACAGCACTTCAGTGCTGGGAATTGTGGTGCTTAACTTGAGCTACATGAAAATGAAACAGATTTCAGGGTGATTCTTTTGACTCCATCTGGTGTCAATGAAGACAGAGAAGAAACTCCAAAGCATTAATTCTCCCTGCATATCTGAGAGAGCTAATTTAAGACAAGCAGAACCACCATTGACTACTACAGCAGGAGCTAGACAAGTGGCATAGATTAGGTAACTGATTGCTTAAGACTAAATGTAGGTGATATTATTTTCCCAGGTGGCAACATAAATTTAACCTAAGTTCTTTTTTTCTGTTTCAATAAGAGGGATAGACATGAAAATGCATTGTTTTATTAAGTTATGAAAAGATTGATGAAGAATTTTCTGCTATGCAAAGGAAGAAGAGATTGTTCAATGACTTTATTTAGCCTTCCAGCTAATTTGTATTTCTCAGTCAGAAACTGTTCTTTACCACGGGGCCATCTGTTTTAAGTTCCTCCACTGCAGTGTTGGATCCAGGGATGAAAATGTGGATAAGTTGTGTAGAGAGCTGGTAGAAAACTGGTCTCCAGATATATAATGCTATTTCAGTATTAAAGCTGAACACAATGATTTCCTGTTATTGTGCTTATGATGACTGACCTTTTAAGGTTGTTACAGTAAATACTGTCTGAGGCCTAGTACTCCTGATAGGAAGCAAGTTCCATCAGATTTGAGCATCAGCATAACCAAAGAGTATCTTCCATCTAAAGCCCCTCTCCTTCTCCCATCAAGCTGCAGTTGGTTTTCCCAGCTCCATTTTGTCTCTTGACAAATGGTGACATATGTTAGAGACCTGCTCTAACTTCTCAATTTAAGTCTTTTTTTTTCCCTTGAAAATGCTAAATAAATGTTTTCAGGTGAAATTCAGGAAGCTCTATTTTGAAAGGTGTATTGGTTTCTTCTTTAGTTTGTTTTAGGATTTTAGAGATGTTTCTTGTTGCTTAAGTTCCTTCAAAATATGTTTTCTTCTATAGCCAGGTATTCTAGCAAGAATTTGGACTTTGGTTCTTTTTTGCTAATTCAACTAAAATGACATGTATTACTTTTAAACTGCCTAATGACAATTTCCCATTTTGTGAAGGATGGTTATATTGTATCCTTAGGGGTTGCTTGCCAATTTTTTCCATTACATATGAGTTGTTTTAATGAAACATTGGTGGAAGGCCCTTAAAAGGAGAGCAAACTGGTTTTGCTACTTTATCTGCTGTTGATAAGAATTACATCTTGTGCCCAGAGTTCTGCTCTAAAATCAAACGAGGCCTGTATGCACACATTTGAGGCAATTTCTGTCTTTATGTTCTTCTCCTAGTACCATGAGCTCACGACACTCTGCCAGCCCTGTTGTCTTCACCAGTGCCAGAAGCTCACCTAAAGAAGAACTTCATTCTGCTACTTCTCCGCAGCTTGCACCTTCTTTCTCCTCCTCCTCTTCCTCCTCATCTGGTCCTAGGACTTTCTACCCTCGCCAGGGTGCTACTAGCAAGTATCTGATTGGATGGAAAAAGCCAGAAGGGACAATAAACTCAGTGGGGTTTATGGATTCAAGAAAGTAAGACTTTTTTTTTTCTCATTTGATCACTTGCTTTAATTGTAAAAGAAGCATTTTGATCTGTGACAGTTCTCTGTAAAGAAGAGCTCAATACTGTTTAATACAATGCTTCATCTTCTCTGGAACTTAATCTCTAATCTAGTCTTCTTGGAGTATGGTTTAAGTATGTGATAGTTGGCTAATCTCATTCCCTGTTAATTTGTAAAGTTGGGGTTTTTATCATTTCTAGAAAGCTGTATGGATTTAAGTCCTATTAAAGCTTATCGTTTCTTGGGACTGCTTAAAGGTGACTCAAAATGCTATTTGAGCAAATATTAAAAATCCTCTTATTGTAGAGCCTGAGTTTTACTTAAACCTCTCATTCATGTAGTAGTACTGTGCATGTTGTGCATTAACTCTGGCATTCCACGTTGCCTTGTTAAAATTGAGGCCAGTATCCAGTCTAACTGGCTTAAAGCAAGCCAAGATATCTCAGCTTTACAATATGCAAGTGTCTCTTTTTGAAGAGAAATTGAGACACAACTTACTAGTGAAAATATTGTTATATTGTATGACTCAAAAAGCAAGTAGTTCAGAAAGCCCATTTCAAAGTAATTTATTCAAACCTTCTTGACTGAGTCAGGCACAGTATCCCTAGATGATCCCAATAACTGGCTGTCAAAAGGAAACTTTGTGATAACTACACTATTAAAAGCCAGTTGAAATTTTAAAGCAACCTGGTGATTTGCTGCTTTTCAGCTTACTGAAGACATGTGTTTCTAGCTTTGTATAGAATGCATGTTATTTTAATGGATTTGATCCCTTATTGGGAAAATCTATTACATTAACCTTTCAATTATTTTATTGTATTGCTAGTTGATGTTTTTAAACAAGCTTAGTGCTTCCACAGGTATCCACTAAGGTGAGCCTCTGCTATAGTAGTGAAACTTCTTACATCCTCTCTGCCCTCTACTTAGTTCTTTTCTTTTAAAAACTTGAGGGTGCTATAATTCTTGTTTCATTCATACCTCCTGCCCCAGGGCTTTGAGACCTGAATGTGTCTGTTCCATTTCGTTTAAGACGTCACCAGAGTGATGGCAATGAAATGGCCCACCCCCGGCTGCGGGCGTCGGCAAGAGACCTGCGGGCATCCCCAAAACGAGCCTCCAAGTCCACTGTTGAAGAAGAGCTGAAGAAATTGATAGATCTTGATAGCCCAACACCTGAATCCCAGAAGAATTTTAAGGTATGTTAAAGAGAGAGATAGGATTTTTTCTATTCTCGCCCATAACGGGAAAATAAAATGCAAAGCATTCCCTGAATTCTTATCATGGACAGAAAAGAATCTCTTTGTAACTGATTACTGGAGAACTGATTTGGTGAAAAGTTTCATTATTACAGTCTCCACAATATTATTACAACTTTGTGTGCAGATTTAAAGAGACTAATATGCCAAATTGCAAAGAACATTTAGTACTGCTGGGTTATGGAAAATCCTGTAGTGTCGTCTTACATATTTTAACTATTCTCTGTTGCATCACTAGACAGTGACTTACTGACAGTACTGAAACTCCTTGCAAAAAGCACACTTTTATACCTCACTGATCCTGTTACCAAAAATGATCCCTAAACTTAAGCTGATATTTTTGCAGAATAAGTAGAAACATTTCCTAATGTGTTTCAAAATATGTTGAATAACATGTAAGTGCATGTATTAATTTTTAGAATCCATAATCTGGAAGAGAATGTCTTGATTTCTAGTCTTCATGTACAGCTAGTGCTTGTCATCCAGAGCCCAAATTGTTTCCACAGCAACCATGCAGAAGAGAGAGCTGTAATTTCATTTTTTGCTAGTAAAAACCTGAAGTGACTTGTTAAAGCTTGTAAGTGTGGCTTCCATGCACAGATTATTTAAGATGTTGCTTTTGAGACCAGAGATTAAAAAAAAACTGCTATTGGCAAGATAGCTTTTTCTTAGGTTTGTGGTAGTTCTGAGAGGAACTGGGACATGGGTGATGTGAAGACCTCCTTGTTCATTGTTTTGAGCAAGAGAATTGTTCTAATTCCAAGATATCTTCCCAAATTCGCTGTTTTTCTGCTGTGGGGTTAGTGAATCTTGATCTTTATTTCCTGGTTGCACTTTGATGAATTTCAGCAAGTTAAAAGCATTCTGTCACACCAATAAATTGCATCTTAAAAGTTAAATGTCACTTTAAAAGTAACTTAATTCTGCCTACTATATATGACTTAGATTTCATCTTACAGAAGAAGTCTTACAACATAAAAATTTTTGACCAAATTTCAACCAAACTGTAAAGAAATGTTATGCCTTAGAGACAGCTATGTTGCCACGGGTTTAATGAAAATCAGAGTCTCTGCTGGTTGGAATGGTCATGATAGCTGCTCTCTGGCACTGGCCTGAGAGTGCAAATCTCCTGGCTACCCCAGCATTGCTTTCTCCTGTGTGGAGCATGGGGGAAGCTGGACAGATGGTGGGGGTAAGACACAAGCTATCTTATTCATGGGAGTGCTTTTGATTCAAATACTTCGGAAGACCCACAGCAGTGGTGGATTTTCCTTGTTGTTCATAACAGGAGACTTCTAAGTAGTTGGCATTTGCTGGTGCTGTGCCTGCAGAAAGGCAGCCAACCCTGTGTAATGGGAGAACTCTGGTTTGTTTAGCATTCAGGCTCTTTCTGTATCCATTTCTCTGCTACATATCAGCTCCAGAGTCCACAGGGGCTGCCTGAGATTTCCACTTCAGGAGAAGTCTGAAGGGTGTTTAAAACTTAAAATGTGAGATAGGCTGAAAAAAATCTATATATGTTACCTAGCTATAACCTCCTTAAAAGCCAGTTTCTTCAGTTCTTTTTCCTGTCCACTCTGAAAAACTGCTATGTAAAAACTTGGTTTCTTACTTAAAAAAAGTTTTAAAAAATTACTTCAAAAGTTTCTTTATTGATTATTTTTTTCTCATTTCTTTTTATTTGTGTTTATGAATGTATAGTCACACACTCTGTCCTGTCAGTCTCCCTTTCCCAGCACTCCTACCACAAGGCGTGCCTTGCAAAGGACTTTGTCAGATGAGAGTATTTACAGTGGTCAAAGGGACCACTTCTTCACCTCACGGGCCTCACTCTTGGACCAAGCCATGCCAAATGATGTTCTGTTCACCAGCACCTACCCTTCTCTCCCAAAGTCGCTGCCGTTACGGAGACCATCCTATACTTTGGGAATGAAATCACTGCATGGTAAGTGGATTTCCTATTTTTCTACTTGCATAGGAATCCTTTGTGAATCATCTTGGTGGAGAATGTTTGTTACAGCAATTGGTAGTTCCATCTTGATTTTGCTCAGATGAGGAGAGTCCAGTCACATAACTGTAAAAAAGGTCAGGAATTTAAATTTTCCCCTCATTTCAGTGGGTGTAAGATGGTATGACTGGTCATGCATTTGCTGTGTAGAGGGAGCACAGAAATTTGCCTCACTGGCTGCAAGTTTGTCATTTCTTCCAAGAGTCAGTTTTGGGTAGATAAGTTGGACCAATGGACAAATAATGTATGCCTGGTTATCCACCAGAGAGAACTTCAGGTGTCAGTTCCCTATTGTGGGATTTCAGGAACAAAACATGATTAGAAAAATGATACAGAAGTGAGTAAATACTAGTGGACATTTAGAGACACAGCTACACCAGATACAGCTTTTGTTGTTTCAACTGTTTTTAAATTCATTCCCTTACCTTATTTATTTTACAGCACTTGAATTACTTATTTTAGTCACACAGTCAACCAGAAAAAGTTATTGTAAAGTGCTATCACGAAGATGCTCAGCTTTCCCCATTAGTTTACTGAAAAGTCTCAGTATGATTATATGATGAGTTGTGTGTTGCTGCATGTGAATGTTACAGTGAGAAATGGAATTTTCACAGGTTCACACTGTAATTCATAGCTGAGTGTATTTTCCAGAAATAGAATAGAAATAGAGGTAGATCTCAGGGTAGGATTCTGCAGTGTTTTCTGAAGACGTACATATTCTGCTCTGATTTAGTCATATTTTAATGTTTCAAGAGGAAAATGCAAGGCTATCAATAGATCCAACTCACTGTGGTGAGCTCTAAGCACAGTCTGTATTTAGCTACACAGGATACATTTGACAGTGAAGGCTGATGAAGAAATCTATTTAAAATTCTTTTCATCTGACTGTGATCACCAGGCATCAGTTTGCAGTGTTGAACCTGACATTTTCCTGAGCTGTTGTGTCTGTATAACGTGTTTCTTGCATAAGAGTTAGGAAACTGAGCTCTTTTCATTTCTGTTTTTTATATGCACTAAAATAACTTTGTACACTTGGTTATGCTTGTAACTGGATGGAGGATTTAATTTCTGAGGCCTTGGGGTCAGAAGATTAATGATGCCACCAGAGTACAAGTGGAAAGCAGCACTTTGCCTCTTTTCATTTAAATGCTGTATTTCCCAAAAATAAAACTATAAAACCTTCTTTTGTTACCACGTTCTCTTCCACCCTAAACTGAAAAGTCCTCCTAGCACAGAACCTTTCTACCTCTGTCAACAAAACAAGATTTTCCATCTTCTGTAAAACGTAGGAACTGCATGATAAAAGGACCAGCTATTTTATTGGCACGCAAATTGTCTTCCCACACACACCTCACTGAGAAAAGGATTAAGTAAGCTAGATATTTAGTACCACAAGTATTTGTTGGTTTCCAGTTATTCAAAATTCTTTAAATTCAAAGATTCCAGAGCACATCCATTTTTTAGAGGAAAATGTTGAGCTAAAAATGCTTGTATTTACTCATCTGCCTTAACAATCCAAGTCACATTTTGAAAACAGGTAACTTTTCAAATAGGTTTTCGTCTAATTGCCTGTATCTCTTTACTAACTGGAAATATTTTCATGTTAACAACCTCCAGAATAACTCTTTCAAGAGCTAAGACAAGAATCCTCAGTGTTAATAATATTGAGCCAAAATTACACTTACAAAAAGTGAATACACACAGACACAAAAAAATATAAAGATTTCTGAGCAAAGAAGTGAATGCAATGTAGCTTTTCTAGTCACTGCTCTCCAGGCAGCAATATGATCTAGCTGAAGTTGTTATGAATTATTTTAATTATTGAAGTTACATCGTTATTAGACTACCAAAAAAAAAAAAAAAAAGTGGCGGGGAGGGGGAGGAGGGGAAATAAACAACACAACTCAGGCATTTTGGGATTGTATCCTGCCTGTCACACTGTCTTTCTGTTCTGTATGATCCTTTTCTATAATCTTCTCAGCAGCTTCCTCCCAAGTGCCCATTCCATCTTCTCCCCCCTACCTCTTTCTCTTCTAATACTGCCTACAAGGTTTTCGAAACTATTTTACATCCTGACAGAGGGCATGGAAAGGGAAGTTGCTGTTCCGGAGCTCACACATGTGACATTGCACATTTTTTGATTGTCCAGCCAATAAACTGAAATAAAGTAGATAATTTTTGGTTTACAGTTTGGTCTTGCCCTAATTAGTGGTGAAAATCGAAGTGTTTCACTTTTGATGTTTTAATTTGCAAAAAAATTACAGGGATTTTGAATTCTTCTTTCAAGCTTGCCAATACTTCCATAGTGAGCCATGTAACAGTTTACAGGTGGGTGTGGCTATTTTTTAGTAGAGATCTGAAGGTTTTGCTGAACTGCTGAGAGATGTGCAATGCTCTGGAAGTAATTTTAAGGGTTTTCTTGTTCTGATTCATCTTGGTAGGCTTAATTCAGCTCCCTTTGGTTTGCAAGATTGCAAAGAGGAGGGGAAAAACCTCACAGTTTTGGGTTGATTTTTATAAGTTTTTTGGTGTTTTTTGAGGCACTCGGCTGAAAAGATTAAGGCAAGTTAGAAAGCAGCTGAATGTGCTGGCTTTAGAAAACTGCTTTGTGAAGGGCTGTATCTGGTGAACTGCAGTTGATCAAACATTCTTCAGAATTTTGGTTGATTTTGAAAAGTACTATGCCAGAAAAATTAAGAATAGGGTATGCAATATATTAAGAAAGGAATTTTCAGATATTTTTATGGAGTTTATAATCTGTTCTGCGTTGCTCCAGGAGAGTTTTCTGCCTCAGACAGCTCCCTGACAGATATCCAGGAGCAAAGACGGCAGCCCATGCCAGACCCTGGTCTTATGCCATTGCCTGATTCTGCCTCTGATCTGGACTGGTCAAACTTGGTAGATGCTGCCAAAGCTTTTGAAGGTAAGTTTTCAGAATACAACATTTGGGAAGCTGGTCTTTGTGCATTTCATTAAGGACTGTGGGTTTTGTGGTTGTTTGGGTTTATTTTAATCCTGACTTTTAGTTTTTCTGTTCTTAATTTTCTACTTAGTCTAAAGCTTAAACTCATTTAAAATACCTACTCAAGTATTAAGAGTCTTCATATGAAACTTCATATGTAATACTCAGATGCCATTTCTTCATACTGGAAATCCTCAGTGGTATGGTTTGGCCAAATCTTTGTGAAACTGGTCACTTTTCATTTCACATAAAACACTTGCAGGCAGCTGGTCTGGGAAAGGCACAAAAGTGCAAAACTAGAGCCATATGGTAGAGGAAAAGCACACTAAAGATTGCTTGCTTACTGCACTAGTGAGAACTACGTATAGTGCAGATGAAGTTTACTACAAGATAATTTGGGAAATACCCCTTGTTAGTAAATACATTTTCATTGTCTCTGCATAACCCAAAGATGTAGATTTGCATGTATGTGTTGTTTTATCCTATGGCGTTTTCCATCTCCATGACACTTGGTAAACTGAAGGGAGCTGTAAACTCTCTAGATACATTTGAACTTAAAACTTAAAATGCAGTTTAGACAAAAGAGAATTTGTTACTGGAATCCAACAGAAAAGTCTTCTAGGTGTGTGAAACAGAAGTGTTCATTCCTAATATGTGCATAAATGCTGTCCCACCTTCATGGAAATATTTTTTCACTGATCTTGAATCTTTTAGGCCTTATTCAGCATGGCTGGAGAAGTCTGTGAAGTAATCTGATTTCTTGGCTGTTCTCTCATAGTAGCCTTAGATATCATTAGGACAGTGTGTGTCTCTATGAGTGTTCAAGATTTACTCGTGTCTTCTGCTCTGTTGCCACAGAAGTTGTAGGAGCAGCCTGGCTTATATTTCTGCTGTGCAGTTTTGGGGAGAGTATTCAATGTAAGACATGGACTTCAAGAAGAGATGAATTTGTAGTGATGTTTTTTTCACCACCACATATGGGTGAAACTCAGGTTTTAACACATTTCCCTGTGATTGGCAGTTTCTCTTTAAAGAATCCCCTGTTTTTTTGTGAGATTGATTTGACTGTCCTCATTAACCTGAATCCCTCACTTGGTAGGCCCCAGACTCACTTGTGTTTCTCTTCAGAAGTGTGAACCCAGTCACTGTGGTCAAGATAACAGACTGACAACTCAGATGAAGAAAAGCTGGAGTGATATGTTAGCTGGTAGCTTCACCTCACTGCTATAACAATACATTCAAATTTGACTTGGAGAGGGATCTCAGTATAATTCCATTGGTGTGTGGTTGTCTAGTCTCAGTATAATCCCAGTCTCAAGTCTCTGACAAGTGCCAATAGGGATTGACACATACCAAGAAGTCTATATTCTGATTTGTGATCTGGAACACCGCCTCTACACCATTGATTGGTGTCCTCAGCGCGAGCCTCTGAAGTTACAAATTGTAGTATCTGTACCAGCTGAAAGAAAAAACTGCCTGGATCCCTGAGCTGCACCAATCTGTATGATAAAAATTTACCAAACAGAAAAAGACAATACTCATCTGTTTCTAGTGAGAGCCCAACAGCTGCTGAGGTTCATTTATTAAGCTAAAGTCTTTATATTGCTGTTTGTCACACCATGTGATAGTATTTTAGAGATGTGTAAGAACAGTTTTGAACAGTTTTTTTGAACAGTTACAGGACAAGAAATACACACACAAGGCAGGGAAGAGGTTTCATGTTTCAATCTGAAAATGTTCTACAAGACACAAGGAAAAAATTTCAGGTTCTGAAAAATTACATTGGTCAAATTGCACACAGTGAGCTTTTGTTTCCTCAAGATAAAGGCATTCATCATAAAGTGAAGGAAGCTAAATATAGTTGCTAAGTTATTGGGTGGTATCATGCAGCTGTACCCAGGAAGATCTGCTTGTACTTCCTGGCTGCAGTATAGTGGCAAACCTACTGCAAACACTTGCACTGGCAGTTTGCTTCTGTCAAGTGGACATTGGTATGTCATATCATCACTTTACCTTGCTTGAAACAGACTGAAATGCTGAGATGCTGCAGTGTAGCTGTTGTGCTGTGCATGAACAAATAATTATTACTACTGCCATTGTTTTTCTCTGTATGTTTGCCTTCTCAGTTCAGCGAGCTTCATTCTTTGCTGCTGCTGATGAAAATCACAGACCTGTGAGTGCTGCTTCCAGCGGTGATCAGGCTGAGGACCAGCTCACTGCACAGATAAAGCCTTATACAGGGTAAGTAAATACACCAGATGTGCAGGCTTTCCCAGCTACAAACCAAGGAAAAGTGTAGGGATGTCTTCATTTAGAAGCCATTTCCAGGCTTCATACAATAACTTTACAAGTTCTCATAAAGATGGAACTGAGAGGTGAAAATAAAAGAATTTTAAGTGCAGTTGAATCTTTTTGCAGGTTTTTTCTTGTCTGAGATGTTCATGAAACTGTCAAAAGCAATTATAATTCAAGGCATATACAGTGAATTCAAGTAGAAAGAAGTCAAGTGATGAGATGACCCCAAGTAATCATGAGTTAAATTTGCTCTGTTGTTTAATGTGCTGCATGTGTTCCATGTACTCTTTAGTATGTTAATTTTGTGACCTCTTGGTGCACACAAATGCATACCTTCATAAAGCCACTTGGTATAGGCAAAGCTTCTAGCTACCCCATGTGAAGATAGTAAATCATATCAATACTATTCTTATTTCCTGTTTTCAACAGTAAAGAATCTCCTCCAACTCTTGCCTCCAAAGTGGACCAACTGGAAGGTTTGCTGAAGATGCTGCAAGAAGATTTAAGGAAGGTAAGCATTTCATCTACAGAAGGATTTGTAAGACATGTATTTAGTTGGTGCTTGGTGGTGCTAATAACTGTGTAATCCTGCTTTCCATGCCTGAGCCTGTGACAGTCTCATCCTTGTATGAGAAAAAGACATTTATTTGCTACTTTTCTCAGGCTTCTAATTATGCAGGCTGGGATGGGGTGTCTGAATTTGTAGGCGTTTGATTCCTCTGCTTAAATTAGGAGGGTGATTCACAGTACCTTCACTCCTAATTCAGGTGACACTGCAAAAGGCTTGAAGTTAGTCCATAAAAATGTATCCTGCTGATGAAAAGTTGACAGTGTTATCTAAACCTGTAATTTCTGGGGTGGAAACTTCCTGTATTGTTTTAATGCCGATTTGGTCCAAGAAGGATTTGCAATAGTGAGATGAAGTTTCTTAGCTGGGAAAGTGTTTGCAGGAAGATTCCCTGTCCTTTACTTAGTTAACCATCAGCACTTGTACATACAGAACAGGTCATGGCCAATTTTATTGGACTACCTGGGGAGTCAGCTTCTGTATTGGGATCTAATACAAAGAAATCCTGTTCATGCAATCAAAACACGGACAAGGAACACATCACTAATGTCCCTTGAATGTAAACCCATGTGTTACTGCACATAAAATCCTTAAAAAGAACAAGACTTATGCTCTCTTAAGAGATTCCTGCTGCTCTAGATAGATAGGTAGCATGACCTAAAATTTCCACTAAGATCTGTATTCTTCCTTATGCCTAAGGAAAAAGAGGACAAGGCCAGCCTTCAGGCTGAAGTGCAACATTTGCGGGAAGACAACTTGAGGTTACAGGAGGAATCCCAGAATGCAACCGAAAAGCTGAAGAAATTCACCGAATGGGTTTTCAACACAATTGATATGAACTGAGAACGGTGTACGGGGAAGGAAACTTTCTGTTATGAATATTATTACTGGGACTTAAGCTTTAATGCCACCTTAATTATGACATGTGAAAGTATAGTCAGAGCAATTCCCTGTTCTTCATCCTCCAATAACCCTTTTTTGCATCTCTGCGTGCACTCAGAACAATTGCAGATCAACAATCAATGTCTGCCTTTTGTAGAAAAAACAAAGTAAATAATTTTAAAAAGGTAAAATAAAAAAATAAAAGTTTAACTGCTAAAATGTGAATGTCTATTTTTTGCACATTGTCTCTTTATCTGTTATGTACAAAATAATTTGGAGGCCAGGATCAGGCTTGCTGTTCCATCTGCCTCTGTTTCCATTAACTCCTTTCTCTCTGTTTCAGGTAATCTGCTTTTCCTTGCAGCTTTGGCAAATATTATGACATCTAGAAAATTAGAAAGAAATGTTTACTTTACTGCTCTTCTAACATTGTTTTCTGAAGTATGCCACAGACAGGGGATGCAATGCAATGTTTTAGGTGTCTCCTTAGCAATTTGCGCTTGGTTACTAGTGCTACCTTCCCATACATTGCAAAGAGCGTGTGTCCATAGTGTATGGTACAGTATGACCAGCATCACAGCTTAGAGAGAGACTAGAGAGGTGAGCCATGGGTGAGACATATTGTCACACATCTATTGCATTAGCATTTCTGGTGGCCTTTGTTTCCTGTGGAAACAATGGCTGCAAGTACCTTTACAAATAGCAAAACGAGGCATGCTGCGGTTCATCCCACATCAGGCAGGCTGAGATATAAACAATCCAGCAACAGTGCTCAGCAACAGCACCCTTCCCTTCCAGGGGAGTCTGGTGCTTGCATTTGTGCAGGAAACTTAAGCTGAAGTTGTAAAGAGATTAAGATTTTTTTTTTCTCCCTCTGAAATGTCACCATGAAAAACCACACAAACTGTCACTGTGTACCTGCCCTCCCATTCTGTTTCCCTTGTTTTCTCAAATCACAGCAGATTTGAGAAAAGTTGATGTGTGTTTTCTTGCATGAGAGATCTTATAAATCCTTTACTATGGAAGATAGAGGAATATGTAAAGGGGAATTAGAGAAGTGTATTTTTCAAAGCACTGGGACAGGATTGGAGCTCTGAAATCCTGAGTCCCCAGTGAAATTGTCTCATATGAGATTTCCCAAACTTTACATGCCAGCAAAGTTGATTTCTTTTTCTTTGAAGGAACAGCTAACTTGCCACAACATGTTACCTCTACAGAAAATACCTTTTAGGTGTCAAAATACAGCTTTTAAGCACTGCGGTCTGCACAGGCATTGAACTGTGTGGTGTGCTGAGAAACCTTTTCTACTCCCTTCTGAGGATATAGTTACTACCTTAGTAAATATTGCCTTCCATAAAGTGCAGTGTATTTGGGGGTTAATTTTGAGAGCAACCTCTCACTCCCCTTTATCATATTCTCAAATACACAGATTAAAATCACTGGCACAGTCTTGTCAAAGACTTCCATGCTTTCTTCAAATCCCTTTTTCACAATCTTTAATCTTGCTGCACACAAGTACACACTACACTTCAACCTCAAACTTCATTTGTGATGCTAATCCCCATGGAGTTCTTCTCTAATGTTTTGTCATGGAAATGGATCTCTTTGGAGCTATTTCTGGAGTGCTTTTGTAAAGGTTTAGAATGTCTTGGGTTTTTTAAGACTTGTATGAAGGAGATTTATATAATGCCTGATATTATTTGTAAATGGGAAATATTGCTAACATCTCTGAGCATCCTGAAGTCTTGCTTTTATTCTCTTTTATTTTTAAGTTTGGTTTTATTTTATTTCAAAAAATATTTTGGGACTTGGGGCAGACTATTTATTAGAGTTTTGCAACAGAGTTCTTCTTGTATGATGCCACTGAAGGCTACTTGTAAAATTCTGACAATAAAACTCATTTTAAAGGTTCTTCTAAACCATTTTCTGATTTTGTTGGCTTTGTTAAGACTTCACAGAGTGTCCATTTCTTCCTGCTTTCTTCATGTACCACCTCTCTCAGTACTTATTGATACAGGAGTTCCATTCTCTATTAGATTCCTATTTTTTATCCCTTTGAAGGCCATTATTTGGTATGTGAAAAACACTTAATCCCTTGACTTTTTACTTGTATTATTGCACAAATATATCTTTTCCCCCCATTTACAAGGGTTTGCTACCTTTAGCAGTTGCTCTGGACTTCACCAGAGTGATGTAAAGGAGAGGCAGTGGTTTTAATTTATCAGGATTTATCAGGATGATAAATTAGAACTGACTTGGGCTGAAGCTAATTTAGGTGAAAACCAAACTGTCCTAGCTCATCTGCTCAAGGACACACAGCTTTCAGTATCCCAGAGCCAAACGGGCAAGTGTGCAACATCGGGTTTTAGGCTTGGGAGGGTGGGGCAAATAATCAATTTGTTTTGTTTTCCAGATCTCCATCTTTCTCTTGGGAGATGACCTTGGAAGTGTTTTGAACAGATGTTTTTTTGGCCCAGTGATTCAGCATTCCACACAGCTCAAAAATGTGGAACTAGGTCAGTCTTCAGGAAAATGTCTTCCAGTTCACTGAATAAATCCCCACAAGGCATGTGGGGAAAGAAAATTCATCTCTTTCTAGCAGTGAAGTTACCAGACCAAGAGAGCTGTGAAGCAGGAAGAACAAATAGAAGCATCTGATGAAAAATTGAGGTTGAATCTTGTCAAGAAAGCTAGATGCTGTCTTACCATTTGTAATTAGGTTCTGGTAGTTGAGCTGAAGGAGAAAGCTTCCTTCAAGTCAAAGAGTTACTCTGTCCACATTCATAATCAATTCATGCTGGAGGCCACCACACACAGCACTAGGTCAGCCTAGACCAGGGTGGGATCCAACCTGCAGGCATCTCCTTGCAGCTGGAGCAGT